>NC_136595.1:22466904-23066904 GCF_910589615.1 Taurulus bubalis | reverse complement strand
CTCCTTTAGGCACGATCAGATAACACATCGGCCCAGTTTAATGTCTGGATGATTACACAACACCACAGACACCATTCACTTAGGTGCACTTTTATTTAGTAGTTACTACATGCAGATTTCTATCAAGTGAATCATAGCAACAAATGAAAGTCATGCACACATTTAAAAGAAAAAAAAAACAGGAGGATCAACTGATACTATGAAAACATATCGACTTACAAGAGTAAGACGAATTCAAATTTATCATAAATATTACAGCGTGGAAATGATCGTCGTGGTGTTTCATGGGAGGGAGAATAGGAGGTCAGCACTACACATCATGAAGAGTAATACAGTGGCGAGGACACAATGCCTGATATTAAGTGGGCGCTTGCTCTATATTCCTGGTAGATTAACATCTTACCCTAGTGCAAATATCATTGAAACACAGCACATGTAGCTAAAGGTAGAACCAACAAAAGGGGGAGACCTCAACCATACGGCACTTGGATAATATATTCATTTCTCAAAACAAAAACAAAAAAAATCATAAAGCTTTGCGCGGGTATGGATTGAAAGGAGAGCCACTTTTGTCACTGCTCAGCGTCATTTAATCGTCATCGGAGGAGTCTCGCTCGATGCTGTAAGCCATGAAGAAAGCGTCGGGGCGGGAGGGGACGAGGGGATGACCCGGTCTCACAATCTCAAAGCCCAGGAAACTGAATGTACGCAGCAGGGATGCTGAGGGGAGACAAGATGAGGACCTGTGTCAATCTTTATTAAATACGCCTTTATTTTTGTATTCCCCGTGGCACTCCTGTCCAAGCAAAGCCCCTTCCTGAACATTAAACAGTAGTAGTGAGAGAGAGAGAAACTGTTCATGTAGTAGAGCATTAAAAGTGTTATGGTCAGTGATTAAATGCTACAACTCCTCCAGAACCAAGTCGTCTAGCTCTCCACTTGCTGCTCCTCCAAAAGGTTTCTCTTTATTATTTATGAAAGGAACAGATTTTTTTAAATTTAAATGCATGAAAAAGCTCAGTAATAAAATTGTCAAATGCCGTTTTGGTGTTTTTTTGTGTGTGTTGATTTACTCAGAAAACGTTTATTTCCCATTATATAAATACAAATAAATTCATGAAAACAGAAATGAGAAAAATAAAGGGAAATAACAATCTATATCTAAAATCTTAGATTAGATTCTAGCTGGTTGCCATTTTCTAACTCTGGTTTCTTGTGTTCCCAATGTTACATCATATAGTCGTCCTTCCTCAGTTCATGCCAGCACGTTGGTGCCCATTTTATCTGCCCCACACTAGTTGCCACTTTATGTTCATGCTCAGGTTTAGCTCCTGAAATAGCCCAAATGAAGCAGAACAAGGACAGCGAGTCCCAAGAAACTATTTCCTAAACCTGTGTTAGAAAACTGGTGACAAACTAAAATAGCACGAGCCAGTTTTTTTAATACCCGTAAATGGTTCAATTTTAAAATTGCCGGTGCTATAACAGAGTTTGTATATTAACGGTGGAACAGTTCAAGAAAGCAGGCCCAAAAAGTCTCACCTCTATCGTCACGGCTCTTGTGAAAACAGATGAACACGTGACCGACCTGCAGCTGCTCTTCTGCAAACTCCAGCAGAAGGGCAAAACTGGGGAGAAACACAGCAAACAAAACATGTTAATGATTTATAGGAGGCTTTGTTACTGAATGTCAGAGGAAAATAATTATTCATGATATATATAAACACTGGTTATATGGTCAATCAGGGTCACACACTTCCATGTAAACAAATATTAGGGATTTCACATTTACATAAAGGTTTTATTTTCTACCACACAAATCTAGAAAACACAAAAGGCGGTTCTTTCTTTGGCAATTTGACAAAATCTTTGAATTAATTTGTTTGAGGAACTAAATATTTACCGTTTGCTGCGTTTCAATGATTAAAAAAAGATGAATCAAACTTTAACTGTTTGACCGTTTCTGCCTACTGACCTGTCTTTGCTGCCCTCGGGCAAAGATCCAGGAGGGATTTCGACGTAAAGGTTCCCTCCTTTCAGCGCCGCCCTCCAGACGCAGTGCTTGCCGTCAGAGCGCCGGGGCTCAAAGAGCAAGAAGCGCACTCTGCCGTTGGCGGGCGGCGGCTCCTCAAGAACCAGCAGATGAGTATCCTGGAGGACAGAGTGGACAAGTGGGACAAGGGACACTCATTCATTTCAGAAGTCATCTTGAATAATCTTCTAGTGGCAGCAAAGACTAAACGAAAATCGGTTATAACCGACGGCTGTAAAATTAGACTTTGTGTACCCAGTAGCATTTTGGCTGGGACATCCTGCTCCTTATCGAACAAGTTTTTAATCAGCAGTATTGTTGCGTATGACTAGTAGAATGTGCCAATTTGTCACACTGGCCATTAGGATGGAAATTAGACATCTACCCTCAGAGTCACAATCAGATATTACAAATAGACGGCTTGCAATTCTCTGCAGACTTACTACATAAAAATGTATCAGTAGTTTTACTGAGGTCCAAGAGTGATAAAAGAGCAGTATTGCAAACAACGTTCTTTGTGTTTCACTCTCCCAGTCGATAAACCTGTCGTTTCTCCCACTCAGAGAAAAGGACACACTGCTGTAAAAACCCGTAAAAAGGTGGTTCTACTTACAGAATAGAATAGCTTAGCTGAAAGATTGCGATCCCGCTGGTCATTCCCTCGCCCACCTGGGATCTTCAGGGGTGGGTGAGGGGCATCAGGAGCACCACAGAGGCCCCGGACACGGGTTACTGCAACAGGGAGAACACCTCCTGGGACTGGAGATACTAGAGTAGGAAACGAACACACACACAGAAGGAGCCATTATGAGACGAGTGTCCACGGGAGGTTCTGCTGCCAAACACAAACCTAGCCCCAGATATAAATGGAGAGCTCAGCACATGCTACACTATTGAGTGACTCATCTCTGAAATTATAGTAAAACAGTTGCTAACAATGTGTGAGTCTTGAGAAACAAAAGTACGAGGCCGGTGGGAATAGATTAATCAATAACTGTCCTCATTTTAGGCGCAGAGTCGTGATGAAAATTAACTTATTTTGTCCACCTGCCACTGGCTCACACATTTCTATGAGGTATTGACTTGTGGACATTAAATTAACAAGACGGGAAGCAGGAGCGGTTTAGGTCACAAGTGATCGATGATGTCCCATTAAAATGTTACGACGTCAACGTACAAATATTCACTACAACCCCAGTAATGTTTTCATCTCACAAAGTCCCGATCCCGCCGCTGTACCCCGGTGGAGACATGTCACTGTTCACCTAAGAACAGTGACGCTGAACTCCCTAAAAACAGATTGGAGTGCCTTGCTGTTTCTGTGAGGTAACTTTAAGCTTGTCACATGACTCTCAGAGGAAGGCTGCCAGAGGATCAGCTTCTGTTTGTCTAACTATTAGCCTGCTTCAGGGTACCGCTGCACTAACCGCGTCCCAATATCAGGAACACAACCCCTTGAAAGCATCGCAAACGCCCTCAGACACTCACAGATGCCCTCTTACGCAAATGCCACCGCTGCTCTACATGTGGAGCAGATGTGTGAAAAAACAAACAGGAACCATTGTCCCTCCCATAACTCTGGCTAACCAGGTCAATGTGCAAGGCCCCAACCTATCGCAAGGCATAGCACACAAACTCTCCCTAAATCCCCATTATCGGATTATGTAAAACCGCCAATTATCATCTTTACATAACACCGGCAATGCCCCCTTTTTCCTCCTGCATCAAAAAACAGACACGCAGCACAAAGCTCTAGATCAACGTCTCCCTTCAGCGAACTGCCGTCTCTGAGGATCCCCGCGCTTCCATTAGAAAGCGCCACACAGTCACGTCCCCGGTTATCTTGGCAAAGACGGACGCTCTGGTAACATGAGCAGCGAGTCTCGCAAGCTGCTTGCACAAGAGCACCTTTGTCATGCGTGAATATCATGTAAAAGACCACTCATTTCAGGGGGGGTATCATTACATTATGCAAATGTATGGTTTGCGTCAGACAGAATGCTGTTTTATCACCCTCATCTGGAAGAAGACAAACCGGATCAGTAGCTGTGAGTGACAGTTAAAAATGTAATCTGTAATCTATGCCTTAAAAAGAGAGAAAACTATTTAATTATCATGACATTTTACAACATATCACGATCATCATCGGGGTGTAAGAAACACCATCTATGCCGTTGTTGCCGTAAATGCTCGGTCTGAAGATAAGTATATCTATTGAATAAGAAGGCGCTTCTGTGTACAATATGTCATCACTTGACTCAAAATTACCCCCCACCCCTCCCCTCCTGCTTTGCAGTGCAGTGGAAATTTCCTATGAGTCCTTCACGACGCTATAGAGCTTCAAAAACAACCTCGACAAGAATCTGATTAGGACCAGAATGAGGGGGGAAAACACCCCTCACAAGTAGTTTAAAATCCTGACATTTATCCCAGGCGTCAAACCCCAACGGTGTTTTTACAGGTTTTAATTTCCAGTCCAATCACTCACGTTACATTTAAGCACCCGGAATCCACCCACCGGTTATTTATACAATAATACATAGGTTTGAGAACACGATGGTTATTTGAAAATATGTATTTATTTTAACCATTTCGACTGTGAACCCAATTAGTTCATCGAGCGTAAAACATTTTTCGTCGAATCATATCGATAAACGCGAGTGTCACGGTCAGGCGAAATTGAAAAAAAACAAGCCATGAAGCCTCAAATGATCAGCTAACAGTTACGTCGGTTAGCAACAAGCTAACGTTACATAACCTTAAATCAACACGTCCAATGTACTGTGAAGTATGAACAGACCAGCGTCAGATACATGATGCAATACGATCACAATATCCGTGTTGTTATTGTCATCGGTTGTTTTCACTGCAACGCCAAAAACATGAAAACACACGTGATGATATAACGCTAGTTAGACGTGAGCTAACGCAGCTAGCGACTCGCCGATACATCATATTAAAGTTAAGCTAACGCGCTCATGATCACCCAAAAATAATATATATTTGAATGTATTATTATCTATACATACAGTTATTATACCACTTAACGTAAGGTATGTTTAAATATAAGAGAGGCTGGACAAAATACCAACGTCCGAGTCTAATCTAATGTTAGCTAGCTAGCGTTTAACGTTAGCTAGCTGTTAGCTCATTTTTGATGCGTTTCACAGTGTTAGCTTAGCTTAGCTTATCTTAGCCGTCAACAGCTCTGCCGATTATTATTTTGCCTCTTTGCTGAATACCAACGGTAAGAAACGTTAAACGTTAAATGCTCACCGGGGAACAGTTTTTGTAATTTAGGGGGAATTTTGTCATGACGTTAAATTAAAGAGGCGTCAAAATCCCCAAAACGCGATTGACGGCGTATTTTGAAGCCTGTCGCCTGGAACCTATCGAGATGTGATGTAAACAAGAAACACGGAGCTGCTCCTGGAAGTATACACACGTCTCCCAGCTAGGCCGCGGGTTTTTAAATGCAGCTTAGCTCGTGAGCTAGTTTAGCTTATAACTGTCCACAGCAACATACCTTTCACGTTCGGGTTTATTACTGGATTGCTCAATAACAGGCATCTCGGATAAATTTCTCTCTTTTTCTCTAACAAAACAATGACTATTCAAAATCGTCTGTAGGTTAGATTTAACCATCCGGCCAGCGTCAACACCAGCGACTCGCTCTGTCCTCTCCCCTCGTCTTATGCCGGAGTCAGAGAGCTGGCAGGCTGCAGTATTTCAGGGGGGCGTGTCCTGACCGCAATGACGTAGCACTGTGAAACTGTGACGCGCTGAGACATGTTATTAACTATCTGTCTCTAAATATTTAATTGAATGGTGAGAATGGACTACTTTAGATCACTGTAGGACGAGATAACAATGTAAAAAAATACATTCTTAAATAAACTATTCAAAGTAGCTAACATAAAAGTGCCAAATGGCAAATGTTTTTTTAATTACTCCTTATTATGACTGAAGCATTACTCGTCATTCTAACGACATACACTGTTTTTATTGTCATGCACTAATCCCCATGCCGAAATCCTTGTAATGACAATAAATCGTTTTGGATTCTGATATTGAGCCCTAGGTGTAAAATACTAAAAGAAACAACCACCTTATGCAATACATGAAGATGGGGAATGATGGCATAAAGCACCTAAGCTCGGACTAAAAGGGTATCTCTGGGGTCAGCAGGGACCTCAGCTTGGTAGAATATCTACGGCCTCCAAATCTCTCTCAACATGGCGACAACTGAGCCAGCGGCTCGCAGCTAACAGTGCAAACAACCGCAACAGTGCCAACGGAGCTAACAGTGTTTTAACAGGGCAACATTTATAATAAAAAAATATATATATATATATTTTATTATTTTTTTATAATTCTTTATTAATCCCAACCTATTTCATCACATCAGGCATACTTCTTGTTTTGTTATCAAGGGAATACAGGCTATATAGCTGGTTGTACTTGCAACCTACAGCCTCACTGCTGGTCAGGATCAACAGTCTCAGTCCACACCCTGAGTGTCATTTTCCTTTTTTTTTCTCCACCTACTCTCATCTGTGCCTGTCAATCAAGGAGCAAAGGAGCATGGTTCAGGGTGCTGGGTGTGGAAGACACCGTCTCTGGTGAAATCACCATCAAAACAATCACATTTACTTCAATGGTGAGACAGGACAGAAGATTCAAATTAGGTAAGTGTCATTTTTTTCACATGTTCATTTCAAACTAAACTCTTGTATACATATTTATCCTTTGCAACGAGCTGCAGGTGACTATTTTAAGCCGCCCTATGTTTGACTATGAGGA
This sequence comes from Taurulus bubalis, assembly GCF_910589615.1. Classification (NCBI taxonomy): domain Eukaryota; kingdom Metazoa; phylum Chordata; class Actinopteri; order Perciformes; family Cottidae; genus Taurulus; species Taurulus bubalis. The sequence continues at coordinate 23,060,069 of NC_136595.1, read as the reverse complement.
CCGTCTGAAAGACCGTGCACATAGCAACACGGGCACAAACATTGTAAAGACATAGACTTTCAGTTGTTTTTGTACTTGACTTTAAACTTAATTTCTCATCTTAACTCACAGCCTAATTACGGATCCAGCTTTGGATTTAAACCTCCACCTACAGAACTTCCGGAGCGACAGTTGGAACATCTGAACCCATCACAAGTAAGCATTATGTCAGCAAACCGACTCAATTCTATGGCAACTAGCATCTGACTCGTTGGTGTCTGTCCACAGTGTCGTACGAGCGCATTCTGTCCATCGAAAGTCTGAGTGATGTTCCAAATCCATGGAAAGGATTCTCCATGAACCGCTGCTTAGTGCTGGCACTGGTCGTCATTATTGTGACCTCAGGGGTCAGCGAAGTGCATGGTGAGTACCTCAATCATGTCACGCAAAGTTTTATTCAGTTTGTACAACACGTATGTAGATACTGTACTGCTGCTGCTTTGGTGTATTATTATATTCTTCTTCTTATTATTATTATATATGTCAACACGACATCAGATTCTGTGTCATCCGAAACTCCTTCTCCTCTTTTGTTTTCTTTGTTTTCTAGATGCAATGGACTCTTTTGTTGAGGACACAGGGTCTTTCTTTGGAAGTCTGCAGGATGGTTCGATGTTTCAGGTATTGTCTATCTCTGTAACACAGATCAAGGGTTAATTGAATTTGTTTATGTTTTTGTGGCATTCTGCGGTTTAATTTCCGTGGTACAGATCAGCGGAGGCCTTTGTTTACGTTGAGTTTGAAGGTACTTTACACTGAATGGTGAGATTATTAGATTTTAATCACAGCAAGTGAACAGAATCAGTCGTCGCTAACATCTAACAGCTAATATATTGTGTTGCAAATCCATTTTCTCATTCTAAGGTCATAGGGGGTTTGGAGATTTTTTTTTTTTTTTATATATATATGGAAATAAAGACACCCTTAGGCATCCATTTGTTAGGCTGAGAGTTTAGTGCAGTGACATGCGTTCCACTTTCCTTTATTTGTTATTTTACTTCTTTTTTTTAATTACCTTCTGTGCCTTCAAATAATAGCATTCTGGGTTATGCAAGATTAACGCTCGGCTAATTAGTTAAATACATTAACAATGCACGCACCAACATGTGTGCAGAGCTGGTACTTGATCCTCTATGGACTAAATCTGGATGATCAACAGGGACCAGTCACTAGACAGGTGCGCTGAAAGATGACAGGTGTTACAGATGTTTTTTGTCTCAGAGGAAGCTGTTTTCAAAAGGCACCGAGTCTCTATAGCGCCTTTGATTACAGATATTTAAAAAAACAACCACAATGCTTTGCAAGTATGATTTAATTTCATTGCATCATTTTACAAGCTCACAACTGATTATGATAATGCAACTTCTTTCTGACAGTGAAGTAACTCCAGAATCCATCTCTCTGCTGTTTGGTTGATTGTTAGACTTGAACTAATTCAAGAATTAGAAACAGAACTATACAATTATATAGAATAATCACTATATTTAAGGGTAGATTACCCTTTAAATACAACAGAATACTGGCAGACGTCAATCTTATCCATGAAGTGACTGTTTAGTAAAATATATTTAAATCTTTTCTGTTTTCATGTCGTTGTATAATATGAGTGTTTGAACTGTTTCCTGCTGTCCGTCTCCAGATTTCCATATGGGATAATTTCATGTGGTGGTGGGGATCCGAAGAAGTCGGAGTGATAAGAAGAAGAAAAAAGCCGATTGGCAGCAGAGCAATCCTGAAGCCCAAACCTAAAGTATGATTTGTACTTACATGTCATCAACTGTCACATAACAACAGGTTACTGAATAAAGAGCACAAACAGTCTTTTATGTACTTTCCATTTAATAATATAAAAATACAGAATGTTACATTTATTAATCCATATTTGTTTGTTTTGTAGAGAATGACATTTAATGTGTCAGGCAGGGCGTTATTTAGAAATGTTTATCACATTAAATACATATCTTGAATCATTTAATCAAATCTACCTTTTAGTATCACTTATTCCGAAATGTCACTTACCGCCACATTGTATCACAATCTTATATTTTCATCAGATGTCACAAAGTTCTTAAAAATATTTGAACAATAATGATATAATGTAATCTTAATCAAAGCACAAAAAGTGCTTTTTATTGCTTTTTATTTAAAAAAATATGACAGAGATTGGTGATAATACTCATATTTGAATAAACTTGAGCTTTTGTGTGAGAATACTGCAAATAATACATAGTATACACACACACACACACACACACACACACATATATATTATATATATATATATATATATATATATATATATATATATATATATATATATATATATATATATATATATATATATATATATGTATGTATTTGGCCTAAAGAGACCTCTGTGAATTAACAGGTGTACCAGTGTATTAATACTGTGGGAATAAATATATGCCAGTAACAATTGCATGACACAAGATTCAGTGTTATATGTCAAACATCACTTGATTCCACTCCCAGTAGTACAGCGTTTTAGCGGCATCCACACTCCCTGGCCACCACATCTGGTTTGATGGAGAGGAAGGTCCCGTGTTCGTTCAAGTCCACCACCTCCAGGGCCTCGTAGGCCACGGGCACGCAGCACGGCGCCCGCTCGTCCACGTTCTCGCCCTCGATGTGGAAGTTGAGCAGGACGGCGTGGTTGTTGCCGTTGCTCATGGGGAAAGCACAAGAGCCGTGGCAGTTGTTGATGTTGACCGTGTTTGGGAGGCCGAGGCGCTTTTCAAGGGACACGGTGAGGCTCTTCAGCCCGCATATGTTGGCCCTCACTGGGTTTTTGGGACCCGCTCTGGTGGCCCGCAGTCCTCTCTGCACCTCGTAGGCTCGAGCAACCGTCTGCAGGGCCTTCAGCAGAATAAATGCACGGTACTGGCTCTCTCCTGTTCTAGAGGTAACAGAAGCAGCAGTTAAAAAAAGGAATGCAGGAGCTTGATATATATAGTTTTTTTTATGTCAGATGGGCTAATTTATAATAATAATTTATAAACGTGATTATACTGTGATTCCCGAGCAGAGGCCTCTTCTGCAGGGTGTGTGTGTGTGTGTGTGTGTGTGTGTGTGTGTGTGTGTGTGTGTGTGTGTGTGTGTGTGTGTGTGTGTGTGGAGTAGCTTAATTTATCTTGATATTGAAAATGTGACTTTTTTACAGAAAATGAACAAAATAAGTTGTAGTTTGTGTTTTATCTGATACTTTACATACGTTTAATCTGAAGTGTTATCAGTTATTGTGTCCATCCTCAATTACTGAAAACCCCACAGTTCAGCTATTGTCATAATCGTCATGGAGCCCTCAAAAATCAAACCAGCAAGTCACTGGTTGCTTGTTCATCCAAATCTTGGCTTTCTAGACCTTTTTGCAAACTTAAACCGATCTAAACAAACCAATTGCATGATAAAATATATATCCACTTATATAAATCATTAACGGTTTAATAAAATCTACTTTAAAGCAGTTCAAGGTAACACACACACTTTAGGAGACTGTTTTCTTTTGGACACATCACCTGCTGCCGGTTTCTTCAACGGAAGCGCACTGAGGTCCTTGAGCCTCCCCAGCCTCTCCGTGACCCTCTGGCCCACTTGCTCCTCTCGTATGACCGTCGTAATCTTCCCCACGGTCTCCTCCAACCTCTGCTTGAGCTCCTCCAGCAGCGCAGGAGGAAAGGCCAATTCTCCGCGGTGCACCTGAAACACGGAGCTCCAGCTTCTGAAGGAGAAGACGGTGATGGAGGAGGAGTTGATCAGTCCCGCCAGCAGGGCGTCGCTGGAGGATAAGTCCAGCGTCAGGGGAGGCAGAGACTGCAAGGAATCCAGCAGGAGCGGAGAGAACCCGCGGTGGTCCTGAGGCAGGACGTCACCCAGGAACCGCTTCAGCTCACAGAGGAAGGAGGTCTGTGAAGAGGCCAGGGATGAACTATGATGATAGAGGAGGAGAATATTAAAAAAAAGAGTTGCTGAGCACCGCTCTGACAGGAGTCTGGTAACATTGCAATAGGGAACATAAAAGCCATAACAACCTTGTATCAGTTCCTCTCTCCCCAGAGAAAAGCAGAAGCGGAACCATGCTGATGGTAGTTCCTGATTTTCCACCAATAAGGACGTCTTTGAGGCTTTGGCCTGCAAAGGGAGGAAAATGTGAGGAGGTTGCTCATGAAACCAGAAATCATACCGTTCTCGTATCTTACTCATATCGGGGGATTTCGTCTCAACAGAAATCCTCCATTTCTGGTGAACGTTGCCCTCTGTTGCTTTCCCCGTCAGCAGTATGTACCGCGTTTCTCCCGAGACGCACACAGTCTAGAAAAGAGACGAAAAACAATATCTGTGACCAAATCATATGCAACAGATTCAGGAACTTCAGGACAGATTTCCCTTCATGCATCATCTTTACCTGTGCGTGAGGATGCAGTGACTGACTGGTGAAAGTGATGTCCAGGAGTCCTCCAGCGGGGGGGCTTTCAAACACCAGGAGCAGCGCAGGGCTCCGCTTGAGCAAAGGAGACGGCGGGAGGTCAAAGGTCAACATGAGCGTTCCTCTCTGGTCTTCCTCTGCCAAGAGCACTGATGGAGAAAACAATACATCACTTTTTTTTATAAAAGCATCCAAACGAGATATTTACTGCGATCAGAGAGCGCTCATACCTCCAGTTGGGTGCATCGCCTCCAATCCGTCTCTCTGGTTTCTGCTCGCTTCCTTCGCGAGCTCTAACAAGACTGAGCCCGACGAGCTGTCGGACGCAGTGCAGATCCCAAACTGAGGCAAACCGCCGTTTGTGAGTTCGCCGTCGCTCCCGACAGCGTCACGCAACACCGCGAAAATGTCATCCACAAAGCACGCAGCATTTTGAGGGCCATGGTGAGAGACTGTGGAGGCTGATGAGGTATCTGTTGATGAGAAGGTGTGCTATGCATTAAAAAAAACAAGGAAAAAAAAAAAATTGCAGTATGCATTGAAAAACAGATTAAAGCTAGAAGCAGGAACCACACGCAAACAATCCAAAACACACAAAGAATAAACAAACAGCACCAACACCTAAAATGAAGGCATGGCACAGATTCGCATGAATATTAATGCACAAACTTTCAGAGGTTTTAATGTTGTCTGACCTGTCACTGTGGGGTCGTGGGCCGGGATCAGACGCTGTCCATGTGAGGCCAGCAGGGCCCCACAGAGCCTGGTGCAGCAGAGCATCAACGCTCCACAGCAGAAGAAATCCAAACACAACATCCTTCACGGTCTGCGCGTGTGCCTGTGTGGTCAGACCTTTCTCAGTCGCTTGTTTTGAATGGGTCAAGCTCATGAGGAAGGGAGTTATATCCTCCCACCTTCCCTTCTCCCTAACTGGGGGAACACGCCGCCAGAGTAGGAATATCAGGTGTCCTTGATGAAACTGGAAGCTATTTGAGTTGTTTGCTGCACAGAAATGTGCTTTTTTTTCACCTCAAGATTACAGGTTTAAGTCAGATAACGCAATAATAATAACGAGAATGAAAGGCAAATAAAACCTCCCTGTCTGTGGGCTAAGACTAATGGAGGTGATGAGGACACATATTGAGGGAGGATAGAGTAAACTTCTTGTAACTTTCTCATGAACAGCTCACTGTCGAAAGCAAAAGAGATAAGGTGTTTTTAATCGTTCATGGTTGCATGTAGAAAGGACGCGGATGAGCTACAATGCTATCGTTCAAAAAGAACAACTGAGCTTCTGAATGAAAAAATAACAGACTGTATAGAAGAATAAAAAACTAAATATGATATATTGTCTTTGCACTAAAATTAAAACACACATTAAGTGCATAATTAAAACTATACAAGAGTGTATTACAGAAAACATAGTTTAATTAAGGTCTGCTTTGTTGCAAGTTATGAGAAGATTAGGAAGTACTTTATTTGACAGTTAGCTTAGCTTAGCACTGGAAACGGCAGATGGCCGACCGACAACACAGGGAGAAGAAACAAACAGCAAAACACACATGACATATTGCTATTGTCAAAAATAATTTTCTGTCTTCTATTTTACATAATTATTATGGTAATGCATGCAGCTTTCTCTTAATAATCTTTTGCAAACTTAAACCACTTTCTACGGTGTGATGGCGCGTAGAGGTTTCTGAAATTGTCTTGTTGTCACTGTGAGGACTTTAGAAAGTAACTGTGCCCTGCCAAGAAATAGTGCGGCTCATGGTCAACTCGGCGTTGAACCACAACATATTCAAACATTTTTATTTTTTGTTTAAATAAATAAGAAATAACATTGTAATTAGTGAGCTTTAGAGGTACTGGCAGGCTGATTGTGTTACGTTTGGCCTGAGCCAAGCTAGCTGTTTCTAAGGTTAGCAACCTCTTAGCTAAGCTAACAGGTTGCTAACTCTAGCTTGATTTATAACAGTCATAAGAAAGCAAATATGCACATTTCTCCAAAAATATGGAACTACGAAGTGATGCAGGAGTGATTCCTAAAATTCTGAAATGATAGCATTTTTGCACTTCCTGTTCCCTTGTCTTGAAGTCAACGGGTTTTAAAACAGTTCAGCTCAATGCCTAAAGTAAATTCTGTAGTTTAATGCACGCTTAAGAAATCATAATATTTAATTATATGATATAAAATACGTCAGTAAACACCACTCATGTAATTTTAAGTGTTTGTGTCTCTAAAAAACAAGAAGCAACATGAGAAAGTCACCACAAAGTTTATTTTTCTGGAATAATCCAAAATTCAATGGAAAGGTCCCGTTGGCTTTTCGACTAAGCACAAAGGTTGCGACGCCAACTTCCGGCCTACAAAAAAACATCACCAACATTCCTGCAGTTTTCTATTCTCTTATCCTCCCTGCGGTGAGCCGTGCAGCATTTGTGAATGCGACGAAAGGAGCTGAATGAAACGACATCTCTCGGCACAGGTCATCCTAATGAATGTGTATAATGTATTTGCTCTCAGGGGAGGACCAGAGAACAAAGTCCGGCTCCCAGAGAGGAACGTAGACATGAGATCTGCTTCCCTTCAAAGAGCCGTCACTCCCATCGCCGCTCTCGCAGCTGCGCGCTTGTTTTGCAGACGGTCAAGGTCTGTGCCGTTTAGTAGCAGCGTATCCCGTTATCTATGAAGTACTTGTGGAACATTTCTTGGCAGGTATCACTTCCTCCTTGGGACAATGTGAGGTTAGAAGTCTGTACTGTGGGAATCAGAGCTCGCACTGAAAAGCAGTTTAATAAAAATGTAGGAAAGAACTTTGGAGGTTTCATCCGACATACTGTCGGGCCACAAATGCAGCAGTACTTACATTCAAAATAAAAAATAACTGTGTGGCAGATATAACATATCTATATGGTGGGAATATATTAAAACTCATTATGATGTTCATAATGAGAGATGCTGTATTCTCACTTCCTCTGCATTGCAGATATTCAATTATACATTGTTTGTGTGTGTGTGTGTGTGTGTGTGTGTGTAAAAGCAATCTGGTAAAAAAAAGAAAGAAAGAAATGGATCAGACAAATACCACTACACACAAGAAAGTTAATTCAAATATTATATGAAACATTTTTTATTAATAATCATAAAATACAGGAAAAACAAAAACAAAACAGGAATTCCATTTGTTTCATTTTAACATCTTAGGATAAAAGCACCAACACCGAACAGTAACAAGTCATGAAAAACCCCAGGGCTTTTTGGAAAGTACGTTTGCCATTATTGCACCTCAAACCTGCCCTGGCTTCACCGATCAGAGATCCCTGTACTCACACTGTAGGTCACGTGTGTCCTGTGTGTTTAAACCCCCCACGGCCCCCGAATAAAGGGGAGAATCCCAACAAAAGCACCTTCTCGGAGACACAAATCTAGACAGAGGCATTTGTGAGATGAGGAAGATGCTGAAAGTCGTAGCCATTTCACAGCTTCCGGAGGTCAGACAGACTCGTAAAGCTTCATAAAGCTGGATTTCACTGGAGACGCTGGATGTATGTGACAGTTGAGAATGAATCTGTGGAGACCTGACTTTTGAATTTCACCTCGAAATACACTTACTGAGGGGTTGTCCTAGGTCCTGAGTTGGGTTAGAAAGGGACTTAATCTCGCGCCACAAGATGGTGAATAAGTCTGTGTGACGAGCAGTAGTTTTTAAGAAAATTGTTTACATAATTTCAAGCCATCTGGGAAGTTCCTGAGTGAAGACCTTTGGCAGGATTCAGAGTAAACTACCTCGACTGCAACGCTCTCGCAGATAATCAATAATATACCAGGAAGGAGAACTGCATAGAAGCTTGCATTCAAATCATGCTCTTATACCAAAGGGCTTGAATAACAGCACCTCATCCCTTTGACTGATTATGTATATATAAGTAGCTATAAAACTGGTTTAAAATCTGTAATGCTGACAATTTTGTCCATTCCCAATGATTATTCTCACTTGCACATACACCACGCCGCCCCTCCAGACAAGACAAATTTCCGTAGGTTAAACCAGACCGTCAAAAAGCCGCCGGGCAAGCTCGCGTTGCAGATTATCAAACCATAAAACCACGCAGCACCACAGGAGAAGAGTAGTATTTATCAATAGCTGCAATTTCCTTGTTTTAAGTGAAGGAGAGCACCATGCTGTCTGTCTGACTAGTAGTATTAAAAACGGACAGGAATCTGAAGACACCATTAAAAGCATAACATGTAACTGCAATTGTATCAAACACCAAGAATAAGAAAATCAAAACAGCATCAACAATAATTACAAAAGACCTCTCAGTGCTGGTAACAAACGGACTACGGTCTCTAATTGTGTTCTAAAATGACTTTCTGGTGAGAAACACATGTGTGAGTGCACAGGACAGGAGTTTACAATAAAGCTTTGATTATTAGTCTAATCTTCCCTTAGATATGCACCGGCAAGTGAAAAAAACTAAACAAATTAAAAAAAAAAAAGCACTGGCACGCACAAACGGAGCTGAAGTGTTTTCCCACTATCAGAGAAAAAAACAAACAAAAAAAAGGAAGCTTGGCGGCTCTCACTCCCAACAAAGTGATGCACACAAAACACCTTCAACACGAGTTTCACATCAGTTTGTCTCTGCAATGACACAGTGTGCTCACATTACAAGGTAGGGCCTTGTCAGCAAGACGTCTGAAGACAGTGTGTGTGTTTTTATGCACCAGTATAGATTTTGTTTGTAAGAAATGACTTTCCATTGTTTGGAAAAAAAGAAGCACCATTTTTTTTTTCCTGCAGAATCTTTTTTGACAAGAGAGAAAAGAAAGAAAGATGTGGAAGTGTCAGATGAAAGAGAGTCTGGTTGTGTTCGAGCCACAGCACCGTTGTTTTGTATGTTAAGAGTCACGTGTTGTTCGGCGCCATCTGTTAAGGTCCTGTGTCGGCATTGCTTCGCTCTCCTTGGCTTCAAGCCTCCTGTTTAACAGGCGGAGAGCAAGATCACAAGGCCAGCGCCAAAACACCTCCATTCTTTTATATATATTTATATACTTATATATAGACTGTGTATATATATATATACTTATTTATATACCTTTCTGTTTATGGTGGAGAGACATACAAGGAAAAACAAAAACGTATGTACAAAAACAGTGTGTGTTGTTCACTAAAAGATAAGCAGCTGGCTTCTGAGATCAAAGCTGATGACGGCGGCGTGAGGAACATGAACAGAGCTCCTCATACCTGTGACCTCAGACCGAGCAGACTTATGGAAAGGTGGCGTCTACAGTTGTATACTCAGCATTTAAAAGAACCAGGTAATAGCATATTAAATATGAGAAAAGGAAACGCCAACGAGATGGCGTTACAATTGTCCCTGTGTACAGCACCATGTATTGGATTTGATGTTTTCACCATAGAATAAATAAGATCAGGTAAAGTCCTAATTTAGCACCATTGTTTTCAGACTGAGTGACGTGCACCCACTATTGCGTCCTACAATGTCCACACATTTCAGGATAAGAAAAAAAAAAGAAAAAAAAGGCAAATGAAGAGACAGACAGCATAAATATAATAATCTAAATTATACACAACTATACAGTCGGAGAATGAATCACATTCACAGTACAAACATTGTTTACAAAATAAAAATGACAATCAAAAAAATAAAAAAGCAAACAAATAGGTGTGAAGAGAGTCCAGTAGTTTGTTGTGGTTTGTTGTTTTCTCAGTGTGAGGATTTGCATTTGTGTCTACGTTTTATGTCCTTAACGTTTGATAGCAGAGATAAATACGAATAGGTTTAGCTTAAGAAGTTAAAAATTCCTGCTTATGCTTAAGTTCCTGCTTAAGTATTTTGGCTACGTTCCCTCATTTGCCAAATTGACTGAAGGAAATGGAAATAAAGAAAGTGACTGATAATGTCTAAATAGCACCATCTCATTTAATTCATTTTATCTTTGTTTGTTTTCAAATGAAAATGTACTCGGCATCGTCGGCACATGTTGAAATGTTGCTAATTCATCACAACGGCTGACATCAAAACGCTATTGTGTTCAGCCTACAAACGTACACGGACTTACATATCAAGTTCATTTAGAGAATTGAAATTTGATTACCGTCAGAAAAATACAAAAAAATATCCTTTTAGAAGTAAACTAAGAAACCTTCACTGATATGTTCAATATTTCCATGTGAACGTCGTTAGTTTTGCTCAAGTTAGGAGCAAAGAAAGGAAATATGAGTTTTGTGTGCCGAAAGGGCATTTTTAAGATTATTTTTTTACCACTTTGATTTAAAGGAAAGAGCCTTACAATTAAGTAACCCACATTTGTGATTTTGTTAAAGATGAAAATATTGTAAATCACCAACATAAGCAGAGCTTAACGTGTGTCAACAAACCAGCCTGGCACATCTGCTGCTACACGAGTAACTGTATCTGACTATCCAGTGTGACGTTAGACCAAAAGTTCCTCATCTTGTTTCACACTCTTATGTCGCAACAAATATTGAATTTCACCGAAGAAAGAAAACAGAGACACGAGAGCTTTGCTGGCCGAAAGGCCAAACTGCATGACATCTGAGCAAAGTTCAATGAACTGATCCGAGTGTGCAAAGACATGCACGCATAATATCAAGTGAAACTTTGGAGGGAACGTGATGGGATTCATATCACAAAGGCGGACTATGTGCTTCAATCTGTTCTTAAATGTTACATTAAATCATTCAAACAGATTGTTTCGATAGCGACGAGGACAAAAAAAAAGACATTATCTTACTATTGAGCACCTTTAATTTAAAGCAGACATCAGTTCATTCAGTGCTGAGCAGCAGCAAGTACTGATTTCCTTATTGTAAAAATGTTTTAACACCCGACACATAAACGTGACCAGTACCTATGAATTCTGCTCAAGGCGACTATAGTGGTCGTTAGTGTGTGTGTGTGTGTGTGTTGTATCTCAGAGATCCCAGTACAGAAGCCGGTCTTGGAGGCGGTTGGGTAGTGCAGACGTTTTGAAGCACCAGTGAGTGAGGAGAGTGCCTTAGTCCACACCTGGACATTTGCATAGTTTATTTCATTTTTGAGGTAGTTTTCAACAATTACCTGAAACGTCAAAGAAGAAGAAAAAACAGATGTTGATGAGAGTCTCTCTTGTGTTTCTATGGATTCTATACGGCAACAAACAAAAACAGTAACAAGTTCTGTCCCTTTGATAATTATTACCCAGCTTTTTAATACTTTAGATCTAAAAACCCAGGAATTGACTTACCTTGTTCAATCAGAACAACAGCCCATTTGGAGCACAGGAAATACAGGTATCCTGTCTCTCTCACTCCCTACTAGTCTCTCCCTCTTTCCACCTTCTGATTGCCCTTCGCCCTTCCCCTCTCCATCCTCCCCTCCCCTTCCCCCAAACCCTATCTAGGTCTGGAGCCAGGGAACTGGGAGGTCGTGTAGGTGCCATGCGTGCCCTGAGTCCTCCACATGCTCCCACCACCACCTGAGCTGCTGGCATGTGGTGGCGGGGGCAGCCGAGGGGAGTAGTGCCCTGCGTATGGACAGGACGGGGAGGAGGTTGACAGAGGGGAAGAGGAGGAGAGGGAAGCGGTAGCGGCGGCAGCAGCAGAGACAGAAGCAGAGGAGACAGAGGTGGAGGAGGCGATGGAGAGCGAGAGGGATGACTGAGCTCTCTGGTGGTGGAGAGAGGAGTGGGACAGACGGGACGAATGGAGGGAGTCTGATCGAGAGGACGGCTGGGCGTCAGAGTGCGTGGGTGCTGAGGAGGAGCTGCTGTGCAGTGGGGGAGGGGGCGGCAGGGTGAGCGTGGGTGGAGAGGGGCTGTGCAGGACTGACTGGGTGCGGCTGTGCTGGGACAGGGAGACGGGGAGAGGCGAGGACGTGGAGGCCAGGCGCGTGGAAGTTGGCTGGGGGGTGCTGTGCTGCTGGGTTTGGGAGGAGGTAGAGGAGGAGGAGAGACCGAGCAGAGAGCTGAGGCCTCCAGAGGTGGGCAGTGCCACCCCAAACTGATGGGAGGGCACGGTGGGAACCACGTGGTGAAATATACCTGCAAATCATATAGCAGAAATGGAGGGAGGAGGGTGGGGGAGAGAGTGGAGACAGAGGAGGGGGAAGCAGATAAAAGTGCCAAAGAGAGTGAGAAGGAGGGGGGACAAAGAGAGAAGCGAGGACTGAGCCAGGTTGTGCATAGCGCCAAGCGAGTCTGAGACAAGCACACAGAAAGCAAACAGAGTCAGTCCACTGTGACTGGAACTAAAACAAACGAGTCGGCCAATTTAGGATTGCATTATTATTATATATATTTTTTTGCTTACAAGTGAAATGACTCTGACATACGACTCCGACAGATACACCCACAGAAAATGACAATATAGTAACGTAATAGTTATGTGAAACATTTCAGTAATTCATGGTCAATCAGTTCCCATTGGTTCAGATTTTTCAATTTCTTTTGAAACATTTTTGTTAAGCATTCATTGTTAAAAACATTTTCCAAGGGTGTTTCCAACTGCAGCACTCAAACAGCCCATCCACGTCAAAGCGAGGCAGCAGTCAGTCAGTCGGGCTGCACAATTACTCAAATATTAGTCGCCATCACAATGTTGGCATCTCACAATTAAATGAACATGATCGACTGTGATATTGAGGTTTTATAACGCACGCTCCGCTTCAGAAGTTGAGCGCTTGCTCGACCAACGGACAGCCACCAGGGGGTGATCGAGGAGTTTTGGCTTCCTTTTGAGCGGCAGCCTCAGAAAAACTAAATGTTGCAGCTTCAGTTCAGAGTAGAAGACAAATACTTTATAATTTACTCCGTCTGCTGTCTGTTGCATTAAAAAAATAAAAGCACTGAATTCATGTGAAGAAAACCCTTATTTTAAGTCTTATTAAGATTCTTTAATTAGCAGAAATGTTGCCTTGCACAACATGAAAGTAAAATCAGTGCTCTTCTAATCGAATTATGGGTAAAAATATTTGGTAGAATTTAATTTAAAGTGAAAGCATTGCGCCATTTATTTAAATCTGAACGTGCAATCAAATATTTTTGTCAATTCATAATTGTGATAAATAATCGTGATCTATTTTGGCCATAATTGTGCAGCTCCATCAGTCAGTCAGTCAAACTGTCAGTGAGGCAGACGTAGCAGCGTTGGACCTCCACTCACCTGGCTCTATTAGCAGGCCCACTCCCTTGGACTCATTCTATTCTTCATCACGATGACTCCAGACTAAGACTATGACCTCAAAATTGACTGCTCAGCGATCCCAAGGAAAAGCTTTACACGATCAGTTTGTCGCTACGATGCTCACCTCCAGCCGCTCCCCCGGTCAGCCCAGCACTGGAGAAGCTTCCCAGGGCTGAGTGTCCGTTGACGAGCCTCGGGGTCCCACTCACCGTGGATCCGCCCGTCTGGGCCCCGAACAAGGACTGTAAGACCGAGGCCCCTCCGAGTGGGAACTGCGACCCCAGGTACTGCCCCACGGAGGATCCTGTGGTGGAGGAAACTGCTACAGGACCGCCCCCCACTTTCCCACTCAGAATGCCGCCACCACTGCTGGCAGCAGCAGATATAAAGAGGTTCTGACTGGCCATGCCGCTGCTCGTCTTCATCTCCCAGTCGCGAGGGGCCTTCTGTTTCTGGAGGGCCTGGCGCTGGTCTGAGCCACTGCCTCCCTGGGCGCCGCCGCAACCACCACCACCACTGCACCCAGCACCGCCGCTGCACCCAACCCGAGGCCCTGCATCCTGACTGAGGAAGGGGTTGGGGTTCGTGTAGCTGGATGACTCTCCGTCACTTCCTTTCCTCCCCTGCTGATGCTGCTGTTTGTGGTCAGAATCTGAGTCAGTTCCCCGGCAGGACCCCCCCATGCCAAAGGGGGAGCCGCCCTGTCTCAGGTCAGAGTTGGGTTGCTTGGGGTCGGAAATGGGTGAAAAGGTGGATTTCCACTTGCAGTTAGAGGACAAGGAGGACGAAGAGGAGGTCTCACTGCCTGTGCTGTTTCCACTACTGCTACCAGACTTCCTGACTAGTGGAAGAGAGAAGACAGACGGCTTGGCATCAAGTCGCAGAAGTACAAGTTTTTATTAAAAGTGACATTTTCTTTTCTTACCTCTCTCACCATCCCCATGTCTACCAGGTCCATCTCTGCTCTCCAAGGATATAGTGGCAATTTTTCTTTCAATTCTAAAACAAATAACAAAACAGTCACAAAATGAGATAGAGCCCCTTTACCATCTGCAACAGAGCTGATCAAAAGGCATGAGGTCATATTTGTATCACTGGCTTCAGATTAAAAGTAGAAAGGGAGGAAAACATTGGCAATGGTCAACTGGTTACTAAGCAACAACCTCAAAGACTTCATAAAAATGGAAAACACAGCCTGCAGCGGGAGTGGAGACGAATACAGTAATCTTGCAAGAACAGGCAGTTCAGCACGTACATTGTTGTTATTCTCATCTTCTAGTAATAATATTATAATGACTATATTACCGTGAACTGGAGCTGTCGGCAGGGTATCCCGAGTCCTCGTCGTCAGAGCTCGGGGCGGAGGAGTAACGACCCGTGCCGTTGAGCTCCAGGGGACGCTCTCTCTTCAAGATGGGAGGCTGGTCCAGGTCGGGCCCAATGGGGCTTCGGCTTGATTGTTCTGGGGAGGAGATGGCAGAGATCTCCAGAGGCTGGTTGATGTTGCTCACCTGTTGACGGGCAAATGACAACTAATATTGGCAAATATAAAAACAGGTCTTGAATTCATTGCCTTCATCCTCAGAGAAATCATTGTGGACAGACTAAAGACCGGCAGGACTTCATTAACACATGTTCTCACCATGGAGCTAATGTTGAGTGGCGACCCTGAGGAGGGGTTGTTGGAGACCAGCCCGGGGAACGACCTCCTCTTTGGGGATCCGCTGGCTCCGACGGCCGCGGTGGAGCTGCGTTTCCTTCTCCCCCGCTTGCGGCCCTCCTGAGAGCCGAGGCCGTGAGAGGAGTGCGATGACGACGTGTGTGTGGGTGTGTGAGTGTGCTGCGTGTGCTGCGTGCCGGGGGACTGATGGTGGTGGTTTCCATGGCTACTGTGGTATCCCTGCTTGTTGCCAGTGTGATGGTGGAGGCGCGCTCCTCCGGCCATGCTGCCTCCGCTGCCTGACGAAGAGGAAGACGAGGAGGACGAGGAGGAGGAAGAGAAGAAGATTCTCCTCCGCAGTTCATTGTCCTGGGGCTCCGTGTCGGACTCTCCTCCTTGGCGATCCTGTCCGTCTTCTGGAAGAATCCTAGGGGGCCCATCTGCATACTGAAGCACCCCACCAGTGCCGGGAGGAGGGCTCTGGATGGGACCTCCTCTGCCCATCGGTCCGGTCAAAGTGTTGGGGTGCGGTGGAGGTGATGAAGAAGCACCATTGTGGTCCTCAGGATGGGGACCTCCATTCATCATCCCTGAGCTGGATGAATATCCTAAACAGAGGGAGTTAAGCAGCACAGGAAGAGTATAAAAACACAAAATATAGAATGCACTTTATTAGCAATAAATAAGCAACTGATCACATTTGGTTTTATAATAACAGTGAGAATAATGTGTGACCAAAGATAATTCTTACCATTGGTCTGACCTGACTGAGATACAGGACTCGGAGTACTTCTCTGAAATTATGAATGCAGACCAGGGTTATTGTTATTATTAGCAATGAACAATTTGTCATAAACTGAGACCAAATATAATTATAGTGTGGTTCAAAACTATTACAAATAAAATAAGAATGAACTTAAATATATTTCAGTTATATTTTTTGAGCTATGATACATCAAACCCAATGAAGGAAACAGCATGAATTTCCTTCAACTCTCGGGGCATTGAACCACAGAAATAGAAAGCATCGTCATTCCAGGAGACGGTACAATGCTGCAATAGTTTCATATTATGGTCATTACTATGCAGTTCCCCTACGTCCAACCCCCTCCTAAAAATAACTAAAACTACGGTAAAAAAAAAATAGAAAAACAGCTAAAACTAAATTAGAATGCATTAAAACTAATTGAAAATGCCATAATAATATAATATTGACGCAGACAGTATATCAAAATGTGAAATCCAAAGAAACAATATAAAAAAATCTCAAATTTGATCAATTTAAACCTGCGGTTAACCAGGTGAAACGACTTGACCCAACATATTTGTAACCTGTTTATCTTACTGCCAACACGTCATCAATAGAATTCGTCACAAGTTAACTCTTCATTTATTACATCGGCACTAATGTACAAGTACTTCCTGACGATGCCTACGTCACAGCGCTGTACTCACCAGTCTCTCAGCGCGGCTGGGCAGCACCACGCTCGCCAGAGGGATGCTGACTGGTAGTTTACTTGGATGGACTGTGCTCAGGGGGATACTTATTGGAAGGCTTGTAATGCTGTTGTCACCCTGAATAGATGGGCTCCTCTCCTTACCAGCCTATATGTTAGAGCAAAGTGAACACTATTGTTAACAGTGAGACAGCTGCAAGGAAGGTAGAAAACATGCACACATATCATTAGTGCAAGTGCACAGACGGCGAAGAATGACAACATTTACCCTCTCGAAACCTTTATTCTGGACATCAGATGGATGAGGAGAGGGGCAGTTCAGTTTGGCTCCAAGCGGGGAGTTAACAAATACAAATTCCCTAAAAGAAACAAAAACAGAAAATGGCAAATGTAGCTTCAACTAGTTTGCTGTCCATTGCCTTGGGAAGAAACTTGGGAGGCCGTGATAATAAAAAGGATCACCATGAAAAAAGTGTGCGCTTTTAGTATCAACCGACCTGTGTGTGGTCATCCCCGGACCTCTCAAGTGACCAGAGGCATTTGGGTCCTGGTTCAGGTGCCTCCGCAAGGCGATCTTAGCGGGGGAGAAACGTGTGTAATCCGGAAGAGCGTAGGAGGAGATTTGCTGCCTCTGCCGTGCGTCGGGGATGGCGGGTACGATCTCATGGTCTGGAGAGATGGGTAGGTAGCGAGAAAGGAGCTCCCCCTTGGCGTTGGCCCGGTCGAAACAGTGTGAGCTCGTGCCATTGATGGACAGCTCCTGGCTGACACCGTTGAAGGCTGGGGCCAAGGACAGGCCGAGCTTAGAGGGGTCCATGTCGGTGGAAGCGCGCGACTCCAGGCTCTTTCTGTACGGGGAGCCGTCACAGGGGCTGTAGGATTTGAGCTGAAGCAGCTCCTGCTGCCTTTGACTTTTCTCCAGCTCCACAATACTGATCTACAAACACACACCAGGGGGAGCCATTACACTAGAAAACAGACCTACGACAACTTGGACATGTTTAGGAAAATGTTTGTGACAGGGATTCAGCAACTCTTTCTGAAAGCTACATTTTTATTCAGTTTACGGGGCTAATTCTTTTGACAGTCTCTCGAAGGAATGAAAGAAGGGGCCAGACAACACACAGCAAGTAAGGAGTAAACAAGAGGTGGAGAGAGAGAGAGAGATAGATACAAGCATTTGGTATTGAATCCCAAAAATTGAGGAGGTGGACTGTGTACCTGCAGCTCCAAACAGTGTCTCTGCTTCTCAGAGATTTGTCTGCGCAGCGCCTGCTTCTCCTTCAACAAACTCTCCAGACACAAAGAGCCCCAATCCAGCTTCAGCTCCTCGCATCGAGACTTGAGCTGGAAAACAACAAACAAGCACACCTGCCGTTATTCACTCAATAGGAGAATGCTCAAGCGACAGTGAAATATCAATTTATATTGTCTTGACTACAGCTGAACTGGGACTTCAACAAACATTCCACAAATGCATAGCAGCAGGAATGGTGACTCGCTGGGGATGATGCCGTAGTAACAGGTTACAACAACAAGCCCTGAGGTCTCACCAGTAGCAGGCTGTGGTCTCTCAGCAAGGCCATGTCTCTCTCCAGCTGCTTGGTCTGCTCTTTCAGCTGACGATTGTGGGCAGATATCTCCTTCTGGGCTTGCAGCAGGTCTTCCACAGTCAAGGCCTTCACTCCCAGCTGATCCACACAGACACACAGCGCTTTACATCAGCTACGAATACATAATGCCTAAACAAGAATTTAACATAAATGAAAAACCTCTCTTCGCTATTCTCCAATGGTCGAAGTTCTCACCCAGTTACAGTGATGTACATTAGTAGGTTTTAGCATGTATTCTTCCCAAACGGTCTCAGTATGTCAGGAATATTGTCTTTTTCGGTAAATGCAATATTTTGCAACAGACTTGAAGTTTCAACCAGAGCAGCTTTGGGTTAAGAAACTAAAACCCTGAAAGAAAACTCCATCTTTCACATTCCAGTTGTGTTTCTCTGACTGTTTGAATCATGCTAATCTGGAAATGGGATATACATGGACAAGGGATTTAATCATCCATCAAATATCCGTATTTAAGCACCAATATTAAAACACATGCTGTGCTTTGGATTTATGTTTAACCTTATTAATTATTTTAAAATAACTTCATAAGGACGGATGAGAGTCCAGAAGCAACGATGGAAAACAATATAACAATGTTCTTGTGTCCGTACAGCTGTGTAATGGAGAGAAATTAAGAATCCGTTCTTACCTCATCTAGTTTGGTCTGAAAGAGACCTTTGATCTTGTCCTTGTGGATCTGACAAACAGAGTGGAGCTGCTCCGCCTGTCCTGACAGGTCACTGTGTTTTTGCTAGAGACAGAAAGCAAATATTACAGGTAAGGATTTGGGCAAAATTGCAAAAACATTAAGAGTTTTTTGGGGGGTTGTTTTAGGTAGAGGCCACTGAATGTGTAGTAGCAGGGAAATGGCCACCATAGCAAATCAATAATGTCTGCAATGGCATTACTCATTACCTTCTCCTGTTCTAAAAGCTGCTGCAGGTTGGATCGGTACTGAGGAGTCTTCATGTGGGTCATGAACTGGAGGTATTGAACTTTGATGTTATCTGTATAAGAGGGTTAGGGACACAGAGGGAACAAGAGAGCAAAAACACAGGATATACTTTTATTAGTTAGGTTGTCTCAGACACCAAACCCATTCACATGCAGGCTAATATTACATCTGAACAGGCTTCAAGTCTCTCCTTCTGACCTCTCATTTGTAAATTCTGCTCCCCTCACTGTTGCATTAACTTTTCATAGGGATCAAAATGTCTGGTGTAATACGAAAGACTACTTTAAACAAGACAGATAAAACATGTGTCCGGGTCTTCATCGGCTCACCCAGCAGTTGTTGCAGACCAGGAGGAGTCGGGCTCAGAAGCAGTTGACTTGAGGGATAGTGCTGGACCTTGGGAGGTAGCTGGTAGAAGGGGCTCTGAGGCGGTCGGTATGCATCTGGACACACAAGAAGTATATTCACGTAAGCCATACAGTGTAGCTGTAAAGAGGGCGTTTAGTCATTTCTGTAATATGAGGCGTCATCTGTGTGTACGCTCTCTGACCCTGAGGGGGCGCCGCAGAAAGGGTCTTGGCATGCAGCAGATCCAACGCGCTCTGATTCTTCTTGTTTTTCTTCTCAGCAGCCGGGGGGGCGGCTTTCTTGGGACGACCACGTTTCTTGTTCAACTTGCGAGCTTTGGGCAGGAGTCGGGCTCGTCGAGGTTTAGCAGAGGCCTTGACCACCGCCACCAAGCTAGGACGCTCGTCCTCACCGCAGGAGTCCTGCTGTAATACACATGGACATATTCATACAAAGAGCACGGAGAGCTACAGCTGCACGTTGATAGATGTGTATATAAACCAAGAAAAAAACATTTCAGGGTCAAAATGGCAAACAATATAGAAAAAGGTCATGCACTTCAGGGGTCGAAAAACCACATGGATGCAATTCTGAGCTTTAAAGTCACCGGTTCATGTAACTGTACAGAAAACATGTGTGGGGCTGCCAACTCTCACTCATTAACAATGAAACGCAATCGATACTATACACACACACTCTTGCACCACACTTCCATTTTCTCGCATTGAAAAACGTTGAAAGGACACTGATGTGCTGTGGTAAGCACGTCGTTTCAGGTCGGTCAATATCATCTCTTTCAGGATGACTAGAAGATATTTTTCTGTACAGTTCGAGAAAATCTAAAGGGAAGGTCAGCTGAAATTACGTGACGACATTTTCTTCGGCCACAGTGCACAAAAAGTTTAAAAATGGTGCAATAAAAATAAAAATGGAGTTGTGCATTCAAGTTCATTCATATTTAACACCCATCTAACTGGTTATATAACATAACGTAAATCTGTTCATGTCTTACCTTGTTTTGTTCTTTCGGTTTGGTTGGCGTGGTGCTATTGCTTTTGCTATCCTTCGTATCCTTCTGCTGACGTCGCCGAGCGACCTCTTGCTCCTCCTGATAGAAGATGGACACATTTAATTGTTTGATACAGAAAATGACTCTAGTCAATACACCGAGGAAGAAGAACATCACTTACCCTGAGTTTAGGATTTTTGAGACTAGCAAAATAGTTTTCAAGCTGAAAAACAAGACAAGAAAAATGTAATAATTAGATCATTGTTTTTTATAAGTGCTAACATTCTGTCTGTTTGTTGTTTACATGAACATTGGCTGTAAAACCTATTCAGAAATATCGTTGTGAAGATGTTTTCTAAATCCCTGTACAGTCTGGACTGCGTACATAAAATGTGGTATGTGCGTCATTAAAGGTTATGTCTCTCGTTACATCTAAACATATACTTGTTACTCTTTTAAAGCAAACAAATAAATATATATATTTTTTTTTTTGAGTTGTAGACATGCTCATTTTTATTCCTTTTCTACCAAGTTTTGGGATTATTGAAATAATAACACAGGCTACTGACAAGTCAATTGCTGCAGACACAAAACCTCCATGCACGAGGTCCGCTGGCTGTTGGTCGCAGCGCTTGCAGTTTGTGTAACTTTCAACAGAAGCTTTCGACCAGTCGCCCTTTGACATCGGCAGTTCTTTGAGGTTGATTTGCCTTTACTTAACCATAAAAACCAATCCTCCAAATTAATGGGAGAAAAACGACAAAAACAAATCCATATTGGGACATTTATGCTATGAACAGCCACACTTTCATCAAGTGGCAACACAGATCAAGATCGTCACTTGCACTTTCTCGGCAGTCTGCCGTCTCCCACTGGGACTCCCGCTGATAACAAGGGTTTGCGTTAACTAGTTGCCAGATTGACACACACATCAGTGTTATCTCATGCCCCTGATGTACCCTCTGTGTTCTGTCCTCACTCAGACGGCTTACTTCTGGGACTTACTACTCATTCAGACAATACCAGCTGTTGTTATGACAGTCCTTCTCTGGAGTTTAGTTTCCTCTTTGTCTCTCATGTATAATGTGTTTGTGCTGCTTCAGGAGTCATGTAGTGTTGTATTGGTTTGTCAAGGTCTCCTCTAATAAACAATATAAACTCTGCCCTCCTCAAAACATCTTCAGTACTTACTATAGTGCGGTCTATGGTATGCAGGTAGTAGGAAACTGGCTTTCCAGTCCAGGACACGGAGCCCCTCAGTGGAGAAAGCTCCACCACGCGCATTATTGTGCCAATATCTGAAGAAGTCACGGCACTGCATGTCAGATACACGTCAAAGGAAGCATGAGATGTTGAAATTTGCTTTTCCACTAATTGTGGTACTTACCACTTAAGTTTCGACTGTTTATTCTAAAATTTAATGGCGCAAAAGGTTTGGAAGATACAATTTTTCCACCTGTGGAAATAGAAAACAAAACCAAGTCAATAAATACATTTTCTTCAGATTAACTATAGTGGACACAGTAGCTCCTATGACAAGCAACATAAAGCAAACCTATGATGAAAAACACTTCCAAATCACTTCCCCCAATTAGAGCCAGTAATGCATAGAAACATTCAGCATACCTTCAGCCAGTTATTTAAATCACCAATAAATACATTCCCATTGAAAAAGTTGTGAGAAAATAGACCACTAGCATCTGGTATTAAAAGCCTTATTTGTCAACTTCTGATCAGATTGCTCCTGAGGCCCATTAAACATATCAATTTGTTGTGGCTCATCAACCATCTGCTCTGCCATACAACTCATTTAGTGACATTTAAAAAGATAAATGAACACAGAGCGCACTGTGGAGGTTAAATCACTCCTGGAATGAGAATCCCATATTTCTATCTCATTGTCACGAAACAATTTCGAGGTTCGCCGAAGAATACTAACCTTCCTTCATGTTAGCAAAGCGCTCCTTCAGCTGGTGATCTACCTCTGGACCAAAGGCAAAGTTATTCACAAAAATAATACTGCAAGACAGATGGAGAAAGAACATTTTTAGATCTACAGTTGGAAGTAAATACAAGATATATATTTTTGGCAAAGTTCCGCAGACACAATTATTGAAGAATTGCTCGCTATCCTCTAAACCTTTTTTTAAATATAGGAGCTCTGCTTAGGATTCAATATTTGGATACCTAGTCATCTGTAAATATGTTTCATAATGGTAGCTTTTATTACAGGACTGAACCTTTCTATTACAATGGCTTCTATTTTGCCTTTTGCCTATAAATTCAGCATATAAGTGGTCTCGTTGGAAAATGGAAATCGCTTCTCTCAGACAGTCACGGTGACCCGGCTTGGTATAACACCTTGTGTTAGCGATCCTTTCCTTCCATTCTTCAGACAAAAAGTCACCTCTCTCTAGCTGAAAGAAACAAAGCATGCCGGGTTAAAAACTCTGAATAACCGCAGAACAATATTTAAAAGTTCTTTAAAGGATGTATTATGATAGTCAACTTACTGTGTACTCCCCATGTTTCTTCCCATACCATTTCATCCACTTTTTAAACTCATTATCCATGCTCTGAGAGAGAGAGAGAGAGAGAGAGAGAGAATGTGAATATTAACATCCAAACCAAAATGCTGCTGTGGTGTGTTGCTACAGGGTAATGATAAGATGAAATGTGAAATATCCCTCTGGTCCTGCGATTTATGTAGTTACCTCTGCATAGGTAGCTGGAATGTCAGCTTTCTCTACACCGTAGTAGTGTTTACAGGTGGTTGCTGCTGCAACCTGCAGCACTACCTGCCCCACTCCTGCAAAGAAGAAGACAATGGGTTGAATCTTGCACCAAACAGACAAAGACACCCGGGCTGGCCAAGAGCCACCTGGTTTATAGCTTCAACGGTTACTTGGGTGTTTTTCAACCTGGACCCTATTTTGTGACCAAGTGACAAAGTATTGAGCGAGAACGCTGCTGCCACTAAACGCTGCAGCCATGTAATCACATTGCGCAATTCCTCACAGTCAAACCAGGTGCACCTAAAAGTGCTCTTTTTGGCTACTGACCGGTTCAGATTGGTATTATAAGTGTCTGACAACATCATGGAAAGGACCCTACAGAGAAATACAACATTTTGTCACCTTTTGTTTGATTCGGTCTGTTTTTTTATGTCTCTTGATTTAAAATCTTCATAATCTTAATAATATTTAGCCATGACATTGAAAATCCTTTTGCCAACACGAAGCTAAGCTTCCTGTACTCCAACATATCTGACAACACTGGCAATCCCCTTTCCAACTCTCACTCACTTTTCCGCCACTGTCTTCCGGCAACAACTCCCATGACACAACAGATAGACCGGATCAAAAACTAGTTATTTCTCTTTAGAGTCCTTAACTTAACTTTTGCCACAACATTATCATGACAGTCTGAGCCTGTCAGTGGCAAAACCAAGGACTTTTAGTGGAGGTTGTTTGGCATTTGGCAGCAAGGAGTTTTCCCAAGAGATTACATTGCCGCCCGTTCATTGTCAGCCGCCTGCAGCTTTCTCGTTAAACACTCGACCAATTTCAAAAACGTAGACACGAAAACACCGGAAAGCAGGGTTCAGGTTCAAAAACAAAACAAAACTCTTGAATTGATGATAACCATTTGTTCTTTCACCGCACTGGCATCCTGATTTACTCCTACAACTTCATTGTACTTTATGTTTTTTCATTGTAAAATAAAGAAGATTATTTGTTGTTGTATCAAAAAACGTTCCCACGACATAAGAAAACTGTCAATCTATGAATAACATATTTAATCTGGGGATACACTACTACGTCCCAAAATAGCAGCACACTAACCACTGCCAAGGTCAACGAAAGTGTCATCTTCCATCATTTCCATCTCGCCGATGATCTGAGCAACAAGGTCGAAAGAGGTCTCCCCGTACACCTCGGGGGAGAAGGGCTCATAGTTGTTCAGCTTCTCCGGGTCGGTAACTGAGTGGTTGTACACCTGCTGTAGGATGTGTCTCAGCAGCCCGTTGGAAGGACGCTTGTTCAGCTTCATGGGCTGGGTCGTCCCTTTCCACTATAGGGCGGGGATTATATTTTTATTCACACAAAAACTCTCAAAGTACAGCATAGAGGCTTTCCCCACATCAGTGTGCAGATATTATCCAGCGGTGCTTGCCTTTCAAAGAAAAGGACAAAACAACACAATAATTATGTTGTTGTATAATGTGTTTCTGGAAAACTAAATTATAATTTCTGAAGGAAATATATGAATAATTATAATAATTTTGGGTCATGCGTGGCATTGATGGCGTAACACGATGATAGACTCACAGAACACTGATACAGTGTTGCTCACTTTTAGTGATTAATGATTCCGCATTCACTTCACCGACAGAGCACTAAAAACCCTCCACACACACACACACAGACACACACACACAGACTCACCAGCTGGTGGATGCTGTCGATGGCCCTGTTGTACTTATCACAAAGTCTCTGCATACTCTCGAAGCTAAGAGTAACAAGACACAAAATGAAAACAATCATTTAGTACAAGATGAAAGATAACACCCTTTTTTTTATTACTATTTTACTGTTGACTATTTTCAACATTGCATACATTTTCATCTTAATGTAACTGAGTAACTGTGTCTATTGTGACATAGATATTTACTGTGACTGACCCACCTCAAACAAATTAGAAAACAAAGACTTGTTAAATACAAACGGATTTTGACGTGACACTCAGCTCACCTCTTGGTGTCGTAGTCAATGAGTACGTAGTTTTCCATTGCCAGTTTGAGGTCTGGGATCTCTTCACACACCCACCTAGAGAAAGCGCACACATAACGTCACTAGATCATACACCCGACACAGGCGCTTACAGTCATTTGTGAGAGTTGAGGAGTAAATGCCACTTACCGAATGGTCTCGATGATTTCATGAGCAGCGTCATGGTGTTTATCCTGAAAACAGAAAGAAGTAACAAAATATAAATAGCTCTCAATGTGATGCAATAAATTCAACAGCACCAGAAACTATAGCTTCCAAAATGACCATAAAGTTTAATCATCACCTCTTAAAAACACTATAGCCTTCGTGACTGTCGGGTTTATTGCAGGACTGTTTTATTACACTGCATCGGGTTAAGCTCGGTGCACCCAATTAAACTGGCAACTGAGTTTCAAAAGCCCCAAACAGTCTTATAAATATAGAAAACGTCATAAACCAGGCAACACAATAATGAGTGGATAAAAAGTATACATTCATCAAAAACGCAGACACTCACTGAAATAACTCAATTCCAGCTTCATGTTAACATGTTGCAATGAACGCTAGAAATGTAATGTCCGATTCATCCTCTCAGGGCAGAAACATCTCACAGACACAACAGCCAAAGATACAACAGTGAGCACACGTCACTGAATGCTGTTTAGACTACTCAGGAACTCAATGTTTACAACACATACACTCTGTAATTTAGGTGCGATAATGTCATTCCTCCTAGTAGCCATTTCACTGCAGCGAGAACAGTTTTTGAAAGTTGACTTTACTGTATAAAATGACTTGTTTTGACCTCTAGGATAATCACAGCCTCATGAAACCACAAACTAAAGACCTTGGACATCAAGAGGATGCATGGCTTTCCCATGTATCGGTTGGTGAGGAATTTTCAGAACGGGATGTGCTCAACATCCAGTCGTAGAAAAATGCAATTCTTGCAGAAACCTGCAGATGCCAAAAGGTTTTGTTACAAAATCACAGCATGGATTTATCCATATCGTCTTAATGTGGTATTTGGAGAACCAAATCTGTGTAGCAAATGGTATCAACTAAACAATGCTGCAACAACTGATTACATAATCGAGCACGGGAAGCATAACGTTCTTCGCCCTTTTACACTTTCAACATCCGAGTAGGTGTCTACCATAACACAATGTGTATTACACATTTAGAACGAGAAAAACAGTGCCGAGCTAAACTAATAAATAACTAACTTAAATATCCCCTCCCCCTTGAGTCTAGAACAAAGCTTCATACAAATAAGATAAGATTGTAATGATATTGATCACATGCAGGGAGTCTATAGTTAGGGAGTGTGCTCAGCAGCTCTGTGGGAGTAATAGGACTCGAGTTACACCCAGAGCGCAGCCAGCCTGAGCCTGTTGCCTGAGCTGACCCACTGACCCACTTTCAGTCTCCGGCTCCAGCGCACTGCCAAGAAGAGCCTCTGGTGGGGGGAAAGAAAAGAGGGGAACGTGAGAGCGGAGGAGGAGAAATCAGAGGGTAAAAGGAAA
Organism: Taurulus bubalis; assembly: GCF_910589615.1. Lineage (NCBI taxonomy): Eukaryota > Metazoa > Chordata > Actinopteri > Perciformes > Cottidae > Taurulus > Taurulus bubalis. The sequence goes on along the minus strand of NC_136595.1, from coordinate 23,033,034 downwards.
GAAAGTGAAAGTGAGAAGAGCTAGAAAGTGGGGAAAGTGAGAAGGGGGGGGGGGCCGAGAGAGGTGGAAAAGCCCGGTATTTGTCAGCTGTTTGGAGGCCTGGCACAGCGACCACAGCGAACAGCCCACAGCTGGGAGCGCCTGGCTTCCCGCTCAATACTGCCCGCCATTACTACACAAACTTCCGCCAAAGCTCAAACATGCATGGCAACGCAGGAAATCCACTGCTATTTCTGCGGCTACGTCTATACGACCAAGCTAGCCGCCAGCTGTGCTGCTAATAAGCAGCATGGCCTACAAATCTTCTTCAGCAGATTCAACACTCTGTGTTCCACTAAATATAGAAGGTGTAAAAGTTGTGAGAGTATATGAAAGAGACTCTGTGAGTGAGCGACTGAGATGCTGAAGGGGGGAGGTCACCTGCTCACACAAAGACGGCACACAGCAACACCAGCAAAGGGCTGCTGCTAAAAATAAACACCGCCTGAAAGCTCGAGTCAGACAAAAAAAGAACAGGAGACCTCTCTCTCTCTCTCTGCTGTGGTTATACTGACGCATGCACGACTCCTCCTTTCCTCACCACCCCTTCAGTCAATCTCTCCTTACATCTGTGTGACCCATGGTGGGTGTAGGGGTTTTACGCTACGCGCCGCTCCACTACATGTACGTCAGCATCTTACGAGAACAAATGACACCCGCTTACACCCTTGTACAACTCTTACTCACCACGGAATACTAATTCTCTCAAACAAACACTGCATCAGCATTTAAAACAAGATACCTGTACAAGCTTTCCGTCTAATGATTCAGAGAGGATTTGTGAAAAACATGTGTACACTGGCGGATGACTACAAGCATACTGCTAATCAAGAGAAGCTGTCTCGACAAGAAATTGAAGCTTTGTAAATAATAGGTGAAGTTCACAGGTGAGAACCAAACAAAAGACGTTCAGCAGTATTTGAGCAGCAGCATGTCTTTTAAACGCTTTGTAGACCCGGTTAGTGCCAGATGGACAGAAGTGCTGTTCATATGGAAGCATTTACAGATGCACAGATGTGGGGATTTAGTGAGAGATGGGGAGACAGACAGGGAGAAACACAGAACGAATGAAAGTATTTTCATGCGCTTCATTCGGGTGGCTGGATTGGAGTAAAAGCATGCATTATATTGCAACGGCATTTACAACAGACACGTTGTGTGTATCACAACACACACAGCACTGTCTTCATGCTCTGTGGGTGAGATCAGCGATCTCAATGCGCTGGGGGAGTGGAGAATGAATCTTGATGGAGGGGGCTCTGTTGTTAACAGGAAGCAGTTTAAACGTGACTGGGGAAGAAGAGAAAGAAAAAAAACACACACTGGCATGTGTTTTTGTATTTTATTAATATAGCATTGCTGAAGAGAAGCAGTCTCTGCTTCCTCCCTCCCTGTAGTGTTGACCATATGGACATGAGAGGATGGGAGAAGAGAGAGGAAGTCTTTCCCCTTTGAAAACAGGAGTGCACCGCCACATGAATAGGCTCCATATTGCAGAACTCCACATGCCGGACTATCAGCTGTTTCTAATTCAATGGAGGACAGCTAGCCCCCCATATAAATAGATATTGTGCTGATCGAACACTTTATTCTACATTGCTAACATGCCTGCTCTTGTATTGAGGCAGCAAATTCAGCAGGGTGGAACGGTTAGTGTCATCAGATTGTGGCCTGGTGTAAAAGGGAGCGTCAACTGTCAGCCAAAGTAGAGAGGAGTGGCTGATAACATCAGCAAGTACCTCTGGCTCAGTGACTTGTCACCCATTCAGTACACAACTCAATGAACAACAAACCAACAAAGAGCTGGAACTGAAACAACCAGACTGCCGTGCTAAGTACAGCGTGGGTGGAGATGAGAAACACCGAAAGACCCCACTCAGACATTCTGAGAAATGCAGCTTTTTTTCCCTCACCCTTTTTCTGTCAGCACTGACTGTCTCGCCGCAATTACTATAAAGGAGAAACACAACTTAAAGTGAACTACACGTCACTTAAAAGATCATAGAACTTTCAAATAGCTTCCTTTTCCGTTTGTCTTCAATGAGTCAACGACAACCAGCCACTGATGTGCAGACAGCAGTGTATGTGGAAATACAGTATGTAAGAGAGAAGTAGTCTCGGGCTGGTACTGACTGAGCAGGAACTAAATGAATGTGAAGAACTCAAACAACCAAACACAACCATCTGGTCTCAACCACAGAAATGCCATTAGATTAAACAATAATAAACACACACACACACACACACACACACACACACACACACACACACACACACACACACACTAAAGGAATGCCATACGACACATTTCACATGCCTGCAGCATCGAGAAACACAGACTTCAGAGAGTTCACACAAACATCTTGTAGATAATCTAGATTATTTACGTTATACGTCCTTTATAATTGTTTGTTTGCAAAAAATGGCAACATTAGTTGCAGAGCAGAGAAAAAACGTGTATGACATACGAACGCTTTGCATGTGTCACAGTAAGAAGCGAGACTCTTTGGACAAATACAAACTAAGTTAGTGTGTTACTGACATCAGTTTAAGTCGCTCCAATTTCAAAACATCTTGTTACTGGCTGTCAACGTGCGTCCTGGTTGTACTTGTCGCTACTTGTAACGTTAACCTTTTTAATCCGCTCACGTGAACCGTAGTCTGCATGTTTATATTTTCTGGGTAAATCACTTTTGGTGGTTGCTGAAGTCGGGAAAAACAATCTAAAATGTCACCCGCAGTTTGCGGACACGCACGCGAGGTCTGTCACCCTCCCCGACCAGTACGACCTGATCCCCCGGACGAGCCATGGCTCCTTCAGCTAGCCCGTGTTAGCAACGAGCTAACGTTAGCTAACAAAGACACACAGCAAACAGACACAATATGTACATGTAGCCGGTGGATTTTGAGGTTTAACACTCACGTATACTGGTAACGGCCACGGGTAGCCAGCAGGTTCTGCTCCAACCGGCGATTTGAGCTTCAGCTCCAGCTTTTCTCCCATCCTACACTTCGCGGCGGCTCGGCTGAGGCGGCTCGCTAGTGACTGCTCTCTGTTAGCCAGCTGGTCGGTTAGCGGGCGAGCTACAACGTGAACATTTTTGTATGAAAACAAATACGTGGAAACGCGCGAAATAAAAAAGACGTCGACTCTCGCGCGGTAAACACCCACACGACGCGGTCGCGTGTGTAAATGTGTCCGTCTGGGTTTTGTGTTTAGAAGAAAAAAAGCCTGGTTATGTCCACTGGCAATAACACATCGTCTGTAACGCCGCCATCTTGCCCGGCATGAATAAATATGGCAGGGGGCCACTGGGAGCAGAGGGGACACAGACGTCACCGAGGGACCGCGATCCAGCGCGTGGGCCAACGACACGCAAGCACGAGCGAGCACCCGTCCCCGCGGCGCGTGACAGCATAGTTCACGTCACGACTTATTCCAGCTCACTCAATACAGAAGTAATTATGGAGATGTGGACAATAATACATATATTATAATTATATCTGATTTAAGCCATGATGAAATGGCTTAGCGTATTTTTTATATTCAAAGCAATTACTTAGACTAACCTGCCTGAAGTAAATATTAGATTTCAATGGACCCGCATTAACTTTTTATAACTAATTCAGGGATATTAATTAAGATTGTACATCATGAGACAAGCTACACCTACTGTTGACTTCCACTTTAATATAGCCACGTTTTCAATGACATGATCAGGGAACTGCAGACACATTTTTAGATAATTTAATTGTCATTTAATTAATAAATACATTATGTTATTGTTCTAAAAAATACAATATTAATTGTCAGAATCAACCTCCCTCTCTCTCTACCTCTACACCTGGGTCCTAGAACTAGGTCTTTATGAAATGCACATGGTTATTGATATTAATTACACTTATATGTGATGATTAAGAATGTCAGCTGTGAGAAAGGTAGATGAGCTGCAGTGTGGCCCACAGCTCCCTCCGTTAGCTTTACTCCCACTGCTCCGGTTTCAGATATTAATTAGGACTTCTTTAAATATAACAAAAAAAAGTTCTAAATACTGAACTCAGTTAGAAGCGCTTCTTCTTAAACTAGAAAATGCATTTGGTTTTAGAAAAAGTGTATGAAGGCTGGCAGCTGAAATAAATTGCAAAGCTGTGTTGAAAAAACTGGAGGCTGAAATGTAAAAGTGGAAGAGCTGGAAGTGGAACTGCATAAAGAAGCTCAGAGCCGAGATGCAGAAAAGCTGGAAGGTATAGTGAAATAATGCCAAAGCTGGAAGTTCAAACTGATTGCCATAGAATGCTGAAAGAATAATTATTGCTATTATCAGACATGAACTACATTACCATAAAATGCATTGCCCTGAAGAGCTGAGAGCTGGGATAGTATTGCATGAAAAGAAAGAGGCGGAACAGAATAGATCAATAATGAGCATATTCATATTTACATGAAATGATTATGAAAGGAAACAAAGAAAAAAACTTATATGTCAAAAGTTGTAAATTATTTGAATAAAGTCTGACAATGTATAAGTAGTCAATCAAAGTTAACAATAGTGAGAGTGCTGCTGAATCCACTTTCAGAAACACATTAACCTGTGTATCAGAGACAGGAGCTGACCTTTGATATCGACAAATAACACACACACACACACACACACACACACACACACACACACACACACACACACACACACACACACACACACACACACACACACACACAGAGAGAGAGATAACGAGTAGCGTGATGCTGGACCTGAATCTGGATCAAAGGACCTGGTGATCAAAGTCCTAAATGAGGACAACTCTCTCACTAGAGTTAAAAATAAAAACATTGCTGTTCAAAAGTCAATTTTAACAGAGTTTAAAAAGGCAAAAGTCTTCACATGAAATCAAAAATGATAAATGTTCCACATGGGCTGTGGAACACATGTTAAAACTAGTAAAGTAGTTTGTTAAGAGACAGGTTTATGCATCATAAAACATGTGTTGGTTGTTTGTTAGCCCGACTGAACTGATGGAAAAAACCAAATAGACAAAATTAAATAAACCAAAATCAAATTCTCACACAAGAAGTGAGTGCAGCTCTTTGGCTGTCAATCAGCAGACCTGGTTCTGTGTTCAAGTCCCTGCACCACGAGCACAGAACTCAAACTCAGAATGTTACAGACGGCAGAGTCACAAAATAAATGGGGAGTCCTGCTGTTGCATATAACACAAGTACTTTCTATTATACTGCATCAGCAGTGGGGGAAGAAGTACTCAGACCGTTTACTTAAGTTAATGTACAAATACATAATTCAATTCATTACACGTAGATGTCCTGCATTTAAAATCCAACTTGATTACATGTGCTATCAGCTTCATTTAAGTATCAGCAGTATAAGTACATCAATATCATTAGCTTCCTGGTAAAGTATCAGCAGTAAAAGTACTAAAGTATTACCAGTATCATGAAGTAAAGTATCAGCACTATAAGTACATCAATATTAGCTTTATGGTAAAGTATACGCAGTAAAAGTAATAAAGTATTATCAGAATCATGAAGTAAAGTATCAGCAGCAAAAGTACATAAGATACAAAATCAATGGTGAGTCCTGCTGTTGCACTGTCCACACATATAACACAAGTATCAGCAGTGGTGGAAGAAGTCCGACTCTTTACTTAAGTTCATATACAAATACATCATTTATTACAAGTGAAGGTCCTGCATTCAAAACCCTATTGATCACATGTGCTTATCAGCTTCATGTAGTTTAAGTATCAGCAGTAAAAGTATTATTAGCTTCATGCAGTTAAAGTATGAGCAGTAAAAGGTATTATCAGCTATATGCAGTTAAAGCATCAGCAGTAAAAGTACATACTTATTATCAGCTTCATGTAGTAGCAGTACATGTTGTGCAGTAAAAGGTGCGACTGAGATCTGATTATGCGACATGTTTCTTAATAATACATCAACGTTAGAGCAGCATGTTACTGTTGTAGCTGCTGGAGGTGGGACCAGTTTTAAATACTTTATATAGAGTTAGCTATACTTTAGGCAAGTGGTTCCCAAAATAGGGGTCGGGACCCCTCCAACGGGTCACCAGATAAATCTGAGGGGTCATGAGATGGTTAATGTGAGAGGAAAGAAGAAGAAACCAGGTACTGATACACACATTTGTTTTCAGTTTCCAGACTATTCTATCATGATTGTTTTTGTGCGTTTTTTTAAAAGTGATAAATAGTTTTCCTCCTTTGGAAATGATGAGAATTTTACAGGAGAAACGTCTCCTGTAAACTGAAACGTGACGAGGCAACCAGACCCATGCTTTCAAAGTGCCATAAAATAGACACTAAAGCCCTCAAATGTCTTCTATACTTGAGTAAATGAGCTCCGTTACTCTCCACCTTTGTGCGCTAGTTATCACTTTTAATATATTTTACATGTTGGAGAAATCACACCCCCACTCTATTTGCTCTTTGAACTGATCGTGTTTGTTTTTCATAGTGACCATAAATAACTAACCTTTAGTTTGGTCTCACATGTGCTCCATACAGGTTGCCAAGCTGCCCACAGATCAGATGCCAGGAGTCAGCAATGCTTTTCTCTCAGCACTTCAACCTACATGTATGATGCAAGTATTAGCTTATTTTTCTTTCCTTCTCATCTTTGGAAGCAGAGATGTGCCGGTCACAGAGAGAAATTAACCATTTTGCTTGAATCAATTAGGAAATGCTCTCACATCTGATACACATGCCAATTACCTCGCATAATTGACTGACCTTTATTTCAACCGTGGCCTACATTTCCCCCATTGAGGCCTGAACCCGCTCAGATTCTAAAACAGACCTAGACCCCTCTCTGCATTTCGGTGCAGGCGAATGGAGGGTGGCTCTAGGTCTCTCCATGCTGTGCGTATATGTACATGTATATGCTGCTGTATGTTAAGGAGCGATGGCAGCATGCCACAGTGAACTCTCTGACCTCCTCCACCCCCCACTAGCAGCTCCCTGCACAGCGCCGCTGAGGCCCACCTCGGGATGGGAGCCAGTAGCAGCAAAGCTCAGCTCAGACACAGCTCAGCTCGGCCAAGTGGAACACTGTCGCTGTGTAGATTTCTGGGATCTTTCACGGCGTGTCAGATTACAACGAGCCCCGTCCTCCCTGTTGCATTGCTGGAGCATCTTCTCTTGCCAATGCGAGGGCCTTTTAATTTGATTTTATTTTTAAATCCACATTTCAGTGCAAGGCACAGACTTGGCTGTAAATAACAGTCATGGGTTATAATAAGAGGATGACGATTAGACACACAGGCCCAAACACCCTGAATACTGACGTTGTGGTTGAACTAACCTTTTCCCCATCATCCCCTTTGCCGTCACACTGATTCCTGAGGGTGTCCCTGACCGTGTGCAGCACTTTAGCGCTCAGCAGAAACAATGCTAACTGGGGAGAACAGAGGGATCCAAATGTCTCTATTGAATTTGTTGCTTTTGTTGAACAAAAACAAGGCGTGCCAGCAGCGTGCGGCGGCTTTGGGAACAAACCGTGTGAAAGTGCTGCCATCTGCAGGACAACCTCTTCACCACAGGACTCAGGAGTTGGAGACGAATGTTAGTCCTATAAACATTTCAAAGAAGTACACGCCATCACATCAGTTTCTCATCTAGAATAGCTTAATGGAATATGCAGACTCCATTAATGTCTCAGTGATATATGCATGCTCTATGGGCTTTCCTAAATATTTTTTCTTTTGACTTGCCAGACTGTCAAGATGCAATCCTATAAAAATGGTTAAACACAAATCAAACTTCAACTGTATGTCACATTCATGGCATCACTCTCTATCTTCCATAATAATGTAAGTAGGGGCTTTCCAAATATCATGATGTCACTACACAGTTATTGAGGTCAAGAATCTTTAAAAGGATAAACTTTTGTTTTGGCAAATTATTACTTAAAATACGACGGGAGGTTGTGATTTAAGAGGTGCTAGATTATTTAAACAATATAATTTGTATTAACAATACCCAATCACCACCCCAAAAGTACTAATAAACACAAATCTGATAGTGTTCACCAACTAATATTCTAAAATCCAACTTCATTACAAAATCGGACGGCAACAACTGGCTCAGAATTTCCACAAATAAGGATTTCAAAGAATTTTATTGAAACAAAGATAAATTTCAGTCCCAGTCCCTCATGGTTTTCAAAAAGCGTGCTTTGGGTTTTAGCGCCAACATTTCATGACTCTTCTCCAAAGCCCTCTTTGCTTATACAGCAGCATGTATACTCAAGAGAAAAAAAGAAAAGAAAAACCTATACAACAGGTCATTTTGGCACAATCAACTCATACAACGGTAGTCCTGTGCTGGCATATCGTTTACTTTCAAACAGTTTGCTCTCCGTCGGAGCAAAGCGCGTTTGCTGATGAGCACATTCACAATGGATATTTGACCGCAATAGAAGTGTTATACAAGAATTATGTCAGAATGTTTCCAGAAAACAAGATACAGTGAGTGGAAAAAGGTTGCAGTACTGGGCGATGCCGATCCTGGTAACAAGAGGTTCACCTTCACAAACGTCGCGTCCCTCCAGACCTCAGCCTAGACCCAGCGAGTCCCGGATGCATTGGCCTCAATGTAGTGTTTGCATTAGGAGAGTTACATAGTCTGAAATCTGGCATTACGTTGACGACACTTGAGCCCAGTCATGCAAATCCCATCTGGAGCAAAAGGCGCCTCCTTCGGACGTCTCACAAGAAAACACTGGGAAAGATTCCACTGGGGGTGATAAATTATGACGAATGAAATGATAACAGGAAGAAGAGAATACTGTGACATGTTCCTTTGTCATTTGGTAGAGCGATTTTGTTTCATCCCACTCGGTAAGCACTTTGGTATACATGCTGGTCAGAGCCACGTCGAATTGATTACATACTAAATTCAGTTGGACTAGGCCTTTGCTTGGCTTTCGATATCCTTGGGCAGTTTTTTTTCTTCCTTTTCTTCAAGTAAAGGGTACAAAGACTGTTCATTGTAACACATTCATAAAGCATGCACTCTGATGGACAAAGAGAAAAGTGTCATTTGGACAAACCCCCCCCCCCCCCCCAGGTAACAGCAAGATCAGGAGAAAAAGTGCTGATTTTTCATATTCACATAAAAAGATCGTTATTAAGAAATGCGGTCGCTGACTAAACTCGCTCGTCCGTCAGGTTAAGTCACGACACAGCAGTTCCAATTAGTCTTCGGACACGCCAAGCGGATCGGTCTCGAAGCCAATCAAGGAAATGGATTCCAGGTCAACCTCGGTGAATATCTGACATCACATTTGAAAAAGGCAAAAACTGGTCGCGGGTGAGCGCCTTCCTCCTCCGAGAGGCCTCCGCCCCGGAAAGATGCTCAGGGATGGCTTCATCTTAACAGTCGTCTCGATGGACTACCACGCGGCTCGATGAGCAGACGAAACTCAAAAGTTGATCTCTTTTTTTCCTTTCTCTTTCTTTAAGGACGCTGCAAACACTATTTTAACTTAACTCGAAAATGGTGCCAATGATGGTAAATTAGGAGATCTGTGGAAGAAAACTAGTTGTTTTTTTTATTACTTTTTTTTTTTTTTTTTTTTTAAAGGATGAAAAGAAAAAGACAGATCCGCATCCCCCGTCTGCATCATCGTACAATTAGAGGATTTTCTGAAGCATGAAGAAGAGTAGCGCTGGCATTTTACTCTTCTGATAACTTTGAATTATTCGATTGCTACAAAAGCCATCAGGACCTAAAACTGGAAAGACAGCCAATTAAGAGCTAAATGTAGTTCTTCATTAAAACATTATGATGAACATTAGGACCAACTGCTGTAACGGCTCGTCACGACCGAGCGAGGAGGACCGTGCTTCAAGAAAAAAAATCTGACTGGAGACTTTCGCACATGTCCCCCTCTGTTAAGACATCTGCACAGGTTAGTTTTTGTTGTTTTCGGAAAAGAAAAGCTAAGCACACAAACCTGCATCTGACTGTGTGCATTTAGATGCATTGTCTTGATTTAATCAATACTAAATATCTGCATCTCTTTAAAAGAGAGACAGAATTAATGCCAACAGATTGACAATTAGATGGGAAAGGCAGCTTCTGAATAAAATACTGGCTGACATTCAAGATGTGAGGACAGAAAAGAAGAGAGACAGCTTTTAAGTACTGATATTGAGGAGTGTAAAACAGACTCATACCCCAGAATTAAGTGTCAAAAATAAATAAAATGAAAATAAAAACGTAGAAATAACTTCCAACGTCATAACCATTCGTTTCAGTATATGGGGGAAACTGATCATTATAAATTAGTTGCATTTGGCGTACAATCTGCAGTTTACATCTCCGTCTCAAACATCTAGTTTCAAAAGCAGGAAAGATTTTTTTGGATTATTTCCTAAGAAAGTGGGAAAGTTTCCATGTTTGACTCTTTTAGACTTCTGTGCACTACATAGCAGGGTGGACTGTTGAGAAAAATAAAGCCACGCAGAAGCTCTTTTCCTGGATGCATTGTTACTACACAGACGGCCCTGGCCCCTCTAGGCACAACCCCATCTTCCAAAAAGAAACGAAAAAAAGAAAGAAAAAGGAAAGAGAAAAATATTGTGTGTCCTGCTTAAGTCTTCATTAGAGCCTTTGGCCCCAATGAGGGGGAATACTCCTTTCATGGCATCTTTCATGTGAACATTATTTAGCACAGGCGGAATCCAGAGTTTTCCTTTATCTGCTTGGTTTCCAGAGACAACAGGGAAACAATGTCTAATAACTACTTTTAAAGTTGCTGTTGATCGTACTCGGCAATAAGTCTCTTTATATATGCCAGTTTGTTGTGTAGATATTCACAGCGGTTCTTCTCTTGGCTATAGTTTGGATTAGTCTGCAAGGGATATGAAAAACAGTCAGGAATCCGGTAATGTACTTTAATGCATACTTTAAGCCATCAATGTGTATAATAGATTAAACTTACCTTTTTTATTTTATGATACTCTTGAAGTATCTGATTGTGGATTGTCTATGTAGAGAAGGACACAGATAAAAAGATGATAAGGGATATGAACATAACTGATTGGGCATCTTTTCAGTGAGTCAAAATGTTTTTGGACAATTTGTGCTTTGAGGAATGTACCTTGTACTTGTCTGTGCCTTGAGGGAGCTGCTTGAGCTCATTGTCAAGCACGGTGAACTGCCGGGTGATGCCGTCTATCCGAGCATGGAGACCCCGGTACTCACTGTACTCGGCGTTGAAATCGTTTTTATACCTCTGACGCTGCTCCGGAGCGACGATCACCGTGTACTTCCTGCGAGGACAATGAGAGCAAATGTTATTAAAAATAAAAAAAATCGCAAAGAATACAGGAAAGTCACATCAGGCATCTTAAGTGAGAGGAACAATGCTATTAGGGGGAGACTTTATGAGGAAATACCGACACAAAATGATGAAATTAACCAATCCCAGGCGAAGGTCTGCCACGATATATTGTCCAAGAAATAATCGCAATCAACAATATTATTCTAATTTTAAGACCTTTTATGCCACTGATATGTTAATAAAATAGCATAATAATACAAGTACAAACCTCTAAAGAGCAATTCACGTTACATTTTTAAAGAATATTCAGATATTGGAATGTGAAATTACTTTTAAAATCCTAAATAAATAAAACCAATAAAAACCACACAACCGAAGCAATAAATGCCATATTCATATAACGTACGATAAGTCGCGGAGGTCATTATCCTCACAGCTCCACCCAGAGGTTTTAAAGTCTAAAACTGTGCCCCGTCTCAGTCTGGACATCTCCATCAAATACTCACAATAAATAGTCTGCCACCTCAGGTGACGACGTAGGAATACTGGTACTGTTGCACATCCCATTCAGATCTAAAACAAAGTCACACAGGGAGAGAAGGGCAGTTGGATTAATACACATGTGTGTATTTGAAGTTATTGAAGGCATAAACACTGAACAGCAGGAGTCTTCGTTTATTCACTGAGTCACATCACTCTGCCACAGTGATGACTCACTGGTGTCCCTCCACATGTAGAGAACTACTTTTATTCACAAATATCTCCCATCTGATGCAAGAGCTGTGAAACTGACTTTAGTAAAGAGGACATTTTTGTGCAGAAGAAAAGAGGTGCTGTGTGTGTGTGTGTGTGTGTGTGTGTGTGTGTGTGTGTGTGTGTGTGTGTGTGTGTGTCTCTCACCTGTGCTTTTGTGTGGAATACTGTTGCTTTTGAGGTTTCCTGGGCTCAGCTCACAGACTTGGTTCGGCTCAGGCACACGTTCCCCACGACTCTTCCTCTCCTTCTCTTGAGCCTTTTCCCTCACCCTCTCCTTGTCTTTGCTCTTATCCTTGTCTTTATGCTTTTTGGACTTCTTCCTGGACTTGTTGTTTAAAGACGGAGGACTCTTGTCCCGAGGAACGACCGGGCCCGTGTGTGCAGGAGACGATGTGCCGATGCTGGGCGCTGGGCCCGAGAACAGCGAGGGCTGTTGGCTGAGCCTCTCGGACGCGGCGGTTTCCTGAGAGTCGCAATCCCTCCCGTTGTGGCTGGAGTCGTTGCTGACATCCGACAGTGCTTCGAAAGGACGGGGGATGTCGAGCAGAGGAAGCTGCTGGGAGCTGGACGTCATGCCGCCGTCCGACATCGAAACCGCCACTCCTGCCTGAGCGCCACCTGCCTCCCCTCTCCCATTGGAGGAGCTGAGCTTGCCATTAACTGGGGCTGTTGCAGCCTTGCTGGCGAGATGTGATATCCTGGGCTTTTTGTTGGCGAGAGGGTCGATGAAGTCAGCAGCAGGTCGTTTCTGCAGGAAAAGAAAATTGCCGTTTTAGTAGCAGAACTCAAAATAGGATTCAATATGAATTAAAATAATCTCAGAGTGAGCGAGAGGGACAGTCCAGGTCAGGTCAGGGCAAACAAAAATGATCTGAGCCGTATGGGACAAGGGAATGTTCAGAAGACAGGATCTAGTACAAGCAGATGGATGGAGGAAGCAACACAGAAGAGTAGAAAAGAAAGAGCAGTAGAGAGATGTATTCTCAGGCGCACTAAGAATAGGATTTGACTGTGCAGTCTTTTCACAATACCAGGGATTAAATTACAGACCCAGCCCACACTTATGTCGTTGGGAGTGGCTGACCCAATCGCTGAGTGTTGGCTGTGCAAACAGGACTACTTTTAGATTCTGGAACAACAACGAAAACCAGTGAGGAGCTCCTTTCGGGCCTGCAAAGCTTTTCAGACAACTTCCACACTGTCGGTGCGTTTCTTACCCCCAAAAACTAAATGTGAAATTGCAGAAAAAAAAAAACTACACTGTAATGTTGTAGTGTAGACACTAAGGCTTTTACTAATACTCATGTATGTTTGCTTAGATGTTATGCCAAGTATCAGTATTTTCAGGAGGCCACATTTATGTGATCATTGAGAGCACGAGGAGCCGGAACAAAGTGGGACTGAGATCCATCGTCCCACTTCAGATAATGGCTGTAATTAAGGCCGGGACATATATTGTTACTATATCGATATTGTGATACGAGACAAGATATCGTCCTACATTTTGGATATCTAAATATTGTAATATTGCATACGTATTGTCTTTTCCTGGTTTTAAAAGGCTGCATTGCAGTGATGCAATTCACTGAACTTACCAGACTGTTATAGCTGATCTATTTCTTGCCATTATCCACTTAGTGTAGTCATTATATCTACATTACTGGGGATTATTTATCAACAATGTCATTGCTTACTTTGTGGAAGCACCAATAGTGGTTCCCATGATACTGTTGCTATATTGAGAGGGGCATTTATCTGAAATATTGTAAATATAGGGGCGGAAGAATATTACTCAATGCATTTTTTTTTTCTCCATCCAACGAAAAAGTGAAGACTGAGAGATTTAACTTTTGTTTCTATAAACCAGTGCGAATGGAAAACCTCTAAAGAAATGCCAGCCGGGATGGAAGTTATTTTTGCATTTATCCGTCGCTGTGTGGACATGGTCCCGCCCCGTCTGCCCTGCAGCACTCCCCGATTTATTCCTCACCCGTCTGAGGTTTACACACAGCTTTACCTGCTGGCCTGCTCTGTTTGTACACCAGTGAATCTAAAAAAGGAGAGCCTGGGGAACATTTGCTTGTGTGTTTGTGTACTGTGTTTACTGAGGGAGGGAGCGGACAGGAAGAGCCATACAGTAGGTGTCCGAGGTGAGAAGAACCTGAGAGGACGGAGCTATTAATATAAACGGAGCAGCTCCTCCTCCGTCTACCTAGTGGAAGTGTAAACAATGGTTAGACTCAGGAGTCTGGACTGACCTAAAATATTTGTAAAAAAAAAATAGGAGGACAAGAAATATGAAAAAGGTAATCATGCAACGAGGAGGGAGAAAAAGAGTTTTGATGAACTAAATGTACCATAGGGGCCATTTAGTTTAATAACAAGGCTAAGCAAACAATGTATATTTATCAAAAGCTTCATGGAAAACTCACAACAACCATTCGTCAGTAATACTGATCAACTGTAAAAAGTTTAGAAAAAAAATTACTGCAAAAGGGAATTCACTGAAAAGGCAGTGAGAGGAAACATAATTCAGTTTAGAGAAAGCCAGAGGATTTAGAAAAACCCTTTCTGGGAAATACCAGAAACCTCGAGACAGCAGGGACAACCCAGTTACACGGCTGTGGGTAAACTAGTGGAAGGGTAGAAGAAGTAAAAATACACATCTTTGTCCCCAATTCCCCCCCCCTTAACCATTTCTACTGGATCAGCAAAAAACTGAATCCGAACAAGCTCTGGTTAAAGATTAGCTACGCAGAGCAAACTTTCTAACTCCTTGATGTTACGTCAGTAGTGAGAGTCCAAACAATAACAATGTAGAAAGTAGTCAAACGAAGAAATACAGGCACCTTTAAAATCCCAATTATTTTTTTACTTTTCTGAAAACGTTGCACGCCGTCACGTGTATCTTTAACATTTTGCCTTCAAAAATAATAATAAAAAATTATATATATATATATATATATATATATATATATATATATATATATATATATATATATATATATATATATATATATATATATATATATATATATATATATATATATATATATAATCCAGCACTCCATAATACTGGGGAAGTCAGTGTACAAATGTGCGTTTGAGAGCTGAGTGGCAGCTTAGCGATAAGGAAGCGCGTGGGAAAGGTAGCAGGAACAGGAAGCTCACCTGAGATGGCGAGCTGCTGGCCGGCTCTTTGGGCGGGCTTTCCAGCGGAGGGGCAGAGCTGTTCTGGGCCTGGTTCTGTTTTCTAGGGGAGAGAGAGAGAGAGAACACATGCAAATGAGAACACAGAGGAGAAAAAAAAAGAAGAGAAGTTTCAAATCATTTCTACAGAATCTCTATTGTAATCTGCGTGCAAGCGCCACAGGAACACCACTTCATTTGTTCAACCGCCTGTTGAGGTGACACAGTAGGTCCATCTGCTGTAATGCAGCGATGTCAGAGGCTTCAACTAGATCGCATTGTTCTTCAAGCGCAAGTGATGCTTTCTGGTCCATCAAAAGGTTAAAGCCATCATGGATGCGTGTGCCCTGAAGAGCTTGAAAAGAGTCTAAACTACGTAGCTGTCATTTCTCCAAGTATAAGGGTATTAAAAAACAAGTTGCAAAAGTTGCCTTGTGTGGACGAGTGTGTAGCTATGACAACAGAGCAAATGAGGGCCTACTTGACAAAGCAGCACTTTACCATAACCACACACACCCCTCATGTCGAAAATCGGACAGGGTATAACATCAATTATTATAAAAGTCTGTTCACAAGTTTTATACCAGGTGCAATAATCCAATTGTGCCGTCTCCTCTCTTCTACTGAAGAATGTGTGTGAGCTCACTGCATGCTTATTTGATGCTTGAACAATTTTGGCAGCACGTTCAAGGCGAGTGAGAAAGTGACACGGCACTCTTCACTGACAGAAAGCGAGAGAGACAGAATATGGTACTGCAGCTCACTTTGTGTATGGCTGCTGTTGTTGGCCTATCAGACCATCTGCACACTAAAAAGTTGAGGTCACACTGCAGTACATCCCTGATCCTATGGATTGACGACTTTTTTCCCCCCACCTGCAACTCAATCCCTGACCTCTTCCACATGAGGCTCGAGTAACTCCGCACTGTTCACGCCTGCATTCAGAGCCAAGAATCATTTTAGGGCCAGGTGTGAAAAGACTGAACTCTAGATTAATCCATCACACAGCAAGTGACAAAACAAAACAGCTGTGCCAAAAAACAGCTCCCCCGCCATGATAAACAGTGTTGAACCAACTGATCCAGCCTTGTATTAAAACATAACACACAGTTAAGAATGAATTATTAAAACATGAAGTTCAGTACGCAGCACGTTTACCACTGCTACAAACATGACGATGTAATCTGCAATGCTAAAGAGCGAGTTGTGCATTTGGAGATGCTGCCGTCACAGCTGACGACAACAGAAGGGGGCAGTTGGGTACACAGAGTTTTGGCAATGCCCGGTCCTAGTTCAATCAGGGTGTGGGTGTGTGTGTGTGTGTTTGTGTGTGACGGGGACAGTCAGAGAGACCAGCAGGAGCTACGAGCGGGAGAGCAGGACAACCGATATGGCTGAACCTTGGACGGGTGCCACCTCACACACACACAGATCAGCATGTGCTGGAACACTGTTGCATCATGTGCGATCCAATCGGGTTGCTGGGCTTCTCCTGCGTGACTTACAGCATTAGCTCAAAACTCCGGAGGAGCCGCGGAAGGAAGGGAGGTATTAGGTGGGAGGCTATGGTTGTTAGTCAGCTGATAAAATAGAAGTGCAGCTAAAAGAGACACACACACAAATAAGGTGCACGTATGTGTGGATATGCATGCCGTTACATACAAAATACAACTGTGCACACAAAGATTACACCAATTGGCCAGAACATGTGTATTCCAAGTACAATATAATGCAATAAAACAATACTGTAAAGAGTACTTTGTGAATGTTTTTTTCACTTTTAATGGCACTGTGCCAGACATGTTGTAGTTTGTGTTGATATACTAATGTATTGTGAGGCTTTTTAGTTCCCTATATTTAAATGAGAATAAAAACACCAAAAGCACAATACAACACAAAACACAGCATACAGACATGTCAGCAGTCTTAACAAAAGCTGGACATGAATAGTCTTCTGGTGAAATAGTTATTGCATTGCACTAAAGTGTCGAGCTGCCTTTAGAGTTGTACCCCAGGTAAAACTAAGCTAATCAGGGAGACTAGGAGCTATTCTTGAGTCCATTACATAAACACAAATTGAGTACCGGAGCATTGCTTCCTGTCTATTTATAGCTAGCTGGGAGCTTGCTTTTCCTTAGTGTCCCAGATCCCGAGAAAACAAGTTTTTCCACAGGGAAGAAGGCCAGCAGCTCATGCCGTCAACAAAGACGGAAAGCACACAGAAAACTTCCTGGGGACACACACATCTGCCATTCCAACAAATATAAAGAGGTGTGTTTTACACAACCAGACTTTATGCATCACATAATTAATTGCAAATGCTCAGAATTAAATCCATGACAGCTTTAGGGAACGAGTTTGTACGCATACTTGACATTCCTCAATAGAAGGACGTTCCTCTACAAAGCTGGGCAGCGCTACAATCCTTAAATACCAGAGTCACCACCCTGTGGCTTCCTCCTCGTCACAGAGTCAACACAAACAAAACAAAACAAAACCTGCAGTCCACAACACCCAGGAATGTTACCTGAGAATCGTCTCGCCGGTTTCAGCAAAGGCAATGAAAGTATGTTGGATTTAGCAAAATTACACACACACACACACACAAGAAAAATATATTTTTTTTACTATAGAATAGCGTTTCAACAGTATCAGCTATTGCTGCTCATAAGATAAGGGATCTCTGGCCGCCGGTATGATTTTGCTGACGTGTCATCATTAGTAGTGAGCAAAAACAAAACAACTGGCCATTCAGAGGAGAGTAGACAGATACAAGCCAGAGTGATTTTTGGCTGCTGAGAATCATCGTCAGAATAGAGAGACATGTGGGTTTAAAGTGAGAGTGATCCACATAACTGACATACTTAAACAGGATTCTCTTGAGAAGCTGCTGGTCTCCTTCTGTGTAGCCTGGCCAGTCCTTCTGAATCTCCTTATACAAAATGTCCTTCAATGTGAAGGTGTTGTCTTTCCCATTCAGGTTCGCCACCTAGGGGATGAGAAAGAAGCATGGGTGAGTCTCCTTGCCTCTGCAGCTGCTGAGAGGCAACAAAGCAATATATGTGTGTGTGTGTGTGTGTGTGTGTGTGAGTGAGTGTGAGTGTGAGTGTGTGAGTGAGACCTGTTGCAGGTAGCTATCCAGGGAGTCCTTGTCTAATGGCAAGAGGCCATCTTTCTGCAACCTCAGGATCAGCTCAGGCTTCTTGTAAGGCTTGAGGGCCAGCAGGTGTGTGAGGCGCTCTCGGAGCGGCCTGTGCTGAGGCGTGCACTTCTTTATCGTACTGCTAGAGATGATGACGGGTCGAGACGTCCTCCGTAACGGGGCGACGTCGGAGAGGCCAGGTGCCGGTTTCCGGATCTGGACCTTCTTACCTGAGGTGGTTACAGAAGTGGAGAAAGAGTTAGAAAAGTCGGAGAAGGATTCGTCAAGTTGTGAACGATTATGTTTGCATGCACACTAAAATTCTGAAAAGAGACAATACTCCAAATTGTATATGGCTCATGTAAAGTGAAGAATTTTCTGATTAAAAACATGTAGGAATATTTGGTGCATGTAAACCTTGTCAGTGTCATCGCGTTACGACACAGAAACTTCCCATTTTGATAAAACAAAAATTCCATTTATCTTTCCAACTAGTTTTAAGGATCGTCATTCTAAAGAAAAAAGTAGTTTGTACATTTTACCACTGCTGAGAAGTTAAATCTCAGGAGGAATTAAATACTGAAATCCAGCACTAAAACAGTAAATGCTGATAGAATAGGGACAAATAAGAGCTTTTGGCTGGCAGCCAACGCTTGCTTGTTTTCTTAACAACAGAAAATAACTATTATCTCAGCAAGATATATATTTATTTCTGTCGACAGCTTCCATCTCAGTGACTGATAATGGCTGAGGGAACCTGCAGATGACTCATAAAAGATGTATCATGCACTCATCTTTAGCACCGTCACGTCCACCAGAACTCACCTTGCATTACAAACATCAGCCATCGTCACCTGCTCCCACTGAGACCTCTTTCAGGGGATTCAGACTCAATTTTGTGTTGCCTCCTACTGAGAACAAAACACTGTTTGGCTCCACAGCAGACATGGACTAGACATTCTTTGACTCACTGCTCAACAGTGAATAGGCTTACACTGGATTGCTTTCTTTGCAGGCAATGAAGCTGCACTACTGGGGTTTTCTACAGTAGCTGGAGCACAACGGAGAAGGTCAGAGACCAAAACAAGAAGTCAGAAAGTTAATGTATTCTGCCTGGGGAGGTTTTTTGCCTCCGTGTGTTTGAATTACATTCACGGAGTTAGCGAGAAAGAAGATCAGTGTGCATGTGGCACATTAGCCGTGTGGCCATTGAGGAAGCAACCACCATCAAATTCAATAAAGTCCTAGTTACAGATGAGGCATGCTGGCAGTGTGCTGGCCCTTTGCCATTCAGCCCCAGACCCAAACAACCTGTCTGGTGCAATGTGAACCCATTCACCAGCAGAGAAAGCACACAGGCCATTTTTCTGTTTGCAAGGCAGAGAAATTCTTCCCGTCACTTCATGCCCATTAACTCCCAACAACTTTATGGTGTTTTAATGGAAATTCCTCTTTTTCCAGCCGCCAAAAGCAGAGTTATCAAATATTGGTCTTGTGCAGAGTCCGTGACTGAGAAAATGTCTCGCTGACCGGAGCACGTTTGGTGGTCTGCATGTGTCCGTGCCATCATGTCTCCTCACCTACGTATCTCCCCCCAGGCTTGATGACGATGGCACTCCGACTGCGAGAGTCCTCCTCGACCTGAGCCATGTTTTCTCTGGCCTTCTGGTAGGAGTCGTCTGTGGCACACACTGTAATCTTGTCCTGGATCCCACCCAAACAATCCAGCTGAATGCTCCCGTCACTGCCAAAACAAAGAGGAGATGGTGAGAGAGGAAGAGTGAGATTGAACGTCCAGAAGCTTCAATGGAAAGAGAATGGAAAAGATGAGGGGAATCGCTACTTATTTAAAAAAAAAAAAAAGGTGCTCCGTGATTATTTGTACAGTTATTTGAGAGCGACATGAAATAAACCAGTGTCAAGTAATATTTTAGGGCATGCTACTTTAAAACACATATCTACCACTACAAGTTGATTCTCAATATTTGCAATAACCCTAATCCCTTCACTGTGCATTCCTGCCTCGGTGAGATCCCTGAAACACCTCGAGGGCACAACTATTATTTTTTCAATTTCCAGCCAACTGTGGGATCCCACAGTATACGACTCACTGCCGCATCAAATCCCATTCTTTCCCGACTTTCCGGCTCTCTTTGATTCCCCTCCACTTTGATGAGGATTTGGCAGAAAATGAGACGGTGCTGGCGCAGTCAGTGGAAGCTGAGCTCTGTCATTTGGGCTTTAGATTGGAACTCAAGGTTGATTAGGATCCAGTCAGAGATGTGGATGACCTCCACCTAACCCACTTGTTCAAAAATATTTTTGGAATAATGGGGTCAGAAACTTGGACAGTCAGAGAGGCAGAGGCTTCTTGTTGTTCCCTATTCTGTTTTTTTACTTCCTTCCTCTTCAACGCAGACATCTGGTCCTATTTGCTTGATTCAGGCAGCACATTTCGCTGCTGACGTTCGGCCAGAGAAAGTCAGCAGAACAAGTTTAATGGTTAGAAGGGGATGGGCAGGTTTTGTGTCATTGCATCTGCTATGACACAAAGAGACCGCACTAGTCTACAAATAAAAGAACACTCTAATTTACACTGGAAATAAATATAATTAAAAAAATTAAAATGCATGTTCTTTTTCTATTTTGAACAAACTTTTTATTTTGCAACTGTGCAGAAAGCGTGTTCAACAAAGGCGCCTTGTTAAGGATCACTGAGGAGCTTGGCGAGTCACCTCAGGTCAACTACGTTAAACAAAAAATGTGGACCTGGAAACACTCATTTCGCAACTCCAAAGACTGTTGATTATTTACACAAGAGCCCAAAGAAAATATTCAAATCAACCGCCACAATGTATAAATGTTGACATTACAGACATGGAATCTGTGTCTGTGCAAAAGAAGAATCAGTTGCACATTTGATGAAAGCGAGACGAGTGAAAGGGAGTGAGATTCAGTGTTTGCTTTCACCTGGTGATGTACTGCTGGATGCAGTCGAAGCTGCCCTGGGGGTTATCTCTGCCCACATTCGACAGGTAGAAAGTAAACGATTGCAGTTCACTGGAATTTTCTGGCCGTGGTATTGAAATTTTCTGTTGAAGACAAAAGATGAAAAAAAACATGATTATGAAATCCATCTTAACTACCTAGGGTCAGAGCAACACTTCAAATTTCCAACCTACTCTAAATTAAATACATTTTTTGAAAGAAACTCATTTTCCAGGACAACCCTTTAGTTCAAGAATAGTTACATTATTGCCGTACATGTTTCTCCAATCTTTTTTGGAGCTGTATATTATTAACATCAGTAAGACAAGCACCAAGAGAGGATGACTAACTGCACTCCACACCCTATTTGCAGACTTAAACTCATTTCTCTTTTTGATGTATTCAGTACTATAAACAAATGCCAGCTCTATTGCTTGAAAACCTGGCTCTGACTCGGCAAAGCTCTGAGTAAGCCTCAGGCATTTTCTTGCTGGCTTCAAAAAGACACTGAAAACCTCACGAAATGCAGCTGAAATCTGCTGCCTTATATTCCTCCAGCTTATTTCTGCTAGCAGAGTCTGTGCACTGCAGAGTGTTCCCAATTATGTTCCCAACGTGTGATCGGAGGAACCGCAGGTAAATTACAGTAACAGAGGAACTGCGATAGCTTTTTCCTGTAGCCTCTGGCCTTCACTACAGTTATGCACACCTTATTCTACCCCTAGTTCCTCCCACACTACAGGTGTTGCATTTAGCAGACTACAGAAGAAGTGGAGTTAGCCACAACCAAGTAACCTCCATAAACCTCTAATCAGACAGCTGCTGGGATGCGGATGCTGGCTTTTTGCCATGAGGCATCTTGGACGCTGAATACGGTTAACAGTGTAATGCAGTGAACAGAGGCATGTCAGCAATCCTCTGAGAGAGTAATGTAGAAGAGAGAACAGCGGGCGAGTCTACGCGATTTAAACCTCAAAATAGTTTGAACACCGATCATTAGCATTTGTATTCACAAGAGGATTAATTTGACAAGTCCTGAAGAGAAGCACGCCGGTTAAAAAGGTAGTTTAAGACCAACAGCACGGCCAGCAGAGGGTTGATTTTCTAAAAGAGGGCTCGCAGGTTGAATCCCTGCTCAGCTCCGTTTTCAGGAGGATGAATTAAAGCGGGTGTCACAGCCGAGGACGGCGCATCACACTGAGCCACGGTACCAAAAGACAGCCAAATTAGACGGTTTTAGATCCCCGGTACTGGTCCTCTGAAGCAACTCATAGCCACTGACCTAACCTAGATCACAGACTCGGCCGGTGACTCACTGGCTTCTTCTTCCGTGCAGCTGGGACTGACATGCGCTCAGACTGCAGGCAGCACAGCTCTGTTTACCATAGGTCCCAACACGTGTAAGGCTGCAGGTGACCTACTATAAATACATACAATGTCCTTTATTTGCCCTGCTGGAAAACCTGTGCTCTCAGTTGTCCATAATGCTTCACTCCAGTATAACATGACACATAAGAGCCTCTGCTGCAGTTTACCTCATGCAGATGAATTCATAAGAGATCAAATTTGAAAATACAACCGTTATAGTATTAGTTTGACTTTTCATTCTCATTATGACAATAAACACAGGATAGAGACGACACTTCACCATAAGGTTGTTGACTGGATGCTACAGAATGCTGGTCAGTACACATTGTCCACGGCAGAAGATGGATGAACTATTTTGGCAGAAGTAGAATAACGGCCTTGGGTGTCTGCTTCTGGCAACTATTCACATTGCAGTCGTCTGTCCAAAATGTCACCACTTCTTCATTTTGTCCTATTAGATATTTGTGTGACATTGAAGTCCCAGTGACCTTTGACCACCAAAATTGAATCAGTTCACCCTGAAGTGGATGTTTGGGCCAAATTTGAAGAAGTCCCTCAGGGCATTCCTCAGATATCACACAAACCTGAAAACATTGTGCCTCCAGTCATGGCCGTTATCAGAGCAGAGGGGTAAAAAAAAAAAAAACAAGAACGAAAAAGAAAAAATTAAATCCCTTCGCAAAGGATGGTCACACATGCCGACAGCTAGTGAGGAACTTCCGATTATATTACAAGAACAGGTTATCCAAATTTGTTTTTAAAAACATTTGAGGCAAAAACGAAACAAACTCATTTGGTGAATCGATTTAGATTAATTGTATATATTGACAACGGTTAGCTTAAAATAGTCACCATTCACAATAGTCTATTTAAAGTCTTTTTCTCCATTTTTCCCCATTTGTATTTTTCTCCGACACATCTCGTAGGCGATTGGCTTGGTTGTATGCTAAAAACCTTTTATCTAAAAAAGGACTTTCTAATATTTCAATGGAGTGAATGGAAAAAATTATCTGTTCAAAAAGTGTGCGCTACAGTGCCTGTTGTATGGGGGTGTGAGCAGCTACTGTATGCACGGTTTTAAATCGTGAAAAAAACACGTTGCAGGAAATCATGATGCGGCATACATATATTGTAATATGCCGTCGTGTTGAAAAACACCTACATTCACAGCGGACACTCGTGTTCTTCTAGAAACACAGAGGAGATGGGTTGAGTGTGTGAATCCAGAGATGATTAAGAGGGAGAGGAACTGACAGGAAGGCAAAGTACAGAGGAGTGACTCAGCTGACTCATATTGTAGAGGATGAAAGAGTGAGAATAGGATCCTCCACACCAAATGGCTCAGGTTCCGATTCAACAAACGGTTGAGTGTTAAAACCACGACGTGCATACGTGACAAAGTACAGCTTCTAAGGAAAACAGGTCATCAGGGGAAAGCTGACACTCCCTGGTTTATATTAAGTGAGGCGCTTTTCTCTCGTGCGTCTTTATTGTGCATCTATACTACACAACGGCCTCGCCGTGCACTTTGAGACCAAGCGATTTAAATGCAAGCCATGTGTGTCTATATATATATAAAAAAAAAAGGTATGTTCTTATGTCATGCACGCATACAAACCCTACTAACATGCTTTCATGAACCTAGCTACTTTCTCCTAAAAAAAAACAAAAACCTACATTAGAATCGGTTTAACTAAATTAAAAAGAGCCTCAAAAGCTTTAGCCTGCTGTTGCCACAAGACCTAGACAAAACAGAGCAACGGTAAACAAAGCAGCAGAGCACACTTTAAAGAGCACAGAGAGATTATTTCCAACAGTGGATGAACGGCAGGGACTGACACCCAAACACGCCATCTCTACAAGTAATAATCCCCTTTATGTAGCTTTTCTAAATGGTGGAAGTGGGTTTTAAACAGGTGTTCCAACCACCCCCTCCTTGTTCAGCCTGCAGCTAGCCTCATTTTCTCTTTCTGTATGGCATCTAGCAAACAAAGCCTCTTTTACGGTTGTGGGGGGGTAGATGAGAGGGCTGACCCCCCCCACGCACTTCGCCTCATCCAAGAGCAGAGAAGAGAGAGAAGGAGCAAAGAGACGGGGGGGGGAAAAAACTAATCAGACAGAGATAGAGGCCTGACACACAAAGACGACGTCAAAGATGATGACAAAGGCTGACTGTTCGAGTGCTTTGCACTTGGCGTCACCTCACGTCGCCCATTTTTTCTCTCTCCCTTCTGTTAAAAGCAGAACACACTGTAAGGACTGCAACGGCCAGCTGACTCTTGACACGCATGTGTGATCTGCGTCTGAAGGGCCAAACAGTTGGTCAGTTGGAGAGAAAACCTAACGAGCCTTCTATTTTTACACCACTGGAAAGCTGTTTACACAATATCATCGTATGTTCAGAAGAGGGCTGCAGCTCACAATCATTTTAGTAAGTGAGTATTTTAACAATTAGTCCAATAGTTGATTCATTGAGTAATCTTAATATCTGATTACTCAACGAATCAACTATTGGAATAATAGCAAAGTACTTGTGATTCTTTAAGGAGCAAAAGTAAAACGTACAAAAGAGAAAACAAGATTGATTGAAATACTAACTGCTTGTCCCCCCCCACCCCAGAAAAATCCCCACATTAATTGCTTAAATTGCATACAATAATATTAGTGCACAAATGAAACCCAGTTAGTGCACATCATGATAATGATATAAATGGACTTTGCTCAATACTCATTTAGCTCAATACTCATTTTACTCAATACTCATTTTACTCAATACTCATTTTACTCAATACTCAGTCCCTTCAGGCTGAGCCAAGAATATTAACTAATTAAGTAATTAGTCTGTGGTCTTTGGCTTGTGAAGGCGAAAAGATGAAGAAAAGTGAGATGAAAACCAAACTAAATGGGCAACACTAAACTGCTGGAGTGAAAAGCCGTTCAGAGAGCTCCCTCTCCCTCCGACGGACAATTAAACATGCTAAATAGTCAAACGGTGGTGGATAAGGGTCGACGAGAGTTAACGGTGCCGAATACGTCGCAGCCTATGATGCATATTTTAGCCACATTTATTCAACAATGGCAGGCACTCTGATTCTTGTTGTGGTTACGTGCGGTTTGTGCTTTTCTAACGTTCAGGAGAAAACACCAACAAAGCGAATCAAGGCTTCACCGACCATGTTGAGGCTTTTCTGTATCGCCACACCTGTTTTATGCAGCGCACGTATACGTTTCTTTGGCCACTTAAAATCTGAACCCAAGCCCGTCCTCTGTCAAACACCTTGCGTCTGTTTTTAGTCTTTAAATTCATTCTCTCTTTTTCTTTCTCTCAAGGATGAAAGAAACTTGTTATGTGTGAGGACACGTTGTCAAAGCTCAGAGAGAGCTGCACCAGATGAATGAATATGAGTGAATGAATATAGGAGTGCATCGTGACAGCCAGGCCATCTGCTCTGTAATTTAGCCATTTTCACACTTCTGACTGTATTCTGATCTCAACAGTAACAGATTCTCCTCCACAGTGAACCTGCTGCATTGGTAAAATATGCGCCTTACTTTACTTCTTCAGCCTAAAAGCCTCAGATAACACACATTGAGTCTAGCATCTGATTCTTGCAATTAACAAACATTACTTCACACGACGCATATGCTGCCTGTATTGCATGTTTACACATTTCAATGCCTGCTACAAGAGACGGAGACTGAAAATTTGATGCTTGGAAAAAATTATAATAAATATAATGGAAAGAGTCTGTCTCTGTGCAGGATTGCAGTGTTCTGCACTGATCGTTCCCAATTTTACACAAAATATTGACGGCAGGACCAACTGTATCACGACTCCTAAAGGATGCTTAAATATTGACTTTCTATTGTAAATGTATAACGCAGCTACAACAACGATATAATAGCGGACAGAGATTATTCAAGAAAACAATATGCAAACAAAACAATGAAAGTTGAACACATTTGCTGTTGCCTGAGGTCCATCTATGAGAGTTTGGAAAGCATTAGTGGATTCCCCCAAAGTAACACAACCAGCTTTAAAAATCAATGTTAACAACAAGCGTGTGTGTGTGGCACTGCAGCATTAACAGAATGAGGTGTTGGCAGATGTTGTGCTATAATGTGACTGCAGCTGTCTGAGCAGTTTTTGCTTGGTTGGGCTTTTGACATGAGTGTCAACTTTGAGAGTAAATTGCTGATGTACCTGTAGGTCACAATGCAAACAAGCCACTGTTCTAGTTAGCGTCTCCTGCATTTCCAACTGTATTCAATGTTGAATAAGGGAGAGCCAATATTATGGGCCCTGCTCCATGTTCTTGCTGCATCATTATTTAAAAAAAACAACGATATTTCATTAATGTTCAGCCAGTCTTACAAGAAGACTTGTTTTTGTACAACTTTTTTCTTTTCACAGTTTTGGCCATCATGTTTTTTTTTGAGTGATAACATTTTCCCAATGTCACTGAGATATGGAGGATGTGGCAACTCTAGCTTCACACGGAAGCACTTTGGGGGTAAACAACACACTGATCCGCCTCAGCAAATGGATAAATTTGCAGAAGTTTAGATGCTGACTGCCGTAGAAGGCAGCGGCTGGTTAATAATTAATCACACGTCTACCACAAGGACACACATTCAACCTGCTTTTGTCAATATGGTGCCAACCATTTCATATCACATCTGATGACCTACGCAAAGCGCAGAGTAGGCAGTGGGGATGAAAGTGAACCCGTAGGAAGGGAGGATTGAGAGAGATATTGAGACATTTAATAAAGACAGAGATGCCAGACATCCTATTAGAGGCATTGTGAGCATGTTGACAGTTATATCCAAAGCAGGCCCATTAGGATGTTTTGGACACATCTGGATAGCCGATTAAGTCTTTGGACACACAGCAAGTCACTAAGCCAAATGAACCTCCCCTTTAGATGTCAAACTGAACTGAACTTTTCAGCACAGAACTGCTCACAGACTGTCTCTGCATGTCGGATAAGGCAGGCTCACACATGCAAACGCTGCCTTTAGCTCATGCAGGAAGCAATCACTTGTGCTGAGAATGCTCACGAGCGTGAGGTTGTTGATTGTCTTCATGTGGAGGGTTATTTGCGCATATAGAGAGGTACTGGCACCTCAATGTGAGCTTTGTCATCATCATAAACATCCAGGTACCAGTTGCAGTAAGGAGGCACAGTTCCTTGCATTCTAGGACATAAAAACAATGTTTCATTGCTACTTGTTCTGTTCCCTCACTTAGCCTACTTTATGGGCTTACTGATTTGCCCCTATAGCAGCAAAGAGGCAAGGCAGGGAGCGACAACTTTAGCTTTGCGGTACACCAGCAACAACAACGTATAAGCAACAGACGGCAGCCTTTGATCACAACAAATAATCAAGAGATGATTTGAAAAGCATCAGCAGGAGTCTTCTGCTGTGTTTTTAGTCTGATATGGTTAAAAGTTTGTTTCTATCTGCAAATTGCTTTGCAAATACAGTCTGATCAAACAACCGCTGCATTTCCATTATGCCCCGTTAATTCCTATGGGAAGAGTCCACCTTGAATTTTCCCCAGAATTCTGCAACTCTACTCTACAGAGGTTTCAGAGAAACTAACAACTGAAGGTCAAGTTTCATAGTCTGTCAAAGACCCTACTACGGACAGAAATGTGAGTCTACTGACAACAAAAGGATTCTACAAAGGACACAAACAAACATGATCCTTCCTTCCTCTTTCAATACTACATCTGAGGCCAACACCACATATGAAGAAATACTGACAGAACAAGTGAGAAGTCATGAAGAACAAGGCAGTGAACGTGACATTTTAAGAGGTTTAGGAGTACTTTTCCTGCCATGCAAGAGATGTTAAGGGGCCCAGTTGGCAAGTGGCACTTAGGAGCCAAAGTAAAATAAACCAAATCTTGTGCTCAGTCACAAGGAGGCTGGGGAGCATTTGCCTGATCAGGTCTCAGTGTATTAAGGCCAAGCCATGTTGCACATGCCAAAAAGTACATCATTAAATTTCAGCACAGCTTTGCCAGCATCTTTCTTGCTAGTCTCCAAGGCCGACACAACAATACATAGCACGGAAGTGTCATGTTTTGGGGGGTGGACTTGCAGCTGACAGTGTTGGTTCTATCACATGACTTGTTTTTGGAAAGCGTGTGTCAGTTGGTGTTTGAGCCACAAAATGCTCTGTTGAATTTCTGTTAGGTCATGATGATTGTAAATTCATGTCTGGCTCTGGACACCTGGATTTTGAAATATTTGTTAGAAACCCACTCTGTTGATTCATCTGTCCAACTGTAATAAAACCCTAAGAAAAATATAACTTTGTATTATCTTTATTAACAAATTAAATTGTATGAATTGTATTGAAATAGACAGGGAGATAAATGTTCTTACCCCTTGGTTTCCATTAAATCTGATCAATGGTCGCGATGACAGGACCTATAAAAGACAAATAACAGCATTGTTAAATAAATGTCACAGAAAAGAAATCGTCATTTAAATGAAGCAAATTCCAGAAAAACATTTGAGGTTCCCATAATTAACTGCTAACAAAATGCGTTTCAGTATGAAAATGCAATAAGACATAAAAAAACAGAACTATAAATAATTGCTGGAAGCATTACAATAAGCATGCACCAAATGCTGCAACGTCAATCCATAATAGGTTATGAACTAACGATATGCGACATAAAACCAGTTTTAACACGAGTTGACTGGAAAAGAGATGTTAGCCACAAAGAAACCTTAATTTGAATAGCGTTCTCTATTCAAAGCTTTGATATTACAAATCGCAAGTTTATACGAGTTCAATTCACATCATGTAGTACGCGTGTACCACCAAGAACAATGCTAATATTTATCAAATCAAAAAAGGCACGCTCTGGTCCAGTACTTACCATCTATCCAAAGCTATGTTACTTATAACAGATACACATTATTACTGCGAGTATTTGGTAAGGTTTACCTTACCAAATAAGTAAGGTTACTACAGTACATTTTGAATATGACGACAGCTCTACCCACTAAATAGACCATTTCAATGTAGAAAAAAAAAAAAAAAAAGGCTTTGAGTTTGACTGAAAGCTGTAAAACAAAGAAAACATGAACTCCTTTTTATAATCTGGATAGGGACTTTGCACGATAAGACAGCATGCTCAATATAATAAATTACAATTGGCAGATTAATGACCTCCTGCAAGTTATGCCAGATGCAGGGAAAGAGGAAGGCCTGAGCAGGGTTTCCAGACACTGCTTTCAGTTGTATTCAGCGGTTTCAGTATCAGATCCACTGTCCCTAGGGGGGTTCCCTCTGCTGCCGGTTTATCATTTGATTTCTTTTAACTCCACATTTTAAGTTTCTAAGTAAATCAAAGACAGAATCTCCTTCATTCCTCTAAGATAGATCCTACAGATAGACGAGAAATACAGCAGAATACTTTTTATTTTTCAAAACCTGAAATGAAAATTGTTGCCACACTAATGTGCTGATGCTACCGAGACAAAGCAGCGACAGTGAGTGCCGAGTGCCAAGCGTACACACGCACACGCACACACACACACTCTCTCTTTGCAAAGTCAACCTAACCTGTATATTCAAGTGTTTGTGATGTCAAAAGCTATTTTTAGGGATGTCAAAGTAAATATCATTCATTTTCAGAAACAGTTCATGAAATGCTACAACAAAAGAGATAACTTGTTAAGTATGAGAGGACTGTGGAAAGTAATCATGATCAAAAAGAGGACGTTACTTTAATACATTCTATCAAATAAGCGCATTTAAAAAAGACTGACATTTTACAAAAGGGGATAAAATAGAGAAAAAATATTTTATAACACATCATAGAAAAATATTTAAAAACACATCATAGACGTAGACAATTCAGCAGTAATGACAGACGCATACAATTGTTAGACATTAAAAACAAACTTAAAAAAAAGGGGTATTTTAAGTGCTTTTTAAGTTAAGCAAGGGAGTGACTTTGACTTTTCTTCCTTGGTGCCGCTTTAGTCGGAACAAATGTGATCAAGTGAGCGAATTAAAAGTAAGAGCTAAAAGTTCAAGGGAGGTCACGCCTGTTAAGACATAACGTGCTTTGCATTTCCGCATGATCCTGACCCAGATATATGGATCACGCATGCCGAGCTTCCGTCCTCTGTGCTCCTCCACTTACAGCGAAACTTCTAAAATCAGTGCTTGGTGTCATTTACACTCAACTAACAGAAGCCCATGTGGTCAACATTAAAGTATGAGCTGTGTATACTCTTTAATGCCTGAAGTATTGCCACCTCTTTCCAGTATCGCCGTTTGTCGACAACCACATTTGAGCAAATTAACCGGTTTGTGTCAAGAGATGTGGAGAGGCTATGCAAACCATCACTAAGGCTGTTGCAAGATTAATAACATTTATGGCCTTACAGTTTAGCTGGAAATGCTGGATTCTGAGTAATGATTAAGCCAATCCAAAGTTGTATCATTTTTAATACCTTTAGAGACACACACATGAAAAGTTTCAATTTGTATTTTACGGCTATTACAACACTGTTCCGGCAGAAATCATTGAACTATGAGATGCCCCTTGCTATGGCATTTTACACAGAAATTCATGGTCCCCTGAGGATGACCCCCCCATCCCCGGCCTTTTCTCTAGCGCCACCACGAGGTTACCAACTATTGGATGGATTGCCATGACATTTGGTACGGAGAGTCTTGTTCCCCTCGGAATGAAGTGTAATCACTTTGGTGCTCCTTTACGTCACCTTGTGTACCAATTCATGACTAACGGCATTCCATCAGCCTCAGCTGTGCTTTGTGTTCAGTGCCAATTACTGTGGTAAATGTTAGCATGCCAACACTCCAAACTAAGGTGAACATGGTACAATTTATACCAGCTTGTTAGCATACTAATGGCAGCATGTAGCTAAAAACACTACAAGCTGCTTGGGTGGTTATAGCCTGTTACTCTGGTTATACAAAGACATTACTGACTAGCGTGATAATGGTTGACACCACAGTGTACTCTAAAATACAAATTAAACTCCCATAACCGTTCTTGGTCCAAACAAATATAATTAGACCCAGACAAAAGAAAAATAAAGCCACCATCTATTTATCTTACCAACATTATACTATAGTTTCACTGTTTCCTGAGCGCTGAACACTGAGCCTATCCAGGAACACCAGACCTTTCATGGAGCCACACTCTCTGTTCTACCCCTGCAATGTTTAGCACGGCACCAGTTTTAGCACTCCCACTCGCTGCCCTCCTCCGTCCCCCCTCCCCCGTCCCAGCACTGCTAACGTAGTGCTACCCTCAGCCTGTTCATTTGAATGGGCTGCTGACATGTCACTATTCTCTGGGACCTGAGCCCAGAATGTTCCACAGAGCTAACCTTAGGGACGGAGCACTGGCCCTGACCATGCATCGATGACAAGGCTGTGGTTGTTCCCACACGCTGCCAAGCAGCAGAACGGGGGATCAGCTGGACATGGCGTGGACTTGCAGCTAAGCAGCCTGTGATAAAACAGAACCGATGACAATGTTGCTCAAGTCTGTTTCCTACTCCATTTCCTTGCAGTATTAACACGGAAAATTACAGCAACATGGACCTCAACGTAACCTTTGTCTGCCTGGCTTTCACATTTCAGCTGCTGTAATCTACAACTTCTTCGTAGTCACAATTTCACATGAAAGGCACCTTTGTACACTTCATGGCCCAACATCAGCCACCAAAAATAATATTTACCATTACATCAATAACGCAGTCAAGGTCTGAGACTCGACATTTTCTTTATTTAGAAAAATTCACTGTTGACCTTGAAAACAAGAGTTGTTAACTTCCTCACATTTCTTCATCAGATGAAGTTGAATCTATTGAATTCACGCACTTTCCTCAGATTATTTTGCCATAAGTGTTAAAAATAAATTGTTAAAACAGTTGAGTAAGCAAGTAAAGACTGCATTGAGCTAGTCAACCTCCTTGGCCAACAGATGCAAGCATTTTACTATCAAAACTGGCTTATGTTAAGCAAGTGTATCAAGTTTTATGGGGTATAAGATTTGCCAGCTATGCTATAATCTCCCTGAAACCCTACAGAAACCAAGTCTGAGGCTCTCAACTGGCCTATTAACAATAAATTACAAGGCCACAAGGGTATTTGTACTAGCATGTTATGAATTCACTTCTTAAAAAGCAAAATATACAAGCTAGGAGTTTGTTTATTACAAGAACCAGGGTGTAATTCAGGCAAAATGACCAGCCTCTTATTAGAGACTTACATAGACCAAACTAACACTAATATTATCCCTCTCCCTCACACACAAAGTGTACTCTGTCTCTCAGGTTGCACTCCCAAAGGATTTCTTTGTTTTGTAGTAGATGCACACAGGAATAGCCATGTCTAAATCCCTGTGGGTATGGCTGTGGCACCCAAATTGTCAGGTGTTAAATTGCAACACTGTCACACTGATGAGACGCTCCACCTGTCTAGGATTTCAGATGTGAAAAGAGCACTTTGTGCCACGCACCCTGTGTGGCTGAAATGGTACTAGGTGTCCCTACTCTAAATACGCAGTGTTTATGTCCTGTGTGTAACTTCCTGTTTGTACAAACGTTACAAAAGTTCATAGTCTACTACAGCGGTCCCCAGCCACAGCCCGAGTTACCCTAAAAATGAAACTTAAAAATACGTTTCTACTCTGCCGGTGATCTGGATTGAAATCAAGTCAGAATATCCTGAGATCGCCAAAAAGCTTTGAAAACCTGCTTCCATTTCCAACATCCTCTCTTTGTGAAGCAGGTTTAAATCACGGAGTAGACAGGACGTTTAGGTTTGAGTTATAGACTAGACTGGACATTTTATTACGTCATATTTATCGCCTACACCGTGAAGGCCGGTCTGTGACAATATTGTCTTACATGAAACCGGTCCGTGGTGCAAAAAAGGTTGGGGACCGCTGGTCTACTCCATCAAAAAAAAAAAACACAACAACAACTGTTGAAGCTTTTAGTGTTCAGACTCCATCTCATCAATGCTGAGCTACCTTTGATCTGGTGCTCGATATACGAGCGCAGATTTCTTATGGCGTGCACCGTTTCTTTGTTGCAGGGATATGATCAGTACATGTAGAGTCTGACAAACTCACTATACACATACAGTGAACTATCTAAACTTTACATTTTGAAATTACATTTTTTATAAGCAAATAATTCAGTTCGGTTAAATTTACATTTATTTACATTACAGTTCGGTTACATTTGTGCTACACAACACCTGAGCATGCCTTTTACAGCATGCGTCATTGTTTCGTCCAAACTGCAACATGAGATCCATTATTTTCAGATTGATCCACCCCGGAGAGCTCAACGTAGAGTGAATATAGCATTATATTTTCACTTGGATGCATCACTGCTGAACTTCTCTTCTACCACGCGCTTCAACCCAGGGGGAAAAAAAAAAGAAAAAAGTTGGGTGTTGGGTACTGCGTCATTTAGCAGAAAGCTTAAGTGAGCATCACTTCCCCCGAACTTAAACAAAAAAAGAAGCTCCTTTCAGATCTTACTAGAAATTCTTTGAAAAGCTGACTTCTTCAAATAATTTGGGGCCTAACACAATTTAGGTGAAAGTGATGACTTGGCAGACATTCAAAGCAGACTTGAAAGGAGAGAAATCACAAAGCCAAGAGCAAGGGGAGTGGGGGGGGGGCAGCAATTTCACTAATCTTAAAATTATTATAATCTTGCACATGACTTAAACTCACTAGTGTATTATAGCCGATCAATGCAACCTTATGGGGCTCAAGTTTATACAAATTGATATACATTTATATCCAACTATCTAGATGACGGTGTCCGACATTAAGATAGATAGGCATCCAACACCAGTGAAGAGACACTTAACAGAATTACTGAGAAGGCAAGCGTTGCTGTTCTGATAAAAAAAAAAAAAAACGACAGACAAAAAAATTGCCTCTTGTCACCACCTGGAACCTGGATTATAGATTGTGGTGCAGGCTTGTTGTTAACTTGATGCTATGCTCCTCTGTTTCAACAATGCTGGGCTGAAAACGAAACATACAAGCAGACTGAAAGTCAACCATGGTGTTGTTTGGTCAAGAGATGCAGTGACTTGGAGTAGAAGAGCTGAGTAAGGAAAACATCCACTAGCCACTGGGCTAATTCATGCAGTGTTAAATGCAATGGGTATTCAGGAAGTGCCCCGTCTTAAATTACAGACCTGGGATGCACCGGCACCACTTTTAGCAGACCAAGTAGAAGTACTTGGATTTGAGAATCATAAATCATGTATTATTTTTAATCAGATGTTTTTAAAGCACTAATATATATATATATATATATATACACATACACATACATATATATATATACATACATACATACAGGACCAAGATAAATATAACAAAAAGCAGCCAATAACATGACTGAAGTTTTGATGGAATATGTTGTGTTAACAAAAAGGTACCATTTTACGTTTTCTGCGCCTCTCCCAGTGACCACAAGAAATAAATGTTCATAAATCAATGAAGTTGTTCGTTACAAATGATGATTACATCAAAAGGCCTGCTTCACATTTTAATGGACGCAAGTCTCCACGTCCATTAAATTGGAGTCTCATTTGTTGTTGTAAAATGAAAATCATAATTTAAAAAAATGCCTTGCTTATATAAAAATTGCTTCAAGTACATTGATTGTTATGGCAAAGAGCTGCATAAAAGCCAAGCACATTTGGACCATTTCATTACTGATGTTAGCACTGGCTTCAGGTGAAGACGGGCAATTAGGCTCCCCCAGTGAGTCAATGGTATCTCTGGCTCATTACCCGAGTACTGCTACCTGAATATTTTAGTGCTGCGGGACTTTGACTTCTTTGCAGCTTGCCTTGCTTCTATCAAATGTTCCTACTAAATTATGCAACTCCAGATGGTTATATACTGTATATCTGTTATTTATAGGCACAGGTTATGATGTCTCGTCTAGTCTTGACGTAACACATTTAGTTAGTGGAAGTGTCTGACAACACTAGCAAAAATAAACACTTGTACTCAGAGAGAGGCACGCAAAGAGATATTGCATTTTGAGGAGAGAAAGAGGAATCTCCTTACATAATTTTACAAATACAGAAGAGCCTGCATTGACTTCGCAGAGATTCCTTCAAGGTCTGGCCTAATTCAAATTTTCTGAATTGACGCAGCAACCACTCAAACATTAAGTCTGGGCATTTGCATGTTTTAGTTACTCCCTTACCGAGTGATAAAACCTCCTTAATAGGGATGAAGGCTATCTGCATAAACTTGTTATTCTAGTTTCAGTCAAAATGTTACACCAGTTTTCATAGTGCACCAACACTGCTCAAAAACCACAGGCACAGATGCATGTTTGTGAACCAAAGACCAAACACAGCACTGAATGATCTATTGGAAAAAAACACAGCAGGTCAGGGAGTCTGTTGTGAGCTCAGGTTGACATGGTCCCTTGTTTCAACCGTGCCACGGGACATACGAACACCATGACATTTAGAGTCATATTTGGCCTTCGTGGCAATGGTCATCTCTTGCAGTGTCCCGTGATTTGCTGAAACCGGGGAGTCAGCATTCCTTAAATAACCATAGCACTGGCACAAGCTGATCAGCGTCAGGCAACAAAATCCCCTCCCAGTCTCCATTACTTCCCATACCGTTCCCATAGGGGTCGAGGCAGGAGGCAGATTGCAGCCAAGCGCAAGAACAAAACTGACTTGGTGTAAACGGACCTCCATAGTGAAGCATATAGCCTGTCAACACAAGTACTTCACTGAGAATTGATTTTCCTCTGAACATTAAAAGTCTTGCATCTGACTTAAAAAAACAAAAACACAACAAACTTTCACAATACTGAGGATGTCCTCCATGTAAAGACTCAAACGACATGTTTCACATCACATAGACATGAAAACAAATTAGATTCCAGAGATAAATTGTCCATTGCATGGAATGTTAATTGTTACCTGTTCTACAACAGGTATCTATTGTCTGTCACCAGGCCATCAGGTTGTATTTAAAAAAAAAAAAAAAAAGATCGTCATTATTTTAATTGCAGTTCTTAAAATAAAAATCCAACAACAATTACATTAGCAATTGCCAACCACAAGATGGGTGGCACAATTGTGATGCATGTCCTGAAGAATGTAAAGTTTATGGTCGCTGATCCAACACCACAACACTTAACATGTTGTTTGCCAAAGTCACATCTTTAACCATTCACACGAGACTACTCATCTCTCATTAGTGTAATACTGCAGTGGCAACAAACAAGATTTATTGCCACTTTCTTGGACTGCCCATGAATGTTCATTTTAGATATGAATATTTTAGTTCAATGCTGAGGACTTTTAATTCTGTGGGATTCTAGTCAGAGAATTTATAAATACACAATAAAAGGTTATAAATATAAATAAAATTCGGAGTACTACTTAATCAAACCGTTTAAACACAGTCCTCCAATAAGAGAGTTCTCTGTAACAGCAGTCACACAGAGCCATAATTATAAATGTTTATCTCCAACATTCAGCTTGATGACGTTCAAGTAGCTTTACTCATTTCCTTGCTGACGTCACAGCCAGTAAAAAAATGAGTCTCAGGGCTGCCAGTCCCACAGCGGGAGCTCCAGTTCACTCCGTCCTCAGACAAACCAACAGAGGAACCAGCTGACTGTCACGTTTCATGCAGGAAGCCGTCAATACACTGAACTATTGCTTCTTCGTGACTGCTGTTGCACAACCTACCAACAGAAATACAATAAGAAATACTCACAGAATTTTGTAAGATTCTTAGTGGCATAACATTGACTACTGGTCAGTTTAACTGAATTAGCTGAGCCAGCATTTAGTATTTGCTAAGCTTAGCATTATGTTCTACTATGTAGAAGAATTTAGTGACTTTACAATGACACTGTTAAGAGTCTAACTGTTCCAGCTGTATATGCACTTGTTGCTAGCTAGGGTTTACGATTTATCAAAGTGATTTTGACGTATACAGGCCTGGATTTGAGCTCTCTTGTAAAGCAGAGTTGACACATTTTCCAGTAAAACGGCAACAAAATTGGGGTCATAAACATGACCAGCTTTGTCCAATTACATCATTGACTACATCACAACTTTTACATTGAAAGGTGTGCCATTATATCGCTCTCTTCCTCTTCCTTTATAGAGTTCCTAGCGCACCGCTGTTGGGTGCCAGAAGCCGGAGGCTCTCAGCTCCTCTAAAACATGCCCCGGACACACAGAGCGCAATATAAGCTCAAGTTTGGAGTGGTTAATATAAGAGCAACAAGCTAACTAAACTCTCCAAAGCACAGGAGTTACTCATCTAAGTTGGTCTGAACTCAGAAGGTAACAGAACATTGCATAAAGCTTGAATTTCTCCCATAGTCTATTTGTTTCTTTTTATTTGGCTGCGAGACACATTAACACAAGCAAATAAGAGGCCCAGAGCTTGTATTGATGTTAATCTGTCACGTCACAAACCTAATAGACATCTAGCCACATTTTTTCTGTGCAAATGCAAGACGATATCTTTTCACAATCTGAGTTTGTGCACATGTGGTCTGCGTTAGCTGAGCGGCTCAATATATTTGCATCGTAATGTTATTAATTGTTATCTTTGAATGTCAAAACGCTACTTTTAAATATGCGGCGCTCTGAACAGTCAGTGTGGCGGACTGAGGAGACTCTTGTTTGTATTGTAACAAGATGTAACACACATGCGGCACACCTGCGCATGAATGCCATGCGTCAGATGGATGGTTTGATTTATGCGCGTCATCTGCGATCTTGTGAAGATACTGTGACTGGGCTGCAACAAAAGCTGTCAACAGTCACACCAACAGCACTTATGTGCCTGTGTGGTCCTCTGTGTCTGATAAAAAAGAAAGTTTTTTTTCCTATATAACTGTCCGTTCCAAAGCATACAGCGACCTAAAATAGAACCTGTCCAAAGCGCCAGATTTGAGATCCCATCTCCCAAGAATACTGCTTTGAACCTTCGCCACAAACTAAGAGTCCACAGCAAAACACAAACATTGAATTACTCAATGGCCTAGGTTTGGACAAACTGCGAGTAAGGGTTTTAGCTGGTGATTAATACAGTGAGAAATAGTGAGTTGCAAGTCTGCAAGTCCATACAAGAGGCAATCGTCAATAAAGGTGCATCTAAACTGTGAAACATGATTCCAACTTGCCTCTTTCATCGTCCATGTATTAAACCAACTGCACCAATAAAAAAATAAAAACCTGGCAGACAGAATTAAATTCTCATAACTTGCATTACTAACATATTTTGAATAGATAATTGCAAGAGAATGTTCATTTAACATGCCTTTGTGGATGTGGAACAATAGTGCTACAAATCAGGGCAGCATTCTACTTCTCAAGGAATGCCCTGCCAATATCAACTCCATAGAGCCCACGATGCTTGAGACAATCACACATGTAGCGTCATGGCTCCTCATGGAAAATAGCAACTTATTCTGAATCACAAGCACTACGAATGAGAGGCGGGTGGTACACATTCACCTGACAGACCTTAAAGCGGATAGATAGTTTAACTGCTTTGCATAAGAAATATCCAGTTTGTGCAAAGATACTTTAAATCAGTGAAGAGGCCATCCTGAATAATCGGCAACCCAAGTTGGATGCAGCAGCACAAATATCCCTAGTAGGATGCTTCAGGTGTCAGACAAAAACAAACACAGTATTTTAGCTGATATTTCAAAAGCACAAAACAAATGGTTTTACTGCCAAAAAACAAACAAATCTACAATAACATGCAATCACCCAAATGTGAGAACGGACTACATCCCAAAAAGAACAAAAGCACCTTAAAATGTTACAGATTTAAAGTATTTTGCCTACTGTAGCTACATCTACAATATCTTAAGGAGTTGGGGGATCACCTGAATATCTTCTGTGTGTCACACATTAATCAACAACTAGTAGTCCCTCGATTACCTGTCACAAGTGTATTGTTCAGACTTAAAAAAAAAAGGATTCAGCTGCAGTCCTGCTGAGTACAGCCCCTGAGGCTGGAGATAAGGGCCCTATCCTCTTGGCCTGCTAGGTTTTCCCTGTCAAATATTTATAGAAGCTGAAACGTTAGATGGCCAACATCAGACGTATACCTCTCTACTCAAGAAGCCAAGCAAGCAGGCAGCAGCATAGCCATTTAAATATCACCAAACCTTGAAGTCAACCACTCATTTTTATTTAGTTTCTCAAACTACTATTGTCAAGAAAATGTGTCGAATCCACCGTTCAGTAACTTTGACGCACTTCTAAAAGCTGTCAAGTGAACGTGAGCCTTTAATGGCAGTGAGGGGGCCGGGGGAAGGAGATGGCCATTTTTCGCGTGAATACTGGGTACTTTTCCAAATTACTCACCATTTTGTCATTAGATACTCAACCGAGGCAACGCTAACTTTGAGTTAACAACCGGATAAAAAGAAACTCATTGAAAAACACACGGCATGTATTTAAATACATATAATATATATCCAGCGGTAACGTTAGCTGTTAACAGTATGTGTGGCCAGCTGCTAGGTTAGTTTAGCTAGCAAGCTTTGCCAGATTTTTTTTTTGACAGCTTAACAAACTTTCTGGAAACATCTGTTCACGCCGCAGAAGTGCTCGGTGTTTCCAGTCGAATTTCTTGTTGACATTCCGGTGAGGCAAGTTTTACAACGACACCCAGTTAAAGAAAATTAAAAAAAAATACAGAAAAAAAAAAAAATGTCACAATTACAACAATACAATGAAACAACAAACTGGGGGCTGAGGCTCAGGGTTGTACCGAGCAGCGAGCTTCAGAAATGACCGAGAAACGTTTCGGTGTTCAACAGTCGGTTCTCGGGTGTTAACTGTTCGGCTACTTTAACATCCAGCACCAGTCCGGGGGATTTTAAGAGCTAACCAGACACTTAAAGAGGCAAACTAGCCAGCCACGACCAGCCTGCCGAGGCTGTGTATCGCAGCATGAAGACAGCAGCAGCAGCAGACAGAGTGAGGAGGACTGACCTCACTCGGTCTGTCACACAGCCGCCCGGACAGACTTCAAACGTAAACCCAAATGTCACGGTATCGAAAACGGCCGTTTACCTTGCCGCTTTGGTAGCCCTCAAACGCTCGCAGTGCGCTGTCAGTGAGTTTGACGTGAAAGACGGAGACATTGCTGCCGTTGCTCACTCTTCCACAGGACAGTCCGTAGCACTGCTCCTCCTTCAGCGCCGCCATCTTGCTACCGTTCCCACCACGCGCACGGACGCACTCTGTCGTAAACCGAGAACTCCCGTTGCTTTTCAATGAATATTCAATGACCGGTCACAGATGATGAAGTCACTGAGCAGTAACGAGGCCCTATATAGTCACATGTGTAATATAACTAAACTACATTTATCTACATAGATATTATAATGCAATATTATAGACAACTACTGTTGTGTATTATTCTACTAATAATCGTCGACTTTTACTTCTAAATCGGATATAATAAAAACATGTGTTCATTGTGCTATTGTATTTTGTAATTATATGTTGTAGTTATTAGTGGGTGACAAAAAGATGCAACTTTTCATAGCATTTAAGATTGGGCATTGGCATCAGTTACGCGTAGGAAGTGGGAAACGATAGGTCATCCGATTGCGTCAGAGAAACGTCAGTGTCTTAAAAAAAAAACAACAGCTTTGGGAATATCCAGATTATTTAGGAATGTCCAGCTGTAAACACATATAATAGGTTGAAATGCAAAGACTGAATATTTGCTATATTGTCAAAAGGATTGTTTAATTTCTGTACAAATAGGACTGTGTTCATTTTTACTGGAAGCTGTATCTGTCTGGTACAGCCATTACATATATATCTGCAATTATAGTTCTCAATCCTCCAAAGGCATACATGCCACAGATCACACTGGAACCCAGAACTGGAAATCTCCATCTTTTTTTTCCCTTTCTTTAAAAATCACTGGATACCTTGTCACTAATACTACTCACCCTAAAAAACAAAAAGGATCAACAGAAACTGTGGCTTGATGACAGACACATTTTATTATGATAAATATAAAATTAACAAATACAGGGAATGCCGGGAACCTTCTCGACCACTTAATTTGCCACCAACTTCTTGCAATTTTTGGCTCTGTAGGACGATCTACTCTGAAGAGGCCACATATTCATTAAGTAGGTAAGACAACAATGACAGAACAGTGGAATAAACACAAAGAAAGCAACGTCATTTCTGGAAATACTTCACAGGCGAAACATGTAGGGGACCAACAAAAAAAAAAAAATCTAACCCATATACACACACACACACACACACACACACACACACACATTGTACTTGAAGTGTCAGCCTTCAACATTTGGTCTTAATCATCAAAAATTGAGGTATAATTGACTGGAATTGAATAATAAATATAAACTCTCCTCCATCGCCACAATATCTGAGAAACTACGTACCATTCTCTGTTCTCGTTTCAAATGTAATAAGTGCACCTCTTTTAACAATTTTTAATTTAACACATGTTGAAATGAAAGAACAGCCACTTCAGCTGCTGCTTAAATATATGTATACATAGTGACCAAGAATATATAAACCCCCAGCATTGATGTTGATTCATGTTATTATTTCTGCTTGTTGCTGTTGACAGTGTCAGATGGGGGCAAGGCAACAGTTTGTTGTATTTTAGTTAACTGCATTATTTTGTGAGGTGTTCATTATACGTTTGCTCCTCTACAAACATATACAACAATTAGGTGGTTACAATTTTAGGAAAACCTTTCAGAATAAAATATCACAACAAACTCCAGCCTCACTACGCACCATTGAACTGACTCCGCACACAATCGACTTCCACAACACAAGATTGGCATTACTGTGCAGGTGTCTGTATCCTTCTGTTCCTTTAGTGTACGAGTAGTCTTTAGAAAGAGTGTGAGCGCGAGCACACAAGCCAGATACTTTGCCAACCTGTGGACCTCAAATAATAGAGCATCTGCATTACACCAGTCAACATATATGAAACATCGTATCGTAATTATAACAAAGTGAAATCACATTCTCTTAGATATGAATGATTAATTAAGCTGCCCAATCTGACGCTTTAAAACTATCGCATAACAAAAAGGACCATATCACAAAAGCTTTTCTTAATAGGAAAATATACGTAAATAGCTCTTATCTGAATCTATTGTAAATTATTTTACATTTCGATGCTCAACTAAATTTCAGCTTTAACTCCCAGAGACGTATACAATGGCAGCAAAAAGGAAAACAGTGTCTGGCAACATGACGGATATGCATAAACCTACAACCAACCTATTTATAATGTTGGAGATACAGTGCCCATATGGAAATATTTATGTTAAAATATTTGTCAAATATAGTTCTCAAACATAGCAGAGAAAGGTGAGTGACAGTGACGAGGCAACAGACCGACCAATCCCCCTCCCCCCCCCTTCACCAAAAGTCAGAAGGCATTGTCAGATGTGCTTCTGTGTTGAGGCTCACATTACAGGGGTTTGGTCAAGCTCATCACAGGCGTGGTTCAATTTCTAGCAGCTATGACAACGGATAATGCTACACCTCCAATGGCTACCGCAGTGGCACCGAACAGCCATTTCCAGCTGAGGGCCTAGGGAAATAAAAGAAAAAAGGAGGCGTAGAGAAGAAGTGTTAGGTAGGTTGCAAAATATCACGACGCACATCTTAAAATATTGATTTATACCTGATACTCCTTGTTCATTATCACACAAAGGCTCCCTTGATGAATACATACATATATACATACATATATATATATATATATCACTTAAAATAAAAAAACTAATGTAAGTGCATGAGCATCATGTGATGATAAACAGAAATATTCAAACCCAAAACGGTTTTCTCAGGGAGTGACTCTCACCCATGTCGACTTGGCCCGGGGCTGCTTCTGAGAACCACCGCCGCCACTACTACTGCCGGGGTTACCCAGCATCTTCTTGTACATGGCCTGCTCGGCTCCTCTCTGCTCCGAGTTCTTCTTCACCAGCTTGGAGAGTTCTGCATGGATAGTCTATACAGAAGAGATAAGGCAAATTGGTGTTGAAGGCTCCAGTTTAAAAACACCCCCCCCCCTACACACACACACACACAAACACACACACACACACACACACAGACATGGCCTGTCGTTTATTCCACGTGTACACACAATTCCAGGATATGGGTTTAATTATTGTTCCAACATTGTTTCAGAACTGAGTCACTTCACTGCTGGTGAGTGACTCAGAAAATCAATGCAATCAGAAACAACTAAAATGTTTATGTTTTGTAAATGCGTTTCAGAGAAACTGATGGAACACAATTACAGTTTATAGCAAAGTTCACTTAAAAGGAATATTTGAGGAAAGTCTTCCCACAGTAGCTTTTAAAAGGCTAATTTAAAAAAGGGAGTCCGGTGCAGGGCTCACAGAAAGAGCTACATTGCATCGTGTGTAGCAACTCCACTTCACAGAGAACAATGAGAGCAAAAAACATTAAACACATACACACCCAACATTGTACTTCAAGTGCCATCCTTCAACATTTGGTCTTAATGATCAAGAAGTATGGTATCATTGACCGAATCATACAATGAACTCTCAGCATTATTCATAGCCTGCTTTAAACTATATTTCGATATGTCTGTCCTTGTTTTAAAAAGGTTGAAATTCAACAAATGTTGGTAAAG
The DNA here is from genome assembly GCF_910589615.1 of Taurulus bubalis. NCBI lineage: Eukaryota > Metazoa > Chordata > Actinopteri > Perciformes > Cottidae > Taurulus > Taurulus bubalis. Next base: position 22,988,462 of record NC_136595.1, on the reverse strand, counting down.
AAAGTACATCTACTTTAGCTGCTGCTTTAATGCATGCATTCACAAATGCCCCCCCCCCCCCCCCCCCCCATTATTGTGTTAGGCATTGATTCAATGATATGGTACTTTGTAAAGCTGCAGTTTGTTGTATCTTATTTAACTGTATTACTTTCTGGAGGTGTCTGCCTCAGTGCTCACTCCAAATTAAAACGCAGCAGGGCTGCATAACATCACTTGAAGCAAACTTCATGGAAAACCAGCGTCACCAATGTGTTCGTCAGCCCTAGGCTTGTCTTTCACTACCTGGCCTGTTTAAAAAACCGGATCAGAGGATATTAATGACAATCTGTCCTGACAATGTTTGTTCCTATAGAAGAGTAAGCAGATACATTTACAGCACATTGTTTGAGCAGTTGGCACCACTATTGTGCAAGCATCTACCCACTAAAATTACTAAAATGACACCGACTTGTCCCCAGGGCAAGGATTAAACAGGCTAAACAAACATGTAACATCCTGTCCCAACAGCATCCGAGGCCGTCTAAACTGGAACTGCCAAGCCTGTTTGTCGTGTCAAAAAGTAAATAAACCGCTGACAAATAAATCTCTTCACATCAATTTGACTGAGGGCGTGAACAGCAGAAAGCAGTGTAAAAAAATGCAGCCAACATGCCGGTCAAAGCTTGAAGAAGAGAGAGAGAAAGAGCGTCATCCTCTCACTCTATGAGGCCTGCTTCTGTTTAAGACCGCCTCATTGATTATAATGGGAGCGTTCTGGTATTGTCACTGAAGCACACCCACTGTTCTTGCTTTTAGAACATGAGGACATGAGGTTATTTAGGGAGTCTTTTCATTATTAAAGCACTAAGAGGGAAGTCAACGTTAACATTTAAACAGCTAATCTCTCTCCAGTGTAAAATTGTGCATTGACAGAGACATCATTGCAAACATACCCTAAGTTAACAGCTACAGTATGTATTGACACATAGGCAGCAAGGCCTGAAAGTGCATACAATTTACAGCATGCATGGTATTTATTTCAGATATAAAAAGATTCCTTTCTGCACAAAGGACGACCATTAAAACAGTGATTCATACTATATGTATGTACTATAGCAAAACGCTATAGTACATTATATTTAAACGTGCCGGAGGAAAAGCTCAAGCGGGGGCCAGGCCATGTGCTGTTTGACAGATTGGTGTAGGACTCAAGTGGGGGATTCTGGGCACAACTATCATGCTGCTGCAACTCACAGCGAATCCAAGAAGCCCACGCACTGAGCAGAGTTCTGTCAAATGGGGGCGACTGTGGCTCAGTGGTTAGCATGCCCGTCTTTCAATCAGAGGATCGGTGGTTCGAGCCCCGGCTCCGCTAGTCCATGTCCTTCTGTCCTCGAGCAAGACACTTAACCCCTAATTGCTCCCCGTTGTTGTGTCTACGGTGTAAAGAGCAAACATGTAAATCGCTTTGGATAAAAGTGTCAGCTAAATGAAATCTAAAAATGGCCTTGTGTAGCCAAGGAACCACATATACCCGACTGTACAAGTAGAAGAACAGTGGCTAGGTATTAGATATGGCTTGGGTGCAGGGCAATCCTATTTACAGCATCAACATGAAAACAGATCCTCTGAAATGATGAATCAGCAGTCCACCTGACCTTGCACTACAAATTAAGTGATTTTATAAATTACACAATGATGCCATCTACTGGTCATAAGAACAAACTGCAATTTATTCTTAAAAAAAAAAATGATGTGAAGAAACCAAAAAGTACCTTGTTGCTTGGTTCCAACTTCAGCGCTTTCCTCAAAGTTTGAATGGCGTCTGTATATTCACCTTGCAAGGCTAGTACCTTGAGTGAAAACACATATATGTTTAAGAAAACAATCCACCACAGACAAACAGAGAAAATCAAGAAAAAGAGTGTGTACCTTGCCCATGCGGAAAAGTGCTTTTATGTTGTCTGGCTGGTGTTCCAGTGCTGAGACACAAGATTTGAGTGCGGCGTCATAGTGGTCCAGTTTCAGCTGAGAAGCAGCCATGTTGTTTAAGCACTTCACTCTGACATCCATCAGATCTTTTTCCTCCTCAGTACTAATGTCAACTGCAAAAAAAAGAAACCAGAACATAAACAAAGACTTAAAACATAGTGAAGAGTATCATGTCCATCAGTGAATCATTAAAATGACTGAACATTATCCGAATGCATTCCCTGCCAATTATCCTCTAATTATTTCCGCATTCTTTTTTTACACATGTTGAGGAAAAGCCCCATCTTACTTTCGGGATAATCTAAAGACTCCCAAGGCTGCAAGATTCCTGAAAGGCAGTTTGTACCATCGTTAGTGCCTTCTTAATTTCCCTTTACCCTCTAAGCACAAAGCTGAGGGACAGAACCTCCCCCGACTCACAGGCTTCTGCACCTCACCTTTAGAACTAGACTCCGTTATTTGCAGAGCAATGCTGTACGAATTCACTGCAAAAGCGTAGTCCGCACGCTGATAATGAACATTGCCTCTCTCTCTCTTATGGCTGGCTAAGCAGATCTTTTCTGGAGGGGGCAGCAGCTCCAGGTCTGGAGCGTCAGTAGCTTTCAGCAGTTCCACTTCTAGAGATAGCTCAGAGTTGGGGGGAACCTCTGGCTCAAGACTGGAATTATGAAGAAACAGTCAAGTTCAGGAAGGAAATAAGAGATGAATCACTAGAGTGCACAAGTCCCAAAGAAAGAGTGAGTCACAGAAGGGTTCAGAACATCTAAGAACAGAGCTTGTAGAACAAGTAAGGTTATGCCGTTTCGTTCAAATTAAACAAAAAAGGAATTTACTTCAGCTTTAGTATGATTGTATTTTTGTTGACATAAAAACTGCAGTTTATAAAGCATTTCGCAGGTAGATTCAAGCGCGTCTCTACCTCCCCCGGACACCATATGAATATTTTGCATCGGCCTGGACCAGGGCCTTCTCTCCCATATCCATGAGTTGCACTGTTAGATCCAGAGCCTGAAAGGAAAAACAAAATCTCATGCAGTCAGATATGATATATACAAGCCAACACTAACTGCCGTCAACAGGATGAAGCAAATTATACGTAACCTGTTGCGATAATACAAAATCACTCTATTTTTCCTTCCGAAAAGTATGTCAAATTGTCAATCATTACCTGGATGACATCTCCGTCTCCGAGAGTGAAAGAGAGGTCAGACTGCTCCTCCACAAGTGTCCCGTCCTTCAGGTATGTTTTAAGATTAATCTGTACATTCTGTCCTTTCTGTGGCCGACTGTCCCTCCCTTCCCCGGCCTCCAGGACTTTTTTCTTCAGCTGGTCATTACCTGGAGACAAACAGTCACGTCAGATCCGGTCAGCTACAGTATTGATCACTGTCACTGTGGCGCAACCGCAGGTCAGAGGGAAACCACAACACCTTGGGCTCCGGCCATCAATATGAGCTCATGACGTACTAATACACCTTCTACGGAGATATATATTCTGCTACAATCTGACCGTGGAGCTTTTGTGTGTGACATACCTAATACATCCAGCCATTCCTCCACCGGCCCTGGAGGGTTTGAATCCGAGTCTTCATTTTTATTTTCAGACTCATCGGTGGTTCTCCCTTTCCCACCCCCGGCATCTTCCAGAGGAGGAGGGTCGTCGTCAATGTCTTCTTCATCTAAAACCTCAAAGTCCTCTCCGCTGTCCAGCAACGACGTCCGTCCACTCTTCTTCACTGACGGCGCACTGACATGGCCATCAGAGGAGTCCATGGTCTCTTCTTTATCAGTCATTCGTGGAATACTACGAGGAAGGAGGTTAACAATTAAAAAAAACTGGAGTACCAACAGAAATTCAATGTGAAAAGATTCAACCGCTGCTATATTTACATCAAGGAGCCAAGCTTGAAACTATTGTTTAACGCTAGCTAACGCTTACAATAAAACGAGTCCAACTGACATCCGAAATCACCCAGTAATGAGTCGCTCACTATTAAATCAACTCATATCCAACAAGGACACAGTTAAAAACCCACCCATTTACTGTTTCTCCACATTAATTATGCATTTTGATGGGCAGAAGACAAGCTAGCCACGCGTTTCCAGAAGTTTTTAACAACTTAGCCGAGGAAGTTGACGACAGCTAACGCTAACTGCCAGTTAGCTGTAATCTCGCTAGCTAGGTAGCATAGCTAGCTGATGCTGGTGGACATTAAGTGACTGCTTTTTTTATCTCGTCTTGCAACGAACCACTGCTCACGTCGACTTAAGTGAGAGCGTCATATGTGATAAACCCTTTTATCACAATAAACGACACCTTACCTTCGCGCGCTGTCTCTGCAGAGCCTTGTTTTGGTCCTGGGCAATCTCTCCGATACTTAACAACGATGAAGTCAGTTCGCTGCTGGGTGACGCGAGTACCGTGGGACCCGTATGTGCGGCTGAATACAACATGAAACTGACTTCGGTACAGTTCATCCCAACCAACTACTTCCTGTTAACCTTGAGCTCTTGTACTTCTATTGGAGCTTTTCATGCATATTAATGTTTAACCTCAAAGGCAAACCGAGGACTGCAGTTATAGTTTTTAATAACAAAAAATGTGTACTAATCTTATATCTAAAGCACATCATTCAAAATGTAGTGTGACTACATCTGCTGCAGATTCATGAGTGCTATTTATAATTCAGAAATAGTACAAACATATAGTTACTATTTTACAAGGTTATTTCTGATAAACCTATGTAAGTACAGGGGTGTCAAACATACGGCCCGCGGGCCGGATCCGGCCAGTCAGGGGGTCCAGTCCGGGCCTGGGATAATTGTTAAAATTGCAGAAAGAAAAAAAAGAAGAAAAAAAAGGGACTGCCATTATTAAAGATATTGCCCAACTGCGAGGGAATCTGCAGAGGAGAGCCAAGGCAGGTGGGCTGATGTCAGAATTGTTGGTCTTTATGTTTCTAGTTTATTGAAGAAATACCTTAACATAGGGTTTATCATCCAAAAACCTTCACCATAATTTAAACATAGAGACATATTTTCATTATGTATGCGTTATTATGCTATGATTTTACTGGTCCGGCCCACTTGAGATCAAAATGGGCAGCATGTGGCCCCTTAACTAAAATGAGTTTGACACCCCTGTATTAAGCCAAAGGATTTTAAGAAGCATTTCATTGCTATTATCCCATAATATCATTATTGTAGCTTCTGGAGTACTTCACAGTAGGCCTTAATAATTCTCTTGTTTCTTATTTAATTGTAGCCGTGATAAGCTGTGTGCAAATTCAAAACCATCAATCTTTTTGAGATGTGTGTGCACAGGTTAAAGTAAAAAAGGTGCATAGAGCAGTTCAAAGTTAAACCATGGGGAACCGTGATAACCACTAAGGTGCAGGAAGTCCTTTTAAGATATTATAAGTCATGTTTATTTAATGACTTTGATTTGAAAAGTAATTTGATTTCATCCTAGCTAATACAAATAAAATCTACCAAGATATTTACCTTTCCAAACTTTGACAAGGGTGTTTTCTTTAAATGATCAAAAATGTAAAAACAAATGTTTGTGATCTTTTCCTACACTAAATACAACTTCTCTTTTGTTGTATTGAATAACAGTTACAAACTAAATGAGAGCTCAGAGGAAGAGATTCAAACAGCAAGGAAAAATCAAATGACATTTATTATTGATGCATTGTTTCTTTTTTGATAAGCAAATTATCTGTTTTTCTTTCAGTCTAAAGAAACTTTACAATATAAAGAAACATACAAAGAACATCTTTATTACCTACACAAGACACCTAAGTCCCTAAGACAAGATTCTGAACTATCCTACCATGAAAATACAAAGCAAACCCAAGAGACAGACTGCTTCATATTGAATACTGCCGTGTCATCAGAAAGGACCATGAATGGTACAGGAGAATCATTTATATCCCCTTCCCTTGAACCCCCACCCCTCCCCGAGTCAACATAACCACCCCGCCCAACCAGAAACTCTTCCTAATGGTACAGTATTATACATCACAATAGAAGTACAGAGATGGCCAACGATCGATATACACAGAGGACTGAGAGAGGATCAGTGAGAGAGCTTCGATCTATACAACGCTATAACAGGAGCGAATAGCAAAGGACACAGTTACTTTTTGATCTAGTCTTAATTTAAAATGAGGTTCTCTTAAGTATTTTTACCTTTTTAAAAGTTTTCTTAAATTGATAAAAATCCTTCATATTAAAAACTGCAATAAGAGGTCACATGTTTTTTTTGTGTGAGAAGATGCCCTTTGGAAAAATGATTCAGATGATTATTCAAAGCCAATAGTAACATTTAACAGAAACATAAGGAGACGAGGGCAGAGTGAGGACGCCACAGCTTGTCTGCTTCTCTCTGTCCGGTCCTCTCTCTGTCCTATCCTCCCCACCATACAAGTCTTTAGCATACAGTCTGCATTTATTGTGTTACTGTATTCTATACATTTTTATGGAAATTTAGCCACATGAGCCAAATAGTCAGCGCATCCTTTCTCTATGAAAAAAACATGGACAGTTTTATTTATAATTTACTTTCAGCTGTATTCATTGGTAGTGACTGACATATCAAAACATGTCAATGATATCAAAATGCATTATACAGTATTTACAAAAAAGGAAATGAAAGAGAAGGGAGGGGGGACGTTTTGAGGGGTTAGGGGTGGGATGGGAGGAAAGAAGGGAGGTGTGTGTCACTACACATAGAGAGTGTTTCCCAGGCCGCCCATAGCCAAATCCTGGAGCGTTCCCCTGTTCTCTGGGTACAATCTGTTCACATTGATATCAGAAAATTGATGAGTACGTCACCATCACCCATAGAGGCTACAATGGTTGTTTAGTTATTGTCGGTTTGAACACAGCCATGACCTAAGTGCTGCAGTGTGATGCCGCGAGAGATAATGTATCCCTTTGAAAACCGTGACAGAGAGTTGATCAGGCCAAGAGCACAGAACATACAGAAAAAGAACAAAAAAATTAAATAGCGTAATATGTAACTATGCTTTTCTTTGTGTGCAGATTCTACGGGCTTCCATTTTCTCAGTTGAATACATTTCAAATAAAAAATAATCTGCTGAAAACAATCCACAAATAATGGAAATAACTCCATGACAAAAGTGTCCCATGATTGTTCCTCGTCTCTAGACCGATGTGGCTGCATGGTCGGTTAACCCCAGGGTGCATCACTCTGCTCCCACCGTCAGCGCTGCTACATCCTCCCAACACTCCGGATCCATTATCCTGCACGCATTGGGGCTCGCTGAGGGAACTGGTCGACTGGGAGCCAGTTATTTAGCCCGTCTTTGTCTGGGTTAAGAAGGTGGATCGTACATGATCTGTATGTTCACCCCAAACTCCAAGCAAGTGTGTCATAAGTGTCTCTGAGGTCCCACAATATCTCCCATTCCAAAAGAAAGGAGACATTGGCGAGAGACCAGAATGGACCCTGGGAGGAAAACAGTGCCACTTGGAGTCCACAGTGAGGTTATAAATCAAAACAAGGTGATGGAAGGGAAGACACCACAGACAACTTGTAAATAACAAATAATAAAACAACCACAATACAAGCTAAATATGTTGTATTTACAGACAAGACCAAATCCATAGAAGAGATGCTCTCTTGCTCTGCCTTTTACTGAATGAAAACTGGCACCTCAGAGCCATTGCCATGCAGCAGAACATAGTGAGAAGGGGTGCTGATTAAGACAAGATAGCTAGACATTGGATCATCGAGGTGCATCAGCAGACACTTTGTACCAGAAAAGGGCAGAGTTATGAAAATGCTGTGTGGATAGTTTTAGCCGAGATAGTAAACTATTAGATGAGACAGCCAATTACCCCGATCACTGATGCTTTGAACATTTATACGAACAGGGCTATAAACATAAAGATGGCAAAGACTCGAGCTACGAGCCCGGAAGAAGTTTTGAGGAGAGGTATGTGAAGTGAGAAAGACTGTGACAAAGAGAAAAAACAAGACAGACAAATAACCTAAAATCATGTAAACAGAAAATCATTGTGCATTTTTTCTTTTTTTTTTTGAGTGTGTGCTTATTCTGTCATTGTTGTTGCTGCTGCTGAGATAAAATGTGCCCTTTACAGGAAATCATAACTACATTAGTAGAATAATATCAATTATGAAAATTATAACAATAATATTACCATCAACAACATAAAAATACAAACATTTAATTCTTGCCCTAGAATAACATTATCAGTTCTTTTTTTAATTACTTTTTTGTACTTTTTTTTTGAATTTTTTTTTAAATCATTCCTGACACAGGAGTTTTTGAATGAGGGTATTCGGCCCCTGTCAGTCAACAACTGCGTGCCCTCATAAGTTATGATCAGTGTGATATGATGGAGTGGTGGTAGATGCAGCGCGGGCATCTTGTTTGGGCTTGAATGCCACCCACGAGGGCGGGGTTTTGGGTTTGGGAGAGACAGGCTTGGAGCAGTTTCGGGCTCTTACTGTCCGAGGGCCCGTGTCGAGGCCCGGCAGGCGGAGAAGAATCTGCGCAGAGACCCTTCCTGTTGCTTGGAGGCCTTTTCATGTTCTTAAACCCATTTTACAGGCGTTGGGATGAGGGCCCTTGAGGGGAGTCCTGCTTTCCAGGTGCATCCCCAGAGGCTGTGTGGCACAGCACACCGTCCACGAGGAGGAGGAAGAGGAGGAGGAAGGAAGGAAGGAGGAGAGGAGGGTAATGCAAGACGCACCGGGGTGGATGGGAGAGGGAGATTGGGATAAGGGGAGATGAAAAAGAAATAAAATAAAAGATAAAATAAAATAAAAAAAAAATAAAATAAAAAAAAAAAAAATCACACACTCATCGTCATGTTGGGTGAATACTGTAAAGAGAGAAAAAAAGAGAGGGAGGGGAGAAAAGATAAGCCAAATCTATATTAAACTTAATATGCTACCCAGTTCAAGATGAAAGCAATACAACTAACTAAACTAAATGCCATGTCCAGTTCCCCAGCCTCTTGCAGCGTTGCACATAACCATAAACCCTCTCTAGGTCAGTAAACCAGCAGCAAGCAAAGCAGAGTCCAGCCCAAGGAGAAGATGTTAGGGAATTTCAGAACACAGTGAAGATACCGGAGCAAAATGTCAGTCTCATTATCACGATATGACAATCTCTCCATGCAGCAGAGAAAGCATATGATGTGGTTCTTTCCCATGCTGGTGTTTGTGCATGCTGCGTTTGTGCGTGTGTGTGTGTGTGTGTGTGTGTGTGTGTGTGTGTGTGTGTGTGTGTGTGTATGTGTGTGTGTGTTGAGTAAAGCTGGGGAAATTGAGCACAACATAAAATAACCGATTCTCGGCTCCAGTTCACCACGAGGACTGGTTTGGAGGTCAAATTAGACCCAGGGGCCGGTTTCACAGCGATGTTTTAGACCGGACTGGAGTGTTAGGGAAGTCTTCATTTATTTTCTTTTCGATTAGTCTAATGCAAGTTTTGTTTGACAGTATCACCAACTGACCTACCCGGAGGCTAACTCAGAAATAAGACTCATGTCTCCATGGTAACAATTCCTGAGGTCTGATGTGCTGGTGAAGCATGGATGGAGCTCTGATACATGTCTGCACCGTGTTGGATAATTTCAGGATGAAGAACCATGAATTTAGAATAGAATATTAGGCATAAGGTAACAAAATTATATTTTTTTTAAGTAGAAATGTCAAGAATACAATTAAACTGTCAGTATATGCACTCTGGTAGTTTATTTAGTAGATTTATTCTCGTAAGTTTGACATTTATCCTCAACATTTCACCTTTCTCAAAATGCAACAGTTCGGCTTGAAATGCAAAATAAAAAAAATCCTCTAATATTTAATGCACGGCCCTAATAATAATTAGACAGCTTGTTGCATCAGCTGCATTTAGATGCCTCTCTGAAGTGTGACTGTTAGGTTGATCTAATCACATTTTTTTTGTGTCTATTTTTGTGAAACCAGCCCCAGGTCACCTTGGACAATTAAGCACACAGCATTTACATATCACAACCCTCGATTGAGTCTCAGGCCAGATGGAGCAATCACAATTGTATCAAATATATTCAGTTATGGCGACTGTCCCAATCAAAATGTGATCCTGCTGTTTGATCAGGTCACCGGTGGAGATTTGTGCAGGTATGACTGTAATCTATAACAAGTGATTTAAATATGCGATTCAATGACTTACTAAAAGTGAATAGGATTATATGAAGTCTTGCAATTTCTTCCCAGCTTAAGAGGTATGTTGTCTCCGCTTGTACTCACACTTTCACTTTGGAATGGGTTTAAAAAGTTGCCTGCCATCTCGCCGTCGTCGCGCGGAGTGCCGGGAGGATTGTTCATGCCTGCCATGTTGTTGGGAGAATTCTGCAACACAGAGGAACAGAAACAGGAAGAACACAGCACGCTTATAGACAGACAGAAAGCATGCTAATATACAGACAGATAGATAGATATACAGAGAGTCAGTCAGTCTTACCTTTGGCAACCCATCCATGTCACCAGAGCCTGTGATCAGAAATGGAAAAAGGAGAAAAGCGGAATCATGATGAGGTAACTGTCGAGTGACCCTCAGCGCTCCTGCTGCTAATTCAACACAAGTTCAGGATATCCATTGCAAGTAGAAACAACCTGCCCTCTCACAGGGAAGGGCCTTTAATTAAGCTATTTGTTTCAGACACAGATGAGCACCAACTCACTGGCTTCACTGATCACGTCTCATCCGTCTTCAGGATCAATTGGCCTTCTCACTGCCCCGCTAATCTGTTTTAGCTGAGATCAATACCAGGGGGAGGGGAGACACTTCCTCTACCAGCCACAAGAGGGCAGACTCTCACTTCTGAAGGCCTTTGTCCACAGAGAGTAACAGGTTTCACTGGATAGACTCAGGAGCTTACTTGTGCAAGCTGCATGCACTGAGCCTTGTGTTTGTTCTACTCACCTAGTGATCCGTTCATATGATGCTGCTCCATAGCACCCATCCCACCCATGGGCCCGTCAGGACCCGGTCCCATTGGGAACTAAAGAAACAAATGTACAAATGTCAGTTATCTTGCTCTTTCCCTGCTTAGGGAGCATGGCGGTGGAGTAGATTAGACAAATACATCTTGGGTGAAATTTATTAAAAGGGCCAGAAAGTAGCAATTACGGGGATCTATCGAGCTCAAAAGTGAATGCCCACTTCTTCAACAAGCGCTGGTTCCTGAAGTGAAATCCCCATTCATTTACTCCATTGACATTTCAGAAATGTCTTTTATTAAAAGTTTTAAGCATGGAACTATCCAACCAACTAGGAGATGAATCGTGACCCTGAAACATTTGATTCGCAGCGAAAAATAAAAAATGTAAAATTGAAAAGCAAAGGTACAAATGTTCATGATTACTTTAGGAGTAAAGGAACTACTCATCCTATGAACTATTACGTATCCTAAATGTTTTCCATGTAAAACAAGGAGAGATTCAGTAACCGGTTGGCTCATGTCTCGCCTCAAATGTTGTCGGAAACACACTTCAGTGAACTGTTTGTGAAATCTAAGAGAAAGTTTCCAAAGGAGCCGCCATGCTGGCCCGGTTTGAAGCCCGGGAGCCGGCCGTATGGGCAGCCTGTACGAGCACGGACCCTCACCAGCCGCCCGCGGGTGCTGTAAGTATTTCCATGGTAACAGCGAGCTCCACCAATCAGGGACATTGCTGTTACACTTTAGGATTGTGGGTAGTGTAGTTCATCTCCATGACGTTGCGAATAAAACATTGTTTTCTTCAAAGAAGGTTGATATCATACTATATATACTATACTATATATATATATATATATATATATATATATATAAATATATATTCTGCAGGAGAATGTACAGTCATTTCACAACATCATGGCTCAAGCTAAGTCTAACATGGAGGGTTACGCCATTATGTATAATTATTATGAAGGGGGTTTCACTTCCGAAACCTCACTGTTGAGCTCTATGAGCAGAAATGGAATGTAATATTCATAACTATGTTTTCATTAGTAAAGAATCACCTGAAATGAAGAATTGTTGTGTTTTTTCGCAATCTGCCACCACATCCTACACACTGTACTTTTAATCGTAGTTCAAAATCGATCAAGATGACAATACTTACATTGGGTCTATTTCCACCGGGGCCGATAGGGTTCATCATCGTGTAGATGTTTTCACTTGAGTTTGTCGAATCTATGAATAATAATAATGATACTTCAAATCAGGATACTGTAAAGCAGTTTCTTCCCCCAGAGAATCACAGACAAGTTATCGCCGTCGGTTCTTATATCCAAGAATTCCCCAAATAAGGTGGGTTTGGGGTACGGAATGGGGTAATAAATGGAAAATAATGAGCTCAGCGGCACAGAAACGGCTGGAGTGACACTGTCTTCCACTGCATTCGACAATGTTTCACTTTAATTCAGCCATTTGTACAATTCAGTCAGCTGGAGCCCAGACATGTTCTTATTCCTGCTGTACAGGACGAGGCCCACCAGTATGTTACTTCAAGTGCCAGTACATGATGTCAGTGAATCTGTCTGTCAATCAATCGACACACAAGAAACCCATTCCCTCGTATTCCTACATGCAGGAGATTAGAAGTCCTCATATATGAACACGTGGCATCAAGCGATACATGTTGTGTCGCTCCTGTGTGTCCTGAAAAGATTCAGGAGGATGAGGTGACCTTGATCTGACATTGCAGGCTGAAAGTTGTGAGTGGAAGGCTGAGGGAAAGCAGGGGGAAATAAATAAGAATATCAGGTTGAAAGACAGGGGAGGAGATGGATGTAGTGTGTGTGTGCAAAGTGGTGGAGAGATCTTGCCTGAATCTAGCTTGTGCTGTCGTGACTGGAGGAGGGGGGGGCACTGCTGAGTGGGAGGTGTGCATTTTTCGTGGGAGGTTTGTGCGTGCGCGCGCGTGTGTGTGTGTGTGTGCACGTACAGTCTTGGCGACTGCAGTGGAAATATGTTTCCCCTCCCGGTGTACGTGTGAGCAGGAGCATTTTGTGCAAAAAGGTTGCCCCGGCAACGTATCACAATAGAGGTACGTATATAAATAATAAATAGTGGACACAAAAAGAAGCTCTCCGCAGGCCAGCAGAAACAGGACATCCACGGGATATCAGCCCGCAGTGTTTTGTTCTCCGCTAACCCTCCACAGAGACGCGAGATTGATGGGTCAGAGCGGAGACGGATCGCTCGTTTGATTGCCGGCTGACACGCCGCTGCTGCCCTTTTGCACAGCTGTCTCCACAATGACGGAAAACATCTAACAACACGGGAATATTTCCCAGAATGCTCCTGAACTAGAAAGCACAGATGACAAGCGCGGTACCACACCACATCTTTTATCACGCATTGCATCATCACATATGTCAGTGGCATATTTGACCACTTTAACAATATTTTACACTGATAAAAATCCTTACTTAAAAAGACTCAAGTCTTTAAAGAGTGCTGTCACGGACTGTCTCTCCCAGAGAGAGATGTGAATCTCACAGAGAAAGGGTTTGATGTTTCTTCGACAGAGGCCGTGTGTTCAGTGAACGCCGGATGAAAGTAGAAACCAGAAGCGAAAGTGAAGTGTATAACTCACCTCCGGGGCTTGGCATGATGGGAGTTCCTGGTGGGCCGCCTCCCCCTGGAGGGCCCTGAGGGGCGAAGAAGAGCGAGCAAAAGAGAAATGAGTGCCGACTGAGTCTAGATGGCAGCATGCCTGCTAGATATCACGGCATGACAGGTAATTTATGGCCCGTGGTCGAACACGAGTCCGTGACGGGACACTTACCACATAGTTGCCTGGAGATGAAGATGAATAAGCTATCTGTGGAGAGAATAGACCCGAGGTGAAACAAAACACGAGACACAGTTATTGTAAACACACTCTGCGATGGAGGAGACGAAGATGTAAGAGAGCGTGACTCACTGAGTTGGAGTTGGGGTTCGGCCACGGCCCTCTTCCACCAGGACCCCTGGAGACGCAGACAGACAGACACATATTTAATAGATGATTTCTGGCTCGCAGCAAAGTTGCATGCATCATGCTATGTGGGATGGTTTTGTAGGTGCATCAATACAGCACATATTCCATAGTATGGTACAAAGCTCTGTAAGGCTAGGTTGCACCGACAAGGATTAAGTTCATCTCAGATTGGTCTCATCATAGTTTAGCAAAACTTGGTTTACGATCAGTAAATTCAGATTTTTAATTAACCCTCGTGTTGTCTTGGGGTCAAAATGACCCATCAACACACATACATATACACTCGTACACGGGTCATTTTGACCCCAAGACAACACAAGGGTTAAGCAGAGTTTCATTTCACAATAAAAAAATGAATCTCAGTTTTGTAAATCCAGGTTCCACAACATGTTGGTGATAGTAATTATCTTTTCTCACTTATATTATGATGAGATCCAGGAACAAATTAGTCAAAAATAGCAGAAACAAGAGTGAACGCCAAATGCTGCAGCAAGTTCTAGTTTGTCTTACCACACTCACTGGAATTGTACGTACACAATCTTTTCAAATTATATACATATTTTTTATTTTATATATATATTTTGCCACGTCCCCACATCCCCCACAGCAATTGACGTGGCGAAAAAACTGCTTGCAACAACGGTTAAAACTAAAACTAAAACTAAACCGTAATTTGGAGGCAGAATTCATTCAAACATTTACAAAACTTCTTTTCCAATCTACTAACATGTTCATGCCCGGCATCCCTGGCCCCATGGAGTTTGGAGGAGGCCTCATTCCTCCGCCGTAGTTCTGCACAAAGAAGAGCACACAGTCAGCGCGGCGTCTCACACCTGCTCCGTCTGAAGGTTTGAATCCTAATGAAGGTCAGCGACCATCGTGTCTCCCTCTAACTAGTCTTTAATTATGTGATGTGCGAAAGAGGACAGCTGTGCGTGAGGGTGTTTGTGTACGTCTGTACGTTGTGCGTCTCCTCCCCTCCCTGTGTGTTTGCGTGTATGTTTTCATGGCTGCCCAGCAGGCGAGTTTGGCTCGTACTACACGCGTCTAATTGTGTGTGTGTGCGTGTGCGTGTGTGTGAATGAGACATAGAGAGAGAGAGAAAGAGGACTAGATAGAGAGTGAGTAAGGGGGAAGGCCAGAGAGCAGCTCCACTCAGAGGAAGAGTTTTGTTCAGCAGACGATTACACTTGTCGAGCAGATGCCACACCAGCTGCTGGTGCGTTCACTGCCAAAGTCACCGAGCCAGGGTGGCACAGAGAGGGGCCGAGGGGCACGGGGAGAGAGGGAGAGAGAGAGAGAGAGAGAGAGAGAGAGTGTGTGTGTGTCTTTGTGTGAGGTGATGTTGGACCGGGAGGTGGCTGGGTTGCAGAATGAAGCAGCTGTTTGGTGACGGTAATTCAGAAGGACACTGTTGTTTAAGCATCTTCTGTTTTACACAGAATTACATTGGAAATTAAAGTGATGAAAGGTAAACCAAAGTTGGCGCCATTGTTGTTGTTTTTTGGTCAAAATGTGTCGGGGGGCTGCTCGCTCAGGGCAGTCTCCCTACGTGGGAGTGGGCAAGCAGGATTGAACACGTCGGACTGGCGTTGGCAGCGGGTGAGCTCTGGTTAGGGCCAAGCTAATCATCTGAGCGCTTTTGACATTTAAAACCGCAAAGTTACGAGGCTGGCAGAACTAAAGCATCTCTTCAGCAAAGAAGAATGGATTATCTGCATGCCGTTTATAGGCTGCTGGCTTGACATTATGGCCGTTTTTATGGTCGCCTTTTAATGAAGGGCAACCAAACATTGGGTTTGTTCAAAAAGCGACCAAATGTGTGTGCGTGGCAGCTGCAGAGTGGGTGTGCAGTGGGCTGCTGGTGGCGGTGAAGGACACCACCCACTGTCATGACTTTATTCACGCCATCCTTTGTGTTCTATTCTGCACGGTTGATGGAGTGATGTCTCTGGGAAAGCTACCTGTGGGCCCATGCCGCCCATGCCTCGCGGGGGATTCATCCTCATTGGGCCGCCCATGTTTGGATGTCCTGTGGGGAAACACAGAGTGCAGCTTGTTAGAACGGCAGCGCTGTTTGGATCAATAACAATTCCATAAATGAGGTTCTCATTCAGAAGCCAATATGAGATTACTCTGCAGAGCGCAGCCGCTCTGAAATAGCACCACGCGTTGGTCAATACCTTGAGGTCTGGTGGGGTCCAGGCTGTTTTGTAGGAGAGGCTGTGACCCGGGGATGCTCCCAGGAGGCTGATTTGGCATACGGAGGGCGGGCCTTGGGCCTCCTGGGTACCGTGGAGACATGAAGGGCTGCAGGAAGGACGCGAGAAGGACATTACAATTACTTTGTTTCAGGATGATCAGGAGAGGAATGCTTGTTAGAATTCTTGATAGACAGGCTTTGGAATATCACGGATAAGTTTGTCCGCGACCTTGTTTTACTCGAGTGCGATTCCAAGTGGAACAGCGCCATTTCATTGATTAGCAGGAAATCTAGCGTCTAATTTACAAAGACAGCAGCGAAAATCAATCGATTCAAGAACAGAAACAGTAATGTTCGGTTCATCGTGGAGAATTAATCAAGGTGCTGCTTTCCACAACCTCCAACAAGATCAAATGAATGCAGCCAAAGCAATTAAACAGACTTCTAACAACGTTGATGCAGATGAAACAATGCATGAATTACAAAATACACAAAACGCCACAGTGCACATGCCTCAGCGGGCCGTTGTCATTATCCGCTCAGCGAACGTCAAATTCAACTTTAAATTCAAGCTTAACAACGGCACATCCATAAATCTTGGTCTACGGGTCGTTTGGTTTTAAAGATGCCGTTAATTATTTTGTGTGTGTCTGTTTATCGTGCTGCTTTGAGATATTTTTTAAACTCAGGCTATATGACTCATCACTGCACACATGTGCATGATGGAGCATTGATATATCTTATTGCCATTATAGGCAGTTTACCTATAAACACAAGGTGATACATTTGTACTTCTACGAAATATTACCCTGATCTCGCTATAGCCAGTTTTAAACTAAAGTTATTAGAAGTGTAAACCACAAACAAACTGTGTCCGTATGTATTGTACTTTATCTGGGTCTATTTCACCTCTTTTGTGGTTTTATTAAAGGTATGAAATGACGTGGACTCAAGGTTGAACTTTGCCTTCTTGGCCGGATTTCCATCCCTAAAGAGGTTTTTATCTCAATAGATTTGATCAAGTTAAATAAGAGGTCAAGTTTAAGTAAGTTTTTAAGTGCAGATCTCGACAGACTACTAAAACCCCCAATATTACGATAACAATACATTTACAATCAGCCTTTATTAAACACAAACTCTCTGCGTATATCTGGGCAAATCTGTTCTTTCTCCATAAAGTGAGTTCCAAAGTTAACCTCCGATGACAGACAAACCTAAATAACACTCACACTCGTAGGCAGTGAAACGACGCACAAAAGACCCAGCGAACCTGAACATCTTGGAGGTGTTGCCTTTACATGTCAGCAGGGGGAGCTATTGTGTTGAAGAATAATGCTCTGGAGCAGCTGTGTGACATCCGCCAAGGAAGAGGGGCGTGTCATTAAGTTTTGGAAAGTAAGACCTCAGGTGGTAAAATCCATTAGGATAAAGGCAAAGCAGGACAGATAAGAGCGAGGGAGACAACGCGTGGGTCGGAAACCTGGACCGGAGGAACAGCGTAGGGCGAGGAGGAGGTGGAGCAGAAAAGAACATGACATAGTTGGTGGGGAGGATGAAGTCGTACGAGCAGAGGTGGAGGTGTTCTACATCCAAATGGTTTGTCTGTTTTGTGCAGCTGCACTTGTGCAGGACATTTTTCTCACCGTGTCCGTATCACCAAACACCAGAGCTGCAATAACGCGGCCGGGATTGTGTGATTCATAACAGAAAGTGAATCCACCATTCCACATAGATGCCTCAGCAGAGAGGGGACAAGAGCAGGCTGGCCGAGACACACACACACACACACACGCACGCACACACGCACACACACACAGCGCACAACTAGTGAATAATGTAACGCACCCCAGACAGATGGTTTTCAGAATTACCTATGAGAGGACGCTGCTGCAACTACAAATACCCACATCCAGTGAGCCATATGTCAGCGTCAGATGAGAAGAATTAATCCAACTATTTTGGTATCGAGGGGGAACACGCTGATTCGAATGCCGATTGGGTGAGAGTTGTGTGTTTTGGTCACGGAGCATGAGCAGAATAATGTTCATATTATCGTTTTCACACAGAGATAAGCACAGACAACACAGATACAACAGGAGACCGGCTCCCACTGGTAATTATGTGCCGCGTGTCTTGTGTGCCGTTGCATGTGCATGTGCATGCGTGTTCGGGGGCGAGCAGAGGACGAATTACATAAGCCCACTTAGCCCTTGAGGCGAGGACTGGCTTACTACTGTTTTCTTTTTAACCCTCTTCCCTCCTTCCTCCTCCTTCCCTTCCCGTCTACCTTTCCCCTCCTCTCCGCTCCGCCTTCGACCATGTTGTGGTGGGCGCTTGTGCACGAAGAGCTGCGCCGCGTCAGGCTGTTGCTGCAATATTAATGGTCTATTGATGGACTATGGGGTGGTGAGCGCCGGGGTGAGGGAGAGAGAAGGCCCTCCAGATGCACCTCCGCTCCTTACAGCGGGGCCAACACAGCTAAATTATTCATCCAACCCACCACCGTGGATGCTGCCTGTCCTGTCTGCCAGCACAACAAGCGACCCGTGTGCCGGTCTTTATGCCGATGTTGTTGTGTGAACGAGTGAGCGTGAGAGTGTGGGCTTCGACAACACGACACTACAACGCGGAGGATGAAGAGAAGAGGGTTAACGTTCACGCCTTACCTGTCCGTGAGGTCCCATCATGGGATTACTGGGGTTGTGTGGGGGGGGCTGCGAGTGAGGGGAGGGCTGAGACCCTGGAGGACCCTGGGGAAGAAAAGAATTCAACAAGACGTCAATAAATGGAAATGTCTTTGGTGATATTCAAACCTGCTTGGGACAAAAAAGATTATTTTGGAACAACCTTGCCCCGAGTCCCTCTTCGGGGCGAGCGCTGGAGTTATTCACTGAAAGGATAACGTGGTATAACGTTTAAAGGGTCGGTTCACACAAATTCCAAATGGACATATTTTCTAACTTTCCTCCAGTTTCACTTCGCCATGCAGATGAATATCTCAAAATCTCCGATTGGAAGTTATGAAATGCTCACGGCATCAAAACAAGACAAGACATACGCTCACTAAGTCAATAGCAATTTTCCCTTCACCAGTTTTCATAGCGAATATTTCTTCTGTAAAAAGTAGTCGAAGTAATTGGGGTGAATCGACCATCTGAAAAAAAAGTTAAAATTCATATAATTTCCCCACAGCTGATTATGTTATGCACAAGCATACAAAAAAGAACATACATTAATTATGATCTCCGTTCTCATGTGTTCAACATTTGAAACCTGCATTTAGAAATGTATGATTGAATCAAATGAAATTGAATGTGAAGGATTGGTTGTTGTTGTTGTTATGGGTGAAAATAGTGCTGCAAATCCCACTGAGAGTCAACGATGAACTGCTTTTTTCCGGTTTGGTTTTCTGATCTGTGCGATTGAATTCAGACTTCATCAAGCCAAACATATGAAACTATGAAACACAATACAAGCACTTTCATTAAGAAAAGATAGTGTCAGGCATGCCATGGTGGAGACACATACAGTACGTGTAGATACTTTCTCATGAATTGTTGAATCAAACTACGGCTAAAAGGCCAGTAAATATTTAACTTAAATTCATCAAATAACTAGAGACCCAACTCCAGTGGGACAATAATGCTGCTCAATACCACTAAACAAAACATACAGTACAATGGGAAAACGTGTTTCTGTTTGTCTCTGCCCCCTAGTGGTCAATATCACCCAGTGCAGCTTTAATTAAGTAATTAAAGTGGTGACAGTATGTCCAATTTAAGTATGTATAATAACACAACAACTATTATATCTGCTCTGCCACATCGACAAGGAATCACTGACATTTGGAGAGGATTGATTTTCATGGACAGGAATTGCTAGTTGCCAGGATGAGGTCAGATCAAACCCAGAGGTGGACTTTAGTCACAAAGGATAATTCTTGGTATTTTCCAAAAATGTCTTATTTTTGTATAATTTTTGCCATTATGATGCTGGATAGGCCGGTACGGTCCACTCCTCTGTACCATTATTCACAATTCAGTGCCGGTAAACACATAATGATTCACTTTAATTGGGAGATGGGAGATGAGATGAGAGGGCGTTTGTGCTGCACTCATGTGTCGGAATAATCTAAAAAAATAATTCTCAATTTGGAAAAATTCATGTAAATGAACCACTCAATCGTGTGGTTTAAGAAATACAATAACGCGTTTGTGTTGTTTCCGCATTAGCACCTAAAGCTCATGAACACATGGAGCGCATCTTCCCAACTAGGGAGATGTGACGATCCGAGGAGCACCTGAATGGTCCGCTCTCTCTGATTTTTCCTTCCGATTTTAGTTTTCTCACAAATTGCTTCTAATGATTCCAGTGCCAGTGTGCTTGTGGCCAGCACGGACCTGCAGGTTTCTAAACTGTGCAGTTAGCCGCCTGCTGGCAAACGGCAACGTCTGCTGCAGATGACTGTCTGATATCGAGCACTGTGGGGTTTTTGGCAGGCGGTCGTTTCTTGCAGAAATCTGTAAACAGTTATTATTTTCTTCTAATAAAAAAAAAGTTTGATCAACGTTCACAAATTACTCTGTGGCGCTTACGCCAATTCTTTTAAAATAGATTATTGGCTCTGATGTCAAGTGTTTCTCATTTCTTTCCACACCGTACGGGCGTTCAAAGGGATGCATGAAGGAGAACTATACGAAGCAATGAAGGCCGGGGTCTCTGCTTTCACCCCCGGCTTCATCCAGTTTGACAGCGGCGGTGCTGACCGACACGCAGTCAAGGGCCAAAGCGAGCTGGATTTTGGTGCACGCTTTCACTCAGCGGAGACGTGCCAAATATTTGAACCCAATCAAACAACATTATGGAAAATGTGTCCCAGGTTGAACATACTAATTCTCTCTCTTTGACTCTCTGGTATGTGAACGAACAGCAGTTTCAGTTTGCATTTTGAGAGTGAATGAACCGTTTCTCGTGTTAATCTACATCAACAACAACAACAAACACTGAGTTAAGTACATTCAAGTGAGTACAGTATCAGAGGTCTGAGTGACCTTGTTGCCTCTTCCTACAGTATCCTCATCTGACTCCAGCAGCAGCTGCTCCAACAGAGAACTGTTTCTACCTGAACATCAATACGGAGAAAGAGGACCACCCACCGCCAGACCAGGCTTATCTCCTAGTCTGCCAGAGCCTCCGTCAAGCACTCTGCTATCAGGTAACATTACAGGTAGGTGTGTGTGTGTGTGTGTGTGTGTGTGTGTGTGTGTGTGTGTGTGTGAGGGGTGCAACTGAGTGGTGATGAGTGCGAATATGAGATCTCGCCCCTTTTTTTTTTCCACAGGTGAAAGTAGAATCTCCTTCTTTCAGGTGCTGAGTGTGTGTTGGCTTGAATATGTGTGTGCATGTACAGTATATGTAGTGAGAGGCTGCTGAGGGCTGCTACTTCAACAGGTGTGTGTCAAACATCACAGTGAAAAGCTAAAGGATTAGGGGATTACCCATGTGCAATATAACCTGAGACACACACACACACACACACACACACACACACACATGCATGCACACACACGCACACAAACACACTCTCTGGTAGACATGTTTACATAATTTGGGTTTCATTTTTTTGAGCAAATATGCAGAAATAGTTGCATGTACACACAATAAGGCATCCTTTATTGATTTAACATTTCCGCTTTATGAATAAATATACTAGACTTGATTAATCCAGTAATTATTCTCTAAGTAATTGGTCACTTATAAAATGTCTACCAAAAAAATCCCGTACATATTTACACAGCATTGAAATCGCTCATTTTGCCTCAATGAAATTAAATTAAATAGTACATTTACAATGATATGAACGAAAAATAAAAGATAAAATACCTCATATTTGAGAGGCTGCAGCTAGAAAATGGTTGCTTTTATTCTGTTTTATTTATTACTTAAAGCCACTACCTGTACATTTTTAGCCATTTTTGGCCATAAAATCTTTTAAATTGCTGAAAAAAAGAGAGAAATTCTAGTCTTGAACAGTTAGTCATTTTTCACAATTACTGTCAATAATTTGTCGGCGGGATTTTCTGTTGACCAGCTTTGATTAATGCCCCACACGTAACTGTCTAGACTTGAGCCCCTTTTCGCCTGTTTGCAGCCTTTCCTAACGGATGCAGCTGCACAGATACCTACATCTCACCAGCCTCACACAAACACTTGCACACATACACACACACACACACACTCCCTTCAAGTCTCTCCTCCCCCACCTCACCCCCTCCCTTCTGTCGCTCCCTCGCTTTCCCACCCTGCCCACTGCGCCGCCCTCCC
Source organism: Taurulus bubalis (assembly GCF_910589615.1). Lineage (NCBI taxonomy): Eukaryota > Metazoa > Chordata > Actinopteri > Perciformes > Cottidae > Taurulus > Taurulus bubalis. Next base: position 22,965,948 of record NC_136595.1, on the reverse strand, counting down.
TGTGCGAGTGCACTGTTGGCATGGCTGGCATGGTGGAGTGCCGACAGAGCCGAGCACCAGGAACCTGTGGGAGCTGCTACAGTGGGAAAATAAACATGCCTGACTGACAGCTTGAAACAAGTGCGTTCCCACAGGCACATATACAATGCCGCGGCGCTGCCAGGCTCACCGTATAAGAGCTCCGGTTTTGGCAGGAGGGATGAGCTTGTACATACACGTGGAAAACAACACTGCTGATAAGCAGAAGCACTTATTCGTGGACTCACAACCCTTTCTAACGAGGCACAAGTGTTGAGCTCGGCGGCAGCAGGGCTCTCAGCACTCGTGTTGTCACAATACCAACATTGTGACTCCGATACCGTACCTTGCATAAATACCTCGGTACCGATACTGAAACGACGGCAAAAAACTAAAAATGCCAACAAATTTGCAGTATTCTGATGGCACCTGTACCTGAGGTAATGCGATTTATTTGATAGTTTACGTGATATTTGCAACCAGATATCACTTATTAAAGGTCCTCAATAAGTGGACGGGAGAGGCTTTGAAAACGGTATTTTCTTTGGGAATTTCTGTCAGAAGTAGATGAGGGAAAACCTGCAAAAATCAGGAAGACACCACAGAAGCTGTCGAAAGCGCTGTGTAGTGTTCGCGTTTTTTTGGGGGGTCGAGCGGTTTATGGCCTACTTTAATCGTCTTTTCAACTTCATTGGTTGACTCCATTCCTCTGGTTAGCGCTTGCTAAATCTGCAGTTCATTCTTTTGACTGCTGCAAAGTTAAAAACGTCCGCTCCCGGCGGATCCCGCTCCCAATGCGATCCTACTCACAGGAAATAGCCTGCAGCTCTTATTAAAAAAACTGTCATTCTTAAAGTAGCGGCACTGATAAAATTGGGTAACGTACCGTTTTTAACGGCGAGGTATCGTGATGCCTTTCTCGTGTACCATGGTAAACCATGTGACGCCACTCAAGACAGGTGCTTCCTATTATTTTGAGACGTGGCAGTTTACTTTTCTTCGCTGCATTGATTCAATTCATCTCGTTGTCGTGAGAACGGCTCATCTGAGGAGCGGTCACGTCTTCAATGGAGCCTCTTATTAACCGGCTACACAACAAGTAGCCGGTCAATAATCTATTCAACAATCTGGAAATGTTGATTTAGTTGTACATACAGTGTACTCTGGATGTGTTGGCACAGCCCTGACGTTTGTACCGGTGCCACTGTGGTTGTTCTGCCACTCCGTGTGTGTATGTTTTGGGTGGTTAACACCAGCTGTACTGGCTCGCTCTGTCTCTCAGCAGGTTCACACTGGGGCTAATGCAGCGCTAGCTCTGTCTGACCTCAGAGGTTATTGTTGTTGATGTGCCAGTCTGTGTGTGTGTGTGTGTGAAAGAGAGTGTGTGTATGTCTAACAAGACACCCCTGCGGGGTCTGGCTGCACTGATCCAGCTACAGCAGTCTGCTTCTCCTCCACACACACACACACACACACACACAACCTCGTTTTAGTCATTTAGGGGGACACTGGATTAACTTACATTCATTTTCCGGAGCCTTACCCCAACCGTAACCATTGGCACTACATGCCTAACCCCAACCTTTAGTGCAACCATAACCCAATCCTTTAACTACTTTAATCAAAAATCAAGTCTCAACCTTAAAATGCAATAGTTCATCTTGTGGGGAACAGCTTTTTGTCTTGAGTCCCCACAATGTGGCTGTGTGAACACATTCCCTGCTCTGTAGGTAATACACAATCTCTTCACGCACACACGCGCGCACGAACACACACACAAACACACACACACACACACACACACACACACACACACACACACACACAGCGATCCTCTTGTTCCTCTCTATAATGTGCCATAATGGAGCATAGCTCCTCTGGCTGGGCCTCCCTGGGCCTTCCTGCTATTACATCTGAATGGGCCAGCATATGGCCTTTATGGCCGTACTGTTCTCTCTACAGGTCCCCGCAGAGAGAGAGGGGGGAGAGCGAGGGAGAGAGAGAGAGAGAGAGAGAGAGAGAGAGAGAGAGAGAGAGAGAGAGAGTGCATTTCAACTGTCACAGAGGTGTACGCAGGGCGAGTTTGAAAAGTAGCTCGGCTGGCGTGTGTGCGCAGCGCGTGTGTGTGTGTGTGTGTGTTTGCATGGTGTTGTTTGTGTATACGTGTAAGAGAGGGGAAGAAGGAGGGGGACATGGGGAGCGTTAAATGAAGCAATTAATAAAATCATTTTCTACCCGGCTAAGGAGATAACAGCTTGGCACAGTACCACAAACCCATCAACACAACCCCCTCGCCTCCCCACCACTCATTTCAGCTTAAGGAAGACCCACACTGCTGCCCCTGATGGACCACTAACACACAGAGAGAGGGAGGGAGAGAGAGAAAGGCATGGAGGAGCAGCAGTCGCCTGAGTTTGCTTCTCTTGTTTACAACTGCCAACACTAGAGGGCAGTGTGTAACTTCCGTCAAACTACTGGACACACACACACACACACACACACACACACACACAAACACACACAAACAGGGAGCGAGAACACAAAGCAGCCTGCATCACTGAACACAACAAACAAAGCCGGGAGGAACAGCACCACACACACACACACACACACACGCACACACACATGCATGCACGCACGCACACACACGCTGAGTGCACACTCATTGTCATTCCTTGCTAACATTCCTGAGAGCGCGGCAGTGGCAGCAGTAGGTCTTCTGCTGGCTCCTCTATGGCGACACGTCAGCTCAGAGATGGGAACACGCCATCAGGGGTGTTTTCTCCCAGAGGACGGCCGTTTAAACATGTTAGGATGGCACCAAATGATTTATACACATCTGTGATACCCCTCTCCCTGGCCTGAGAGCAACCTTCTCGCACAGCCAAAGTTTCACCCAACACTCGTGGTTGCGTGTGCGTGAGGCATCGGCAACGTGCTGCCGATGGGGATGGAGCACGCACAGCAGGAGACAAAGGCTACATTGAAACCACTGTTTAACCGCAGTGACTGTTATCAAGCCGGTCTATAGCGGTCGCTACAGGCAGGCAGAGAGGAGCAATGCTGAGGATCGCCTCTCAATTTTTTAAGTGTGTTGTCATTCAAGGAGAATTGTCAGGTATCATTGTTGCCGCGGCGCTCTCAAGGATAAGCAGAGGCACTGTGAGGCAAAGATGGTTCCTCTCCTTTAGTTCAGGTTGAAGGGAAAAGTTTTGCCTGCGTGTTCTCGTCTCTTTCTGGATCGTCTATCCACAACGCCATTTGAGGCATGGCAGGAAAAATATATATATATATATATATATTTTTTTTACAAACAATCTGATGGCGTCATTTGTCCAGTGGTCAAAAGAAGTCAAACGCTTAAATTAGATTTTCATTTTGGGCAATATGTGCATTTTCAATAAAGACAACCTAATAACCTTCCTTTTTAATTTACCTGGAGCTCAATCGCCCAGGATCTACACCAACAGTCTACATTATCCACGGAAGTACAAAAAAAGACTCTGAACAAACACCGATATTTAAGATTTGACCCGTACAGATAATAAATACCACCTCGAACAACCATTCATTCATCAGCAATGGTTTTCATTCTCCCTTTCATATTTAAAAAAAATGACTTTTTCTTATTTGTATGCATTTTAGTCATACAAGTGTCCAGGATGAACCCTGAGATCAATCTTACCTTTGATAAATAAATGACTGAGAGCAGATGTCTCCCTAATTCGCCCTGTGCCTGCCATGTCTAAGCTTTGAACAGGTTCTCAGATTTGTCTTTGATAGCCGGGTTGCTTGTTGTTTAACGTGTAATCAAACCTAATCCTCTTGTTGTGCTTTTTGGTGTTCTCCCTGAAGTGCCACAATTACCTGCAGTAAAACACACTGCCCTTGACTTTGGATCTCTTTATTTTTTTTTGTTGGCAAGAGGAGCCTTCCCAGTTTAGTAGCAAGCGGCTGCCCCACCCTAACTGGTTTACAGACTTAATGGAGCGCATTAAGTTTCCGAGTACTTGACGTACGTCGCGTGGATCAGAGAATAAAAGCCAAAAAAAGAGGATTTTCTTGGCGCATTATTTGACAGGTGGACTACATCAATGTCTAAAAGAGCATTTTATCTAATTTAAATTTCCTTGGATGGAAGACTAACTCTTATTTATGCAGCTTTCTCCCAGATTTTGTCTCCTTATTATTTTATAATAAAATATCCATATGTATATATTTGTGCCTGTACAGTAAAACCTTTTCCTGATACGTTCTGTTTCTATCTACGAAGCAGCAGATGGGAGATGAATCCATCAACTGTCCACTATTGTCGTCAGCTGTCATTTCTGTGCTCACACATCTCTGAAGGCCAATAAAAAAGCATTTTTGAAAGACTTTCCTGACGTCTCAGTGTCCTCTCTTATTCTCCACTCTATTTCTCCTCCTCTCTGTCATTAACTCTGTCTCTCCTTGCAGCCCCCTCCCTCTATCTCCCCCTTTGCTTGTCCTCCCCAGAGGGCCATGATGCAGCAGCGATGGACTTTGGCTGAGAGGAGAGGAGGATTATACACCGAATGTATAGAGATGCTCACACCAAACACAGCATTTCTCTCCCGTTTCTCCTCCGTCCTTGGTCTTTCTACCTAAAGTATGTCTCTCTTCTTCTACCTTTTCTTTGTGTCTGCAGGACTCGATGCCCGGCTCGTCCTGTGAGCGACAGATTAGGGGAGCACACCCTCCTCCTGCACCCTCTGCCTCCATTTTCCTCCACTGTCCCTCCTTTGCCCCTCATCCCTCTCTCCCAGGACTGTGTTGGGGTCACCCATGTTAATTACAGAGCTAGTGCAACTGGGAAAAATGTAAGGCAACACAGAAACACACACACACACACACACACACACACACACACACACACACACACACACACACACACACACAGAGAGTGCATGTGAACAGTTCACACAGAACGGAGTTGGTGAGTAAGCATGTGTCACCGAAGCAGTGTGTGTGTGTGTGTGTGTGTGTGTGTGTTTGTGTGTGTGTGTGTGAGAGAGAGAGAGAGAATAATAGTTTCAAAGACAAGGGAAATGGAGAGAGTGAGGAAATGTCATGGAGAAGGATGCCAGGCGTACGAAGGAGAGAGGAGAGGGAGAAGGTGGCGGGAGGTAGCAGACCCGGAGATGAGAAATGACTAAAGCACGGAGAAAATTCAGCTTTAGCAGATACAATCCATTCACAAGCCCACATCAAAAACATAATAACCATTGTTGAGTCTTTTACAAAGGTGGAAAATCCCCACTGTCAAATGACTGACCTTACCTCCAGTGTAACTGAGAGCAGTGAGATGTGAGTAAAATCTCAACAATACGTGGGAGCGAACGATAAAAAAAAAGAGAGAATCTGCTTCCCCTTCATCTGAATGAATAAATGAACTGCAGAAAACTCAGTAGCCTGCATTTTCAGCGGAGACCGCAACCATTAGTTCACCAGGGAGTGAATGTCAGCTACCTAAGCAGTGTGTGTGGTGTTAGCTCTCGCTGAAGTTGAAAGGTACCATATGAACACGCTACAACGCATTGAAATATGCTGCAGTTCTGGCAACACCGTCTGCTTGATTTAGGGAAGTCGGATGTGAAGTTTGGGGATGTGCAGAAACCCTTTTGTCGATGGTTTAGTGTGTGTGCGTTATGCAGGTTTTTGTTTTCTTTACATTTGCCTGCTTTGCTGCTCAGATTAGCTGAGCTAAGCAAAGGGAAGAGAAGAGAGGAGAGTGAATCTTGCGGCGTTGGGAAGAAACCATCAACCGCCGTTCTTCTCCCTGTCTTCCCTCTGACTATCCTGTCTGTCTGTCTGTCTTTCCGTCTTTCTGTCTGTCCGCCATGCACACAGGGTCTATTTATGGAAAGCAATGTCACTCATGCAACACCATCGGATAGCTTTCTCCCTGGCCTGCTCGCTGCTCATACATCATTAACATTCTCTACGACCCCTGCAAACTCACACTCACACACACACACACACACACACACGCCTACACACTCACACACACAGGCTGCACAGCACACAACATGCTGCCAATCAACCAGCACCAGAAAGCGCAGGCATATGGCTAGTCCCACAGTGTATGTATTTACACATCAGGCGTACTAAACGTCCAATAGGAGCACATTTGTAAAACATGCTTAATCAGTAATAACATGAAAAGCATTATGGCATCCTGCACATGTTGTTGTCCCGACCCGAGCATGTTGACGTGCTTTATTGTTCAAAACACACATACTTTCTCATACTGTCGGTCTGAGTATACCTGTTTTCACCATCTCTCTTAAACGCTACATTTGAGCTGCTGTCTTTTTAAGACCCCCCACCCCCCAAAAAAAGCCCAGTCTGCTCTGAATGGTCATTGTTTTCCGGTCTTCCACATCTGAGTTGTCGCCATCTTCACAGCGTTATTGCTGCTGGGGACTCTGTGTCTGTCAACTACACAGCGTTTAGCAGCACTTATACCGGGGACTGTGTGTACAGTATCACAATCATATTCTTGTTCAAGATTAGGGGCGTAAATACAGACAGTGCCGGCAGTGCAGTAGCATTGGGGCCCATGGGGTTGAGGGGCCCGTAGACAGAGAGGGCCCTACGACATTGTGATGGGCAGAACATTGACCCTTTGGAGTGGGTCAGAATGCCACCATTAATGTGTGTGTTATTAAGAACTTAAATGGTGCCATTTGCTATATATCAATTTGAAAAGGCAAACGCATCTCAGTCATGGTTTTATTGTATTATTTCTAAATCATAGTGAGTAGCAATCTATAACAACATGATATGCTTAAACTATGAAAATCAGAAACACACTATAAAAATGGTTGTTTTTATGGTCATATATATGTATGCATTGAGGATTACTGGGTACTATGTGTTGATGTTGTCCAATATCAAGTCTTTATTTGATCATGTAGAGAAGTTGCGATATAGCCAGCAGGAAGTACTCAGGCCACAGCCGTGGTTTGAGCTTTTTGATGCTTTCACATTATTTATATAGCCTGCAGCGATTATTTATAATAATAATTAAAAAGAATTTGCTAATTGGGAAGGTGAAAAAGAATTTTCACCTTCGCCAATTCGGTTAATATCATTGTGGGTGCAGATATTTTAGATTTTGAAAGTGTAACTAGCTTAATGTGTTTTAAATAAGGCTTGCGTGTGTGCATGTTCGTGTGTGAGAGAGTAAGGAGAGAGTGATGGAACCAGAGAGAGAGAGAGAGAAACAGAGAGAGAAAACCAGAGAGACAGACAGACAGAGAGAGAAACAGAGACGGAGAGAGAGAAACAGAGGCAGAGAGAAACATATATATATATATATATATATATATATATATATATATATATATATATATATATACGTATATATATATATATAAAGAGAGAGAGAACGAGAGATAGAGAGAAACAGAGGGAGAGAGAAACATATGTATATATATATATACGTATATATATACATATATAAAGAGAGAGAGAAACAGAGCGAGAGAGAGAGAAATATATATATATAGAGAGAGAAACAGAGTGAGAGAGAGAGATACACATACATATATATACATATATAGAGAGAGAGAGAAAGAGAGAGAAACAGAGAGAGAGAGAGAAACACAGTGAGAGAGAGAGATGGAGAGAGAGAAACAGAGAGAGAGAGAGAAACAGAGAGAGAGAGAGATACATATACATATATATATATATATATATATATATATAGAGAGAGAGAGAGAGAGAGAGAGAAAGAGAGAGAAACACAGAGAGAGAGAGAAACAGAGAGATAGAGAGAGCGAAACAGAGTGAGAGAGAGATGGAGAGAGAGAAACAGAGCGAGAGAGAGATAGAAAGAGGGAAACAGAGCGAGATAGAGAGATGGAGAGAGAGAAACAGAGCGAGAGAGAGATAGAAAGAGGGAAACAGAGCGAGAGAGAGAGAGATGGAGAGAGAGAAACAGAGCGAGAGAGAGATAGCAAGAGAGAGAGATAGAGAGTGAGAAACAGAGAGAGAGTGACCTCGTCAGCCTCAGATAAAGCCTTCAGAGAACAGTGGTGACACAAGGAATTAGTGACACAAGTAGCACAAACCACAGATAATAGCCTCCTCTGCTCAACCCCCCAAAAAAAAAAATAAAGCATCTACTAGCACCAACACTTCATATTTGGGCAGATACAGCGAGCTCTTTGGGAGTCAGCTCCAGACAGAGCACCAGGAGTTAACAACCCGAGCATGGACATATGGGACGGAGGCAGAGAGACAGAGAAGGGAACACATCTGGACAGGGATTAAGACAGCTAAAGAGGCTAAAAAAGAAGGAGGAGACAGAAGGATTGGCTTAGCGGTGGCTACGGGAGGGGCGGCAGGGGGCTGTGGTGTGATGTTGTTGTGTGACGGGTGAAGGCGGGGGTGGGTGAGGGATGAAGTCAGTCAGAAAGTTCTTCTCCTTACTTGAAAGAAGCCCGGGGGCATGGGTCCTCCTGGCATGCCATCATTTGGTGGCATGTTGCCCATCACTGGACTGGGAGCGGCAGCCGCACTCTGAAAGACAAAATAAAAGAGACCACAGTTTACTCCCATGTGTTCATGTGTGACGGAGCAGTAAACAGCAATCAGGTGTTCAAATAAAACCACGTTCACCGAAAAATAACAGGAAGAGAGACACGCCGTGCAGAAATGATCTCTCCAGCCTGGATTACACTCCAATGTCTTGGACACAAATACTGATTAACTGATGGAGATATGATTATTTAGTCACAGTGATAAATTAAACTATATCTAGTCGAGATGCAGATGGTTTTAGGGGGAACATTAAGGCTTCAGAGGGCTTCCAGTGGAGTCACGCGCATCACGACTGCAACAGACAGCCAGACCAACAGATCCATTTCAAAGACCTGGGAGCGGTGTTAAGACTTATGTTTGTTTCTTTGTCCAACACAAAGCTGGTTTCAGGTTTGCTCCTATTTGCTATATTTCTTTTTTCTCCACTAGTCAATGTTCCACAATCCACATGGATCTGTTGGGCAACAGAAATTTGGAATTTATTTTGCAAATTGTACTCAAACTCTGAACAATAAAACTCCTGAATGTCACATTTTTACTACTTCAAAATAAAAGCCTCCCAGTCGGCATCTCCATATAGGACAGGAGCTCAAATGCTTCAATACAAGTAAGTCCCTGAGTAATTTGAGAAAGAAAGAAAGATGTGTTTTACTACACAACTCTTTTTGATAAAAAAAAAATGGGCCAAACATTGTTTCTTCATATATCTTTAGTTCAGGAAGTATCTGATTAAAGAATAAGTTACAAGAATAAAACTGACAAAACGTGTCAGAATTATTAGTGTTACAGGCACATTTGATTGGGTACAAAGTATTGAGGGTCATCACTCAGCCCACTCCCGTACTTTGTTAAATCCCTGTCAGTGTTTTGGTCCCACTTCATATTGATGAATAACTTGATGAAAAAAAATGTAAATCAGAACCATAATCTTGATTTACACAGAGCAGCCTTTCTTCCTGCACGCAACCCCAATTTATAATATGGCCTCCAAATACATTTCTGGCAATATTTCCTTCATTTTTTTTCCTTTCAATTATAATGATTTTCAACATCGGGGAGAAGACAGATGTGACGCTCGCTGCTCTGCTTTCCTTCTGAGGCAGCGAGGCAGCGAGGCTGACAGGCGGTGTTTGGTCATGACTGCTTTGTCAGAGCTCGACATTCACACATGGCCGGCGCGATGTGAGGAGGAAACGAAGGAGAAAAAAAAGTAACCCAAAGAATACATATTCAATCAGAATGTGGAGCCAATGCGCGTGTTACAGGAGGATCCAACACTGTGGAGGAATGTTAAGCTACAAACAGCCCTTCTTCCAACTGACACACAAAGGAAATACAACAGTATGTTCAAACATTTAACATTCCTCAAATTTACATTTCCCCTGAGTGTCTTATAGTAGGAATAAAGATGTAGCAGTAGCTTGACGATGTTGCACTCCTCAAAAAGGTCAAAACGCTAGACTTTGACACACCGGACTGCGGTTTTGATCTTGCCTCTTTCAACAGTCAGAACCACGACCACAGTCTTTCCAAACCTTATCCAAGTAGTGTTAGTTACCTAAACGTAACCATATGTTAACCATGGAGGGAGGTGGCAGATCAGAAAAACTCTTAAGACTCCTACGTCCAGATGGAGGACTTTGTACAGTCGCTAAGGAACCACAGAGGCCTTTAGAGTAATATCGCTTTTGGAAATTTTCATAAAATCTGTTAGCTACTGAACAATCATAGACTCTCCACAAAATGTACAAACACACACACACACACACACACACACACACACACACACACACACACACACACACTGCTCTCCTTCTGCCCCTCCCCCCACTGTAACGAGAGCTTCACTCACATCCAGAGCAAACAATCCCTCCATCCCTCGGCTGACCTGCACGGCCCAGACACTAACTAACAGGCCCCGGGCCATGAAGCCGGACACACACACACACACACACACACACACACACACACACACACACACACACACACACTGGTAAGAGGGTGTGGATCTGTGGGATTCAAACAAATCATAAGAGACTTCCAGAGTGTGGACCTGGACATATCCAAAGGAGTCAGATACCAGCAGAAAGACACAGAGAGAGACATTTGAACAGAAAGATCAGGCAAACAATAGAGAGAGAGAGAGAGAGAGAGAGAGAGAGAGAGAGAGAGAGAGAGAGAGAGAGAGAGAGAGAGAGAGAGAGAGAGAGATCTCAAAGGGTGATGAGAGGTCGGACAGTGAAGAACAGTCTGCTAAAGATGCTTCTATCGTCCTCTGAGGTCTCTCTGTGTGTGTGTGTGTGTGTGTGTGTGTGTGTGTGTGTGTGTGTGTGTGTGTGTGTGTGTGTGTGTGTGTGTGTGTGTGTGTGTGAACTGTACGAATTCCTCCCAGCCTCAGCAGTAGACACGCATGCAAGTCAAGAGTCTATCTATCTACAAAACCGGGAAAGCAAAGGAGCGTCCGGCTATCGAGCTAGCAATGCCCCCAGCAACACAAAGTTATTTACGATAATTCAACATTTCAGATGTAAAGTTCTCACACCCAACTAAAATACCGGCGCTTGGTCAGTGCCTCTTGGTGCATGAGAGGAACCAGGCTTAATACTAACTCCAATGTAAACCCATTAGATGGTCAGAGCCACTGACGTAGTACAAAGAGCGAGAGGTGAGATGGATCAAAAAACACAGGACTTTCACAAAGGAGAACGCTGTTCATGTCCCGTGGGAAAGACAATCAACGTTGAGGTTTTTTACCTTAGTTTCCGTACTTAACTACGTACTTATCTTACGTGATTGTAACCCATGATCTTTTCCTTAACCAAACCAAATTGTAAGAGAACCAAAAAACTAAGTAAACCTACGTTGGACATATATTTGAAAAGGGACTGTATGCGTGTAACGAGCGGAAGCTGTACATTTCCTGTGAACACGGAAGTTTATTTTGAAAAGAGACAATGCATGAAACAAGCGGGAACTGAAAGTGTCGCTAGAGGGACACGTAAAGCGGCATAGTTTGAAGCGTAGGACCACTGACTGGTATTAAACGTTTGGGAGTGAGTCAACCAGCTAGTAAAAAGAACAATTGAGTTGAGTTAACCTGAATCCAACCCAACTGACGTGGTGAATGCATCTTTTCCTCAAATTATATCTATCCAATTAGGGCAAAAGTGCAACAATAAATATCTTCGAAAGACTCTTCCAAGAAGACATTTTGACACTTTGTTCCTGCTGACTGAGACCCAACCCAGGACCAGAGTCGGGCTTCTACCAAATTATATTCCGTCTATTGGGGTCAGACCCCGTTGTATTGTTGCCATGTGGATCTGATCAAACCCATTATCAGTTATGATCACAATTATAATCACTGCAAAACACAAATGTGTTTTTTTTTGGTGTCAGGAAGAACAGCGTGAGCAATGAGCTGCAGGAGGAATAATTAAATGTATTGGTCTCCTTCTATAATGACCGCTGATTGGAAAGGTGGTGTCCTGGTTTTATTTGGGTCTTTTGGGTTGAGCGAGTTTTGGATCAAGACTAATTATCCTGCCGTGTCTTTGGACGGGGTCCGACTGTCTCTGGGTCCCTCTCGGCTAGATAATGTCCCAATATTTGTCCGAAAACCTCCGCGGCAGACGAAACAAATAATATGTGGCCTAAAACACTTCGGACCTCAAATGGGCCCTTTAAAGAGCGTAATTGTGAGCAGTTGCCGAACAATGGGACAGCAAAAGCAATAGGCTAAATGCTGTATATTACACACATGCAAACACACACACAGTTTAGCCAGGTGCGGCATATTGGAGAGCATTATCTGCTCAGGGATCAGCAGAGAAAGAGAAAAGAAAGATGCAAAAGCGAAAAGGAAGAGAGAAGGCCAGAGATGGCTGGATGAACAGCACAGCATCTCAGGGAGGAGAAAGAGTGAATGGAAGTGTTGCTCTGGTGTGTAGGTTTGTGTGTGGCGAGTGTGTGCGTGTGCGTGTGTGTGTGTGTGTGTGTGTGTGTGTGTGTGTGTGTGTGTGTGTGTGTGTGGCTGCCTCAACCAGCCAGCGAGGCTCCACAGTACTCAGGTGAAACGGCAGCAAAAGGCCCCCTTCTCCTAGTTGCCATGACAACCCCGACCTCAGCTCCTGCTCTCCAGTGCCCATTAAAACCCTCAGGCCGTCAATCATCAGCATGGCCAGGGAGCAGAGGGAGAGAGAGAGAGAGAGAGAGAGAGAGAGAGAGAGAGAGAGAGAGAGAGAGAGAGAGAGAGAGAGAAAGAGAGAGAAAAAGAAACAGAGATGGAGTTTAAAGCAGCCTGTGGCTTTTGATAGCAACCCTGTATCTCCCTCTTCTTCCTCTCTCTCTCTCTCTCTCTCTCTCTTACTCTCTCTCTCTCTCTTTGCACACAAACCAACCTGATACACAATATACCTGCACAGCGTTAACTCCTCACACATTCACACTCCTCTCTCTCTCTCTCCCCCCCTCTCCCTCTCTTACCTCCATAAAAACCATCTACTAAAATCCGAGCTGCCTTTTCAAGACATTATCTTCATTCATTTCAAAGAAATTTTCATACAAGCTTCATTCAGCGTCCCATTTTAACTAATGATCCTTCCTTGTTCGCCATGTAACGTCTTCAGTCTTGAAGATGTTACCCCCATACCCCCATACGCCCTCCTTCATATTGGAAAAAGAGTTTCGGGACCAATGTTTTCCAAATCTAAAGCTCTCTGTCCATTTTCTTCCAGGGTGTTCTCTGTTGTGAGGCTCGGATTCTACAACAGATTACTAATAGTTCCCTTCTTGATTGTTTAACACAATGGGTCGGACAGTTGCATGTGTTTGTGTATGCTAACTTAGCGGTGACGACAACTGTGCGTAGGAGGAGAGCTAGTTAGCTGTTAGCCGCCAGTGGGAGTCCTACGGCGTGTTTGGCTAACAGCTAATGGAACTAAACACACAGCGGGAATCTCAGTTAAACTGTTCAGAGGGAGCAGAAAAACAGTCGACATTAATTGTTACACAGGGAACTGCGATGCAGCTGCGAGGAGCCGGTGCAGACGGCTGCATCGACATGCAGAACGCGAAGATCATTTATAATCAAGGTCATCATCAGCCACACCTACGATTAGGACAAAGAATAGTTTACTACGTGACACGCACATTCATTTAAGGCCATGTTGGCTGATAAACAGCTGGTTTAAGGCTCTCAACATTGTGCTTTTTCATGTAATAAATAAAAAAAATGAAATAACAAGGGCCGCTTTTGACTGTTGAAAGTCTTGTGTATCTAGCTTACACTGTTGCATGTTGAATATGAGCTGAAAGCCTTGACTGCTCGCTCTGCAGATGTGATCTTGGCACATTTTGCATCCTAAACTGCCACCGAACATCGTAACATCTCATCAAATGACCAACATACATATTACCCAACAATCATCAGTGCAGACCTCAGGGCTCTCAAGTTTTTAAGACAGGTAAGAGTGACATATCCTCCTCCTCCTCCTCCTCCTCCTCCTCCTCCTCTTCCCCCGGCCGCGCCTCCGCCCATGCCGTATGCCCACAGACCAGCCCCCCTTCCCCCCCATATTATTATTAGCTTTATTTTCATTGGTTGCTGGATTACATTTCATCCAGATACAACAGATACGTTTTTCTGATTGGCTATTCGTGTAGCCCATTTCTTTTTTTTGATTGGCTGATGAGTGGCACCTCGCAGCAGAGCTCCAGGGGATTCGGGGGAGACGTGCTTGATTCCTCCATGGTGAGGGCAGCGCGACCAGGTCATGTTTGTGCGCTGCGGCACATTAAATAGCCTAGAGTTTTTTTTTCAGCGTGAGAAATACGATGTGTGGCGGGAGGGCGTGACTTAAGACCGAAATGTGTGATAGTCACGCTCAATGCGTGACACTTGAGAGCCCTGAGACCTGTATACGACAAAAACTAATTAGTCCTTTCATTGAATAGTTTTCAATAATTAATTTAGGTTTTTTATAATGTTTGGTCTTTCTGACTAAATTAAAACCAGGACATAGACATAGACTTTGCCTCGAGGCCGCCCCACGGGCCCTGCATTGCTTTGTCTGTATTTACATCCCTGAACTGTTGGTGGAGACATTTGAAAAGCATCTATGACTTTTTTTTCCTTCTGAGTGAATGACAAAATCAAAAAAAAAATCCTTCTGTAGTTATCATACGGCATGTATTTGATCATTTCCTCTTCACAGAAGGGGTCTGCTCTCCTTTCGCTCCTGGTTGTGATCCTCTCTAGCGCCCTGGCGGAGGCTAGCTTGGCTAGCTGGCTAGCTGGCTGGCTGCACGGCCCACAGACAGTGAGTGAGCGGCTCTATCTGTCCGGTGATCAGACCTCGGTTTCCAGGGGGTAATGGATCTGCTGTTATCTGGGTCCAGACAAGCAGGCCAACACACTGCTACCTGCTGGCCACAACAACACTGATACCGACCTGTTAGTGCGTGCGAGTGTGTGTGTGTGTGTCGGTGAAAATGTGTGTGCGCACAAGCCCGTGCTGCTTTCAGAAGTGTGTCAGTCTGACCTTCCTGGACTGCGACCCCCACACACACTCTATATATCTCAAACACATGGAGAAACATATAAAAATGCGCATACTGCCACCCTAAGACACACACATACACACACGCACACACACACACACACTTTGACCAGTTTACATTATTCACACAAGGGCTCTCTGTGTCTCTCTCATTTCTTCTGTTTATACCTGCTGCATTCTCTCTTTTTCACTCAGATTTTCTCTGTCTGCTCCTCAGCTCCACAAAAAAAAGTGAATGCAACTGAAAAAAAACCGGGTTCAAGCTGTTCACGTAATGGAGAAAGGGGCCGCATTTAAAACTGCCGCCTGTGCAGGCATAGACAGGGGTGTGCACGTTGGGATGCGCTCACGCATGAATGCACACTCCATTGTGTGTCCACACATGTATTTTATGTGACTTGCAGACTGATTTGCAGACAAACGGCTGGTTTCATCCGGAGCATCTCCTCCACCAAACCAGGACCTCCCTCTCCACACCGCTCCCAACTGTCATCGCCGTCACCCCCATTCGTCATTTGTCCTTCTGTCACAGCCCGCCTTCTCCTTTTCTACCCTCAGCATCAAGAGCTCCAATAACTCTGTCACTGAAGTCAACTCCATAAAGATTAGCGAAGAGGCAGGAGTGTGTAAGCAGGGCTGCCGGCCGACAGACGGGTCTAATCGATGGAAGATGGAGAGCTGCTGGGCTGCTATGCCAGGAATCCGACTCCTAACTCTGCCACCTGGAAATGCCGTCCACGGCAGGAGCCGTGCACACACACACACACACACACACACACACACACACACACACACACACACGCACACACAACAGGTATGCAGCTGAATGTGCTCACACACACAGCAACTATGCATGGGAGCATACTGGATATATTACACACACATACACACACACACACACACATTATGCCATCGCCTTCCCATAGCTGCGGCAGCTGTTATGTCAATCAGGTGAATTAATTACCGGTAAACAAATCTGCTTGGGATCCCCCAACAGAACACACACAAACATAAACAAACATACCCACACACACACACACACACACACACACACACACACACACACACACACACACACACACACACACACACACACACACACACACACATAACCCTCCTCCCAGCATTAGGGCCCCGGGAGCCTGGAGCTGCCTCCCAGCTACCCAGGCAGCGCTCGGAGCTGGAGGCCCAGAGGGAAGGCGCCGTGGCTGGGGGACGTCGCCTGGCTCTCCCTTCCGCTGCCCTGGAGCACCTGCCTTAACTCCCGCTGCTGCCTCTCAGGCTAACCAATCAACCTATGGCAATTCACACACACTATACCTGACAGGAAAGGCAACACACACGCTGGTGTGCAGCTGGCATAAACACACACGTTTGTGCACACAGACACCTGAAGAAAGAAAAAAAGGATCTGAGATGAAAAAGCTCCAGAATGTAGACACGCAGACAATTCTGCCTCCTGTAAACATGATATTGATGTGGTGACTCTCTGTGGGCTGGATGGCAGCTGACAGAATGAAGGGAGGGATCCATTCCACATGACAGACAAAACAACCCGAAATAAATAAATAAAACAATGAGAAAAAGAGGATTTTAAATAGAATAAAAAAAATGTTTCATAACGATTGAACATATTAGTTTTGGTCATCATTTCTATGACATTTTCGCGAACAGAGTTCATTGCTGAGATCTGTGAATATGATGGAGCAAGAAACAAGCAGACACACCGGATTTTAACAAACCTCCCGACAAACCAAACGTATTTTCAATACTGTGTTTTACAAACATCCATGACTGTTTTCAGACCAACTTTCACATGATCAGAGACAACCTCTCTGATCATGTGACCAATTATTTCAGCCTCGCTGGTCTTTGTGGCAACACAGCCTCCATGTTCCCAGAGCCCACTGGTGAGGCTGACCAAATACCTTAATATTGATATTGCAACACTGACCATAAGTGCTCTCACAAGATTTTGACACAATGATAATTTCATATGAATAATCGTCAGTTTGATGACTAAGTAGTTAAAGGGAAATAATAGAACAGCTAGAACAGCCTGGTAAGTTAAGAAAATTACACTTTACTGTAATGCAGCCTTTAAAACAAGGAGAAGACAACAATTATGCCATATTACGCTATCCATAAAAGATGGTATCTAGTCTCATATCAAGATATAATATTGATATTTTTCCTAACTCTACTGACTGACAACAACTATCATCATCATAATCAATATAAATGATGGATATAACTTCCAAAATAAGATTGCAAGTTGTCATAAACCTAAATTCTACTTAACTTATCTTGTACGTTTTCACAAAGTTATTCATATGCTTCTTTGATATATCATAGTGTTAAGCGCCAAGTAGCGCTGAAACAAGTAGTCTGCAACTTTATTGATAATAAATAAACCTTTTAAGACTTCTTTTTTTATATCTGAGTACGAAACAAGCAATTTTAAGACGTTGCTTTGGCATATTATTCACCATTTCCTGAAAGTTTACAGACTAAAAGCGTAATTAGAAATAATCAAAATATGAATCGATCATAAAAAATAATGGTCAATTGCAGCGCTGGCTCAACAACAGGGCTGTTAAAACTGAGAGGCATTGGCACGAAGGGTTTAACTCACTTGGAGCTAAAGTATAAGCTAAACGAAAGTGACGCAAACTGAAGTGAAACACTTATTGATGTAAAGTAATTTAGTAGCTGGCGTCCTGACACACACACACACACACACACACACACGAGCGCGCGCACACACCTCGAGGCCTTTATTGGCGGTGTCGGTAGTTAATGACCAAAGGTTGGCGATGGCCTGCTGCTCGCTCTGGTGACCCTTTCTAACACAGGTCCCCCCTGCTGGCACTGCTCTTTAATTACACACACACACACACACACACACACACACACACACACACACACACACACACAAAAGTGCACGTATACACACTGATGTGCAGCCCCCGCCTCCTCTGCCCATGGCCTTTCACTCCCTCATTAGGCAGTTGGTGTTGGGTGGAAAGCCACCAGAGAACCAGAGGACAGGGTGTCACAATGACGCTCGTCCACACAAACACACACACACACACACACACACACACACACACACACACACACACACACACACACTTTGAATGAAAGAGGCTTCCACATGCACTCAAAGCTATATGCCTAATTGAAGATTATTAATGCTGCTAATTAGGGAATAATAGAATGCTTGGAGACAAAACATAATGCGAACACTGGCAGAAGAATGAAAGGTGTTTAAGCATTTGTAAGAGACCGGCGAGAGGGAGTTAGGTAAAAGGATTTTATCAGGCTCTATATCACTCCTGTCCTTTTGAAATAACTGGCTGGTGTCACGCTGCCACAACTCTTATTCACAAGGGAGTGTGCATCCAGCGGGGCCGCCAGTCACCGCTCAGCTGTGCAGGTCACGGAGGGCTGCGGATCAGGTAGATCATCCCCTGAAAGGCCACTTGACAGGTGACGGCGGGCAACGCTTCAACACTTCAGACGCCGCGACAAAGCTGGTCAGCGTGGGGCGCGTTGCAATTTCTGGGTCTATTTCATTGTTTCTTCTTCTGGGACAAATGTCAATAAATATTCCCCGGTGTAAAACATCTGGTAGGGTCCTTGTGTCAGTACCGCAGAATCAAAGAAGCGACGTCTAACAATCACTCTGAGAGAAATCCATTTTAAAAGAGGAACAGATAAACATCTGATGAGCCTCCGTAGACCAGAATGCAAGCAAGCAAAAGACACATCGCATGTTGCCAACCAGCCGAGATGCTCACTATTCTCAGCTACAAAACCTCAACCTCCCTCAGCGCTTTCATTGTCACTTTTGTGCTCTTTCCACCTACATGTGGAGAAGAAAAAAGAAAGAAAACCACAACAGGTTCACAGCTGAGCTTCATAGAATAGAATTCTAGGAAAAAACTAAAAGGTATGTAAATGCTAAAGATAAAGACTCCAGGAATATAGTGAAGATCTCAGAGTGATGATAAAGAACAGCATTCGAGGATCCTTCAACACGTACTGTAAATGAGCACACACACACAAACAAACACACACACACACACAGACAGGCACATGTAGGTGTGTATATACTGTATATGTGCTGCACTACACACAATGACATTTGGCGAGCAATACCAAGAGGCATTTACATATCCGCAAATATTTATTTGCTGGAGGTTCGGATGTCTATGTTCACGTTCCTACATCCTGCAAACCGTTTTCACCAGACTGCAAAGACCACGGATGAGTTTCGGATGTTATTACTTGTTACATTCTGCACGGTCACATAGTATTTGCTCGATTCCCGTCTCGACAACTTTACATATGAACGAATATTCCTTGAAAGCGTGTGTGTCTGCTGAGTCGTAATGCATGCAAGGAAGAAAGGACCCCTCACTCATCATTGCTTATTAAGTGGTTGAATACCCACTATGGTATCCTGTCCATTCATTTTTGCTGCAGCTTATCTAACCTACAGAATCGCTTTCACACTTGCTGCTGTTGGAATCAGTTGCAGCTCAAACTTTGCCAAGATTTAATAATATAATATAACACTTTATCAGCCAGACCTCCTACGGGACTATTAAAAATGAAAAGAGTCTCTGGCAACCTTGTTAGCAATATCTACCTCCTCCTTATTCTTTGGCATTCTTTCATATTCTCCTGCTCACTCCTTTTTTTTTCCGCTCTCCTTTTTTTTTTTTCTCATGTTGTGCTCACACAACTGGATTTTATTTCCGCAGAGCCGAGAAGGTGCGAGATGAAAAGGAGAGGGAAGTGGAGGCACCGTATACTGTGCGCAGCCAGCCGGGTAGTTACAGTCGGGCTGCACACATTCCATAGTGCCTGAAGCAACATGGTGGACCTCAAAGCGGACGCCAGACGTCTTTAGAAACATTTAAACAATTACCATATATTACCCTGAATAATGTTGTAACGGCAAAAATTAGCTCAGTAAACACTGTGTGCACTTAATAAGAGAAATATCGAGGCAAAAAATAATATCTGGTTGCAGCCTCACTTTATTCTGCTCTGCTATAACAATACATGCACATTTGACATTCAAGCCAAATCCTATAACCCGTGTGTCCGACACTTATGTTTAGCAACCAACAGAAACAGACCAGACATTTAAAACCATCTCATGCCAGTCTGATCCACTCACCCCATTTCTATTTTAGAGTATACGTCTGTCTGTGTGTGTGTCTGTGTGTGTGTGTGTGTGTCTGTGTGTGTCTGTGTGTGTGTCGGACCAGGCAGGAAGAGGCATTCCCATAGGAGCAGTCCTCCTGAGCGCCAGACATTGGGGGGTTGGGTGCAAGACACACACACACACACACACACACACACACACACACACATGCACACACACACACACACACATACACACGGACACGCTACAAATTTCCATTTTTTATCCCAGAGGCACCGCTGTGAGGACCACCTCCACCTCACAACCGACGCCATCAGATTAAAATGTTGTGACGAATATAGAAATCCACGTGAAGCTTTTCCACTCGCAGTTATTGGGATTCTTACGTGTCTCATTGTGCGTCATCTACGCCGTCATACTGATGCGAACATTGTGTTAATTACTCACACATAAAGCCCAGACAAGCAGTCAGCTAACCCGACGACCTTTAGTACGAGAAACGTGCAGACTTGTATTTCGCTCATATACACCTTTTTTTTCAATTTATTTTTGATGTCTCAACATCTTTATATTCTTTTCTCAGGGGACTTTGTACCAAAATAATCACTTTACACCAAACATTTCTATTCGCTTAGGGATAAATCCATCGGGGGCGAGCATCACCAGACTTACAGGCTTGTAACAACAGACAAATGGACATGTTGAATATCGTCTGTCTGCCCAACAGGAATAAAGCCAAATTTGTTCGTAGTCTGATGGTCTGTCCTGGACCAGGTCCTGGGATCAGTCAGGTTCGTGACTCTAAACCCAGTGGCCTTGAGGACCCAGGAGCCAAACACTACCTTAGCCTGTCTCGTGCCAGACATGGAGGAGGAGGAGAGCGAGGAGGAGGTGAGGGGAGACAGCAAACCGCATTCCCAAGACAATGGACGGTCTGTGGGACTTGCCGAAACTCTGAGGGCCCTGGGGCACGTCGAGGAAAGGGGGAAAAATTGCGGGTGAAAGGCGGAAAGAAAAGAGAGAAAGATGTTGAGTAAGGGAAGAAAAGTGAAAAGCGAAAAGAGAGAGTGGCCAAATAAGGAGGAGGTGTAAGAGAAAGGGAGCGCTGGCACTGTTGTGGGGAACTGATAAGGAGAAAATGGGATGAGGGGGATTTGGGGGGGAGTAAGAAGAAAGAGTTCACCTGTAAGCACTTTCTGTTCAGTCAGTACTCGTGTTTCAAGTGTGAGCTTATGAGTCGCGTCATACAAACCATAAATACGAGCAGCCGTGTGGGAAAACATTTACGTCAGCCTTCTAGTCCAGGGTTCCCCCCAGGAAATAGTTTAAGAGAGGTGGTAAACCACCCTGGTCCTGGCTCTAACCTGGTCCTCGTCTCTGAATCTCATTTCTAAGCAACGATTTGCAGTTTGAAATTGTTCTTTATTTTTACCTGAAGGTTCATGTTTTGTTTCATAAAAGTGTATTAATCTGATATCCTCACATACAGTAGGTTGTCTCTTTCCTGTGCGTTCTCAGGTGAGGTGGCCTGCCTCCAATGCAAACCCCTGTGGGAAACCCTGTTAAATTAGGAGATATAACTAGGCGAAACAAAAGCCCAAAACACCAAACCAATCCAGAGGTAAGTTAATTGGAAATGATATCCAATGTCCCCTCACTAATTTAGCTGAGTTAACTTGTACATGAACTGTAAGTACTGTTAGTAATGTGTACAAAATAGCTCATTACGGCTACTTTCCCTTTCATCCGGTGTGATTATGGTGCTAGAAAATGGCTGACTGCCTCGGAATAATGTCTACGTTGAGACGAAATCTGTTCCTACATCAACTTGGGTTTCTCATTCAGCCGGATTTGTAATTGTGTCTTGAATAAATTAAAGAAATGTTCATATGAAAATGTATTTTTGGTTCAGAAACGTTTCACCGTAATCGTGGTTTGCAGAAATGTTAAATGCCAAAATGTTATTCTGCTGAATAGTTGAAACATGCACCACGGAAGTCTACTATTTAGTAAGCCGGTGCAAAATGACATTATATGTTGAAGTGAAATGTCAACGCACTGTGAGAAATATTATCAACGTATAATAAGGCCTAATTATGTACAATATTATGCGTCTAATGAGGGGGAAAAGCTCAATTATATAACAAAACCAACACCGCGGGTATCTTTAAATGGACTCCCGTTAAAAGGGCCCCCCTGTGTAGCATTTCAGGGAATCTATTAGCAGAAATATATATAATATTCATAACTATGTTTGCATTCGTAAATAATCACCTGAAACCCAGAATTGTTTAGTCTTGTTAGCTGAGAATAATCCTTCTTATCATGTATTATGGAAAACACTATTTGTAGTAGACTTTGACATTTAGAAGTTGAAAGAAAAGAGACTTTTCTATTCTACTCAATTTGCTGACATTGCCCGATTTCAGCATTTGGGTAGTAGATGATACCACCAATGACGGATGGTAGAACAGGAGGGTGACAGATGGAGGGTGAGCCATTCACGAGACGGCAACCTTACGGCCATACCTGCCATCCCACCTCCACTAGTTCTGCGCCATGTCCGTTCCTGGAAGACACACTGGGAGATAAATGGCCTTGGAGGGACCTGCTGACCTGTGGACCACCAGTCGACAGGCTCCCAGAGTTCAGCAGGGCCCCGACTTACAATGAGATCGGACACTAATCTGCTCTATTTGCATTCTTCCTTCCAGGAACCATTTTGGTTGCCAGGCAGCGCGGCTCACAGCTTGCCGTAGCTTGTTGCCGGAGACGGCGGCGTCGGGGAGGTGTTCTTTCAGGGATGATTTAGACTTCCATTTCAGTGACACCCGCCTTTCATCCTCCGCAGAGAGCGCGGAGCAGAGCTCCTTCCCGTTCAGCTATTTCAGAGGTCAAAGAGCCAACACTTCCTGGGTCGGCTGTCATTAGGACGGAGGTTGACACATATTTGTTTTTGAGGAGTCAAGAGGAAGAGGAGAAGAGGAGGCAAAGATTCTCTGAACAGAAGCAGGCATGTAGGCAGGCGAACTCTCACCAGCATCGCCATCAATAAATAAATAGAGGCTGACAGAAATATCCCCAGCATAGCACAGCACTGGCACGCACAGAGAGAGACCCAGAGAGGGGAGGACACACACATGCACACACACACACACACACACACTTAGACATGATGATAAAGGCTGGGGGAGATAGCAACAGAGAGAAGCGAACAAGAACGAGGTAAACAGAGCACATAAAAGAAAAGCACAGAGAAACCCGGAGAAGAAGAAGACAAAGAAAACGGAGAGATTGAAAGAAAGAGGATAGAGATGCCTCCGTTCTTTTTTGTTTGGTCCGGGTCTCCATTCAGGAGAAAGGATTGATAGCCGAGGTAAAACATGTTTACTGTTCACTCCTGTGTGCAGGAAGAGGAGGGGGTTATTTTCTCTCCCACACTGAACGCCACACATCCCTCTTAGCCCCCGCCCCTCCCAAGTCAGACTCCCTCCTTTTCCCACCTCTTCACCTCCGCACCCCCAACAGACAGACAGACCAGACCGCGCTTTGCAGCGCTGCAACACACACACATACTCACACACACACACACACACACACTCCGGAAGCACACGCTCACACGCAACCCCCCCTACCCCCCCTACCCCTCCTATCTGAGCCTCTGCTCCGTCACTCCGTCTCAACTTCTGGTTCTGATTTAGGAACAACCTCCTCTCGTTCACCGCTCTCCCCTTCTTCTCTTCAATTCATCTCTGTCTCAGCATGTGTGTGTGTATGTGTGTGTGTGTGTGTGTGTGTGTGTGTGAGAGTAAAACTCCTGCAAATGGATACACCAACACGTGTGCAAGCACAGCCTGAGACGTTTATGCCCCCTGTGTGAGTTGTGGCTACACACACACACACACGCACACACACACACACACACACACACACACACACACACACACACACACACACACACACACGAACAGCAGGCATCATGCAAGATCATATTCATGAAAACACATGCTCCCCCTCTTCAATGATTAGTCTAAATATGCCAGTGATCACAGAACTGCAGGAAGACCCAGTACACATGGACACACACACACACACACACACACACAGACACACACAAACTTTTCATTCGCCGTTTCCCCTCTGAGCAGTGCCGGCAGGCTGCCAAGCTACACATAACCATAGTGCATTGCACTTCACAGCCTTTCTGCAGGTACAGTAATGCAAACACTGGAAAATATTTAAGCCACATCAGCGGCCCGTTCGCTCTCAGCCGGAACCGAGTGAAACTCTGATGTTTTCACCATCAAATTGCGAGGAATAAAAAAAAAAGCTCCAGCTAGAGCACAGAAGCAGATTTCACTTCAATATGAATAAGTACTAATGGTTTTTAAATACCAGTTAGCTTGTTGCCCCGAGGCCTTCATCTACACCGACATAATGTCACTCAAAGAGACTTCGTACCAACCAGGAGGAGACTTAAAATGACCACAAAGAAACATAAAATGACTAAAACAAGACAAAGAAAGTCTACAAAGAGACACAACACCACAACAACAAGAAGCTGAACTATGCCTTGCCACTATAGGAGAGGTGGAGGGTCCATCTGCCTATGCCAATGCCAATGTAGTAGTTATTAATAGATTCCGTCTTCCTCTCCTATCTGTAAGTCTGTCTTATATAAAACTTTGTTCTTCCTCTCACTTCTCTGACTGAGCAAACTAGCGAGCTCCAAAGAAGACCGTCTGAAATGAAGCATTTCACTCAACCAGCAACTCATTTGTCAAGAACATGTCTATCAGGAAGTCCATTCGGGGGCAGAGAGGGTTCAAGCACACGCCAGGTGATTTCCCTGATTAACACGACTTCAATCGGAAAGGCACGCCGTGACGTCAGTGCACATCTGCACACACTCAGGCCGCCGTGCTTTTAAGAGATGTGGGTAGAAGCAGTGACATTACTCCAAATATGTTCCATCGTCTTCATCATTTGCTCCCGTGATCCACAAAAAGGAACGCTAAGTACATAAATGAACAATGTGTAATTCTACCAACACATAATTAACAAGTTTTCAACTTGATTTTTCTCCTACTGTGTGCATCTCTGCTACAGCAGATGTGAATGTCAAATTAGAGCCAGTTCCCTTTTGCAAAAACTCCAAAAACTCCTTATATTTTTATGAATATATATATATGGCAGCTAAAACTATGTGTGTCTAGCAGCACAGCTCGAGTGATGGCAATGTCCGCCGCTCTCTTGTCCAAACTGTAAAGAAAAGTATCTCAACTATTGGATGGTTTGCCATAAAATTTGATACAGACTTTCATATTCCCTGGAGGATGAATTTCAATCACGTTGGTGATTCTTTGACGTTTCCTCTATCGCTCTCATCAGGTCAAAATCTAGTGGAATTCCAATGAGCCTCAGTGTGTGTTCAGTGCTAATGAGCAAATGTAGCATGCTAACACAGGAAACTAAGATGCTACCTGGTTCACATTATACCTGCTAACCGGTTGTTGACATGGTCATGGTGAGCATGTCGGCATGCTGAATTTAGCATTAAGCTACGAGTAAGAGCCGCTAGTGGCTGTAACTCTGGTTTCGACACGCTTTTATACCTAACAGTAAAACTAGAGACAAAAAAACTTCCCCTACTGTTCCCTATCCATATGATAAAAGGAACCAATCAACAATATCTGCACTTATGTCATGCAACAGAAGCTCTTATGAAACAGAAGCTGCAAAACCCGAATTTCTACTCGAGCGCAACGTGCCCTAAAAGGAAGGAGTTTAGTGTGTGACGGTCTCCAGTTACAGGCCATTTTAATGTGATATGAGCTCGGTCTTAAGAAAACTCTCTTACGAACTGTGAGGTAGGACAGTGAGTTAACAAGCACACAGTAACACACACACACACACACACACACACACACACACACACACACACCATGAGTGCACACATGTACACACAAACCTGGACTGATTATACGACCCTGAGAAGATCATTTACACACAAGCTTTCACTCCCTTTAACACACACACTGGCCTCCTGCTCCTCCCCACCTATTTCTCCCCCCTTTCCTCAGCTTTCTCCCCCCTTATGTTAAACCTGCACATGAACAGCCCCATGAGGAGAAATGGGGTCGTTTGCCTCCGTTATCTCCTTTTCTCTACATGCCCCCCACCCCTACACTCCCCTTTCTCTTCCTACCCCTTGCTTAACTTACTCCCGCTTCTCTCTCTCTCACTCTTCTCTCTCTCTCTCTCTCTTCCCCCTCCCCCAACAGCCCTCAGCCAATGGCATCTGGGTGTCAGGCAGCTCAGAGAAGCTGTTGTCATGGTGACGGGGCTCCTGTCTGTGCTCTGTCCCTCAGGCATCCCAGATCCAGAAAGCAGCATCGTGTTTACGTGAGAGAGGAGGAGAGGAGAGGAGCGGAGGAAAAAACATGAGGAAGAGGATGAGGAGGAGGAAGAGGAGGAGGAGGAGGATGAGGAGGGAGGAGGAAAACAGTGCTGGGGATAGACGTGAGGGACAGAGAGGAGGTGGAGGGAAAGAAAAACTGCCCCACTTTGACCAGCTTTTGTTCTGCTGTGTCTTCAGCTTTGAAGGCCTTGCATGCGTGTGTGTGTGTGTGTGTGTGTGTCTCACATGGCCTTGTAGACACCCAGGCATCTCACACGCCTATTCCTGGCACCTCCACCCAATTTCTGACCTTTCGTGGACTCCAGCACGCAGACACACACGGGCCTGACCCAGCACACAATCACAGCTCTTTATATACCTCTGCACACACACACACACACACACACACACACACACACACACACACACACACACACACACACACACACACACACACACACACACACACACACACACACACAAATACACACATTCATCCAAGATCATATAACCAACCCAAAACACTTGCACCTGGTGCGGCCTAAAATTAGGGTCCCCAGGCAGCCATGCTGCAGGGTGGTGCGACGATGACAGTGGCTCGGGGGGGGGGGGCATGTGTTAACCACTGTGCCACAGCACACACACACGCGCACACACACACACACACAGTCCAGATAATTTATCTCCAGGGGGCATGTGCTGCTGATTGGTCGATGCCATCGTCTGTGCCCTGACCACGTCACCCGCAGTATGGGGGTTTGCCTTTATACATGTAAATGCTGCACAGTGTGTGTGCGTGGAAACAGAACTCTTGCAGCAGAGCAGGTGTCGGGCAGCCCCCCCCCCCCCCCCCCCCCCCCCCCTCCCGTACTGTATAATGAACCCCGTCAGCTCCTGCATCCGTATCAGTGGTGGCCTATTGCTCTGCAGTCTACACACTTGACTTCTCCTTCCTTTTCACAGGACAATCCAGCACGTTAATTGCAAGGTAAACAAGTGAAGAGGAGCGTCAACCCCTCAGGAGCTCTTTTCCTCTCCTCCCTCCCTCCTGTTTCTTCCTCTCGTCTTTTTCCGAGGCGAGGTTGGTTAAGCCCCCCCTTCAGAGTTAGGATCTGGGCAAGCACCAGTTGGAAGCTAATCCGACTCGCCGACCGGACCCCTCCTTCGAAGCGGCGCAGCGGGGGTGTACTGATGAAAGGAAGGCTGATATGAGGCAAACAGAGCCGCAGACACAGCCTGCCTCAGACCCCCGCGCCGCATTCAGCACTGTACAACAAGGCAACACAGCACAGCCTCGTCGCTGCTTCAAGCTCAAGGCTGGCATCCAACTTCCTTTTGAGGTGGACGGTTCTGCCCTGCTGCCACTTGATGCACAGGTTAAAGTACGATGTGTCTGAGCTGCGTTCACAATGCGTTCTAACAACCATTAACTTCCTGTCTGATCAAGGCCGAAACTCTCGACTGGAACGTTACATTTTCCTCACAGTCAATAAAACCAAATTAGATTCTTTTGGAGTAAAGAGCCTACATGTAATTATTTCCCTTCGCGCAACAATAATGAAATGGTGAAAGTGCTTAGTTTTGTGTTTGAAAAGGTGGCTGCAAAAATGGACCCAACAGGTTTGTGCACAGGACCGACTCGAACGTTTGAAACAGGTGGGATTCAAGAGCATCTTATGTATTTGTATAAATGTTCTATATCCACGTAAAAAAAAAAAAATCCAGTTTTGTCTCCCCACTCAGTTTCAGTTTGGTTCACCCAGTCAAACGTCTCTCAACAATATTTTCTTACTGCCTCGCTGCCACAATCGAGTTGAGAGATGAGCTGATCACCTTTAATTATTATTCCCATATGCTCACATTAATTAGGCTTCATGAACAGCAGCTCGTGATCTGCGTACTTTCTTTGCCTCACATTTTACCTATAGAGGATGCACCTGCAGCTTGAAATGTGTACTGCAGACATAACTCTGAGCTGGAAAACCTAAATTGAAATTTGTTCAGGGAAAATGAACAAATAGAACCATTTCATCTTATTTATATATACATTAATAGCAGGAGTAAAGCTTGTATTGACCATTAATCTAAAGGCTCTATCAAAAACTAAATGTGTTTAACACTAAAAGAAGGCGATAATTTCTGTTTCTTCTACCTGACTATATATTTACGTAGTTATAGTGTCGTAAATTGGTTATCGGGCTTTCTAAATGAATGGTAAACAGGAAACGACATTTAGATATTTTTAGTTTTTTAAGTAGACTGAAACCCAACCAAAGCCCTTGTGTGCACCCCTACTGTTAATCGCCACATTATCCTCGCTCTTCATGTTCACATTTCAAGAGATTAAAAATAGCAATAAAAACACAAATGACCTGCAGCCAACAAAGAAAGATCCTGTGCGGTGCTCGTTGAACTGATACATTTGGCGAGGCCTCAGTCTGGGCGTTAACTGTGGATGAAAGCCGCGTGAGTTTGAATGACTTTGACAAGACGGAGTAAAATGAGATTTTGATGTTTTCAGAATAAAGAGAAAAAAAAGGAAAATCAAACCAAGGACATTTTTTGTATTTTGTCTTTGAAACCCAGAACAGACTAATTGTCTGTTAATATCAGAAGAGTATCTATTCATAGACTTAGACAGGCACACACACAGAGGACAACTTGATGACAGATGGAAAGAAATTAGAGGCAAAGTAGCATTAATATTCCATCTCTTTATAACAACCACGGCCCTTCCCCCACCTCCGGCACCACACGGTCACACACACCCCCCCCCCAACACACACACACACACACCCACATCCACACACACACATGTTCCAGTGTATGTGGCTACAAACAGTCCTGGAGAGCCTTTCTGCTCAGCCTGAGAATTCTCCAAATTCAACTGCTCCCATCCTCCTCCCTATCCCTCCTCCTCACCTTCCCTTACCCCCCTTTTCTGCTCCCACCTTTTCTGCAGTCTCCTTCCCTTTCCTCTCTCCTCCCTGCATCCACCCACCCAGTCCCGCTGCCCTCCAACCCTGCAGCCTCAGAGCAAAGTAGAGAGCAATCCCTTGGTGGGTCAGCCAGATTAAACTGCCACTGTAATCCGCTTGGCTTTCACCTCCTTGTCCTCAGCCGAAGAGAGAGAGAGAGAGCGAGAGCGAGAGAGAGAGAGAGATGGAGGGATGGCGAGGAAGAGAAGTTAGGTGGGTGGAGGAGCAAAAGGGCAGAAGGATGGAGAGATGGAGAGATGGGGAGAGAAAATGTAAGATATGAAAAGGGAGAGAGACAGAGGGAAGGGGGGGAGAAAAGAGAGGAGGGGGAGGGGGAGGGCAGAGCTGGGGGAAGTAGCTAAATGACAACAAGGGCATGGAGAGAGAAAAACAAGGAGTACAAAAAAAAGGAGAGAAAGCCGGAGAAAGAGAGAAAAGCAGAGAGAGAGGGAGAGGCAGCGCAGGGCGGAATTAAAGGAGGAAGTGAATAATGAATCGCATAAAGGAAAGATATTAAGGACGAATAAGAGTCAAATAAACTGTGCGACGAGAGGGAGCGATGAAGGACAGCGGGGTAATCCTGATGGCAAATAAAAGGAACCAAACAGGACTAATGTAGAAGTACGCCCTCATATTCATGTAATGATGAAATTAGTTTTGTATGAAATTCGTAGGAAATTACCCCCCCCCCCCCCCCCCCCCAGCCCCCGCCCCCGCCCCCAACCCCCTCAAGGCCAATCGGCACCGGATCTTTCCCGGTCTGACCTGGAATCGTTGCTCCCCCTCCCAAACATGAGTGAATGAATGAGTAATGCTGCTGCGGCTCCTAAAGCGAGCATGCATGCAGGATCCGTGCTAGCATGGCCAATTCATGCATAAATATGACGGTAAATGGGCTGTACACTCAAAGCGCTTCAACACTCATCATTCACCCATTCACACCCATTTATTGATGGCAGGACTATTAACATTAACTATTAACATTATCACAAAACGACCTATTTCCAACTAGCTTGATCTTTGACGCCGCGCTGGTGTCGTAATGTGCCGTCTGTACGTGTCGATACCAAAAGAAACCTGAAATAACTGATTTTATTTGGCGACTTTGGAGCAGCAGAAAAAAGTTATCATACAACATCATCACCTACTGCGTTGAGATGCCGAACTTTTGTGCAAATAGTTCTCCACCAACTCCTGAGGGAAATATCTGACTCTGTAGCTGCTTTAAGTTCTAGTTTGATTTGACTGTTTACATGATTAACAGTAAAAAAAACAATGATCAGCAAGGTACAATTAATGTAGCTTTAAGGAGTGCATCTAACAGCTGTTCATTTTCACTTTCACTTCCTTGGTTTGTTTTGGCTAAACTGGTGATTGTTGGAACAATTAAAAGAGTGTTACGATGACCTGTGGGGTAAAATGACTGTAGTCTGACTGGAGTTTGGTCGCTTTGAGGAGAGCATAACAATTGTATATAATTGTAATTGTTTTAATATATTCACTTCAACACACATCACATCGCATAAGAAAAGGGACAAACATGTGAGTATTCAGCCTGGTGTCATGTTTCTATCACTGCCGATCGATGAAGCTGATAAATACCTGTGACCGAGTCATTTGTCCCCAGAATGAAAGCCGATCGTAAACCTTCTCACTAAAGACAAAAGCCAGATGTTAGCAGATGTTAATGTTTTTTTTGTTTGTCCAGTGGGAAAGAGGCTTTTGTGTCCCCAACAACTGACCTCCTACTTCTGTGGTTTTATGTCTACTTCCACCTTGAAAGATAACAATCCTGATTTTAATGACCACACGAGGTGGTGTGTCTTGGAAACGTAAACTTCAGTTGCGTAAGGAATTTGAACAATTTATGGATACTTTTTATACAAAGAACATTGTCTCCAGTGATTCCTCTGTTTGATAGTCTAGTTAGTGTCTGCAACAAAGTGTTGAAGGGACTCTATCGGTTTTAATTCTTTTTTTGCACCATTGAATTAATGGCGCAGCATCATGAAAATCCTATTATTTGAGATGTTAATTCACATAAAAAACAAATCACTGTCGCTGGTGTGTGTGCAGAATCAAAGCCAGAAGAGAAAGCAGACGATGCTGTACACATGCCACGCGTAATTTGAAACACTGATGAGCATCTCAGCCCTGTTAATCAAGTTATACTGCAATCATGACCACCATAATGCAAATAAGATAAACAAGACAATTTGTGCACATGACAGCTTCAATAATCAGAGCGTTGCCACCCTCCGGTTACAGTCAGACTGCATGTTCTTAAGTCCTCACACACTTGTCTTTAGTTATGTATAAATGCAAAATCCCACATCAAGTTCAGTAGAAACTACGCCAAAAGTATGACAACAAATCAAAACGGTTCTAATCCAGAAATCAAAACCAAATGAAATAAAAATCAGTCCCTCTAGGAGCGCCCTTTAGGACACATGTGAAAATTACATTGACATGGTATTTTTGCAAATGAACTCATGTGAAGCTGAGCTCCTCTGTGCAGACATCCAACATCATCATCCGTGTGTGTGTGGGAGCATGTCCGCTGGGTATATGGGAAGAGTGTTAAATTGAGGAAAAGAAATAGAGTTAACAGGTATTCCCCTCCTCCACCTCCCCCAGCTGACAGAAAGGGGGGTAAAGAGAGACGGAGGGAGAAAGAGAGAAAGAGAGAGAGGCAGGAAGAGGGAGGATATCCTGCGAGGAAAAGCTGTGATATATGAGCAGGCCACTTCAAACAAGCAGGGGGAGGGGAACACTCCTTCTCCAATAAAACCAGGGGAGGTAGAAGGAGAAGAAGAAAAAAGTCAGAGAGATTTAAGGAGGGAGTTACAGTAGAAAAGAGTAAAGTTGGTGCCTGATGAGCCAAAAAAAGTTGAAAAGGCTGAGCAGGCCCTGCCTGTAATATAACAACCAATAGACACAAATCTGCAGGGGGTCATCTTTAATGTTGAAATGAGGCCGGATCAAGTGAATGAGGACGAGAAAAGAGTTTAAAACTAGCGCTGCAACTATGATTTTACAAATAATTAATAGAATAGACCTGTTGTTGCGTGTATTTAAATGAGGTAACATGCATAGATTTGGTGCAGACTTTCAATACAAATGAGCCTCATTGCAAAAACAGTCCAATTCACAAACTAACAGCCACACGCAGCTACAGTGAAACTATGAGTGTCTTCAGAGAGATGGTTCTAACTGTAGAGCATTTACTGACAGTGAAATGTTGAATCCCAAACACGGTTCCTCTCACTCAAGGTTAAATTCTTGCCTCAAGTTTGGAGGAATGTCTCTGCACCTCATTGCTTAGTACCTGAAATCTCTGCCATGATTCTACCTTCTGTGATCTTGGTTCAAAGGCAACATTTATACTTTGATAACACCACGTAGATGATAGAAATCAGATGAGAACAAGTACAATTTCCCTCAGCTGCAAAACTTGATGGCCGTGTTTGTGCTGGGATATCATTAGAGTCATTGAGACAGGGTAGATAACGGAAGCAAGTATTATTATTTTTACCCCACAATATCCAGATTTTGGATAAGTGTTATTGGTCCCTTTGTCAAAAGGATGCTGACCGTTGCACTTTAATGTGGTCTTTTTGCAACATCACAGCTCAGAAAATGTTTCTAAAGATAGAAAGGTAATAGAAATATTTGGGGAATTTGCAAATATCCTACTTCAAAATGATAAAAGAAAGCACCAAATGGTTAAAATACAAAGTGTATGACCAACAAATGGTATTTTCAAAATCAGAAGTTTTTTGATACACTGATACACATTAATTCAGCAAAGAAGTCTTGTTCATCAACACATTTAAGAGATTTTACAATCTTAAAACTTGGAACTCAAAGCTAAAAGAAAACAACAAAAACACACACACACACGTGGACACATACAGCCGTACCCGTGTCCCACAAGACGTGATTGATGATTTCAGGAAGGGGCTCTTGGGCAGAGGAAGTCCAGTCTGGGTCAGACTTCATCCACACATCCAGGCATAAGTACCATCTGCATGCACTCACAAATCACACACACTCAAAAGTAGCCCCCCCACCCCATTACCCCCTACACACACACACACACACACACACGCACGCACACACAGGAACTCATTCCTATACCTCTTTTGACATGTGATACTGCTCCTCTCATGCTGTTTACTATATAACGTCTTTCCTCTGCCGTTAGACAGCAGTATGAGAGAGAGCAGGTGAGAGTGGGTGAGGTTGGGTGGGGTGGTGGGGTTTCGGGGGGTCCTGAATCAAGGTGTGCAGAGCGAATCAAGCTCCCCCGGCACAGTGTGCACACAGTTTTTAGGGCTTTGTGAGGCATTGTGGGCCAGCATGGGGGTGTTTTTGACAGCAGCCATTACAACAAATAATTGAACAGCAAATGAAAACAAATGATATGATTGCAGTGCGAATCCCAGCAGTCAATCCGCTATCTAGGTGGTTCCCATTTAAAGCCATTGATCAGCTTTACAACCTAAGTAGCTGGCCAGGAAACTAAATGGTGGCGATCAATGCTGTTTAACAGATTATTGACTGCTGACTGGTTGCCTGAGATCAAAATAGAGACAGAGGGATGAAGAAATAAGCAAATAGAGGAGTGGAATGAAAACACATGAAATTGGAATCGGTTCCTTTGCTTCAGTGATGATAAATGGGGAAAGAAAAACACTGAGACAGCAGAGAGCGGGGAGAAGGAGAGAGGTTGCATTTTTCGTGCGCGCGGCTGAATGTGCATGATCATGTGCATTTAATCAAGAAAGCAAGCGAGAAAGACTGGGGAAAAAAAGAAGAAGGAAGCCGGATAAGAGAGAAAGAAAGCTCCAGTTTGCATCCAGTCAGTGTTTTCTGAAGACGCTCTCGCTCGTCTCAAGCTTCACATGTGGCCAGATGTGGTCTGTCTGTGTGCTTCTCACACTCCCCGTGAAGCCTGCACACCTGAAAACTCCGCACATTAGTCAAGCTTTTTTGAAGAAGAAGAAAAACAAAACGGCTCAACAAGGAAGAACATCAGCAGAATCAGCCGGTACTTTTGTCCGTCGGTACTTCTGCGTTTCTTTGTTCAGCCGATCCTTGATGGAGCTTTTCAAGTGGCACGCAAGCTGGCACATCACAACAGACGCTCGCTCCGCAATTACATCCTTTTGACACTCTTTCGCGCGTGTTTCTACTGTTTGAACCAGACTTGGGCCACCCGTGGGCTCGTCGGGCCTTTTGGTCGTGGGGGAAGAGGGCTCGGGCTCCTGATTGGCTGATCACCTGACTTTTGTGATCATTAGATAATGAAAATGAGCATCAAGAGCAAAGTGGAGGCTGATTCTTCGTAAGATTGAGTTCAGTCCGAGCAGAGACAGTGACTAATGTGGAGTGACAGGGGGGAAACTTGCACTGACATCTATGTGTGTGTGTGTGTGTGTGTGTGTGTGTGTAAATAAATACTCAGAGTAGTGTGTTTCCATGGTGACTGGGACCCGATCATGGACTATATCGATGGACGACGCGTCCCCTCTTCCTCCCAATGTCCAAAAGTGAACTCAAGAAATCCCAGATACGGAAACTGCCATCTTAAGATCTTGACATTATTATCAAAATCCCGCCTTCACACCCGCCCAAGCCAATCACGTGCCGAGCTCGACCCACGGCTTGTTAGCGTGAGCGACATGGCTGATACGCTAGCACCACATTGGCGGTGACACCACAACTAAACAGAATATCTCTATGAATATGTTTGATACACGTTCTATTACACCGACTAGTGACGGTTATAGAAAGCTAAAGTTACTTCTCCTCTCTCGAACAATTCCTGAGCCTCCGGCTCCACAATTTTTTTGTTTGGCCCCTGTCCAATGTGCTAACATGGAGGGGGCGGGGTTTATAACCCATTCTGCAGCTAGCCGCCAGGAGCCAATGAAGACGTTTTGGCTTCTGTAATGTTGTCGATGTTTATTAAATATGTCACGTTCATGTGCGTTTGTACCAGTTGCATGTAGATTGTTGTTGGGCCTTAGATTTGGCTTCATTTGTGATCGTTGTCTAGCTCTATTTCCGTCTACATTTCCTCAATTTTAGTTTAAAACAATATACCGTTTGTGCTTTGAAACAGCAAGAAGTGGCCACGCTTCAGTGAATCCCTGTGTGCATGTGTGAGTGTGAATACAGACGTAAATATGGCCGTAGTAGATGTGTGCCTTTGAGAATGTGTGTGCGTGCGACTGTGTTTGTGTGTCTCCCTGCCTGCATCTCTGTGTGCGTGTGTGTGTGTGTGTGTGTGTGTGTGTGTGTGTGTGTGTGTGTGTGTGTGTGTGTGTACACTCCCCTTGCCTTTTCTCAGTTCAGCAGAACCTCATTAATTCAGCAGGAATGGAAATCATTTCTGCACAGGAGACAGAAAGAGATGGAGAGGAAGACACGTAGAAGGGTGGGGGTGGTGGTGCTGTGTGTGTGTGTGTATGTGGTGTGTGTTATTGAATACTAAAATGTCTTCATCTTTTTATACTAAAAGTAATTCTATTAAAAAATAACATTTCTGGGGTAAATAGCGCAATGAATTAATCTATTAATCTCATAGGGAATTCATCACATATTTGAATGTAATCTAATCATAATTGTGTTACGTTGCAATTTAGTCATTTGGTTGACACATGTGTCCATTAATCTCAGCCTTGATTTATCTAGATGGAAATCCCATAAGGTTTATACAGTATGTTCTTAAACACAAACAAATAGACCGGACAAACAACCAAATATAGCAAACGTCCAGATGGATACATTAATAAAAAGGTAATCTTCCTTATGTAGCGGCAGATCAGAACAGAGCCTCCTCCATCCCTCCCTCACTCCCCTCCTTCTGCCATCCCACCATCCTGCAGCCCGCCACTAGACAATATGGAGCAGACAGTAATCTGGCCATGCACTGAAGAGATTACAGCATCCAGCAGAACAGTACAGCACAGAAGAGAGCAGCTCAGTTCAGAACAGCATGGCTTTCCTCGCACAGAGCAAGAAACTCGAGCCGACACAAAGCAGGAATCTATCGTCCGTCCAACCAGACTGAGCTGCTCTGACTGTTCCCAGAAAATCTCTCTCTGGTCGCCCTCACACTTGCAGAGCGTTGGCTGCTTTGCGCACCCTTCTTCAGTGAAAGCTGACCTTTTCAGAGTGCAGTGCAGTGCAGTGGATCTCTCCATTCCAAATGTCACTTTTTACAGAAAAGAAGTGATGGGAAAATAAGAGATCAGATGGCACAGGCAGGACACGTAAAAGGAATAACAGATGTACAGGATGTGAGCATGTTTGAGAACTTTTGGCCGTTGGATTTTCCATTTTCAATGGATGCAAACATACATATGTGAACGCACGCCGAAGCTTAAACAAGCACAAACATTCAGTCAATAACGAGACAGATGTGCTGCCCTATTTATCCGCTGAACTTAATCATGAGAGATATAAATAACTGATCTTAAGGCTTACATGCAGACAGCAGGTTGGAAGTTCACACGTTGCAGTTGTTACTAAGTACATGATGTGGATTTGGGGATTTTCTGGCCTTCTCAGAAGAATTAACCCCTAATGGCAGCCTTTGACGCCACGCTGACCTTAAGGCGGGCTAATAGCTCACTCTGGAGGAAACTTACGTCACAAACGAACATGCACACACATTAATATATAACACATGTATATATATTTTAATATCTTTCCTGTGCAAAAGATGAAATCCAAGGAGAAGCATGAGTAC
This sequence comes from Taurulus bubalis, assembly GCF_910589615.1. Lineage (NCBI taxonomy): Eukaryota > Metazoa > Chordata > Actinopteri > Perciformes > Cottidae > Taurulus > Taurulus bubalis. Next base: position 22,928,477 of record NC_136595.1, on the reverse strand, counting down.
GGAGAGGGAAGATCTTCACAGTGATACTTTTTCATTTAAAAAAACTGCTTTAATAATAAACTTGAAGTGATGGTTTGGATGTTTAGTTCGGGGTGAATGAGCAACTTATCCACAGTCAGTATATCGCCTAAAGTACTGAAACATGTACTGCTGTAGAAGGGGGCATGGGGAGAACATATTTTAGCTATCTAAAAGAAAGACCTAGAAAAATCAATATCAGTTCAAGAATAAGCTATACTTAGTATTTTCATCGGTTTGCCTTGCTGTGGGACCAATATAGTCTACGTTTCCAACGAGGATCTGTATCCGTTAGCTATGCTCTCATCAAAGCCACAAGACTCCACTGAAAACAGTAATTTAACCTTCCAGAAAACGGTCTAGTTGCTGGTCTACATCTGCCTTGACTGTGCCATCGTGTGACTTATGTTCCTTCGGATTTAACAAACAAACTGATCGAGGCAGCGGGAGACCAGCAACCCCACTGTGTGCCGCTGAGTAAAAAGTACTGTTTTCTTTCAACGGAGTCTGGTGGCTTTGGCCGGAGCATTGATGGATACAACGGCTTCAGTTCCTTGTCAGAAATGTCAAGGTAAAATGGTGAATTGCTTTGTTCACCCTGAACCGGGGGTGCCAACCGTCACCTACTGGTGATGATTATCACTGTGGATAAGTGACTCAAAAGCCCCCAATTTCAAAACAGCCAAACTATCCCATTAATTTAACAATATCTCTTATAGAGTTCAGAGAGCACTATCTCATTACTCCTTCCAAATAATTTCGAGGTTGCAAATGGTTGTCACAAGGTTACTGCAATAACTGACAGGCGCCCTCGTCCTAATTGAGTCTAAACATGTACCTTTCATCTTGTACTCAATGCAGGGAGTACAAACTCAAATCTAGTGACAGTTTAAATTTCTTTTTAGAGTGAGCTGCTGTCCTCTTGAGTGAAAAAGGGGAAATTGTGAAGGTGGAACCAAGGGAGCGAGGTGGAGAACAGTGGGGTGCTCGCGGCTCAGGGTGAGAGCCTTGAGAAGGATTCTGTCCAATGGAAAGCAGGAGAGAAAGACACTCGGCTGGAAGATTAGAAAACAAACACGATGTTGAATTCAAACATTCAAATGAAAGAAAGCAATGAACTTGGCCAGTTTATCTTCCCTTTAAGATCTTCCCTCTTCAGTTTCAACCAAGAAGACAAAAGCCTAATGATGGACCGATATAGAGGGTGGGAACACAAGAGGGAAGCCTGAAACCTACATTTAAACAAACCCGCAGCTGATTTGAATGATTCTCTATATTTGTCTGTTTGCATTTCATGTGCATTTTGGTTTCCGATACACGTAGAAAGGAAACTCTGTAGTGCACAGAAGTGAACTGGCCAGCAGCTACACACACACCTCTGCAGTGTTAGAGAGCAAAAGAGGAGCCACAAAGGTGCAGAGTTAGACAGTTGAGGTGCAACGATCGAGGGAAGGAAGAGAGATGTGGATACGATCAAAGCGTAGTAGCAGAGGAAGAGACCAAAGAAAATGACGACGGTTAAAGGTGCACTGAGAGTGGGATGAACAGATGACGGTGTAGTAATAAAGGGGGGGGGGGGGGGGGGTTCTGAGGGTGCGACAGAAGAGAGAGAGAGGAGCTGGAGGAGCCAGGTGTGGCAGCAGCCACAGAGGTAATCAGTGGGCCAATGGGGAGTCATTCCACTCAGAGTGAACGGGCTGCCCAAGTACCTGGAATAAAAATAATCATTACACTGCATTAAAGTCACTGTCTGTAAATATACCCTGGGCAGCAGTAAAGCACGCTCACTGTGGCCCCCGCCATCAGGACAGTTGCACACCTTAACGCACATGCATGAGCATATGTAAAAAAAAAAACACGCGCGCATGCAGAGAAAGCTCAAATGCAAATATTTGTGAGGATGTGCAGCGCGACTCGGGTGAGAAACTCCGCGGCTCCCCTGCTGATTCTGTGCATTTATCCCGTCATTACAAAGACAAGCTTTTCACAGAAACAAACTGTTCTCCAAATATAACTCGACCAGCTCAAAGCACATTCATTATCCCCCATATAACTTATAAGTGTTATTTTAGAAACTGTAAAAACCTTGACAGAGGCTTGAACTGGATCTCCCTCACACATTTATTCTGCTTCTCGGTTATTACTGCCTTTGGAAAGAAAAAGAAAAAAGGGGATTAAGTCTGCATTTAGGTGAATTTGAATTGCAAATAAGGCTTTGTAATTGTTTTAGTCTTAAATCCTAGCAGGGAGGGCCTCAGTGTGCCGCAAAGTTGAGACTGGCGAGCATCTCCGGCATTCATCTGAGGAAGGACTGTGTTTGTTTCACCACTCGGTTCAATGAGACTTAATAAGCAGGGTGTCCGATCAGCACCACACACACACACACACAAACACACACGCGCAAACACACTTCTGCACACACGCTTTAACTCATGGGCTCATTGATAGAGCGGCCAGTTTATTTTGGTTGGGAGTTTGGGTGCCCAGCTGGTACTTGAGACTGGTTAGACTGGCAGAGCTGAGCAACAGACAGCAGACACACACACACACACAAACACACACACGTTCACACACATTCATGCACACGCTGTGCCAGGGACACACTGTGCCAGGCTGCGACGTTTGCCAGCTACAAGTCTGCCCACTGCCACAAAGACGGGCAGCGGCAAAGGAGAAAGGGCAGTACAAAGTGTGTGCATGAGTGTGTGTGTGTGTGTGCGACGAGAAGGATTGTGAGAGTGGACAAAGACGTGAGGAAGAAAAGAACAAGGAGTGCCACAGACTTCTAGAGAATAGGGTTGTTGTCGTGTTTAAAAGGATGGAACTCAAACTCAAGTGTCCAGCAGAGGAGCAGCCCTGACTTGAGGGACGAAGGGAAGCGGAAGTTACTTTTTTTTTTGGGCAATTACTCAAAGCAATCTAAATCTCCTGCATTTGCATTTTAAGTTGTTCGAAACCCCCAAGTGAGAGTACTGCAACATGTAAATATAAGCACGCAACAGGTAGAATAATCAAGCAAACTAGCGAGAGGGGGAGTAAAAGCTGCAATGTTTGCTCGCCGAGAAACAAGTCATCAAGCGCCCGCTAGTGATGTCGTGCGGCCATTTTTGGTTGACCACAACAGTCAAAAGCACCAACTACACAATCAGTGTTGTGTGTCGGCGGCGGCGGTGCAGGGTAACACCTTGAATTGAAACAAGCACGGGGAGGTTTCACCACAAGAGTGAGAAAGGTGGTGAGAGAGGAAGCTCTGCTATCTACAAAGACTCACACAAAACGCCCGGCCCGCTCAGTTTTTACACATTCTGGTGGCTTTTCTCACCGAAGCGTCTCTGAGCATCGTGACCCGACTGTCCTGCAACCAGTAAAGTCGTCCCAGGAAACAGCGCCGAATTACAACTTCCGGGTCCCTCACATGATGCAAGTAGGCTCAAAAATACTTTTCCAGTATATTTATTCTGTGAAAGAGACATCTGTAAATCCAATATATTTTTTGGAGGTAAAAAAAAATTTTGTACAGCCGGCCACTTAAAGCCCTTTAATAGGTTCAGACAACTTTCCTTTCTGCAGCACGTATATGATTTCAATATTTGTATTTTACTCATTATTATTCAGTGGGTTATATTTTCCATCTTGTGTTTTGCATTCTAGGTATTATACAATATTAATTTTAAACTACGACCTTCAATCCCTGTTTTTATGTTCAACCTGTGTCTATTTTCCTTTCTTGTAAAGCACTATGTGTTGCATCTCTTGTATGAAAGGTGCTACACAAATTAAGTTTATTATCATAAGAAATATTATAATAATTGTTATTAATAAAAATAGGATATATATATTTTACTATTATAATACGTCCCATGTTATATCTCATATGTGTGGATTGCTGAACACACACACATACACATAATATATAAAAAGTACTGCATACATGTGTACATTAGTTTTTTCTCTCTCTTGTGAGTGAAAATCTTGATCTCAGACGTCGTGACTCCCGTTTTAATCCATAATCTTGCAGCTTTAAAAGTGTCCTCAGACACTTTCACAGAACGTCCCACTTCTTTATTTCCTCCACTTGCACATTTTGCCAAACACTAAATTCCTTGGCGGTCAGTTAACGCGCGCTGCTGGACCTGTACAACGGCAAGCAATCAAGCTCGACTTTAAAAAAAAATCAAACTTGTCTCATATTATGTTCAGCACAGCAGCAGATTTAATTTAAGGACTGGGCGGTAAAAAGAATGAAATGGCTTCACAACTCCCAGAGTGAACCAACAGGAGTGTGTGTTTAACAGATAGGTTTCGCTCCCTGGGACCTGCCTGACAATCCTCGTAACCATCGTCAGTGTTTTAGACCTAATGAGGAACGGCAGTAATGGAGTGCTGCTCCAAGCTCTGGAAGGAGAGAACAGGGAGCTTCTCAGCAAGTTGAAACAGTCAAACGCTCACAAAAGTGACCTTGCATTGCTGGACCACTATACCAGGTCGGTCGGCACCTCTCCCCACAGAGTCAGGACACAAAGTTATAAAAACACAAAGTCAGCAAGTTGCCAATATAAGCAGAAGCAAAACACAGCAGAAGCGTCGTAATTGCAGTAATTTATGCCGTTTTGCTCAAGACTGAATCTCTTTACACAATGGATAAATGGATACTGTAAGTGGATGTGGTTTGGGAGTCACCAGTGTCGGTGAACTTCAAAGACGGGGAGAGAGAGAGAGAGAGAGAGAGAGAGAGAGAGAGCATTTTTATGTAGATGTGTGAGCACAGCCAGGAGAAAACCCCACAGACGAGACGCCACAGACAAGAAACACCTCTGGCATGGAAGGTCGCCCTTGAACTTCCAACCCCCTTACAAATTGCTCACTTCAATTCTCCACAGTAAACCGCTTTACTGTCGAGGCGAACAAGTGATGAATGTTGTTGTTCTTTTTAAATTATTGAACCATAATCTATTTCCTGGAAAAGGACTAAACTGAAACAGAATTGGCAGCGTTCACCTCCTAGTTTCTCCGGGACAGAGATAAACAAATGCCCCCGAGGAGTTCCCACTATTTCCCAGAATGTAGTATTCGTTTAAAGCGTGCGTTTAAATTTTATGGATGATGATGTTGCAACTAAGAGGGCATTCATGGGTAACTGGGTTAGGGAAATTAAATGGGACTGAGGGTTGGAAATCTGCATGCAAGGAGGGAAAGTGAACGCTGCAGGGTTTTTTTGGCTTCTGCAATAACTTTGCTCAGGCGGCTTTCGTGGCGTTTACGCTGCTCCGGCTAGCGACATGCACGGCGTCGCTAGTACCAAAAGTCAGATGAACTATGAAAAAGGCTTAAAAGAAAAGTCCCCGGCGTCACCTCTTTCTTCCTGCACGGCGATGCACCCCGCCCCTCTTCTCCAACTCCCTCCTGCTTCCTGCCTCATGTGTCCTCCTCCTCGTCCCTCCCGCCGCTCCTCTTTCTGTCCCTGATTTGTTGTCTCCATCTGTCCGTCTTCATGTCCGTCTCTGTCAAACACAGATCCAGGAGCTCGCGCTCGCGGGAGCCGAGATCAAATGCTAAACCGCGGCACATTTTAAGCTCGCCCAGAATGAACCTGTGAGGGAGGGAATCATAAACAATATTTGATCTTCCGCTTCTGTCACTTCCAGACCTCCAGCCGAACACACACACACACACACACACACACACACACACACACACACACACACACACACACACACACACACACACACACACACACACACACAGCTTGAGGGTAGCACTTTCAGGCTTTGTTGCTTCCCTCAGATAGGAGAAAGGTATACACACGGACCGAGGAGCCAACTGGCCTTTTTTCATTTAGACGGCAGCGACGGTAAACAACGGAACACAAAGACAGCGTCATCGCGCTCAACGCCCGTCTGCCTGCAGCCTGCACCCCACGCGCCGTTTGATATAAAAAGACGACACAGACGCAAACGGAGGAGGTGAGGAAGGTGGGAGGGAGAGATGGAAAGACAGAGAGAGAGACGGACAGAAAAATGGAGACACAACGTTGTGGCATGCCTTTCGTGTGTGTGGGCTATATTTAAACGGAGAAACGGCCAGGAGAATAAAAGAGGACATCGCCGTGCCAACGCTGACTCCATTCCTCTGCTGCCTCTTTTCTCTCCATCCCTCCGTCCGTACCTACTCTGCCTGTATTATGGGTGTTATTATTATTCCTGCATGTCGTCATGTCGCCCCCGCTTCTCTCCTTCCCCCGAGCAAGAAAGCGGGCACTGCTGGCACCTAGCCAGATTACCCAATCAATCTCCTCTGAGAGAGGGGGAGGGATGCGAGAGGAGAGGTGGAGGGAGGGAGGGAGGGGAAAGGAGAGAGGGGGAGGATCAGAAAGAGAGCATGGAACAGAGAGGAAAGGAAAGAAAGAGCGACGGGGGGGGGGGGGGGGGGGGGGGGAGCAGGGAAAACAGTGCAGGATGAGTAAATTCTGTCTTTCGAAAAAAAAAGAAGGACAGAGACAAAGACAGCTATGAAAGGAAAGGAAGGGCTTCAGCAGACGTGTGGCGGTGAAAGTAAGGCGAGTGAGCACCTGGTGCGGCAACACAGGGAGTTGTGGGGATGGAAAACACACACCAAATCACACACAAAGCCCAGACAAAGGCTCGGCCATCAGCGGTTGTTTACAGAGCGCAGCTCCTCCCCTCGTGCCACCTGTTACTGTGGTCCAGCCGAACAAATGTTTAACCCTCTCAAAGAATCCCCGGGCAACAGCCAACAGAGCACCTCCGTCCACCTCTCTGTCGGCACACTGCATGCTGGGAACAGAGCGCATTAAGAGGCTGCAACTTCTTTCCATTGTTTTTCTCCCTTTACATTCATTTATTCCGAACTGAAACGATTAGTCGATTCTTCAATTGGTCGATGGACAGAAAATTCATCAGCAACAATTTCGATTTATTTAACTGATTCAGTCGTTTTTCAGGCAAAGCAGCTTGTGACAGCATATCAAATGTGGATATTTACTCCTTTTGTTGTTTTTAATGAAAGAAAACGTCAAATCTTTTGGGTTTTGTTCTGACAAAACAAGACATTTGTTGACGTCATCACCGTCTGGGAAATTGTGATGGGCATGTTTCACTACTTTCTGACATTGTGTGGACAAAGTGATTATTAATGATGAATGTAATAATAATAGTTGCAGCGCTAAATTCATTTAAACATCTTTTAGTCTACAAATATCCGCACCCAACCCATTTTTGCAGAGCCCAATATGACGTATTCAATGAGGGCGATGTGTTAATTCATATCTCGAAAACGATATATAGCCCCATATAGAATTTTTTCTGGTTATTCCAAAAGTAAAAAGTCTATGAATTAACCACATGGTAAAGCCTATTTTTGTATTTTCTAATTTAATTAAGAACTTGAGTGCAAAGTGAACACTTTTAAGTGAAATGATAGAGAATTATTAAAAATATATTTCAAATCTGGATAATTTTTTACATGCAAACACAGATACAGAGTTATCCAATTAAGGCAATTGGGTGATTCATCTGAGTTTGATTTCCTGAGTGAAAGATGATAAGTTATCATATTGAATTACCACCCAGACTTAGTTACAATTGCTCATTTTATCTAGAATGATACAATTTACAATGACAAGACAAACTCATTAGGCTCTCATTTGGGAAGCTGAAATGAACATTTGGCCTTTTTGCCTGACTTAAACAATGGAATAATTATAATTTCATCACCATTTTCAGATCAAATTCACCAATGGATTCACACGAAAGTTTCTCCAACCGCAATCTCTTCTTGAAGCTTCACAGAAGACGTCTCCATGCCCTTATTCGACTCTTCCATCTCAACCGTCACGACAGTTCTCGTCAGCCAGCGGAGAGGCGAGTGCCGTCCGTGAAGCGCTGCGCCGGGAATGACGCACTTGTGGCACTAAATCTGTGGCACTCCGCAGGCGGTGAACCTGGATTGTCACGAATCGCAGATGTTTAGGGTTGCAACCTCTGGCTGGGGCAAAGCGAAATGTCTGCAACAACAAGGCCGAGTGTATCCATTCCTGAAAGACTGTTTGTCTGTGATTGCGAGTGCGTGCGTCCATGAGTGTGTGTGTGTGCAGCGAAAACAGAGACTCATTCTTCTGCCTGCTTTAATGTGAGCAAGAGTGTCTGTGTGTGTGTGTGTGTGTGTGAACAAGCGTGCCTCCTCGCTCGTCAATATGTATGCTTTCTTCATCACAAAAGCTCTCGTCCTTTAATCATTAATATTGAGTTACTAAAGACGTGCCATGTTCTGATAATCAAACACGTCTCCTCAACAAAGTGTTCTTTTGAGGAACATCCAAATTCGAGCAGAAAAGAAGGCCGCAAGACGCCCCGGATCTCTTTTAGGAAATAAACATGATGAAACGGCGACGTGAAGAGGAAGGACAGAAACACAACTCTGACAATTAAGACGACAAGAGAGACCACTTAAATTACTTTACAGGGGTACAAGAGTGTTCCCGCTCTTTATGATACCGCATCATCTCGCTTATTTTTTTTGTCTTGCATGCAAAGTGTGGGTCTGTGATATGCACACAAGCGTGCCTGCATGTGTGAGTGTTTACGCGCGGGTTTCGAGTGGCTATGATAGCAGAATCGCCATCCAGGGGTGAAGCCGAGCAGCGATCCAGCCAGTCGGAGGCCTCCAGTTCTGGGAGCGTGGCCAGGGCTCCAATCCCACCACATTCCCCTGGATTAGCTGTCAACCAGTCCCCCAGATCTGAGGATTAGCACATTATATACCATTATCTTTCCCAAACTGGAGAGTCCACAAAGTCGACATCATCGCTCACGATGGAGGCCAGTAGGACAGGGCTGAGTAAGAGGTGCCTTCAAACCGGGCCAAATGGAGCCAAACTGAGCCGAGCCAAACCAAATCTGTAACTAACACTGTGCGCGGGGGCTCAATGTTGCCTAGCAACCACATCGGTTCCAGGAAACAAATAAGCGAACTGCGTTTTCTAAATAGCAGTTTTATAGCACAGCAGCGCTGAGATTTTCGTTCCCCCCCACCCCACCTCATTTCAATCCACAACAAACTGCCGTTGCTAGCATGAGACCACAAATTATAAAGAAAATAAAACATTAATAAAATCAAAACCAATCTCGATTTTATCTCGCAACGCATTCCTCGTTCCCTGCAACGACACACACATAGAGACGGGCGGGTGCGACTCCTGGGAGCCGTGTTGTTTTTCACTCTGTGATCCGGGGGGAACCGGCGGGAATGAGGGAGTCGTTATCAGCAAGGGGCCGCGATAGAGACTTGATCGGGCCGCTGGTCTGCGGGGACCGAGGAGCCAGAGTTAATCAGAGAGAGACAGACCCTTCATCACCCCGGGGATTCACACGCCTCGACCCTGACACTCTCTTTCCTTCTCTCTGTCACACAAACACACACATACACACACTCTCTCTCTCTCGTAACAGTCACAAAAGCCCGCGTGCTCACACACACACACTTTCTCTCTTCGTGCTCACACACACACAAACGCGGCCTTTTACTGTTACCTCTGCCACACCCTCTGAGCATGAACACACACTTAATGGTTGAATCTTAAAAAGTTCCAGCATTTACATACAGTCAAAAAGGAGGAACAAGTGCAATATTCCTTTATTATATTTAAATAGCATCACTAAATAGCAGCGGACCCTCACTCACACTATGCAGCCAAACAGTGCTTAGAGAGGCATCACTTTATATTAACAGAGCAAACACATGAATCAGGATTAAAGTGTATAAACAAGATCTGGAACATTTTATAGAATATAGAATATTATAACTGGATCCCAACTAATTATTTAATGAATCATCTTAGTGTCAGCAACAGACAGGCAGACACCTCACACACTCCAACTTCCTGAACTTGAGCCGGGTCGAAGGTCAAACAACACTGTCTGATTCCTTCAACTACAACACACTAACGTTGTTTGTCTGTTAAAGACGAGCTCACCTCGCCTCATGACGTCCTCGTTTACTCCAATATATCACCTCCAACGCCAAGTCTTTGTTTCGTTCCGTCGTCGAATATACAGCAGCATTAGCGACCCTGACTGATTTACGCCGCCGGAGACTGAAGCACTTTTTGAAATGTGTCTTTTTTACGGCGGCAGAATTTGAAGCTTGATGTTCAGCCATATATTGACCAGGCCTGTCAAACCGGAGCCGTTAAAGAGCTGACACGCAGGTATCCAGCTGGCCTACCTCTGGAGAAAGGTGTAGGAAATTATATTGCATTTAGATTAATTAGACACAGTTGTCAGATTTAATTAACAACTAGGTTTAATTAACCATGTAATTAATCTTATGGCGGTCCGACACATGCACACACACACACACAGGGGTGGAGTAGACTCGTGGCCCACACACACATGCGTAGTACATGCACAACAAATGTAATCTGTTCAGCTGACAAGTGCTCACACTTTTGCTGTCAAACCTCATAAGAGAGTTCAACTGAATGGGTGAATGGCTGTGGGCTGAAACAGCCAGATTGAAATGGTGAGAATAGCACCTCTAATCCATTTCGGGTTCCTCTGCTGCCCAGGTGGAACGATTATCTAGTGGTCGAAGCCGTCTGTCCAGTCGACACCCTGACCGCCTGTGTAATCCTTATTCAAATACGTCCCGGGCAACACGTCGTGCGGACCGGCCAAGGAGGAGGACGTTCACGCTGAAGTGTAGAAATCTATTTAAAACCCAAACTGTCAGGGCCACAATCACACCAAAACGGTCATTTGCAATAATACGAGCAGAACTTTCAATTGTAGTGGATCCACTCACACCCAGCTTGTGTGTGTGTGTGTGTGTGTGCGTATGCGTGTGTTCAATAGGTTACTGATCAACTGCACGAGCTCTTCAGAAGATGAGAGGGTCAAGAGGGCCGCAGACCCTGACCTTTCATCGCCCGTCCAGCCCCCCTGCAACTGGAGTTGCTTGTCCAGCTCTAAATGTGTCCTCTGTGTACATGTATTGTTTGTGAATGTGTGTGTGTGTGTGTGTGTGTGTGTGTGTGTGTGTGTGTGTGTGTGTGTGTTAATGTGCTTGTGTGATCAGCCAGCTGCTTTATGTGCCGTGACCTTTGCTGAAGCCTTGAGTGGACCAATAAATAGCCAGGCAGCGCTGTGACCCTTCACCTCAGGCCGACAGTTTGGCTGAGACCTGAAGGGTCAGGGGTCGGCGTTTGAGGAAGTGCCGCCAGCAGCTGAGCTACAGGGTAGTGGGTACAGGGTGAAATGTGGCAGAAATGGCATGAAAATTCCAAGACGGACGTCTAAGGGCTTTCCCATAAAATATAGAAGCGGTGTTCATAGGTGTTGCATTTTTTAAAAGCACGCTACGTCAGACGTCTGGCTCACAGGCTGTCCCATGCAGAACGCAGGGCTGCAGCGGGCCAACCAGACATGTCAAAACAAGAAGCAGCAGCATTATCACAGGCGGAGCAGTCCCATCTCTCTGATGCACACCCTGTGTGTGCTCGTAGGTGCCCACACAAGCACGTGGGTCCATGTGGTGGGTGTGTGCAGGCTGCATTTGTGTGTGCAGGCTGCATTTGTGTGTGCAGGCTGCATTTGTGTGTGCAGGCTGCATTTGTGTGTGCAGGCTGCATTTGTGCCCCTGCTCGTACACAACTGGAGGGTTGGTTAAGTTCACTCACATAGTCATGGAAAGCCTTGGCCTCGCTGGAATGTTCACATGTCTCCCTCCGGTCCGGGGCAGCGCAGTACAGATCCCAGAATACACTGTGCACACAGGACAAGAGAGCGGGTTAGACACGGTGGATCCAGAGACATGTTATGTACCCGGTATGTGTGTTTCTGATGTGGAGATGGTTGAAATGAAGACAAGTTAGTGTGGTGAGGAAAAGTGGTTCAAGTGCATGATGGAGGTACAACATATAAAGCATGGCATGAAAAGGACACAAGTATAATACTAAAATTCCACCTTTTATACCCTTTTCTCTAAGTAATACAAACACATTTTTCAGTTTCTTTTACAAAGCAAGAGAATCATCTCTGAAACGGCATTCACAAGAGGGCCTTTTTGGGAGCTGACGAAGGTAAAATGACTCACTGGGAAACTCGTGCCAGTATCATTTGTACGTTTTTTTTATTAAAGCACAAGTCCAACTGTTACAGCAGCGTTAAATACTACCTCGTCATTAGCAGACAAACAAGAACTTTTCAGAAATAAAATAGATAGGAAGACGGTCTGAGCACAAGTTGGATTTACTGATTCAAAAAATGCCTTAAAAAGTAAGAGTGTGTGTCTGGGAAAGTAAAATCCAATTCAATTGGCAAAGTCATGATAGAATTCAGGAAACATCTGATTAAAGAGCATGTAAACAGGTACTGTAAGTAATTGATTTTAACTGTCAATGCCTGTCACAATAATAACTTTTGTTTGATAATATATTGTCCCAGAAATAATAACAAGAAACAATATATTTGTCCTTTTAAGATCATAAAAAGACACCAATATAATGATAATATACTAGCATAATAATGCAAGAACGCCCTTAATTAACCTTTCATTCTTACGAAAATTTAGAAAGTGGAGTAATGAAAAAAATAAAAATATCCTAGATAAATAAAACACAATCAAAAGAATAAATAAAATGGACTCTTGTGTTCTGTTAACAAAAATGTGAATCGGCTCGAAATTTCGAGCTCAGCAAAAGTGATCAAAGAGGTCGTGTCCATACAGTATATTGGACAATAAGTCAATCACAAAAATGATCAAGGTCATGTGCATACATCGTACAAAGGTCACACAGGTACAACTAACAATCAGTCATTATTGATGAACCTTATTTTTTTGTTTAATTGTTGGGTGAAAGTTCACATATTTATATTGCTTGCTTTGTCGAAGACCCAACGATATTTAGTTTACTATCATAGTGAATAGTGAAAACCAGTATACATTCACTTATGCCACTACAACAACTTCCTTTTTCTTTTCTTTTTTAAGATTATTCAAATAAATTGCTCTCAATTGCCTTTTCAATAATAGCCAAGGCATTTCAGCTCTACTTTACAGTTTTCGAATCAGAAAGCTATAGACCCAGTATTGGATACCAAGCCCTATTAAAAAGCCCTTTAAAAACAGGAACCCTGTACAGTCAGATTCCCGCTGGCCTCCAGTCCTCCAGAGAGCTTTTATCCCGGAAGGACGGGTCACCAAATGTTCCTCTCAATCTGCCCTGGCGACCTGCAAGTTATTGACCAATGAGCTGTGATTATGTTACTTACTGCCCAATCAGCCGTTCTCATATTAGTTAATTAGACCAATCGCGCTCCTTCAGGGCAGCAGGGGCCACCAGGTCCCACTCCAAATGGGCCCTTAATTACTGCACTGAAATGAAGTACCTGCTAAGCCGGTCCACAGTAAGGACTTCTACTTCTTCAAGATATTGATTTCATGGACAGCGTAGACATATCAAAAACAAAAAGAACTGCTGAACTCATTCTCGCTGTCATTTAAAAGGTGCAAATAAACTGTGACATGCGTTCTTTGTGCCGATGTCGGGGACAGCCGTGACACTTGATTTGACGGACTGAGAAATGGAGCAGAAAATATGAGCTGATTGCCCGTAAGTGTCTGAGAATCGCTCACTAGTATCCTGTCACATATCGGTCATTTTTCACTGAACAAGTAGTTTGATTATCATGGCTCAGTGCTATCATCTCCTAATTATGGTTTTTATAAAACATCCCTGATCACTGATCTGCACTCTCACTCGCGTTCTTTGGAGTTATTTGAGTGAGTTTGAGTCATTTATGTCATTTGAAGACACCGAGAAAAAACAAGAGTGAAACAATAGGTGTCCTGAAAAATCAAAAAAAGATATTTCAACCCGTCGGCACACGATACCAACCTCTCAAAGCATGTGAGCTACAATAGAAATGTGTTGGTAAAGTATTTCAAGATTAAAAGACAGAGTCGGTGCCCCGAGGCGTTCAGTGAACGCTGAGGTCCCCTCTAGACAAGGAGGGCGCTGAAGGAACAGAGAGGGACTGTTAAAAAAAAACGGCGGTGAACACATATGGCGCGCGTGTCGCGCTGCCCTTCTGTCCCTTGACAATAAAGCCAGCGTACATTATCATATCTATCGGTTGGTGTTAAAGAGATTGCTGCTCCGTCAGCAGCAGGGGCCGCGGGGGAAAAGGCTCGGCCATCGCAAATCCAATCAGCTCTCAGGGAAATGAAACGGAACGCAGGTTACAGTTTGTTGCCCGAAAAGACACAACCAGGTACAGGTGCGGAGGTGCAAAGGTGATCCAACATCTCACGGCCTGTGAAGTCTGAGATATATTGCGGTTTGAGCAGCTGACCCGCTTCTGTCTGAGCCACGCAGGGAAATCTCATTCTCTCGGCTGCGCTGCATAATCGGAAACAGGATCGCTGGCGGACCAGACTAAACGCAGAAAGCGAGACTTCCATTATTCTCGATCACTTTAGGTGCTTGACGCGGGACTCGTTCCTCTGTGGAGTTACAACCGAGCCGTTAGTTGTGAAAAGGTGTTGGATTAGCAGGCAGAATTACTCTAATGTTGTACTAATCAGGGGGGGGGGAAGAAAATCCATTTCATCTATGGCACCATCTAATGTATCACTGGGACTGAATCCAGGGGAAGGCTAGCTCTGATTTGACAATCCCACCCACATTTCCAGGAAAAAAGCTTTTGTCATAGTTGTTGTCTCTTTCTTTTCGGAGACACTAATCTTTAGAAATGATCTGGGAAGTCAAAATTTGCAGTTAATTAGCAACAGCAATCTGAGAGAAATCTTGTACTCTGCACACCCTTGTAATAGTAAATGTTCTATCCAATTATTTAATCATTTCAATCTAATCATCTCATCACGGGGAGCTCTTTATGGTGTTATGGGTAGCAACCCATGGTATTTGAGACACACAACTCTATATAGGAGAAAAGTTAAACCACACCTACTTTGAAGTCACGGGAGGAGATTTAAATTGCAGCTTGGGGTCATGCAAACTCTTCTTTTCATTCATTCAAATGAGAAACAAGGCTAAAAAAAGACATAGGAGCTGGCACTGTCAGCACACACACACCCACACACACCCACACACACACACTTTGTATCCAGAACAGAGGAGGAAGGGATTAGCGACCAGCCGTCCAGAAGAAGACAATTACTAAAATGAAATGCCATCATGATAATTGTTTGCAATTAACTGTGGCCTGACAAAGCCAGTGGTTACAATGTGCTTTCCCATTATAATAAGGAGTGTAAACAAAGACGCATAGAGACACACGGGCTGCTGGTTGCAGGTTTACATAAATCCTGCGCGCATCTTCAACCGGTGTGTAAGGAGAGACGGAAATATACATCAAGACCGAGATGGAGACAGCTGGAGATAAGGAGTCCGAAGAAAAGTTTCCGAGAGTCGGCCATGCTGCTTCTTATCAGAACAGGCTCCTCTTTAATGGGGTAAAATGCGGCAATCAAAGAGCGGAGGCGGGGAGACGCAACCCCTCCAGTTGTCTTTATTACCTTGACATCAGCCATCGTCCTGGTAGCAGCAATGCATCCAGCGAACGGGAGAAAAACAACAACACCACTGTGCCATGTAAATCAGGGACGCTCCCTTTGGGCTAATAAATAGAAACAGAGTGACGGCTTAAGAGGAGCCAACAATAAAATGAAGTTGTGCGTGTGTTGTTAAGATGTTCGCACATGCAGGTGGAGGAAATTCCTGCATTGAGGTGCACGGCGGAGACTTGAGAGACCTTCTGGCTCAGCCAAAGACTAAGTGCCCGTTCACAGGGTGAAGTGGCATTGCAAAATTAATCTACACACCATCGCAAAATAATAGGTGTTGCTGGAAGCTCGGTGATGTCGCGAATACTAACGCTCTTTGTCTGTAACCGGTGATCCTGTTACATCTACACATGTCTCCATGGCTGCGTCTCTTTTTGTGGAGCAGAGGTCATCTAAAATGACATGAGACAGTGTGATAGCTTCTTCCGTTCTGGACTTCAAGCTCTGCACGGGTTTACTTTGTGAAAGCGAATGCACTGATTTCAACAGCTGCGTCAAAATGAATTGATTTGGTCTTAAATTCTGTTTTTTACTCGACCTTAAGTCTTCTCAAGTGAACCTTTTCAAGGAGTTTTCCAACCGCGGAAAGAGTTACGATTCTTTTCCCCCGGATATCCAAAGGACACAAAGGTCAGATTTTCCCTTCCACTAGAAATGGATTTGAATATTCTACAATGTCGGAGGAATGGGAGGAACAGGGAAACCTCCCTTTACTCCGACTTAACACTGTCGCTGCATTAATCCAAGAAGATTACTACCATTGGTGGCCTTGGAGGCACACCTCCTTTAATTAGTCTTTTGTTTTGTTGCATTATCATAGCAGTTTGTTAACAAGTGAAAGCAGATACAGTGAACACAGTGCACTGCTCCTTTTGAATTAGCTGAATTGACTGTATTAGCGTTCCTATTGGATTTGATTTAGATGTAACAGCTATGCGATGGCCGGTCTCCTATACGTCGAACTCGACTAGGAGGCTGGCTTTGCGAGCGGTATTTTCTAACAGCTGCTCCGATTTACGATCTGAAAGACGGATGAATTAAGCAAAGGAGAGGGTAGTGGAGGTGAAAGAGATGGAGAAGGCTCTCTGAAACCCGTGTATATGAAGAGCCGTCTAGACATTTAGGGGCAGAGGACGGCTGCACTCGCACTGTTTTCTCTGCCCCTCACAAACGAAAAAGAATTTCAGCTAGAGGCAATCACACAGAGGATCCCTCGACATACTGTTGTTGTGCTGAGGTTTTTATGTGTGTGTGTATGTTTTGTGTGTTGGGGTGAGGGGTGTGTGTGCTTGTATGTGTGTGTGTGGGGGGGGGGAGGAGGATTCAGTGGCCATCCAGTGAAAACTGGTTAAAGCAATCGATTTGGGGATAAGGAGGAGACAACTAGCAGCAGCCAATAGAGAGGGAGCTAATGACACAATCAACACCTGCAGCCCTCGCTGAGCCTTTTCTTTATCCTTCCACCCATAACAACAGATGTGGATGAGTGACCCCCACCGCCAGGCTCTCTCTTCCTCCCCCCCCTTATAGCTCCGGTCTCACTCCGAAGCCCCCCGCCAACGCCATCCTACAGGAAACAGCCACAGAAGCAGGGACAGGAGGGAAGAAAACCCCAGTGAGTTGCTGAGGAAGGGACGAAGGGGGCGGGGCTAGGGGTGGCGGCGGGGTCGGGGTCTTAGATTTGGCTGTTTAACACAAAAGAGGCTGGAATGCAAAGAGTTAATCCGTTCGGGGGTCTCTCTTCCGCAAACAAAGGGACAGGCCTCCAGACAAAGGTTGAGGGAGGGGGAGCGAAGGGTGAGGGATGAGGGAGGTTGGTGGCTTTCCTACCATCTGGAGCTTTTGTTTTTGGGGGGAGGCTGGAGGTTGGATGGGGGGGGGTGGTTTTCAGGGTGAACAGGGGACTCCGCCCCCCAACCGGCAGCCGCCCCCCGGACCCCACCCCCAGTGAGTCTCCACGTCCACGTGCTGTGTGGCCCAGACAGACGCCCCTCAGCGAGGTCATACTACACCGGAGTCCTGCCCCGCTCAGCCTGGCTAATCATCAGCCTCCACTCCAACTGCTCAACGCACACACGAGGTCATCTCCCACACTCTGCTGAAATATTTCAATGCAGTCAGAACACACACTTACGAGCACTCGGCTTCCCTCTCTCCGTTTCCTACTCTCCCTCTCTCTCTCTCTCTCTCTCTCTCTCTCGCTCACACACACTGGGCCAGTCTCCCTGAGCCCTCTTATTGGTTCAGGCAGAGGCGAGAGCAAACCTACGGTGCGCTGTATGTTTGTGTATGTCATTCTGTCAGCATTACTGGTAGCTGTCCAATCCAGAGCTGTCAGGTTGAGAGAAGCCAGGCTCTTTAAGGACCATTATGAACCGTGTCAACAGGCTGCACAATTACAACACACACTGGGGCCAGAGAGGATGAATGAATGAAGCCGCATGTCCGGGTTTATTACACAGGGCCGACCGGGGGGCTTTGGGGATGAGCAGGATAGCATGAATGACAAACAAAGCGGGCCCTGTCAAACCTCTTATCCTGGCTCTCTTTGCCTCTTGTGCTGCCTTGCTTAGGATTCAGCCTCTCAACCTCAATGCCTGTTTGCCTGCTTGATTCTTTGTCCGCATCCTTTTCCTTCCTCGTCACTGCCTGTCCGCTCGCCTCTTTGCCTTTAAATTGGGGGTTTTCTCGCTCTTGGCCTGACAACTGGAAAGAAGGGAATCCTACATTTGGGTGTTCCCATTCCTTCTAATTCAGACATGCACGGTGTACGTGTCAGGCCGTAAGCCCACTGACCCTGTTCTTCCAGCATGAGAGGAAACACTGTCCTCTTTTCATCCGGCATCAACAGATCTGACAGATTTGTTTAAAGATATAGAAAGAAAAAGTGGAACATCCCACGTCAGAGCCTTGTTCTGTTAAATGGAGCATAAGATTCAAAAGTCTCAGAAACTTGACGATGGAGTAGAGGTGTTCACACTCAGAGGAGGCGTGGCAGGACAGACTTGAAGCAAAGATACTACGTGAGGGGAAAGAGAGAGGTGCTGTTCTAAAAACAACAGGAAGTTATATACGTCAAAGATGGCGCTCCCATCTCGAGGAAATCAGACCACACAGACATGTTGCATATATTTGTTGATTCAGTGCGACTTGTGCTTTCTGAGGATGTCATTACCGCTGATGGCCAGAGCAAACAAACGGACACTTAGAAATCGCAGAAGAAGAAAAAAACTTGCCTGGGAATAATCCTGTTTTTAAGTTCTCTATATCAGAAGTGATCCAGTAATTTGGAAGTAATACAGTGATAGTACATTGAAAAACAAACTGTATTATTAGCTAATTTGCCATGGTGCTAAGTATAGGCTTATGGGGGGCCTGCAATTGAAACCATATCAACATAATACGATATGTAGCCTTGATTTTGTCGGAGGGTCCCCAGTATCAGAACTACTGTGACAGAGGATCTGTCTCTGATTCTCACTTTGATTGGACAGTGTACACTTTATATGGGAGGTTTAAAAACTAAACAAAAAAACCTGTTCTGCTTAACAAAGCAAGGCAAATTACCTCACTTGTCAATCAGAGGGACGGCAGAATAACAGCACTTGAACATGTGTGAGATAATATACTTAGCATTCCCTGCAATTACTGTCCCTCTTCACCCCTGCACGTTCTTTTAGACCATCAAGTATAAGCGTAAGCTGTTAAAACAACGTGTGTGTGTGTGTGTGTGGTCAAGAGAGAGAAAGAGCAAGAGGATCAACATGTACATACCACCACCATGAGTGTAAAAATCCTGGAGGTTCCCCGAGTGTGATGTTCTTCTCCCATCGGATCTGAGAGGAAGAGAGAAGTGGAACAGAGGATGGAGGGGAGAAGACAGAGGAGAGAAATTAGATATTTGACATCCCAGCATGTTTTATGCATATCGAAATCATTTTGCTCAACTGTCCTCCCAACTTTAGACTGACAGGGCGATAGTCGGACAGAAAAAGAGGCCGACGGGCAGCGAAGTGCAGTGCAGCGCTGAGTTTGCGGATAAGGAACTGGGACTGTTTTGAAGCAGCGGCCCTCTCCACTGCCCTCACAAACCAGCAGAGCTCCTGCCTGTATCTGGACACCGAGATAAGATCCATAGAGAGATAGCAGGCCCTGCTGCCTGCTTCACACACACAGTCCTGCTGACCTGACTCCACACACACACACACTCACATAGTCATACATACATGATTCACCCGAGTCTGTGAGGGCAGCGTGACAGCAGCAAGATTTGTCTTTGTTTTCTGTACATTAGATCCGAGCTTCAGATTTCTATTAAAGTGTCTATTCAATAGATTTCCCCAGTGCAGTTTATAGTGATGTGATGTGCCGTAGGTGGGTTGGGCTTGTTGATTTAATGCTGCTAAAGAGCTGAGTGCTGCACTGTGCGGGAGAGCATAGAGTGGCAAAGTCCTCTCGGGGACAGGAGTATATTGTTTGTATACTATAAATATGAGTGTGAGTGTGTGTGTGTGTGTGTGTGTGTGTGTGCTCCTCACTGAAGAGGAACAGAGGCTAATTGAGGTATGGGAGTCCAGGTGATAGCGCTCTCATTAGATGAGCAGGTGTGTGTGTGTGGGCCTTCAGTTTACCTGTGAGGATAGAAGTCCCTTATCTATTGAAACATTTCTGTGTTTTTCTTTGTGTGTGTGTGTGTGTGTGTGTGAAAGAGACTGGGAGATACATAGGTGCTGAGGTTGAGAGATCTCTATGCATTGCAAAGAAAACATCATTACGCCTTAAACAACACATACACTGGATTAAGCAGAAAAGAAAGAAAGAAAGGCAAACAAATGGAGAAACACATTCCTCAATTTGTTGACACATATGCAGCATAAAGAAACACTGGAAATACAGAAGGGCAACAGAGACACGCTGCAAATCGTACAGAAAGATGCTGAGTGTGACATCCTGAACTGTTTAATATGACAAATAGATTAGACTAATCTATTAGTCTATCAACACACTATTATTTTGATAGTTGATTTGTCATTTTTAGTCATTTTTCAAGTAAGAATTCTAAAAAAAATTGTTTCTGCTTCTAAAATGTAAGGATTTGATGCTTTTCTTCGTCATTTATTTTAGTAAACAGCATCTCTTTGTACTTCAGACTAATACAAAAGAAATAAAACAAATTATATTTGAATGCATCGCCTTGGGGTTATGGGAGATAATGTATATTTTTACTATCTTGTGGTATTTTATCGATTCATCAAGATTAAACGGCAGATAATCAGAAAGCAATAGTCCTCTTACTTGCTTTTTCCAGACCAAAGTCGAGAATTTGCTTTCACACTTTTCCATTGTGTTGTGTTTGATTTGCAGCGTGTCGATATTCACGGTTCATTTATGCTCCTTATGCATGTGTGTCTCTCTAAATTTGCTGTGTTGTATTTATTTGCAGCAATTTATTTTATGTGTTGTCAAGAAAGTGAAGATTTTTATTCCATCTTCATGTGCTTTCTTTAGTTGCAGTGCATTGAGCGCTCTCAGCCACTGTAGCGTGGAGAAACAAGCAGGAGAATAAACAGTGAGGAGATTTAACAGGAAGTTAATAGAGAGGAACAGAAGAAAAATAAAAAAAGGCAGATGATCAACAAAAAGAAAGGATTACAGGAAAAAATCTAAATCAAAGCCAGAAGTGGGTGATCAGGTTTTGTGTGTTTTAAGAAAGCTCTGGAGAACATTGACTGAGCGCTAACATGGTAACCGAACATGCAGACGAGTACAACAAATCATGCCAGGTTGCAACCTTTCTTCGTATACTCGTAAAAGGACATTTTACTGCTGCATGAAGGGGAAAAGGTGAAAGGTCAAGCTGCTGTGTTTGTTTGGATATCTACCCATGAGTGTGCGTCTAATCCAAATACACTGACTCTGACCATATAAGACAGCAAGACACAAACGATGCTGTGGTTGAAATAAACAAAATCATTAAGCAATATACGGTTCCAGGCGCAACATTTGGAGACAACTGGCGTCAAATTGACTTAGCAGTCTTTGCATGCATGCCTCGTGGACACGGATTGTTTGTGTGCATTTGCGTGGATGTTGTTCTAATCCCCGTCTGTGTAGATGTTGCTTAAATTCTTGTTTGAGGGCGTTTAAATGTGTGTTTGGGTCTGTGTGTGTGTGTGTGTGTGTGTGTGCTTCTGGTTGCCTGCCACCCAGAACTTCACCCCTTTCCAGCAGCTTACCAATAACACTCAATCTCCAGGAGAGAAGATTCACCCACAAGGGCTCTGAAATGAGCGAGGCTCTCTGCAGACCCGCCACTTGATCTCCCTGTGCTGCCTTTCCCCCATCGTTGCTTCATATTTTAGACGTCCGCCCGTGGTTGTTGGCAGCTGGGATGGCCTCTGGCAGCCCTGCCCCGCCCTGCCGCCAGCCTGCCTCCCCACCATAAGCTAAGGCAACCAATTTATTGTCTGATTGATACATCCACGTTCCCTGCAAGAGTGATTTGGGGATCTGGTCTGTTCAACTCAACTGGAAGAGATGTGACTTTTTTTTTTTAAGAGTAAAAATGATCATATTGATAGTGACAGTTCTTTTACAGCTTGTTGTGTTGTCCAGGCCAAGTAAGACATAACATAAATGGTTGTGGTTGAAAGCAGTCATAAGCAAACCTAACTGAATAAATAGTTTGACACTTTTATTCACTTTCTTGCTGAGAGACAGATGTAGAACAAGTATACCACTCTCATGTCTGCACTGTAAATATGAAGCTACAGCCAGTAGCTGCTTAGCTTAGCTTAGCGTAGCATAGGACTGGAAAAAGGTTCAGCACTGGTTCCCGGCTACTTCACGGTGAAGACAAAACTCCAGGAAGTAACTGTGCTCGACTAAGATGAAGTCTGGGACAATCACCTGAATAAAACCACAACTTCTTGTTTTTATACTTCAGTATTAGTGCGAATGAAAAAAACAAAATATATTGTGCTAACTGTCTTTATGCTAAGCTACGCTGAAGTCGGCTAGCTATAGCTTCATCATTAAGACATAAGAGTGGTATAGATCTTCTGATCAAACCCTATCACATTTCCTAAAATGTTGAGCTATTCGTTTCATTTTCGATATAGCGTTGACTTTAACAAGAAACCGGGAGAACTAATTTAAACTATAAAATCAGCATGTTGCTCGCACTCTTCCAGATGATCAGTGTTTATGCAGATGCATCAGTATCTCTATGTGACTCTACAGTGAGCTCACCTGATGAAACAGCAGATAAACACTGTCAGTATTCAAGTTGAATGATATGGACCTGCCTTTGTTTGCCATTAAAAGCCCTCTCAGTGTTGGGGAGTGTATTAAGTGGAGCTGAATAAAGCCAGTGGGGCAGGAGAGGTGTAGTACAGGAGATGGCCTGGACACGGGACCATTAGCAGGAAGGATGTCCATTAAGGAAGAGGATGCAACACATTAGAGGCATTACCTCGTCGACAGTTCAGGGGCCTAAAATGAGACTAATCGGTACAGCAGACCTGGGAAACGTGATCATGTTTGGTTCAAATATTAAAAGGTAAACTTGATTTAACTTAGCAGCAACACATTCTCACAATATGTCAAAATGCTCTAATTAACAATGTTTATGATTACAAATTGGAGCTATTAATGAAGGGTGGGTAATCATACTTAGTAGCCCAACTGATGTCATGTTTACATTCTCCAAAATGAATAAACACTCGAAAGAACATTGCTGTTGCTCAGCAGCTGTAAATAAAAGAAATAAAAATGTGTTGCCAAGACTTGGCTCATGATGTATTCATATTGTCTAAGTTGTTCAGTGTCCAGAGACCGGCTTTTAGTAAGATTGCTCAACAGCTGCTTGAACCCCAGAGCAACTTATAATGTGAATTCCATTCCTGGTCATACAATAGAAGGGGAACCACAGTCACGCTTTAGAAACAGGAAGTCAAACTGAAAGAAGGTCTTACCTCTGACAGGAAGGTCTGTGCTGATTTCTGTGCGCCGACATGAAGCAAATACTCGTACACATATAAAGCTAACCTGGAAAACAGAGAAAGAGAGAGAGAGAAAGGTGTCAGTGTCGAGGTATCACATCTTTTACACTCCTCAGACCTCCTCAGTACACTCTAAAAAAAAAACATTTGCAAGATTGTTTCAAAGTGAATAAAAGCAAAACAAGGTCATGCTCTTTCTTCATCCTTAAAATGTGCCACACTTGTTTCGTTCCAAGTAGCCCGTGAATGTGAGTCCAACACATGTGCACAACTGGCAGGAAATCATCCCTGTGTCATTTTAGATGGCGCTTGGATAAACAAGATTTCACAGTATGCGGATCTTATACACTGTGGAGGGGTTGTAAATGTGTGATGTAAAGCTCTGCAGCTCTGGGTTAAAGAGCCTCGGTGGCACTCGCCCATATCCCTGGGGTTTTAAGAACTCTGCTGTTGAGGCACAGAGGCTGAAAACAAGACAGTGTAGACACCGAGGGAAACACGGACAGAGGAGACGAAAAATATCCTCAGACGTGGCTGAAGTCAGATTCTCCGATGTCACCCGGCTGCTTGTTGGATTCCTGTTATTTTTAGATGTCACACATATGTTGATGCCTATTAATGCATCATGTATATATATATATATATATATATATATATATATATATATATATACATATATATATATATATATATATATATATATATATATATATATATATATATATATATATATATATATATATATATATATATATATAACAATAATGACTTAAACTCACAGGAACATAGTCATTAAAATATTATTGGCTTGTCAAGTTATAACCGGCAGATAAACAGTAGAGCGATATGAGCATTTAATTAAGAGTTCAATCTCACATACCGACAAGAGGTAAGTCAAAATCTCCATCTCAATTTGCGATATTCCGTACTTACACTTGCCAATCTGAGTGCATAAGTATACGTATGGCAAAATGCAGTGCACTTCACTACGAGTGCGGTCAAAACGTTGAGTGTGGGACGCGGGACACTTTTCACCCTCAATCCTTCGCTTTTGGCTCCGTAGAGGAACAGGGGCGGAACACCAAACTGGTGAAAATGGTCGAGATGGCAGCGTATTGTCCACATAGTGTACTACATGGAAGAGCAACAGAAGTATCTGGATTTAACTGGCTTGGTCCAACACTGTTACAGGTAGCAAAGGGCTGAAGAGCTTGAGGTTGACTCTCAGCCTTTGATATACTGTTAACAACAACAAAAAATCTTTATCAAGCTGTAGCCCTTTAAGCCCTAACCCCTAAACCTATTTATTGTTTGAGTTGTGTTTAAAGGTTGTACATCGGGATTATATATTATTGTAGCCCTGATTTTTATGTTTAATTTGATACCTAACATGTTTTTTTTTGGGAGGGGGAGGGATTTATACCATGATTTTTTCTTGATTTTCCTGATATAAAAGGGTCCCCCGATTGGGTTTAAGAGGGTAAAAATGGTGTGCTTTCTGCTTGAAATGGCAAAGCACAGCCTCTATCAATGGTGGAAAATGTCAACTGTACTCTGTTGGCCACTTAAACACACAGAATGTATTTATAACCAATAATACTAATAATGTATTTTCAATTGACTATTATATGATAAGTTGTGCCAGTTTTGACATGCTCTGTGTGATTTGTTGATCCAAAGGAGACATAAATGTAATGTTTTCATATAGCAAGTAAAAGTCTGGTTGCCTGGCAACAAGATGAGCAGACTCCATGAAGTCACTGCTCCCGGCTAAGGAATGGTCCAACACATAACCACTTGTAAAAGCACAATGAGTCTGTTTTTAAAATGACTTAAACACACGTTCTAATTAGCGAGCTTCAGACGTGCTGGTAGGTGCATTTTGTTAGAGCCAGGGAAGCCGTTTGGAAACTTTATGCTAAGCTAAGCTAACGGCGTCCTATAGCTGAATATGTTACACACAGACATCAGAGTGGTATCAATCTTCTCATCTAACACTCAGCAAGGGAGCAAATAAGTGTGTTTCCCAAATATTGATCAAAGGCATGTTTTAAGTGAAGAAGCAAAAAGGGCAGAACGTTGCTGTGAATCTGATTCACTAAAATGTAACCAGCTACATTTCACAGCGTGTGATTTTTTTGGGGGGGCGGGTACCAGATCATGGCGTTCTCTTTTTCTCAACAGCTGACTCGTCCTTGTTACTTGTCTCTGTCTTTGCCTTGTTAACTCTCATCCCAGTGAGACACGGAGGGATCAAGACTACAGCAGCCGGGTCCGACTCAAGACTCAACCCAAGAACAACTTAATAATGACAATGTCGTCCTCATGGACCTCTCACTCTGACCACATCCAGTCCAAAAAGCCTGGAGAGACATCCCAGCCTGCAATCTGTTTTAAGTGTGTGAGTGACTGTTTTAATTCTGATCACATGCATCAAGGCCAGAGACACAGAGGTATGACGTTTGAGTGGATCAACCTGATTCATTATCTCCTCAAAGTTAATTTCCCACCAATGTCCCGACAACCCTGTGCTAAAAGAAAATATTCTGCTCCAACTGGTCTAAACCAGTTCCAACTAGATGCTATCACCGCTTCCATTTCTCCCTCTTACATCAGATACAACTGTATCAACACCCATTTCAGATACGTAGTGTAAACACACTGCACAAAAAAAAAAAGAGGATTCAGTGTTTCTTTAAACACTACTACTACTGAAAGGTCCGGTGTGCAGAAACGGGGACAGTGAGAAGTCACAAGAAGGAGCAAACTGCTTGTTGTAAATGTTTAATATTGATCTCAAATGGAGTGACTCTCCTGGTATCGTTAAGTGAAACTGATCAGTGTTGTGTTGAGGAACAAGCCGGTCGCGCTTAATTACGTGTTGCCTGAAAAAGAACATTTTCTGTCTGGAAAAGTGAATGCGATGTGCTGCCTTTATATACATTTACATCCATGGAATACATTTCATATGGTGAAAAAGTTTATCAAGCTTTTCACGATGAATGCTGTATAAAGAAATGTGATAGTATAAAAAGAAAGTACAAATGTTAAATTAAAAAAGCACTATCTATTTCTGCTATATCTTTGATTGATGTTACATTTGTGTGTGTTTTAGGGAGAATATGAACTGTAAATCAAAGATATAAAAAGAAATACTTTTGCCTCCCAGGGATGGGCTGGTCTGTAAATCCATTTTGTTCTAGTGGCCACATGAAGTATTGCAACTTGGAATGTACGCGTAAAACATTTTTGGAAAAGTAGCGGCTATTAATTAGTCATTTAACTTACTTTTTTTTAGCATCACAACCCCCAAAACAGAATTGTATCCATTTGATCCAATAACATTTAGAAAGTCTGGAAGAGACATATGATTAAGTTATGTTATGTTGTCGCATTAACATTTTAGCCAAAAGGAAGTCATTCGGCTCGGCCAGCGGGAGTCATGGACTCCCATGATCTCGACTGGCTCGCTCTATGGGCCCAAACACGCAGATCTGCGAGGAAACCCGCTGGAGGCTTTTTTGGGAGTATACGCCCAGAGAGCAACTTTTAAAGGAATGAAGAGGGCGCCATCCTTGAACACGAAGACACAGTTTGGATGTGTTTTAGTGAGTAAAACAAACTCAAACTGTAAAGGTGTGTGTGTGGATAGTACCGAAACTTCTCCAGTCAAACAATACTTGCATTTTATCCTTTTAGTGTCCGGATCTAGAAGAAGAAAAAACATTTGTATGGTTTGTTCGCAGCCAATGAGAGGGCCAAAATAGGATTTAGAATGATCAGCTTTGTGTTTTTTGGTCATCCACTCACTGAAGTAACCGTGAGCCAGTTCAGGGGGTGTGTGCGTTTCCCATGCAGGTACTGGGAAAAGTGAGAAATCGGTTGGAGTAAAATATAAAAACGAGGTCCTCTTTGTAGTGTGAAATACCCAGCGGCAGGCATCAGCTCCTATATACCCCAACCGCACTGTGCAGGATTCGAACAGACATTCCCATAAGCATTGACCCTGGTGTGATCTCAGGGGCTCTATATGCCCCACTGATGGGCACCTGCCCCGGCTGCAATGCATTATTTAAAAACACTCATTCAAACCAGGCTGCAGGGGACACCTTTTGTTACTCTGTCAGAAGCAGTAAGTGCAACTCGCTGAAGGAGGAGACTTTTTTTTGCGAGCTGATGGAGCAAAGCCAGAGGAAGGCCAGGTAGATAAAGGAGTCATGTGGGGGGGGGTTGTACTGTACAGGAGAGCTGTGTCAGAGGGAAGCTGAAGGTCACGGCCTCATCTCTCTCCTCACGTGGATACTGTAAACCTGAATTCCTTCCCTGTGAATTCTGCACTAGTTACACATGTCACTCAGGAATAAGAGATGAGATGCTTACAAGACAGCCCACTCCACAGCTCACGTTTCCTCTGCAACACATTTCACTCCCCTCCTTCCTCGGCCGAAGTCGTCCGCGGATGAAATTTACCGATAACGTACGTTGATTCAAGTTACATGACGAGAAGAAGATCTGTCTGAGTGGGAGGATGAATATTTAAGCTGCACTTTGACTGCTGACTAAATGTCAGAGCTCAAGATGTAAAGCGGCTGAGTGACTTTACGTTAAAAGGAAGAAATAAACCGCCAACCGCTGTTCCACCATATGGCATCTTGGTGGGAATCCAATGCACCATTTGCAATCTTCTTTTCCTTCCTGGCTCTAACCTTGTGCGGCCTAACTAGTGCTTTGCTCAATGTCCACACATCAAGGAGATCTCTCCCACTGCCTTGTCCCCAGGAAACACACCTGACATTTAGCCCCAGGCTGCCCCGTCCAGCCCTCCCTTCCCTTCGCTCGCCTCCAGAGACAAGGGCATCTCGGCTTAGTTTAGCCAGCTAAAGCACAGACAGTTAGCAAATTAACTTTCATGTCGTTGCTTCAATAATTCAGCAGCGAGGGCAGGGTGAGGTAAGGTATGAACAGAGGAAGTGATGGAGGAGGGTTCAGCAGGGCTCGTTACGGCACATACTTTCATATACGATCTTTAACAAAAGAATAAACATGGGTAGCATGCATTATTTATGTCTTCAGAGGGGCATTGAATGTAGCACAAAGCACAAAATATTATTTCCTAAATATTAAATATTTATAAACATCGTATGAAAGCAGTACAGATCTGACTCTGTGGTGGTGAACGGGTGTGGTGGCGGCGATGTATCACTCGGATGCCGGTTTGAGACACCTGTAATGCTGTGAAGCGGCTTCACTAAAGCTTATTCCCACTGCACACACAGTTTATATTTGCTTGGCTTTGTTATGGCAGTTCCTTTGTCAAAACAAATCAGTGTCAGCACGCGTGTAAACACGCCTGGCTTTAGCCACGGGTTAATCCACACTGACACACACAAACATTTAGTCCTCTCACTTTCTACCGCTCCGTGACGGTTACCCATCGACACGCTCACCTGTAAGTGTCCCCTCACCTCAGAGGCTAACTGACTGATAACTTGCTCATTTTCACTTTTCAATGAAAGAGGCAGAGGAGATGCATCGGTAATGACTCGGGATGAGAGATTATATTGACATAGCTGACATCGTTTTGTTATCGCCTCCTCCCACAGCAGTTAATGAGCACAGTAATATGATGGAACTTTACCCTCAATAATCCGATTAAATCATTTGTTTTCTATGTTCATCCTCAGGAACACATGAAGTCTTTCTTAAGTACCTGTTGTCTATTGAGACAGCAGCTTTTCCCTAATAAAAGAGAGAGAGAGAGAGACACACACACACACACACACACTTATCTTCTATGTCGCTAAACTGATTAACAACTTCAGGCACGTAGCCTCAATATTTATACTGTCTCCTTTATTTCAAGTGAGAAAACTAACAAATTTGTGCGGATGAACCCAAAGCAGCTGACGAAAGGCAGCATTAATTGACTGTTGACACGTCTGAATGAAAGCAGTCAGCCAAAGGGTGCCGAGGGTAAATCAAGGGTTTCTTTACTTTTGGTGCAATGTTTCTGCCTATGTTAGCGCGCAGCTCTTTATGCTTTTCTCAAAAGGGTAAAATGCAGATGGCAGAGCCATCTGTGTAGAATCAAAACCATGCATTCAGACCTGAAGATGCCCATTAAACTGCACGTAAATACGTGGGAGGAGCCAGAGGAGGAGCGGAGGATGTAAAGAACCCCGCGTTCAAAACAAACTGATTAACTTCAAGTTCTTGAAGTTCCTTTCCCAAACAAATCCATCAACACTTGAAATCGCACAAAACTGTCTGTAAACAAACACGGAAGATTCAAAAACAAACGCAGGGAACGGAGTTCTTTTGGAAAATTAAGTGCTTATAAAAAAACGTTTGATCCAGCTATTCCATATTTTTGTGAATGGCACCTTTAATTAGGAAGCTGGATTCACTAGTGCATGTTTCAAAGAGAATCCAGTTACTAAATAATAAGGTGACATCAATAGTGAAGCTGCTGTACCCCTGTTCAAAATAAATTAAATAAAACGCTAGGGAAAATAAAGTGTAGAGAGTAATTAATTTCTTCGGTCGCAAGGGCACCAGGTCTTCCTCTGCTTTTATTAATAATATCATTATTATTATCAATGTTTTCTTCTCACAAAATGTCCGATCACAATAAAGTGTCTCAAGGATGTGGACAAAAAACACTTCAGTCCCCACTCGGGAACTCAAGACAGTGAAACCAGGCAGTGATTCTATGGCGAGGCCTTGGCTTGGGGAAGGAATCCACATTCATTGTGAAATGTACATGTGAGCGTTTTATGTTGCATTTCTCAACAGGTTGGATTCGAGACTTGGTTTCATTGAAAAGAAACAAAAAACACACATTACTGCGCTTGTGTATTGGAACATTTTCTTTAAAACGACTGTAACCTCTTCAGGTGGCTGATAGCTGATGTTTAAGTATAAACACAGAGGTACTTGCTGAGCTTACTTTTAGTGTTTTTAGGTTTCAGACTGCACATCTGGACCAAATCTGATCCACAAATCATCATTACAGGACGACCGTGAGACCGAGAGCTGATCAAAACACACAGAGACGACATCGCAGGCCTTCATCGCTGCTGCTCTAACTTTTGTTTAAGTTCCACTCTTTTCTTAGGGTTGAAAGTGGAGAAAAAATGATTATGAAGAACATATTTCGTTTGGCTGTTTGTAAACTCTCAGGTTAATCCACGATTTCCCTGAAAAGCTTCGGCAGCTGGCCGTCACTCCTAACGACACCAGGTTGCAAACTAAAACCAAATGATGCAATAAAGTCTTTTTTGAAATGTGTATGACAGATTTGAGAATAACGGCATTGCAGGAAATACACAGCAGCACACCTCCCCTCATGCAACTTCTTCCTTGTAGCAACTCACATGTCCTGCACACACCTTTGTGTTGTCACACTGCTCTGGACACATTACATTTCTCTCCAGTCTCTACTAAGGAGAATAATGATCTAAAACCAGCACACATTCATACATTACTGGGTCAAAAACATCCTGTGGAACATAAGGAAAACTATTTTCTCTCTTGTATTTCGAACATACAAGCTGACCAAAACTTATTCCACCGCACTTTATGAAGCCAACGTGGATCATTTATTATTAATGCGTAGTATATTTAGTGTAGTGTATGACTTGATAATCAATCCTCTTAGCAAGAGCTGCGGCTGTGATACTTGTGTCCTCCCTTATGAGTGAGTCCAGCCGGGGCGCCCTCTTTTTAGTATCTGAATATGTAAAGGTCCATATGAATATGTAAATGTGAATATGAGCTAATTCAGTGATGCATTGAGGCAGCTGTTGTGAGCTCCACATTTACAAGGAAACATGTGTTGGCCCTGCGGGGCAGGTTAGGGTGACAAGACAGGTGAGGGGAGAGGGCAAGCGTCATCCATTATGTGTGGACAATACCTATAGGCCTGTGACGTGCGGCGGCAAACCCACACGCTTAAATACGAGATATACTGTGGAGTTTCTGATGTATGAACTACATGCAAACACACAACAAGAGTTGTGTTATTCACATGCAGCCTCAAAAACAGACGCATTCATCATTTCCAGCACCCAACAGACGATTTCTTATAGGTTAAATTATTAATCCTCCTCCTACACTTTCATTTGAAATACATGCTGCCTCTGCACTGATTTCTCTCCCAATAACACATGGAACATAATACACACTCCCTGAACAAGCAACTAGAAGCTGTCTATATTTAACAAAAACACACAGCATTTAAATGATCCACTGCTTTCAATGAGTTGTAAAAAAAAAAAAAAAAAAAAAAAGTAAGGAAGGAAGGAGGCAACACCACACAAACAGGTGTAGAAGCAGGCCAGCGTCTGCTGATGGTTCATATGCAATATTAAAGCATCATATCAGTTCAAAGGTCACTCTGCCTGCTGTTCATCAAACCACATGGGACTGTTTTCATTTAGGATCCACTCCGCACAGACACAAACACACATGGAGCTGCTCAATTTTCCAATAATCGGATGTGAATTCAGAGTGAAATTAAACGCTGGTGGCACCAGAAGTGTGCAAAGTCGTATTCGAGGAAGCTTACACTAAGCACACTAGCGAGGCCACATCTCTAGGAAGCTTAATCAATTGAATGTGACACAGCAATGCATCAAAAAATACAAGAGAGTCTCTAAAGAAATTTTGTTTCTATTACAGATGGATGAGGTGCTTGTGGATCTGCACAGCCTCTCAGGACCTGACTGTGTTTTTGGATTACAATTGCATCTCAGCAGGGATGCCTGCTCACTCCTCTAACCCCAGACTGTTGAGTGCTTAAAAATAGCAAACGGTGATAGAGGGCTACACCGGTCTAAAGCGCGGGGATGCAAAGAAGGTCCAAATCTGTGAATGGCCCCATGCAGGAATATAGGGAGGCATGCGTCGAAATAAAGAGCAGAGCAGCTTCAGCCAAGGGACAGTGACAGTTAAAAAGTTACATTGGCTTTTACATCTTTTAACCAGTAGTCCGTGCACTAGTAAATGTCTTTTTTTTTGTGAGGGGGGAAAAAAATGAATATTTAACACAAAATCTAACAAAAAGCATGATGGAGTTTCACCACATAGATTTATTCAATTTTTTTTTTACAATATTTCCACATACATGAATAATAACGTGCGGTACTACAACCACCGACTTGTGATAGAAGTCTGTAACGTTAACAGCTCGGTGCTCGTGGCAGCATGTCTCTTTCCCCTTCGCGTGAGCAGCCGATGCTTTAAAAAAAAAAAAAGAAAGAAAAAAAAAAGTTTAGCACCGCTGTCTGGCTGCTGAACGGGACCAAACTTTTCCCTTCATCGCCAGGTTTGATTGCGCCCCGGCGGCGTCACGCCTGGAGGCACACGGCAAACAGCCCGAGCGAGCTGCCCGTTTCTATTTCTAAAACACCAAATAATGCAACCGCCCGGCAGCTTCATACCTCTGAAAGTTTACGAGAGGACGAGCGAGCGCAGGGACCAGCACATCCAGCCCGACAGACACATGTTTTACAATGAAATAAAACACACAGACACAGAAAGAAAGACAGAAAAACAGAAAGACAGAAAGAAAGAAAAACGCGCTTCATCTTCTTCCTTCCAATGCTGCATAAGCTCTTTTGTATCGCAACATTAAATAACATTGTTGCTGCCCCGAAATATGTTACACCACGTTGACGCACGGACGCACAAATATTAGTAAATATCCCGTGCATACAAAAAACCAACAACAACAAGAAAAACGCGAAAGTGCAAACAAGAGGTAAAAACGAAGGACCAGTAAAGTTTAAGAGATGCCGCTCTGAGGTGGTCGCAGGAGGATAACCCCGCGCGCAGGAGCGCACTTTGGTACCGTACGCTGCTTTTAAATTACACTACCTAGTTTAGAAAGTTGGTCTCCTCTCCAATGCCCCCCTCGCCCGCCGATAAGCAGGTAAAGTCCTCACGTATAGCGCGTAATTCACTTACTTTTCTCTCGCTTGGCTATCGGAAGGGACGACAGCTCCTTTACCTTTGGCGTACATGCTGGATTCTGTTTTAAGACTTTTGCCCCACTCAACACCTGTCAAAGAAAGCAGCCAGGAAAACGCTCCATCTCCATAGCTACCCCTTTAGTGTTTTTCCTCCCCCCCCCCCCCCCCTTTCTCCCTCCCCCCAACTTCTCCTCCTCCTCCCCCTCCTCCTCCTCCTCCCTCCTCCTTCTCTCTCCTCTCCCTCCCTCCCTCCCTCTCTTTCTTTTTTTTTTTTTTTTTTACATCTCCAACATTGGCCACAAATCAGGCACAGTTTCTATTGGGGGGACTTGAAACCGTCCTGGTGGATTTTTTTTCCCCTCCTCAGCCGCTGTTCCGCAGACCTGCTGCTCCTCCCTCCGTTGTGCACGCGGTGGGGGCTCCTTAAAGGGAAACACACACTTTTTGTTTACTGACCTCAGAAACATGAGGAGAGAAGGGGGGAAGATGGGGAAAGGCATGCCGGGTACAGGTCTCTGCTCTAAACGGCTACAGCCAGCTCTTTTTGGGAGGCTGGCAACAGTCCTAATGTTTTCCCCCCTAAAAAGACATTCCAGGACTCCAGCTCCAATTTGTTTTTTGACTTTGACCCACACCAATGAGGACACTACTGTCATTTTTTAACATGTTTGAACACACGCTTTTTGGAAAGAATTATTTCCCATTTTGTGATTGTTGTCATGACCCCGAACAAAGTGCTATTTTTTAGTTGTTAGGGCTGTACCGATAGTCATTCATGACATTGACATTCAAGGTTCAAGGTTTTTATTTTGCCATTTGTGCCTAGATCAACAGTCCAGATCTTTTGTGCAGGGCTCTCTGGGTCAACAGTTTTGGAAATAAAAACACACTATAATAAGAAAGAGAAAAAATATAAAATACGAAAACACTATACACACGGTAGTAAATGTACAAAAGGTGGTCGTATGTACAAGAAAGGTATTAGATACAGTTTACTTTTTTTTTTTTTTATTACAGTAATAAATAGGCTAGTCCTGAGTGCAGTTTGGATTGTGAAAAGAAGGGGAAAAAATCTGAATCCTCACGCGAATGCTGCGCTACGGTTTAAACTGTATTTCTGCACAGTTGCAGATAAGATAAAGATTAGGCTACACTAATGTTATTGGGATTATACTATTTATCGAATTATATTCCAGTGGTGGCAGCATAGGATCGTTGAATTGTTGTTGATTGAACATAATATTCTGTTTCAAACCATATTTGTTGACATTCACCGTTTTAAAAACTGCATTTCCACTGCTTTCGCGCAATGATAAGTTACATTTATTAAAAGAGGTTGATTTAAATTGAGGTAGGCAGACATTCAAATCTTAATTTGAAATCTGGTAAGAAGGGTTAGGGACATTCGGTACAACCGTATACCAAAAAACCCACCAGAGCAGTGGCGAAGTGCGGCCTGTAGCGAGGTGCTACGCAAACAAACGGCGGCCGCTCTGAGCTCAGAAAAGCTGCGGACGAAAAGAATCTGCGGCGAATCGCGGCCCGAGAGTATCTGCAGCCAATCAGAGAACTGCGACCCGTGTGACAGGTTGACCTGTGCTACAAAGAATGTCTTCCTGCCTGAAATGCATGCGCATGCCTCCTGGCCGTAGCAAAATGTAATAAGCGCGGCGCAGCGGCACTTTGACGCTGCCTGCTATGTTTTCGGCATTAGAGTCGCCTTTGGCCCCGAGAAATCCTCAGCTGGTGTCTGAAGAATATTTAGTTTGAAGGAATAATGAGTTCTCCTTAGGATAGTGTGGTTCAAGGATTATTACCAACTCAAGTGCTTGTCTGGAAAGACAGATAAACAAAGGCAGCAGTTCCAATCCAATCTTTTAATATTGCATAGTTCAACTGGTTTACCTGACAATTTAAGAAAAAGGAAAAGATGTTAATCCAGGGATTGTAATTCCCAATTTTAATGACTAATAATCCAACAAAGGCAATTCAACCTGAATGAAGATTGGCATTAATCTGGGGTTTTGCAGAATTGTCAAATATCAATGTTGTTGAGCAATACATTTATATTTGCTGTTGAACAGATGCTATAAACCTCCGACCGTGTGCAGAGGGTTCATGAGTTTGACTGACAGCTCATCCTGAGACCTTTAAAACTGACCGGGAACTCCAGTTCTTTTGTCTCCTTTTTGTGTCGTCTCTTCAGGAATCGTAGAGACAAAGCAATTAAGCGGCGCTGCCCAGTAAAATATACATCTATTTGTGTGCACTCACGCTTTTGAAGTAACTTTTAAATCCAGTCACGGCACCATTAAAACCAGTGGCGTGCAGTCTGAACGCACCTTTCTGATCCGTTGAACCACTGTTCTAAATTAGCATGCATTGAACAGTAGCCTTTCCTATACCACTGGATTCAGTGTGGTATTGTCTGATGGGGACACATTTCCCAACACAGGGACGATCAGTTTGGGACCCGTTTACCACAAACCCGGTGAACCAAGACGTCCCTTTCACAGGACATGTGGGGCGGTGAGTCGTGTAGTTTTCGACTCACGGGTCCCTTCATCAAGCTACCCATTGTACACACTTGACTCAGACCCTGATCTTGATGTGGGTCATCAATACAGGTCATCAGGCACAGGCACACAAAAAACAAAGTTCACCAACTCTTGACACATGCTTAAAGTAAAAGGAGCAAGGCACTTGAAATAGCTCAAGAACTGTTTACAGTCTGCATCACTGGTGTGAGTGCTGTCAAAAATGGTATGAGGAATGTGCCTCTGAAACCCTTATTGATTTTTGTTTATATCAGTGGGTGTTTGCCTGATGATAATCACTGACTGATGTCAAAGATTATGCACCTTTTCTTTCCACAATTATTTGACTCAAACTGAGAGATAATCTTGATATTAGTCCGGTCAGAGTACAACCAACCACACAAACAGCTCTGAGGTTTACTTCACTCACTCTGCTTTCTGAGCAGCAAAGTACGTGATCTTTTGTTATTCACATTATTAAAATCTTTTTTTTTTCTAAAAGAACAGTTTTGATGTGGATCCAGAGGCGATGAGTTAACCAAGGGCGTTCTTGGTTAACAAGAGGGAGGCTTAAGCAGCAGTCTCCAGTGCCAAGTCATATACTCACAGTTCTGCAAAGAGAGTCAGAGCACAGCTTCTACTGTACATCTCACGTCTCACACAGGGCCCCATCCTGATGAGATCTTTAGCTGATTGTTAGCTAAAAGGGGATTGGTTATTATTATTCATTCCAACTCTGACACCCCGATGACCCGAGGGCAACCCACTTTCCCTGGCACTCTTACACCTCCGACTCCAATTACAAAGCAGCTGTAGAAAGGTGGCACCCTGGTTGTTTCATATCACCCAATGTGCTGTATAATAGCGTCTATGATTAGCTACGAGATCCTTAAAGTGAGACAAGTTTATGGTGTTTGTCAACCCGGCCTAAAGGCAGGACGTGCTTGTGATCTTTAACTTTTAATATCCTATAGCATGCTCCCTTATCAGGCCAGTTTACTGCTCACAGAGATCAGTGTTTGATACAGAGCTGGCTACAGGAAGCAGATCTGAAGAACACAAGTGTTGAGGTGGTTAATAGCTACACAATGAATTATTTTGTGTTTTATATTTGTAATTTAAGGGGTTCTCCAAATTTTTCATAAAGTTGGGGATCTCACAAGAGAAAAAAGATGAACATCTAAACAGCAGGGATATTTTAAATTGACTCCAGAGCATTGGGCAAGCTACAATAACCTACATCCTACATTTCCCATAATGTAAAGCATATTTCATTACAATCCATACAGTTCCAGTTTGAAATCTAGGCTCTCTGTTAAAAGACATTTAGCCTCAACGCCAAGCCGAGACAATCAAAGAAGACATTTATTAAACCAAAGAAGACATTTTAACCAAAAAGTACTTCAACTTCTTGTGATTTGTTCTAAAGTTGAATTTGTATTGATAAGTATATATAAACAACTTGATTAATTTAATGTAAAAAACATTGTAAAAGTAAAATTTACAACCAAAAGATGTTTTATGTATATAATGCATTTTTTTTCTTCAATTTTTTTGACAGTTTGTAATTAGATAATAGTCGCTAATGCTCCTTCTGGTTGCAATTTGTAATTAAAAAGGTGAAGAAGCGTTAAAATCTGCATATCCGGTGGGTGATAACAGCCATGCTTGATGTGAGACAACTCGGTCCTGTTGACATTCTTGCACTAAGCAAGTAAGTACATAAAGTGTACACAGTGTACGACATGGAAGTGGAAACGGAAGTATCCAGATCAAGAAAAAGCAGTGTGCTTAAATAAAAGAGTTAGACAACATCGCAGCAGCAAAGATAAGTTGTCATGACTTGTCACAATGACCAATAAAGATACTTCAAATTATACCTTTCAGACTGGCTTAATGACACATGGCTTTGGTGAAAAATAAAAACTGCTAATTCATAATACATGTTTGACGTCAAAAGCTTCGGGTAATAATAGTGCTGATTTGTAATAACTGCAATTTCAAGTAATAGAGACCACGCCTTGCAGCAGTATATTTTTTTACTGATATCACTTAGGATAACAAAGGAATTAATGTGAGATATATAAAAGAAAACCATGATTACATATCCTTTCTTTGGCAACCCATAACTATTTGGGGAGGAACCCAGAGGTAAGCGAGTGCTGTTTTTTTCCTGCTTCTCTCTCTGTCATTTTCTCTTTTGGGTGGCCTTTCTTTCACTCAGGCAAGCAATGTAGTTGTTGCAAAGCCGGGAACCACTAAGCCATCTCTGGCCACATTTCTTTACACTGAATTGTGCGTTAAACTCTTGTTGCCCTGTTGCCGTCTGAAGAGTGCAGTCCTTCCCCATTAAAGACTGCCATGTTATGCAATAGCTCCAGCAGTGAGGGTCCGCGTTGGGCGTGCAGGCATCCAGTACCCCTGCTAGTCTCTGCTCCGCTCCGCCCCGACGGCGGGCCTGCATGGGAAGGAAAAACACAATAAGTTGCAGACCAGACCAACAGAGGAATTCCCTCAGCCCCTGCCTTTGTGGGGCCAAATTGTAATTAATCACAGGTTGAATAATTCAGCGCCGAGCGAATGGATGCCTTTCTCAGCCCATTTCTCGGCACCTGCCTCAGGAGGCGTCCCAAGAGCCTGCATGTGTGTGTGTCGGTTATGTTTGTGTGTGTGTGTGTGTGTGTGTGTGTGTGTGTGTGTGTGTGTGTGTGTGTGCATGTGTGTATGTATATGTAGGAGCTCTTCCAGGGCCAGTAAAAAGAGAATCACACAAGCCAGAAACAACCAAACACAAGACAGCAACGAAACCTCCGCCCTACAATCCCTATGACTCAGCCTTGACTCGCTGTGGCCCCTTGATCCGCCTCTTTTCTTCTTCTTCTTCACTCGCAGTCCATCTCTCCTCCTCCTCTTCCTCCTCCTCCTCCTCCTTGACATCTTGACTTAGAAAGGATAAATGGCACTTTAAAATGCATTATGGAGAATTCTTGAATCTCTCTTTATGTCAGTGATTGGGTCAACAGGTTGGAGGAAGCTTATCTGTTTGCTTGGAACAGAGAGTGGGAGACAGTCGGGGATAATGCTCATGTGGCAAAATCATTCATGCTAATCCTGTGAATTTCACACAGGAAACTGCAACAGGACGTCGCTCTATAGTTCCATCAGCCGGCATTAACGTGAAACGTACATCCTTGGCTGCCTTTCGGTCACTTAATTGAAATCATGCTTCCACAAACACACAGGTCTTGTTTTGTTGCTTGGTTTGAATAATGCTCAGCTTAAGGTGTTTACTTTGTCATTGCAAAAAAGTACACATCTCAGCAAAGACCAAATATAACACTAAGCATGTAGGAAATTGTATACAGCAGTAAATAAAATGTGAAAAAATCCATCTGCACAACACAGCCTTGATAAACATCTAATGCTGCTGAAACATTTTTGAGGCTCTAAGCCCCCTGCTTACATAACTTCAAGCACTCTGTTATCCCAAAAATGAGCCTGTCTGTCTTCTATTGTGTCTGTCTGCGTGCCTACCTACCAGCTGTTATGTTTGTCCGCCTGCCTTCCTGTCTGTTTGTCTGTTTTGATTTACGTCATTCCACTTGGTCACCAAGTATGTCTGTGCCAACCCCTCGCTTTCCTTCATCCATCTGACACCCAGCGGCTCCTGCGGGCCTCTGCTGCGATGAAGAAAGGCCGTGCTCTTCAGCGCTGCCATAATTAGAGACAAAGAAAGAAAGAAAGCTTTGGCACTCGTTGCTTTTGAGCGCCTCCTCTGCAGATACAGGTTGCAGCCACACATGAAAGCAACAATAAAAAAATAAAAAATCTCCTATATCTTTCTTTCCGCGTCGCCTCGTAAAAATGTTCAAAGTCATTGCAAACTTTAAAAACACTGTTCCACATATTGCAGTTGACAACACAAACACCTTAATGGGTAAAAGAGATCTGTGTTACATTTTCTCCTTTTTCTTTTCAACTTGTTTGTGCAGTTACTTCAGATTTAGCAGCTGATGAAGCCACTTTACCATCAATCCAACCCCTTGAACCCAAGAGCGATGAGGTCTTAATAAGCAGGCGTTCACATTGAAAACACCACTGCATAAAAAAGACTCAAACATGCAAGGTGCTGGTTGGGTAATGTTGTTTCCAACCTTAGCTCCCACAAATATATGTGGCCATACAACTAAACTGCATTATCAATCATGTTTCGAGGAAAACGTGTTTTTCTCCTGGATTACGATCGCAGTTTTGAACGCGTGGTCAACGTCAACGTGACTAAATTTATTAAAATATCATGGATTAACTTGAATAAATACATTTGTCTCGTATCTTCAATTGCGAAAGTGACATTAAACGTTCAACATAGCGTTAATATACTGTAAGTCATCGTTGACTTTTCATTTCACAGTGGACACAGACAGACGTCTCCTGAGTGTTTGATTCGAAAAAACTATTTGTGACACGTCAAAAGCAAACGTAATGAGTACAAAGTCTTTTAAAAGTGCAGCCGCTTCAAAAACACCTTGACAAAAAACGCGCATGTGTGATTGGCCCCTTAAGGCTCGTCATCCATCGTGCAAGTTTGGTCCGTCGCAGACAAAAATTTACGTCGGAGAGAAACAAATCTTTGGTCGTAGCAGCCAGATTGAGCTGCGAGAAACGGTGAGAGAGATCTCTCCCAATATGACAACTTTTACAATACACTTCTGCCAACAAATAATGAGACAAAATGTTGCAGAGTACACGGGCCAACGTGTTAGCGTAAGCGCCATTCTTGAATTGAAGTAAAAAACAAAACATGAGGGATCACACGACGAGTCCATGACGTGTCTCTGCTTGCAAAATCTGACACGCCTCAAAATCGAATGGTTCAACACAGATTTCCACAAGCGGTTGATTTGACCCGTCTTCAGAGTGTCACATGCAATGCACCTTTAAGATCGCCGTTATCGCACAGTGTGTGCAGGCCGTGACGCACGTTACATAAAGACGTTACATAAAGACATACTGAAGACTGAATTGTGGTGGTGCAGATTGAAATGTGAAAAAAATAAATAAAAATTGGTCCGATGAGGTGCGGTCAGAGAGAGCAGCATGTGTCTTCTTCCTTCACATGTATTCTCTACACCACGATTAATTTGTCCCTGCACCTTTAAGAACGAGTAGAAGAGAGGGAAAGGGGGTGAGAGAGAATGGAGAGTGCAGTGGCAGAGAAAGAGAGAGAGGGAAGGAGAGAAAGAGAGAGGGAGGCGGTGGTGATGTTCTCATGTGTTTTCTTTCTGTGGGAAGTGGCACAGCCCCACCGCAGCATAAACACACACATGCATGAACACACGCCTGCCTCCCTGCCCACACACACACACACACACACACACACACACACACACACACACACACACACACACACACACGCATGCACGCACGCACGCACACAGGAAGGCAACACATTTTTCTACGTGTGAGTGAGGGTCCCTATCCTCACACAGTCGGGGAAGAGAGAGCCATGTTGACGACCATATTCCACAGCTGTGATCCCATCGTACTCTGCAGACATGGAAGAGGGAGGAAGGGACGGCGTAGAGAGGAAGGAGGAGGGGTTACTCGCGGTTACTTGCGTGGTGGAGAGGGGGAAAGAACAAGAGGATTTTCTGAGTAAAAGTTTTGTATTTTAGAGAGAGAAAGACCCCAGATGAGCCACTGCAGTGAGAAAGTATTGGTATTGGTATCACCAGAGGAATTTCCTTTGTGACTTCACATCACAGATAGAACACAGACACAAACATGGCTGTAATGTCTCCACCAGTAGATCCCCTTTATTTCTGGGTGATAACTGTGAGGAGGAATTGCTCTGTGTTTTTCCAATGCGGCTTCCTGCTTAGATGGGAACCACAAACAGCTCGGCCCAACCCCGACAGAGCCGCTCTGAAACATGTGGTCACATCCTATGCATGCTCACTCTCTGCTTCCGTTATCCATTACCCACCATGCTCCACTCCGCCATCCCTCTATTTCCCCACCACCACAATATATTGGCTTTGCCTTCCTCCGACATAGAATCAAATTACCATGGCGGCGCTGAGGAAGACGACGTGCTACACTCAGCCCCGGAGTGAATGAGAAGTGAGAGTGGCAGCTAGCTGTTTTCTGTAACAGGCTTTGTGGTACTCCGATCCCCTAAGCTGGACCCGAAAGAGCCATGGCGAACCGCAAGACACAGTCAGATAAGGGCCGAGCCGGCGGTTCGCAGAGGAACACGTGCCGCCTGCGACTGGCAGGCAGGCGGTGAAATTGCATCATCAGCGTGAAGGCAGCCACCACGCCAAAAACACGCCTCGGCGGAAACCGCGAAAAACATGACGTGCCAATCATTCCTCCTCCTCCTCTTCTACCATCCCCACTCTCCGTTTAGCAACCTCTTTCTATCTAATGCCACCCCTCATCCTCCCCCCTTGTCACCCCACCCCGAGCCCTGTCACATTTTTTTATTCTCCGTACCAAAACATGCACATGGGCACGCTTGCCAGCATGCGTGCCCACTCTAGCACGTGCACACATTCTGCATCACAGTTTGTCTCTGCTGCATGTCTCCCACGCGTCCTCGTACACCACTGCCAGGCGGCATGGAGCACTGTGACCTCCCACTGCCCCGAGGGCCTCTGTGTATGCATGAAAGTGTGTGTGTGTGTGTGTTGCAAGGGGGGGTTTTAGGCAGACGGGTAATGGGGGTTGTCACACCAGGGAGTCAGGGAGAGGCGGTTGTCTGCTCCTCTGCACCCTACAAGAGAGAACTGGTGCCATTGTGAACATCATTCACTCCCCGAGCTTCACAACAGAAGCCTTGAGTGATGAAACTACCAATCACACGGGGAAGAAAACCAAACCTGCAACTTTTACAGCCATTAAGTATTTCCCTTTCATCACTATGAGTCAACGCATACACTTGAAAATAAAACATTACAAATCAATTTCGGCAAGTACCAAGTTGTACGATTGGTATTTATATATATATATATATTTAAAAAGAAATCAGTGACGGGTTGATGGAGACAATGGAGTGAGACTAATGTGTTGTCAGCCGCGTTTTGTTCCAGCGGACTTGTCAGCTGCTTGTACATTTGACTAAGTTGGCTAAATTGCGTGTGATGCAAAGACGAGGTCACCGAGGGGACAGTCGCTGACACGATAGCTGAAGGGGTGTGTCAGGCGGGGTGGGATGCGCGTAACGGTGGGCAGGGCAGACTGGATTGTGATCAGTGTATGGAGGAGGGTGGGTCGGGGGGCTCAATAATATGAGTAATGCCACACAGAAAGTAAACAGCCATTCTGCACGTTCCTAACACCTACAGCAGCTGACTGGCAGACAGAGATGGTGGCAGGGAGGGAGGGGGAGAGACAGAAACAAACACAGAGAGGAAAATCAGGAGACACTTCTGTATGAAGTTTGCTTAATTTTTTAAGCTCCCAAAATAGCCACAGTGGGATGATGAATTTAGAGCTGCTTGTGTTGTCAGGAGAGAGTAGGATGCAGGTATTGTTTGGTTGTCTTCTCCTCCCTCCTCCCCCTTCTCCTTGCACTTACACATCTCGATAGATAGACCCACGGGAGCTCGTCTCCTGCATGAACCCTGCTCTTGCTTTAAATTGCACTGTAGAAAAATGTGTATCTTGAAGTCCATAAGCAGGCAGCGGGGACGGCACGCTGAAGCTTTTGTCTCAGTGTGTGCCACTGTGAAAAGTAAAATCAAAACCGAGCCAACGCCATGGGATGCCTGGGGAATGCCACCGCAGGCTTCACACCGAGGTGGAGGCTCGGCAAGATGCTCGCCGGGGCTCTTTGGCTTGTATGAGAAAAGTCTCCGGGTAGGTGTGTGCATGTTTGTGTGTGTGTGTGTGTGTTGTGGTATATTGGATCGAGTGTGTGTGTGTGTGTGTGTGTGTGTGTGTGTGTGTGTGTGTGTGTGTGTGTGTGTGTGTGTGTGTGTGTGTGTGTGTGTCAGGAATGTAGCATTGCTCCCTCTCCCTCTTTCCCCCCCCCCCCTCTACCTCAGCTCCACTCAAAGTGGCTCAAACTAAAAACGGGTGTTTTAAGAAGTAAGGAGGGATTTTGAGTTTTGCTGTGACTGTATTTCTGTGTGCGTGTGCGTGTTCTGCACGTGTGTTTGCGTGCTTTCGTACATGTGCTTATGTTACATGGAAAGGGGGTGTCAGCCTTGCCGAAAATGGGTTGACGTGACCTACATATCCATGTGGCTTCTTATTAGCATACACCCATATTTCATATAGACACACTTGTACACGGGCACACGTGCACACACACACAAACAGACACAGACACACACGCACACACACACTAAGCAGATAACGGAGACCTGTGTCATAAAAACAGCCAAGAAGAAGGCTATTTACATTATTTGCATAGTGTCCTTTGTTTGCCTTTAACCGTCTCAACACCAGAGCAGATGGCACTCTGACACACACACACACACACACACACACACACACACACACACACACACACACACACATAGACAAGTGTGAGGTAGTAGGGCATCATGAATGTGCGTGCAACCCTGTGGCCAACCATGTCTATCTTTAGGATTGCATGACAAACAATTTACAATATGAAGCTCACACTCCGGTGCACATGATCATACATGACTGACACATCAAAACTGATAAACACATGACACCACAGAGGGCAGAAGGTACATTTGAGGTTAAACAAATTGTATTTGTGATGTAAAAAGAAGAATTGAGGGGAGAAAACAAGAATGATTAGTCATTTGGTTAATGTTCTAAATTGATACTTGTCTGATCTACTTCTCTTCTAGCAACCTCGTCTCATGTAAA
The DNA here is from genome assembly GCF_910589615.1 of Taurulus bubalis. NCBI lineage: Eukaryota > Metazoa > Chordata > Actinopteri > Perciformes > Cottidae > Taurulus > Taurulus bubalis. The sequence continues at coordinate 22,883,486 of NC_136595.1, read as the reverse complement.
TTAGGTTTATGTGCAACCGGAAATGTTTTCAAGGAAAAATAGTGACTGCCATCTTGACTTTGTTCACTCACATGCATTTTTTCTATTCTAGAAAGTGCAACAAATGAGGTTTAGGCTACAGATACACATGTGTTGGGATTTGGGTAAAATATTGACAAAGTCAGCGTTGATTCAACGCAGTAACCAGAATAAAATGTTGGCATTGTACTTTTCTGCAAAACACAGATACATTGAATCACAACATTTCTGGACCAAAACTACATTTCATATCAATATTTCCAGATTCTGGAAAATAAGTAGACATGTTTAGTCATTTTTGGCTGTCTCAGAACTGCATTATTTAATATGTTGCAGTTTAAGTAACAAAACTACTTGATTAGGTTTAGTTTGGGTTTATAATGGACGGTAATGACAAACTATTTGTGCTTTTTAGTTTGCAAAACGTGTTGATAATTGTGTGGGGAAACCCTGTGGCCAACAATTTTGACTTTCAGGGTTGCGAGTGCGACTGCAGTGAACACGACCACCATCACATATAGTAACTATTGTAACAGATTAAGATGGGATGTATGATATCATTAAGGCTATAGTCTAAGAGAAAGAAAAGGGAATTGAAAAAAAAAGAGAAAACCTCCAAACAACATTATTCACTATGGTTTGTGATTCACCAATGACAGCATCCTCTTGATAGGCTTTATTCATAAACCCTTTTTAACACACAATTGCAACACAACAGGAGACATTCAGAAATCTCTGAGCTCAGTTTTCCGTTTAACTGTTTCAGACCCCCGATCAGGAAGAGTCTCTCTCTCCCTCTTCTCTCATTCTTTCTCCACTGCTGTTTTCTGCTTTTCTCTCTCTCTTTTCCCTCTCTCTCTTCCTTCACCCTCTCATCCCACACTTCATCTCTTCATCTCTTCCTCTCTCCTATCTCTCTCTCTCTCTTTGCAGAGCAGCCATCCCGAGGACAACTATTAATCAGAGGCAGAAATGATAGATGTTTTGCTCACCAGCAATGCCATCTATTTTGCCTAAGTACAAACAGTGGATGTGCTGTGCATATTTATTTCAGGAAAAAAAAATGCGTGGCTCAAAAGAACACACATATTTGCACATTTACAAATGCATATACACACACACACACACACACACACACACACACACACACACACACACACACACACACACACACACACACACACACATCCTCTGTAAACAGCCCCCGCCACCGTGACGCAGAATCCAGACTTAAATATAACAGATTCAGCTCTCTGCATTTTTTGCTCCTCTGCTTGTGTTTAAGTGTCTGGATATTACCGTGTGTCAGGGCACCTTGCAGCTCCTCCAGCGCACTGATGATTAAGCAGCACAATGAACGCTGTGGTCATTGTTGGCAGAGGATCTCTTAAAAAGACTTTAACTAGAGGCACTTGTGAGTCAGAGGACTGTAACACTTGCGTATAAATAGTGCGCTCCAAAAGGGTTGAACCTATCGATATGAATCATTCACTGTCGGGAGCATCATGCAAATAAGCTGGTTTTTACTCGACATCCATCAGACACCCAAAAAAAGATGTGACCTACCAGAAATGTAGGACCAGTTATTGCTTTGCTCCACTCACTTGAGCTATTCTTATCTGTTTCCAACATCAATCAGACATGTCTTTAGCTCATCAAAAAAAGACGCAGTAAAAATAGTAGATTTTACATGAACTTGTGAAGTTGAGGATCCGAGCTACATCGCAGACCTCCCCCCATGCTATGAGCCTGTGCACAGCCTCAGATCACCAGGCAGGGCCCCCAGAAAGTGCAAGGTCACCACTTCTTTTTTTTTTTTTTTTTAAGTACCCCCAGACTTTGGTGTGACCTGCCAGAAGAACTTGCTGGCACAAGCAGTCTCACCTTTTAAATCACCTCTTAAAACCTATTTTTATAGACTTGTCACATAAAGACAGCTTATTATGCCACCACGGCAGGAGGCATGTACACATAGCCCCATTGCTTATAAAGAACCGGTTCATACAACATGTCACTCAACCCCCGTCAGAAGGGCGAAGTGTTTCTGAACAGCCACACTGGAAGGTGGGGTGAAAAGCCGGCCGTCATAGAGCGGGGGAGGACACGCTAAATACGGAGATGCTGGACCGTCTGACGTGCCGTTCTGCTGAAGCACACTGACCCCTTTAACGTGAGATTGGGATGTTGTTATAGCAGAGCCAAAAAACCTGTTCAGGAGGTGGTCGGAGCGGTTGGATGGGTCAACAAAGCGTGTGATTTCAACACTGGAGACGTTTGTTTGGATCCTGTTTCCAATCCAGTCGCCTGAATAAAATGTTTCATATCAAGATTTTCTAGATATGTGTGTTATAACCGCTCTTGGTTCTTTTGCCGTTTCCAAATTGTATTCTCAATGATGTTTAAGTATCGGCAACAAAACTACTTGGTTGGGTTTTGTAAAAGATCATTGTTTGGGTTCAAATAAGTACGTAACTTTTGGTTTCACACGGCACAAACGTACGCAGACTTTGATTAAATGGAGCTATGAGCTATGAACTCGTGGGGCACGCTCACATGCACAGACATGCACTAAAAGACTGCGTAAGTCGCTGCATGGCTGAGGGTGATGGTGACGGTGGCTTGGTGGATGGACGGGTCAAACATGTGACTATCACAAGGAGACCAGTGATGGAGTCCCATGTGTAATCAATAGCGACATACTTAGTTTAACCCAAACCATGATCTTTTCCAGAACCTAACCAAGTAGTTTTGTTGCCTAAACCTAAATGTAAATCATAATTCAGATTCAAAACATCAAAAGGGCCACGAACAGTTAAAACACTCGAACAGCGGTTCAGAAAATGTGTGGTTTGCACAATGTCAACGTTTCTTTCTGGAGAGTGGGTTTGGATCAGTGTTTGTGTGTGTCAGTTTGGCATGACAAATGAGGATTTAGTTGGAACAAAGAGGCGTATCCGAGCCACAGTGCTGGCGATGAGGGAGGCGCAGTCGTAGCTACAAGATACGCACGCCAGCGATTGGTCGAGACAACATGGCCCACTCCTGAAGAATGCTTCCTCCCTGGCTTCTTGCCAAACTGGCTGGCTGGATGACTAGCTGCCCGCCTGGGAATTAATTGAAGGGGCCTCTCCATGTGCAAGAATATGACACATGCTCTCTGTGTTGAGCAGTGTCAATTTACTGTTGGGGTGGGGGGATGGGCGGGGCGGGGGAGAAGCGTGATGGAGGGAAGAGGAAGATGATGGTTCATAATAGACTGAAAGTGAAGCACGGGGATTTGTTTATGGTGAGTCTATGGTTTTTTTTAAGGTTATGGTCCCACATGCATAATGTCAAGGTTCTTTTATTTAGTGTACCTGTAAACAAATAATTGGTGCATTATATCGGATTTTGACATGATGCCTTAAAATCCTCAGTTTGAACTCACACTAGTATTTGTGCAATTTGTTTTATTTTCATGTTAATACAGCATGTATCAAGTTCAAACCATAGACTGTATATAAAAAGTGGGCATAGCCCACTGTGTTTGGTATTTGGCCGCCGCCATCTTGTTTTTATTGCAACCAGAGGGGGGAGTTAAGTATTACCAAATGCTGAATAAGATGTTTCTACTACCTCATTCATGCACTGAAAACACACTGTGCAAGGATTAAAGTTGTAAGATGAAAACATGGCCAACACCATGCAAGCAACCTGTCAATCAAAAAGTATCCTATTTTACTATAAATGGGGCCATAATTTGCAATATGAACATCATGCTGAAACTATCAAAAGAGACCATAAACAATGTCTACTGAGGTAATAAACACTGAGGTAAACACCGACCTGTCAACCACAAGGTAGCCACGCCCTAAAACACTCTCTGCTTTATCGTCTATTTGAATCTAAATGGGACCATCATTTACGAAATAAACATCAAGCTGTATTGAAGAAGACTTTATCCAGCAATTGAGACCATAAACTTGTGTTTACAATGTTTACTGAGGTAACAAATCAAGTGAGAAGTAGGGTCCCTTTCTCTTCTATACAAGCTTATTTTTGCAACCAGAGGAGTTGCTCCATGCTGGCTATCACAAATAATGCAAGTTTAAGGCACTTCCACATTGTCTTCACTTTTTAAGAACACATGTTGTTGCCTGACTCTTACCCTAATTTAAGTATAAAGTATATAAAAACCCTAGAAAATAACCAAATAAAGTACACATAAAAATGCCAGTATGCGTATATACAACATTGTGTTTGAAGCTCCAGTTGTTTACACTTACACAACAGTTACTAAAGAGCTACATAGGGCAATAAATATCCAGCTGTGTACAGTAGTGCCCCAGCTATGGTAGCAGCTCACAACATAAAAGAAATAAGCCCTTGGAAGAGCAGTTTGTCTGCTCTTGTAAAGTCTCTTGTAAACTGTCTGTAGTCTGACAGAGTGTTTGATTGATGTTTACCGTTGCACAACGCAAATCATCTTCTGTATAATAACTGCCAAATTTTTGCTCTCACGCCATTGTTACATATTATTTCATAGCATTAGCAGTTGTATTATTCTGTACATGAAAATACAGTAGGTTTATTACATGCAACAGTACTAAAGCTTTGGTAAAAAAGGAGCCTGAAGGCACACCAACGGCCACAGCTGCCACAGTTTCAGAGCGCAGTAAAAGAAACAAGGAGGATGCAGCACAAGAAACTGGATTTCTGTGTGATGTCTTCATATTTAAACTGGCAGTCAAGCGTTGTGTCATATGGCAACGGAGCAAGTTTTGCAACCGTACAAATTTGATAAAGCATCAATTTTAACAAGTACACAACAACAGCATCTTCAGTTTGTGAAGCTAAATGAGCTCTCCTGCTGCGGCCCTGTGGTAAACAGGCACCTGTGCTCCAAAGTGGCTCATATTGGAGGAAGTAGGTCATATAATAATTGTGTTTTTGTTTGTTTTTATGATCATATGCATGGATGTATGTATGTATATCTATGTAAAGTTAGTTTCAAACAGTAGCTGTTAGTATTCAAGCAGCCAGCTAAAAACATGAACTTTTTTTGACTCTGTTTCCTACATCACCAGATAGTTAAACACCTAGTATAGTGAATCCTTGTCTCCGAAAAATAACGTTCATGCAACATAACTGCATTGTGAAAGTATTTTGTCAGATTTAATTTGTTTTCGACGAATCACAAAAGGTTTTAAATGAGGACATGGAAATCCACATAGGAAGAAAGATGGATTGGTTAAAAAATCACAGGCTTTCTCCCATTGGTGTCCCATTTCAATCAAGCACTTTTGTTATGTTTGTGTTTTGTTTCATTATAATTTCGTAGTAATTTTAAGCCAAATCATGTTGCTGTTTTCAACTACACCTAACAAAATTGTGTTGTTACCTGTGCCTAATTCAGTAGTAGCATTTTTTGATTTGATTGTAGGAGACGGTGTTTACAGTGATATCAACTTTGCCCTCCTACCATTTACTAATAATTAGTTAGTTAATATGAAAACACACACATGTCAAAGTTCTTGCCACCACAAAGATGGTTCTCTTTTATTGGAAGAACCAGAGGAAACCAGGTCATCGCCTCTTTTGAAACACTAATCACCGTGATTAATAATTGCCAAGGACATTTGATGAAGTCTGGTCAACGTTTCCAATGTATATACAAGAAGGAACCTAACAGGAAGTAAGTATTCCTATTACTTATTTATTTTTAAGGAAAATACACTTTCCACATATTGAAGCATGGAGGCCCCTTATATGTTTATTTATTTTTTTCTTTTATTTTTCATCTGTCTCCACAACTAATTTGAGTACTAATTCTGTGTGCCCACATCTATTTATTTAATTTTTTTACATCTTTTTTTTATTGATCTAGTATCGCAGCCATGTGCCATTGTGTTTGTGTTTAATGAGAAAGTTAATAAAACGCTTTAATAAAAAATTTAAAAGTGCCCCCCAAGGCAGAACCAGTTAAGAGGCCCATCCCAGACCTGTTATCCTCCCCCAAATGTTTGTCAATTCAGACTAAATCATAGATCAGTTTTTCCATATATTTAAAGGGCTTCTGACTAAACGGAGGCTTATTGCCTCCCTCCGTCATCCTGTACACCAACAAATACAAAGACTGATTTCGTCATCATATTCGATTTCGTCAATGGAATATGATGTGTAATTCTGAGACTAAATCAGGCCTGCTTTCTTTCTTTAATGACTTACTCACCCGTGAACTCATTTACATGACTGAAACGGCGTGCGTCTTAAAATCAGTCATGCACCAAGGACCCCAAGAACAAACTGGCCATCTTGGCAGAGCTTGAAGTAATCCAACAGTATGGAGTGTATCGATAATGAGGACACAAACCTCAACTAGACTCCGGAGCCCTGCTCAATTATATGCCACGATTTGTCCAAGTAGATAAATCAGAAATAATTGCCCAGTTCCCCTACATTTCCTGGCCACACCGAATGGAGATGAGGGGCCACAACACAATACAATCAGACATCAGTCACTTCTCAGCCTTCACGGGTGAGTGGCTGAAACAATAGGGAACATAGGGTAATTGTTTACTATATTGTTTTGGACGAAGAGAGTGTTTCTCAATTATTTTTTTGTCCAAATCAAGATCTCAACCTGGTCAACTGAGAGAAAATATGGAGCTCTTCATCTCACTTATCAGGGTTTCTCTGTCGCTCACCTATGACATGTGGCTGTCAAACTCTTCATGCGTTTTAACGACATCTACAAAAGTTTGGAAACGGCTGGGATCTGGGTCTGCATCCGCAACCAATGCCAGTCATTGGTTGCAAACAAGACACTGGCAGCAGACACAGTACGCCTGTTAGCACTCTGCAGCTTTTCAAACTGTCAAAAAATTAAAAATGTCACAAAAGTTACAGAAAAGTCTCTCGCAAACCAAACCAGAATAAACTATTTGAAGCAGCAGTTGCATAAAAGATGTGTTTACTTTCGAGAGTAAACATTGGAGTGTCAATGCATGCTTTTCTTTCTCAAGTTACAGAAAGATAAAGAATATAAACGACACCATTCATGCAGAATAGAAAAACAGTTTTCAAGGTCTTTCTTTTTAATGTAACTCGGCAGAGAGAGGTCAACAATGGCCGACAGAGGGGAACTATAAACAGAGAGGAGACGGGTTGAGAGGAGCAGGACAAATGGTGGATAGAGGGTTGAAATGGAGTGAATCACCTCTTACGGGGTCCTGCCTCGCGCTCCTGGGTGATTGAACAGATCAGTTGGGTTCAGCCTGATGGAGGGAAAGAGACAGGAAGAGAGAGGGAGACAGGAAGAGAAAGATTTATCAGTATGTAGCGGTGTGATCCTTCTACCGTATGTTCCCAAAGTAGTAAATCATAGCGTGAACACCTGCAGGGTAAAAAGGTTGGGTTTATCCACACTGTCAAGGTGACCGTTAAACCGTTAGAGGTTAATTTGCATTCAGTGCGCTAGACAAAAACTGCAAAATTCTGAAAATTAAAGGAAAACGTGAAGTCATTTGTAAATTTGTTACCTTGGCTTTCCTCAGTAAAACACCTTGATATGTCTATGACAAATAGAAAGCTAAAATCACTGATCAAAAGGTAATCTAACACTTTACACACAACCTTCCTGCTTTCTCCACTCAACAAGTCCTGCTTTTGTGGTATTGTCGAGCTGAAGGTATTTCATAGCTGTCGTACATTTTCTAAATGGACCAAATTTAAAGAAAGGTTTGTTAACACATTTGAACATTTTGAAAAATTGCTGTCAAATGGACTTTAAATGTACTTAAAAATTAAGAAAATACAACTTCTTTTTTTTAACAAAAATATGCAATATCTCGTCTTTTCATACTACACTCAAGAAAAGATCCTTTATTTAGATTATTTTAGAGAAGGCAATTTAAAAGGTTATTTGAAATGTTTAAGGTGCAACTTGCTAGAAATGAACTTACATTATCAACAGACTGTAAAGAGGTTACAGTGTTGACGTTCTGTCAAAGACATCATGATATCGTGTTGCAGATATATTTATGAACTGAGCCTGATAACCAGCTAGTCCCGGCCCGGCATGTGAGACCACGTGTTCCTCGAGAGGCGATAGTGAGTCACTAACAGTGTTTCCATTCACATATTTTATGCACATTTTTCAAAATTGACAAAATCTGGGTCATGGCAAAATTCGATAAAATTATCTAATTTGCTGAACTAAATGGGATAAAGAAACACGGAGGGACGAAACAACAATGCGAGCAATTTTATTGTTTCAGCCACTTTAGATTTAATCGAATAAACAAACTCAAAACATACAGACTAGCGATCATTCAGCCCCCAGTGGCACAGAATACAAAGACCACCACTAAAACTATAAGATAGCAGTGTTTGTTAGAATTTTTTCTTTCTTATTCTTTTTCAAAGTGTGTTTTGTACATTCCTCCAGTAGTTGATGTGACACAGTAGCCAGGTCATGGAGGCTTTTAATAAGTCCTCTCCTCGGGTAGAATCTGGAGAAAAGTAGGGAAAAGTGGCAAACAGAAGTTGTGTTTGTTTCTGGCAACAACAACAGAAGAATGGTGTATTTAACATTAACAGTAATAACCACCATGACTGAACAAAGGCCCAGTTCAGAGCTAATAGCTTGTATCCAGATGTATCCAGATGTATCCAGATCCATTTCAGATGCCCTGCAGAGTGCATCTCAAATGTGACTTGATTTAAGGAGATTTTGCTTCTCTGCTCATATATGCTTATATCTGTGGAACCACTGAAGGCTGCAAAACAAAAACAAAATCATCAGACTGCAGTGGCTATTTGGTATTACTAAAATGTCTGAATGATGCAGTACTTCAAAGCTGAATATGTAGTTCATCACTACAGCTGTGGATGCATTCACACTAAAATAACTAGAGTTGAAGTAGTTTTTGTAATACAAGTTTTCTGAAATGGTGTGTAAATATGCAAATGAGGCATTGTATTACACGTTAATTTACATACAAATTATTAGTTCAGAAAGTTGAACATTAGATGAAGTCAGCTTGACAATTCTTGTTTAGTTTTGTTAACATATTAGAGTTTAAAGTTCAGGTTTTTAAAGAGGGAGGGGCTCTCTTTATCACTGAATAAATCAGAACATACTGTCAAAGAAATCCTTTTTCGCCATGTTTTTTGGAATACATTTACATTGCAAATAGTGGTTTGCTGCTGTATCAATGTTCTGAATGTTAAAATGAGTTCCATTTAACTAATAGCAGATATCACCACGATACTGAAACACGGTTTGAATATGCAAATGAGGCAGTATCTAATGCTTTTGGAGACTCAAATAGAGGTAGTAAAATAAATGCACTAATATTTTTTGATGTTTTCTTTGTTAATACGGAAGCAAAATAGCCCAAACTCTCAAAATGGTGTCTCGCCTTGGAATTGAGTTTTGGTGATGAGCAGGTCAAAAGAGAAACATTTTAATCATAATTGTGTCTACACCTTAATTTTTGTGTTTCTTTTGGATGCAAGACACTTATTTTGTTATTTTCACTAGTAATCAGTTAACCAGTAAGTTAAGCATGTTTCAGACTCTCAAACTTCAATAAGAAAAAGAAAAAAAGGAATCAGACATCAAAGCAGGCAAACATCGATGAAAAGTTCAAAACCACCGCAAATACCACAGATAATATTTCAATAATATTGCATTAGATAAAACAATACATGCAAAAGTTGCCCCCTAAAATATGTATTTAGTACATAATACAGACCTTTGCTCTTGATGCATTGAAGGGGTTTTACCCATTAATACAAATGTACACACACCCCTCACACAGTCTGTTTTTAAGCTTTAAAAGGACATTTTATTTGCTAAATTATTTTTATCATCAGATTTTATAAAAATATGAAAGCTAGTTATCAATCAAGAGGATATTTTAGCTCATCTACTTTTTTGATCAAATGGAATAATGCAATAAATATAATATTGGAATATTTTGGAGGATTTGCACATCCTAAAAAATCTGTTATGTTTTTCAATGAGATTACCCAGGAATATTGTAGTAAGGTATTATAATCGCTTTGTGTCATGAAGCTCCATGCTATTGCGCATCATTAAAATGGGAGACTCCACCACTGTTTTCCCCTTTACTTGAACTAATTGTTTGACAAGTTGCATGACTGCTTAAAGATTCTGACGGTTACTCAACCTGCCCTGCTCCTATTCATGCTGCTCATGGCTCAGTGTATGTTGACACACACTTAAACACAGACTTTGTGACGAATACTTAAATGTAGGCCTGTCAGTATATCACTTAGTTCATTCTAATCAGACGTGCACTTAAGGTTAACACACAGTTCTACAAGACCAACCTGTTCGTCATGGCACCATGAACTGTCTGTGCTTTGTATGTTGTATGTGTGTAAAGAAGACCGTTTGGACAGTATGTACTCATAGTGTGTGTGTGTGTGTGTGTGTGTGTGTGTGTGTGTGTGTGTGTGTGTGTGTGTGTGTGTTACACAGGTGTGCTACAGGTGTGTTATTGAGCTAAAAATGAATGCTGAGTACGAGGATGGGTGTGGTTAAAGCAGTGGTTCTCAAACTTTTTCGGTACCTTGTTGTGGCTGCAATTACCTGTTTTGCGCTGAATATGTTTTCAAGATAAAAACAATAACGAGCAACCTGTAAAAAAACTCAAAATTTGTGCAGATATATGGGAGCCACAGTGGTGGGCCATCAAGGCCTGCTAAGCCTTCACTGCTGGCAGAATCACAAAGTTATAGCTATTTTATAATTTAATTGTTTTTCACAAATATACTACATGTATTATAATTATTTTCCCCTATCAGCTTATTTTCTCATTGCACAGCTCCTGTCTTCCTCTGTTGCTCTGCCTTCTGCCTTCAGCCTTCAGCGCAAAAACGGTTGCAGGCTTGTTATTGCCGCTCTCAATTCATGCTCAATGTTGATCTTAGATCCGTATTTTGTTTTGAGAGACTCAACAGCAGAAAAGCGGCAAGACGCCAAAAATCGGCGAGTCGCGCGAGTGTAACCTGTTAACAGCGTAACGTAAACATTTGCACGAAAGTACAGGCATTTCGCCATGTATTTATTAATGACTTAGGTTTATGTCCGTGTACTTTGTACTTTTGTAATATGTGAAGTTCTCAATAAAGTTCTTGAAATAAAAAATTCTGCATTTCTTCTTGCGCCCCACCTGTAATAGCCCTGTACTTTCTAGTTCTCAATTAAAATACAGTGAATAGAGCAATGTATTCATTTAAATAACTAGAGAGGCCAATCCCTCCGCCCTCCTTCCTCCACCCTTGCTAGGACCACACCCATCTGTCCTCGTTTTGATCTCCACTACACATCTATAAAGTTTCATGACAGCATCTGGCACGCTATCGCAGTGAGAAATGTGTCCCACAAACAGACATATTTAAACACATGATACCCAGATATCAATATGGGGCTTTCTATTCAAACAAGACTCGAGACTCTAATTCTCAGATCTGGGAGGCTGAACCATAGACTGTAAATAAGAAGCGGACGTGGTCTACGGCCGTGTCTAGATGATAACCCACAAGTTACATAACTTTCACGAGATGGTTGAGGTTATAGGCCTTGACCTTGTATAGTTATGGCTAGGATTGGTGGTTGGGCAGTGAGTCTCGTGGGGTACCTTCTAGACACGAGAGGGTGGAGCTAATTTTTAGGCGACCAAAATGTACCCAATTAGGTAGCACTTTATAATAACTACACACTATTTAGCATTAGTAAAGCATGAATAAACACTTAATTCATCCTTTATGAAGCATTGCTCCAACGTGAATACTCATTAGTAACTCATTAGTATGCAATTCATAAACATAGTTATAAATGTTTCATTCTTGATTAATAAATCATTATGAGTTTCATGATTGAGTTTTCATACTTTATAAATGATGGATTCCCCATTTGTAAATGAAGTATTAAGGACTTATAGATGATTAATAAGATCATTTATAAAGTGTTATCATTTACTAACACTTTATACATGATCTCATGAATCATTTGTTTGTTCATTTACTAATGCTAAATATTGTGTAGTTATTAAAAAGTGTACCAACAATTAACTTCCATAAACTGAAAAACACATTGTGAAATGGTTCAAATTCAGAGAAGAAAACACAAACAACTCAATCCCAAGGCAGCCACACCCAGAAGCATACTTTTCTTTATCATCAATTTTACTCTAAATGGGAGCATCATTTACTAAATGAACATAATGCTGAATTGAAGAAGACTTGAAACTAGCAACTGAGACCATAAACTCATGTTTACTGAGGAAATAAATCGAGTGAGAAGTCAATTCCTCATAGACTTCCATAAAATCTTGACTTTTTATATAATTGACAGAAAGTATTAAAAAAAATACAAGTTTAAGGCATTTCCACATTTGCTTCACTTTACAGAACTGGAGGTCGTTGCCTGGTTCTCTGAGCTTAAACATCAACATGTTAGCCAGCATGCTGACATGTTGATGCTGAGCAGGTATCATGTTTACCCTGTTCAGCAGAGGCTGATGGGTATTTTGTCATAAACCACAGTATTAGATAAATATAGATTTTGGCCTGAGGACGGCATTAGAGGAAAAGATTCATCCTCCGGTCACCATGAATGTCTGTTCCCAATTCAATTCTGTACAGCAATCCATATTTAAAGCCGTAACCGTACGATGGATTCATAACAGAAAAGATTCATTTTTGATTGCTTAAATGATTTCTGAAATTGAAATGGTTATCTGTCCCAGTTGTCATTATTGGGAATGGTTGGGGAGTATTTGATACCGAGTAAAAGACATTGATGTTTGCCATTGTTCCAGCAGCGTTTTTTAACTTTAACATGAGTTGTCGCAGATGAACTATTGCTACCTCTGGCGACTCGTTAGTGCTAAGCTAATTACTGGTGTTTGGTGGAGAAGGGGGGGTTTAGGATGTGAGGGGAGGAGCTAGGCTAATGAGGGATTAGACAGACGTTGTTACCCTGTTTCCTTTTGATGGGATTACTGCGCTGTGGGCTATATGCTGGTTGGCTTTTAATGATGGTCGTTCTGGTGTCATTGGAAACAACATCAACTATAAAAGTGGCCCTGGGCAGGAGAGGAGAGGAGAGAAAGGGAAATAAGAGGAGAGGAGTGCAGTGACACTGTGAGGTTTAGTTAATTAACCCCTCTTCTGCACCGTGCCTGCTCTCTGCTATCACCTCGCTGTGGGAGACGCAGAGTGCATTAAAGGGTAGTTTCACAGAAAATACTGCTGCAAGAATACTAACATTTCACACTGCAACATATCCGTAGCTTGTGTAAAATTCTGATGCGAGTCGGCGTCCATAAAGTGGGAAAGCTGAATGAGCTAAAAGGTATACATGTTGGGAGAGACACTCAGATCATTGGGAGTTGTCATGGTAGCTCAGTTCTCATTGATATGCATACCAGCTTATAATTTCAGCTCTGGTGATTCTCAGAACAGGATGAGTCACACCTACCCAACTTCACCCTCCATTACTCCTCGTTCTCAGAGCCGGATTGTGAGAACCTGAGACTGAATTTATCTACATTTGGAAGACAGAATGTTTACATTGTGTATTGTTTGTACCGCTAACTCAGATTTGACCGTGTTTCCCTGTCTTCAATGACAAATACTTGAACAGATTAATATATTGAATCTATTTGACACAGCGGAACAAAATGGTCGCAGTTTTAAACACGTTGGGAATGGGAACTGCTTTGCGATGTTTTGGCAACCAGACGACTTGGTTAGGTTTAGGAAGCGATTATAGTTACGGTTCAAATAAAGGCAGGCTGTTCTTATCCAGCAGTCATAGCTATATCTGGGAAAGAATTATGTGCTGAAATTTGTCGATATCCCGCAAAATCAGTTCGTATGTAATCCACGAAGATTTTAGAGAAGGAAAAAAAAACAATCTGGCTAGTATATACACCACCACAGCATACAGTTTATAAATATATTCTCCCCTTACAAGCTGAATACACACTGTATGTTTAACCTGAATATGCACAACATACAACCAAATGTGATGCCATAGCAACCAAGTAAGACTCCTCCTGATTGGGGCCCAAAAGAAAAAGGGGTGAGTAAACTTCCCGAGTCCCCGTGTGAACCCAACTGACTCAACAAATGACAAACGTCACTTGTCAATATTTGTATTGTAGATGCTGCCTAAAGCTTTGCATGTACAACGGTCACCCCTCTCTCTCTCTCTCTCTCTCTCTCTCTCTCTCTCTCTCTCTCTCTTTCTCTGTCTGTCTGTCGCTCTCTGTCTGTTGTGTGTATCAGTGACAGACTCGTCCAGGGAGTAAATTTGCCCTCTTTGTTTTGTTTTGGGGGGCTTTAATTTAGCTGCTGTTGGAAAATTACCCATAATTGCAGCCTGCAAATGCTTATCCCTCTCTTTTTCCTCTCGAGCTACTCCCCAGTGTACACTAACTGCACACGTCAACACACACACACACACACACAGATACCCTCAGTAGATAAAATGGTTGCTGCTAAAGGACAGACAGACCCACATGTTCTCGCTGCCACAATTGGACGCGTTGCCACATCGAGACATGCACACGCGTTTGCACGAACACACGGACACACTCTTTCACGCGTCCACCCCGAGGTTGGTAATGATACTGGGGAAACATGATTTATGTTTCATAGTGCAATCTAATTGATTTGATTAATCACATTCTTTCTTGACTAATTAAATTACCACAACAGATTACAGAATATTTGGCCACAAACGTGCCCGGCAGCCATGCTGTTAGTGTTCAACACTGAGTTACATCACGCGTTTCTGAAAAGCTGTGATCAATGAATGTTATGGCCAATAAATCACTCAAGATCCATTCCTAAAGCAGAATTTGTGCTTGACAAAATATACATCTGAGGAACCCCGCATTTGTTTCACTATAAACTATATGCCAGCTAGTCAATATGTATGATGCAATATGTTTTAGTGCAGATGGTTTAGATCAGGATACTCCACATATGCTCATGATTTTGTATAATAAATACACTTAATAATGCATACATTCCTCTCTATATTTCTCATCTTAAATCTAGTGCTGTAGAGATACAAAGTTTCAATGTTGTGATCAAATAAAGACATCAAAAATGCTCTTTAAAGAGTGTTGTCCTTTGGCCCAGATAGAGATTAGCTGACCAGTCTTATCCAAGCTTAGACTGCGCTGTATGGTTTTATTCCTGTGGTTTCGTCTCTCATTCCCTCACAGTGAAACTCAGCGGGAATAAGAGTTGGTCTGGTTCATTCTAAACAACATGTGAGCCTGGAATTACACATGTATTTTGAGTAGTTTTTGGTATTAGTTTGGAGTATTTACGTTATGTTGGCCAGTCTTATTAATTTCTGTTAGATTGCTCAGTGATGGATTGGTGAAATGTCCCTATTGTAGATTGGATTCGGTTGGATCCAGGCGTTCACAATATTGAATAGGTTTAAGTCTGTAAAGAAATGAATGATAAGGAAATAAATACGTTCTACTGATTTAAAGCTGCATTATCTTTAAAGTAAATGTCATATCCTAATTTTAGAACTTTGTTTTTCCAGAACGGATATAAGGGAATACAAAGTGAAGGAATGAATAGGGGGGCTCCCTTAAAAGACTATTTCAGTATTAATGTATTGACATAAAGTTGAGGGACTGCAGAGGCTGAGGGCAAAACTGTCAGTAAACTCAGTCAACACTAACATATCCTGACTTTTAGTCATCAGTATGAATCAAGCTCTAAAAACACTGGATTCTATTTCCTACAATGCAACTTGAATGTGTCTCTCGTTAGACCCTCCCTGCCTTTTACAAATGGAGACCCACAGTTTAAAACCTAAGCCTGCCGTAAAGAAGTTTTAGTCCCTGAAAGCCACATTGAGAAAACTCTGATAAAATCACGATGACATCATCAGGGTTATTTTCTCAGACTCCCTCCAGAGCCACAGAAAACATTATACGACTGGAATTGGTGGAGCGCCCCTTTAAACTTTATTAGCAAATGTTGTGGCTGATGGAAGCAGCACAGGCAGGAATGACCTAAATACAGACTAAAAGGCGGTTGATACAATGAAGATATTTTTAATGACTCAAAACAGTCTCATCCCGTGTGACCACAAGCGTATATGAGACACAATCTACTCTAAATTACTCTACTTCTTACTTGAATTATTACCTCAGTAAACATTGTAAACATGAGTTTATGGTCTCAATCTCTAGCTTCAAGTCTCCTTCAATACAGCATGATGTTCATTTAGTAAGTCATAGTCCATTTAGAGTCAAATTGACCATAAAGCAACAATATGCACATAAACGTAAGGGTTGATGCCCAATAAAACACTACTACTTAACTAATTAATACTACAATTTACTAAATATTTATATAGGTTCAGCTAGATATAAATAGGTTCAGCTAGATGAAGACAGGCAAACCAAAACTCCATGCAGCCACAAAACGGCGAGGGCGAACTAAAAAATAAATAAAAAGATGGGCTGGTATAACTGTATGTATGTGGTATACGATTGGGGAAAGGAAAGCAGGTGTACTCCACATGTACTATAATTATTTTTTTACATAGCACCTCAATGCTATTTCCATCAATCTCTGCCTCTTTTTTTTTTGCCGGAAATCCTCTTGACTATAAATGCTGTTATGGTCCGGCTGCCGTGTTGAGACACCAGGCTGCTGAGAGTTGGTGACTAAGATGTCCGTAGCACAGAAAATGGAAAATGAATTCTGTGCAAGTGTGGTGAGGAAAAAAGAAAAAGAAGAGACAGAAAAGGTAAAACGGAACGGGGAATACAAGGAGCGCGGGACTTGTGAAGTTTAGAGGTACAGCGGGACCTTATAAAGTGGGTGAAAGAGTGTGAAGATAGAGCACATAAAAAGGGAGCGGCGGATAAGGAAGATTGGAAAAGAGACTGAAGCCAAATAGAGGACAGATTGGTCTGCAGAAAGTGGAGAGCAGAGAGATGAGAAGGAGAAGGAAGGAAAAGAGAAGAGAAAAGGAGCGAGAGACAGAAAGGGAAAGAGAAAGAAAAGGAAAAAGAGGGGGGGGGAGTAAAGAGGTCATGGAGTGGTTATGAAACCAACTCTGACCTAATCTGGTGTGTTTATGACTCTGTGTTTTCCTTTTTTTCCAGGCACTGAGATGCAGGCTGGAATTAGACTGGGCGGTGGCTTAGGATGAGCTCAAAGAGAGAAGAGACGCAGAGACGTGGGAGCATATTGTACTGTCCCCTTTATAAGACACAGCTCCAGACTGTGTGAGTGTAGGGTAGCGGGTGGAGGTCAGAGGTCAGGGTTGGTCTCCAACAGCTTCATGCAGATGCACCCAGCAGCACCTAAAGTCCTGTAATCATTAACCAGTGATTGCAGTACAAACAATAGAAAGGTGTATCCAGATGGGAAAAGATGGTAAATGATATGTTCATTCTGTAAATGATGGTCTCATATAGAGTAAAATGATAAGTCGGGTATGCTTCAGGGCGTGGCTACCGTGTGATTGAAAGGTCGCTGCCACGGCGTTGTCAGGTTTGAGTGTTGTCCGTGTTTTCTTCTTACAACTCAAAGAGATAGCGACGGCCAAAAAGCCTAAACTGCCGTGTTCAGCATTCGGTTGTAATGAGCTCTACCCTCTCGGGTCACTCTGGTTGCAAAAAGCCAAGATGGCGACAACCACAAACCAAAATGGCGATGGTCAAAAAGTCAAACTCAAGGTTTTAAAAGCTGTCCACAGATCGGGTAGTTCAACCTAACAGAAGGGTGTCTGCAGCCCGGTTTAATTAAAGCTGAGTCTACTGAATAAAAACTATTCCGGCAAAAAAGTCCAACCCGGCTCTACTTTTCTCACAATGCATCATCACCCGGCAAGGCGTGGCCAATCAAATATGTGCAAGTGCACACTCCTGGTAGATTACTTTTCACACCATATTTCTTTCCACAGTTGTAAAATTGTGTGTCATAGCATTATAAACTTGCATTGTATCCAACAAGATTACGTTACATGTGTATGTGTAAATTTACATTTTAAACAGCAGTCATTTACGTTTAAATGGGAAAAAATACCAAAATAATCTTGGGTTTTAGTCTTAAAAGATTTGAAATTTGGATGTGAATGTTGAATTGAATCAAAATGCTCGGGCAGGTTTACTACTATGATTTGTCTTTAAATTACTTTGAAATTGAAACTAATTTTAAAAAAACGCAATGAGAATACTTGCTTTGTTTTAGGGCAACAACATTACTTTGTTCACGTGGGACACAAACGGAAGTCTTCTGGGTAAAAGCTCTGTTTGTTCTGACTCATCCACATGTGTGATCCTACAAGAGTAAATATAATCTACGACAATTCACAATGCAGTTTCGTTGTATAGGAACATCATTTTTAGGCTACAGGGCTTGTTCAACGGCTGACAGGCTTCTAATTATAGAGGGTGTCATTTGAGCAGGAAAACATGTGATTTGTGATTTTGGGCTATATAAATAAACTTGACTTAATTCTAAATGATTTGAATGATTTCATTCTCCTGTCGTTGCGCTCGCCTTCTTCCTGTGTCTTGCTTTGTCTTTTCTTTGTTTGCTCTTGTTTAATACTGCAGCCGTGCTTCACACTGAATTATAGATTCCCGTTGACCTGCTGCCGCCCCACTCGGATGGTGAGAAGCTTTTCTGCTGCAGCGTCGTTGCATATGGATTGTTCAAGAGAGTCAGTGATCTTCTCATCCTAACTAAACCACAGACAATGTGACACTAATGCTCATTCAATATGCTAATCTTTGAATCCAACCTAAACACCAGTGACTATGAACAACTCTTTCTCAAAGCTACAAGAATGTGACGGAAAAATATGCAAACCTGTGATGTTATCAAGATCCCAGGAGTTTGTCCACTGACAATTTAATAACAGCCTGTGAAATCTACTGCGTATTTATCCCATTGCAGAGACAGCGTGCAGACTTGTTGGTAATTATAGGGTGCACTAATTAGGTATGTTGGTTGCATGTGCTTGGTATGCATGAATGTACACGAGGAACCGACTCAAGAGAGATCCACAGAAGGCTGAAGAGATCCGTAGAAGAGAAGCAACAACCAAATAACCTCTTATGAATCAACTTTGGTACAACAGAACTATCCACAACCAATGGCCGCATACAGGAAGTCAATACATCACCTACGACTGGATATTAGGGTTATTGTAGGTAAAACAAATATATATAATTACTGAGCCGGAGGAAGGAAGAAAAAACTCTTGGATGTTCTCTGAGAATAAGTTGTAAATTAATAGGAAAAACACAAATTTAATATAGAAAAAAATTTAATATTTTCTGAGATTTTAAAGCAAGGAATTTGCCAGAAAAAAAAAGGACTTGATCAGCAGTCAGATCACGGTTGCTGGTGTGCCAGCAAAACAAGGAGCAGAAATCGATGATTACAAGAAAATAAAATACAAATTCTGTGTGAAGTTACAATTAGGCGTGAAGTCTCCTCAAGGTTTAATCTTGGGATGAGTAAAAAAAAACTGCTTTTTATTTGGTTGTTGAATAGTTGTAGGGGTTGTATTTCCTTTGCCCTGTTTGGCACCATTGCAAAAGGGGTTATCACTTTGATAGATAGATCTCTTCATAGCTGTTCAACATTCCTTGATAATCCCACTGACAAATCGCACGGCGTCCAGAATCCGACCAGTCTGCAGAAAAAATACTGGCATTGTACGTTCCTGCAAACCACGTATACGATTCACATCAACCTTGCAGAAACATACAATGCCACGTGGTTAATGATATGAAACAAGGGATTAGGTTTAGGCAACAAAACTACTGCTAGAAAAAAGATCATGGTCTGTGTTCAACTAATAATGTAACAACGAAAATGTTAACAATGCAACTAGTGCAACATTATGTTTCTAATAACTAAAACCTTTTACTTTTCTTTGGTTTAATTTCACATGGGACACGAACAGTGGTCTTCTTTGACCCATCCATCCTCCCTCAATGGACTTTCTTGGTTCTTATACATAACTTTTGATAACGTCCACTCAATTAAACTAATTAACTTGCACTCTGACCGAATGCAAAAACATTGAGATTCTACATATATGGTTTGGAAATTAACAATGCCGATCTTTTTTCAGAGTCACCGGTGATGAACCAGCTCCAGGACGTTTTTCATAGCATCACACACTGCAGCTCACACACTCTTGTTTTTAGTCCTCAGGACTTGATTTACAACGAAGTAGAATAATCATTAACCCTTGAAGTCACAAGATGAGCCAAATATAGAATAGACGCTACTCAAACATAGGACAACATTTCTGCCTCGTCTGCAAAGTCATCATACCACTGTGGTAAGTGGGTTATCGTAACAGTGACATATTTTGGAGAGGCACCAAATGTTCCCTGTTCCATGTGTCATCACAACCTCTCATCACATCGTGATTATATCAGCTAAGGGATCATGCCAAGCCGGTGTAATATGAGCCCGCCGTTGTGCCTTGTTCGGGAGCCGCATTAATTCATTAATGAACTTGATAGAGGGAGAGTATGTGAGAGAGTGTGTGTGTGTGTGTGTGATAGAACGAGTGAGAGAGAGAGCGACAGTTTCATGTCTGCGTGTTTCCAGCGTGTGCGTGTTGCAGTTTCTGGGAACCAGCGGAGAGGCTTACCAAGTTCGCAGACTGTCTGGGAAAAAAGCATAAACAGTGGTGCTTCAATGCTTTCCTCTGTCCCCTTCAGCCCACATCTGACTGCAAAACAGCTCTGCTCGCGGGCTTGTGGGTCTGCTTCACTTTCTAGTGAACAAAGCCAAAACGGACAACACCTCTCCAGCTGCATTTGTTCTAATACAACAGACCAACATATTGCACAGGAAGCCTCCACCCTGATGGAACATTCTGATGTGTAATTCCTTTCATTTATTCCCCCAATTATAATATTAACCTTCCCTGGGCTGACATTCAGCCAGCTACCTTCAGTACAGCTTGATTAAATGTTTATCATTTACATATGACGTGCATACACTTCACAACAGGCTGGTTTGAATTCATGTGTCTCATGTGCCGTTTCCTGCAGGGAAAAGGCCAACTAACTACCTTCAGGTTTTTCTGTCTGCTCCCTCACAGGGCCTCTTCAACCCCCACCCTCTATTCTTACACACAAACGCACTAAATCTCTCTCTCACACACACACACACAGACATGCGGATGTGCACACACACAAAGATGCACGCATTACTGTGCACACAATCGGTATGACACATGAGAACGCGTAGAAACGCTCACGCACGCACACACACAAGCGCACACACACAAGCGCACACACACACACACACACACACACGACATGCACACATTCCAACCCGCTCGGCTGGGACGGTATGTGAACAAACCACAGGCAGGGAGAGGTAGAGAAGGCCAGGCCTCCACTCTTACTGATTACTGCAGGAGAGGAGAGGAGAGGAGAGGAGAGGAAAGGAGAGGAGAAGAGAGGAGAGGAGAGAGAGGAGGCTGCTACTCCTCACACAATGTCCTGCACACACACACACACACACACATATATATGTACGAAGAGAAACAATACATCTCTCTGCTGGCTGCAACAAAAACAGACAACAGTGCATGCACGTTATCACACATTAAAAAAATACAATACAATCAGTAGAATATCCTTACAGGACACGCACACACACACACACACACTCCCACACACACACACACATGTCTTTCGGCCTTAAAACGCACAGTGCGACATACATTGATGCTTTTACAGCCCCCACTCTCGGACAAACATTTACAGAGGCTCCCCTTCCTCCACACCTCTCCACCCTCTTAAACTCCTGTTCTGACACCCCTGTGTTTATGGAGCCACGCTCACACACTCCCATGTGTAACACTCAGACCTTCCGAAAACTGTACAAGCTCTGTCGCACACCGTCACACCACAGTGTACAGCCTCACACTGTACACCCTGACAGTGTACACCCTGAGAGCGTACAGCCTCACAGTGTACACCCTCACAGTCCAGGTTGGGCAGTATGTTACCATGCCAACTAAATGCTGCTATTTCACAATCTATAATTATTTGTGTATGTGTGTGATGCTAAAATAAAATATGATTACATTATGTTTGAGATAGAAAATGTTTTCCTCAGTGTGGTGTAGAATAAAAATGGCACTTCAAAATGTAGAATGGCAGCAGTTTGAGGTCAGAAATCTAAAATGTGGACATGTACAGTACACTCATTTATTTAGCCTTTTAACATATGTAATAAATGAAAATATTGAAAGTAATAAAAGCAGCTCACTTCAACATTCCAGTCAAAACATTTAGATTGTCTCAGAAATAAAACATTCTTTCGCTATATTTCTTCTCATTAGAATCTTCCGCACAGAAAACCAAAAAACAACACTTTCTGCATGTTACAGGCTTGTAAAGGTTTTTGATTTGAGAGCAAAGGCTTTTTAATTGTAGCCAGAAATTCTAGTTACAAACAAGAAATTTGCTCTCAAAACATATTTTTTTGTTTTGCGTAATAAAGACACAAATCTACCTTCATTAAACTACTCCCATAGCTGGCATTTGATAGGGTAGAGTGGAGCTTCTTGCGATATACCCTTAAACGGTTTGGGGAAACATTTGTTCAATGGGTGAACGTAATTTACTCAAACCCACAAGGAGCAGTGATAACAAATGGAATGATATCACTCTTTTTCAATCTAATGAGAGGTACCAAACAGGGAGACCCTCTTAGCCCCCGACTCTTTACACTATTCTTGGAACCTTTGGCTATCGCAATAAGGACAGAGGAAGGTATTAAGGGGGTCGTACAAGGGGAAGAGGAACACAAAATGTGTATGTATGCAGATGATGTTTTACTACTGACCAAGGATCCTTTGGTGTCAATTCCTAATGTTCTATCTACAATTTAATCCTTTTCAAAAATATCAGGTTTCGGAATAAATTGTTAAAAGTCTGAATGCATGCCGATATCAAGAGGATGCATTCTATCAATGGTTGATTAATTCCAGTTTAAATGGATCCCAAGGGGACTGCAATATGTGGGTATTAGGCTGTGCTCAGATATAGAAAATATAATCTCTAATAATATGCTCCCATTAATAAAAAAAATGAAGGCAAACTTTGACAAATGGAAAGTGTTAAATCTTACCTTATGGGAAAACATTTATATCATTAAGATGGTGGTGGCTCCACAATTTAATTACATCTCTATGATGATACCAGTAACCATTTCCGAAGGAATCTTTAAACAATATAACCATTTAATTAAGGTTTTTTTATGGAATGGCAAAAAGCCTAGAATCAGAATGAAAAAGCTCTTTGCCTCAAGGAATAGTGGGGGATTGGCTCTTCCAAATATGGAATTATAGCATAGCATTCTAAATAAATAAGCTAGCACGGCACTGGGGAAATTATGAATCCAACCCTCCACTCCAGGTTATGGACTCATTATCACAAAAACACACAACAAAGATATCTAATTTTACAGCACTCTAAGTGGGCATGGGTAAGGGCACATACGATTTTAGGGATCTCTCAATACAAACAAAGCTGCTCCTCCACTTGGAATAACCCTCTCATCTGTTTAGGGGGGAAAGTATTTCTATGGGATACATGGCTGACAAAAGGAATACATCTTATCAAAGATCTCTACAGAGACGGCTCATTTAAATCATTTGTCAACCTTAAAGAAACATTTAATCTAGATGAGAAGGGGTATTTCTGGAAGTATTTACAGTTGAGGAGTAGCATGGGGTCTGGGTTTGGACTGAAAAGAGAAGAGAAAGAAGAGAACAAGATTCAGTGCTTCCTGTACCCTACACTCTGCCTCAATATTCTATCGAAAAATGTCAAATATTAGAGCTGGAATGTGTGAAGGCCTGAGACTAGTATGGCAAAAAGATCTCGACACTGAGGTTAGAGAAGATGTGTGGTGAGAAATAAAATAAAATGTTGGCTGG
Source organism: Taurulus bubalis (assembly GCF_910589615.1). Taxonomy (NCBI): domain Eukaryota; kingdom Metazoa; phylum Chordata; class Actinopteri; order Perciformes; family Cottidae; genus Taurulus; species Taurulus bubalis. Next base: position 22,859,461 of record NC_136595.1, on the reverse strand, counting down.
GCTACAATGGATGCAAGAAGCAAGTTTAGTCACTACAAAATTGTACAAAGATATTATTTTACACCTCTGAAACTGTATATAATGGGCTTAATGCAGGATAATAAATGCTGGAAATGTAACAAAGAAATGGGCACTTTTAAACACGCTCTGTGGGAGTTCTCCAATGTGTTGCCTTTTTGGAAGATAGTACTGAAAGCCTAGAAGTGCGGCTCAAACAGCCTTTACCAGAATCACCACAATTGTGTTTATTAGGGGACACATCGTTAGTGCCAGCAGGCCTTACCAAAGCAGAGATTAGACTGTCATTAGAGAAAGTCTATATACGCCCACACTCACAGACTGGCTCAAACTCATGACAGAGACGGCTGCATTTGAAAATATGATTGCCAGGGTAGAGAACAGTTCAAGCCAAACTGACCAAGCATGGAAAAATCGAATGACTTTTATAAAAAAAATTGAGGAGTGATCAAGTACTTGTGGGCAGTTTTTGTGTGTTCAGGAAAATGCAGATAAAATGCAGGGCTGTGTACGCAAATGTACATGTAAAAGATAATTAAAGGGGTGTCAGAGTGATTGTATTTTTTGTTTTGTTTTTCTGCTGTTTTTTTTTTTACTTTATTATTATGATAACCCTCATTTTTGTATTTATGTTTAATGTTAATATATCTAAATGAATGCAAATGTAAGTGACATAAAAATAAGACAGTGCCATGCATTACTTCCGGTTTAATGATGGGACTTCCGGTTTAATCATTTCCTGTTCCGATACTTCCTGTGAAATAATGTCCAGTTCCAGTGCTTCCAATTCAGTAACATTTGTCATTGGTAGGAAAGCAACAGAGCCGGCCGCATGCTTCAGAAAGCAATCCACTCACATCCACTAGTAAGCATCTTAGAGGCAATGCCGTGAGTTCATGTACAAATATGCGATGCATATTTATATTTAACACTGTAAAATGCAATGTTTAAGAACGTAGACTGAATGTTTGTATTGTCTTTGTTTTTAGTTTTCACCACAGCATGATTGAAGGGAAAAGAGTGACGGCTCTGTCTTCATTGACAGCAGTTTAACTCTGAGTTTAATCAGAGTTTCTGCATGAGAGCACTACACTCACAAAGGCAATGCCAACATGCTGATGTTTAGCCCATAACGTTGACCATGTTCTCTAGCTTAGTTTGTCATGTTGTTGGTTAGTTATTACAATATACATGAGCTGAGACTGATTGGAATGTCATGAATCTGCAAGTAATTGTCATAAACTAAGGTATTGCCAAATTATAATGTTTGACCTGATGATAAGTAGATCAAAAGTGAGGGGATCGCCAAACTCTTTGTCGATTGTATCAGATGTCTCACCATGCTACGACAGACAAAATTGGGAGATGGCTAACGTCAGAGGGGATTCATCTTCTGGGGGCCAAAATGTTAAGGCCATCCATCCAATAAGTGTTGAGATATTTCCTTCTGGACCAAAGTGGTAGTCTGACTGGCCCCACATTGCCTTAACTAGAGCCAAATGTAGCTGTAGCTAAATATCCCGAGTACTTTAGCAGACAACCACACATAGACCCACTCCACATGTAATACATTGTGTGGGAAGATTAATGTGTTCCATATATCAGGTTGTGTCAAAACATTGGCTCAGTGATCACCGAATGGTTTCTGTCCACTACTGGCAAAACAACAGGTGCTCAAGTGCACACATGCACACGTTTGTACAACCTTAACCTTAACCCTAACCCTAACATAGTTCTAGTTGTTTCCTAAAACCTGCACAAAGCCCTTTGGAGAAGTCTAGAGCGGACAAACATATCCTCACTTTCAGTATGAAATTCAAATTGGTCCCCATAGAGACACACATACACATTGAGACATATTCTATTTGTCCTGTTGCTGGCTACGTTTTTTGATGTAAACTGGACAGTAAAATGTCCTCTCAAGCATTCATAAAACCTCTCCTCCAGACAGGTTCTCCCTTCATCCAGCGGCCTGATCCTCTCCCGAAGCACAGAGCTCCTTCTTTGGCGGCTTTACGTCTCCCTGGGTTCTCCATGTCTCTGTCGGAGCCGCTTTGTAGCTGTGCAAGCTCCAAAATCAAAGCCAGGTCCCCCTTCCTACAGGCACTATTGATATGTCTTTTTGTCTCTTTGTTTTACTGTCCTTCCCCGGCTCTAAATCATCTTTTATTTCTCTTCTTTTCCCATTCTGTGAGTTGCAAAAAAAAAAATCTAATTGTCTGAAAGAATAACTCTTTGAACACAAGAGGTGACTTCACCTGCAGTCATGAATACAGATTGAGATTTGCAGAGATGAAAAATGCTAAATTAAAGAGTTAAATGTCCAGTGTTGTCTGCAGCTCTGTGTGTTTTGTGTTGATGGGTGGAGGTGGGCTGGAGCTTGGCATCGTTCAGGGTAATGTGGCTCTGAATGAAAAAGAAGAAAAAAAATAGATCTCTGCTCCTTGCTTTCCTATCGCTCATGCATGCCGCCATTTGCATGTATATTGCAGACGTAGAAATGCATATGGTTGAGAGGTTTCTAAACTCCCAAAGCATCTCTCGTCTTTTCTTTCTCTTTCTCTCTCTTTCACTCTGCTCCACATCACCTCATCCCAACCGTCTCCAAATCTTTGCAAAATCTCTCCTCCGCCATTTTGTCTGATATCGTTGTTTCCCCTTTTGTCTGAATAATATTAACTAACACACTCCTCTTTTCCTCCTCATCTTTCTTCCTCTCTTAATTTCTCTTTCTTTTGCAGATTTTATTGTGAGACTTGTTCTTTTTTTCATTAGCAGTCGAGAAAGCGTGACATTTATGTGAACTGCTCTTGGAGTTTCTCTTCCCCATTGTCTCACTGGAGGCTGCAGACCCCAGCAGCGCCACGGCTCCACACAGGGTCAGCTCTTGCCCTCTGTCGCCATTCATAATTCTCATATAAGCCAGCAATGAAACTTCTTATCTTCATATCAACGATCCCTGCCTTTTAATAACACGGGAAATTGCTGGTCTAGGTAGCTGCTCGCAATGAATATTCTGGATCTACATCAGCTGCTGGATTCATTAAATAATAAGAAATACATGAGTGGAAAATAGCTCGTTAACTGTTGTTTTATGGAAATATTAAATCACTCGTTTACAAGTGACAGCGATGTTCATTTCTCCTGGTATGTTTTGTCTACAGCAACAAACAAAAAAAGCCTTCATCTGATTTCTCACTTTACACACACAAACACACACACACTCTCACATGTGCAGCACAGTGATGATGAGTGTGCTGAAGCCTCTAATGACCGCCGAATATTTCCCCTCCCTCTGCTAAGTCTTCTCATGAGAGAAACCTGGAAACTGAACCTGTGTGTGTGTGCGTGTGTGTGTGTGCGTGTGTGTGTGCAAATGTGTGTGCGCAAATGCTCGCATTAGCAGGCGCAGCTCCTGACTGATCTGTTTAAAGACACACCAGCCACTCTGATTACCGTCTCCATAGCCAGCCATAAATAATGAGATTTAGCTCAATTAGGATCCTCTCGAGGTGTAAAACAAGTGGATCGGCTACAGTTAGCCTCCAGTAATCCACACAGCTCCTGCTCGGCCCGCTAGTGGATTACAACCCCCGGGTCACTGTTTATCCTTTACGTAAACTAACTGCTGTGTGCAGTGCTCGGGCTGTGGAGCGGAGCGGAGCAGAGCAGACACCTCCTGGCCCGATAGCATCTGATCTCTCAGCTACTTGACGAACAACAGGACACTCAGGCTATCCACCCCCTCCTCACCCCCTCCTCCCCTCCCGGCAGCAGTACCATCACCGCCGATGCTCCATCCATCTTCCAGCTCTTACTCTGGATCTCTATCTGCACTGCTCAGACATGGGGACTGGAAGGGCAATTCAATCTCAGTCGTATCTGCTGAAAAATGGTGATGCTGGCCTGCCGCCTTATACGGTGGGTGGTGGGCCACAGGCTACATGTGTGGAACACCACACAGGAAGCCACTGATACAGATAACAATCATATAAATGTACACTGGTTTAGATTTATGGTGATCTGACATTCACCAGTTCAGCATCAGCACCCCTTTTTGGGAACAAGCATGAAAATGACACTCTATTCTTGAACCCTTTGGATCCTGGTCTCATCTGAAAACTATTTTTAGATTTATTTTATCAGGCTGTGTACTTCCAAAACATGTATATAGTTTGTCAAAGGGCTGCATGGATTCACATGGATGCCTTCCCAAATATGGCAACAAACTGAGCGGCTGCTTGTTACGGGGTTTTAGTGTACATTTTCCAGCTATTATATCAAATATCTTTTATATAATCGTGACCGTGATGGTTCTGAGGCTCAGTTGAGATACTTGATGGGAACCGTCCAGGGCGACCTGCCCTATTTTCTGCAGATCATTGCAGATTCTCCATGAAGTTGAAAATCGTTCACGACGGCCAAATCAAAGTCATAATCAGCCTCAAAATGTTTCACAGTGATAGCCCAGCAATGATCCAAGTTTGAGGCATCCATGTTTGGCTCCTACTATAAAATCTACACTGTTTTATTCATTGGCAGAAGACGAGCACATTTCACAAGACAACTTAGCGCACATAATTGTCAACATTACTCTGTGCGGGGAACAGAAGAGCCATGTATTCAGGCAAGGTAATGCAATAAACAAGAGCATCCGATGACGCTGAGAGCATGCCACAGTGATGACGGAACTGCAAAAACGGTGTTAACATTTTTAAGATGACACATGTTGAATCTTCATGCGGTTTTACAAACCGCTTGCCAATCAAATCTTTTCCGAATGATTGGCAGCTGCAAGTCTTTGCAGGAAGAAGAAAAAAAAAGTCTGCAGACTTTCACCTCAGGAGGTTTACGCACACCTCCACACAAAAAAAACTGTAGTTCTGCAGAGGGAGAATGGAATGTCTCCCAGAGAGGTGTGGTCTGTCTGTCTGTTGGTCTTTTGGGCTTCCATTTTACGGCGTGTTGGTGAGGCCGACTCAGATACGGTTTCACTCCCCTTGGCAGAGCCCGGCCCCGCTGCTGACAGCAGGTTTTATTTGATGTGGACGTCCCGTGTTGGGTTTCAGAGCTGGCTTCAACATATGATCTCCATTATGACCAGAGGAGGAACGCATGCTGGCGGATGACTGGTGACTCTGGGCAGACAAGGAGGGGATGGGGGGAGGTGGTGGTGGTGGAGGAGGAGGAGATGGAGGTGGGCCAACAGATGGAGAATGGCGTAGAGGGAGGGAGAAACGTAGAGGTAGAGAGACAAATGGATCAGGTGGACGAGACAAGAAGAGATGATGAAATGGATTAAATTAAAAACAGACAGATGTGAAGGAATAAGTGAGAAAAGTAAATGAGGGTTTGGTGTGAATTCAATCCAGGCTCTGGCTCCTTCATACTTAGCTGCGTAGAGGCAAGCGTCCCTCCCCTTCTGGTGTCCCAAATGGGACCTTATTTCGTGAAAAAATATGTACGCTAGACAACTGCGAGACTGTTGGTTGATTAAAAACATAATACTGCAAGTCAAGAAAAGTTGCAGTTGGTTAAAGGTTCCTCGTAGTATTATTATGTTTTGTGTGAAACCGCTCAGTGAACTACATCACTCTTCTTGCACAATAGACGTCATCAACACTAGCTAGCGAGGTACCTTCGCTTTGTTTGGCGTATGAATGGCACAACAATTTGTAAGTAATTTAGCATTTAATAACGCCAATCTTGCCTTTTTGCATGCCACTTTACGCCGTGTAGCCTGTACTGAGTGCAATGGAAACGCATCGGTGTGAATATGCTACGCTCAGTGAAAAGGACGTCTGAACAAATTGAGAGAGTACTTCCAGGCGGTGGGAGAAGACTTTCAACCAGGTGATCCAGTGTTGAGATATATTGAAGCGAAGTTAGCGACGCGTTTTCAGTACTTTGCCTATCTTTTCCTTAGTTTTTTTTCTCTCCTTATTTTAAAGCTTAACCATGATGTTTTTTCCTAAACCTAACTGAGTGGTTTTGTTGCCTAAACCCAACTGCAGCCGTTGAACTGTAACAACGTGGCGTAAAAATGAAAAGCCTAAAATGCGTTATCATGACACGCATAATGTCCTTAAAATGCCATGCTGTTGAGATGCCATCCCCTGAGATCAGGTTGGTTTTATCCAATGACTGCTCGTCTTTTTTATCAGCCGGGAAGCAAAAGAGCGAGCCATACCTGTGTTGCTCGTTTGATTACATCCCGCTACCAAACACAAAGGCGTCGCAGCTTCAAAGAGAGAGAAAGTTGTTCCGCCACTTACGTTACTTGAGCAGTTTTAATTGGCAAACGTGTAATTCATAGCGCAACCTTAACCAGGATTTAAAAAATGGTTCATCGTAGACAATCGTACGTATTCTTTCCAAAATAAAGTCTGATGGTTTAATTTGATTTCTAAATTTTACAACACACAAAGGTTTCTTTGTATAAATGTATACTTTGTTTTAGAAATGCAGATTACAAGTTTTCCCACATGGACACTTATGACATCAATGTCATGGCTTTTAATGGCGTTGGTGTTAATTGGACTTCATTTTGAGCATGTCTTTAAAGAATGTAGGTGTATGCAAGTTCAGTCTCCTCCGACTTAATTGATTTTTTTCCTATTTAATAAAGTAATTTATCCCATAAACAAGATGTAAACATGAGTTACATATGAGAGCAGTTTAGTTTAATGAGAACAAATTTGTGTTTTCAGTCAAGAGATTAAGAATGACTCATCTTTTCATTATCAATACTCCACCACACAGTTCCTTAAGAAGCACAGTCAGTCTTTACCGACTTCACATTTGATCATTTGATAAATGTTATCAATGTCATAGATTCAGTTATACTTAATGATATCACATGTCTCACAGTCAACTTTATGAACCACTTTCAGCATTAGTTCCACTGCACTGAAAATACGGAGGATGTATTACATTACATTTCATACAGAAAGGAAATGAAAACCAGCTCAGGACCATTTGTTAATCTACACAGCATTATGCTTCATGAAACATAATTATATGTTGGCACAATACCTGATTGTTACTTAACTAATGGCCCACTAAACTAATGCATCCCTTTACAATCTGGAATATGTTCTAGCTAATACATGAAAGGTGTTTAATGGCATTTGTTTAAAGCCAGAATAATTAATTACACAGAAAGTCTTACATAGCACCTGCTGTGAAAGGTCAAAAAGATAAGTTACTTAACTATGGCAAACAGGTTTTTTGCTCAACAAATTTATGGAAGAAGTCTAATCGAGTCGGAGCACAGAAAAAAAAGACTTAAGGAAAACACAAAAGATCGCTGTGATTCACTCTCTCCATACATCAAATGTATGTCAAACTCCAACTAAGTGGAGTGATAACTGACACAAATGACGTCTGTGGTGGCAGTAATATGATTGAATGAATATATACTTTATTAATCCCCAAGGGGAAATTTGGTAAGCAACGCAGCATCATCAGCAGCAACACTAGCAATCAGTTTAAACAATTAGGAATCAAACCTCACACAGTCGATGTTCTGCATGACCTTCAAGGGCCTAAAATTTCACTCAAGCACCACAAATTAATTCCCCATCATTATTTGTGCATTTGCAGGCTGTTTGCCACCACATTGGACAGCCATGCAAATGTAAGTCTTCAATAATGGGTGTAAGTTGCTTACGATATATAGACTACCATCTTCCGTTGTGTTGATAATAACTTGGCCTAACTCTAGCACCAATGTGTTTGATAATTTGATGGAGGAGGAGGGGGGGCAATCATATTTAGTGGCTTTAACTGTTTTTGGGTCTCTCTCTCTGTCAAATTGAGCCTGCACACCATTCTATAATTCCTTCTTATCGGCCAGAGGCTTTAGTTATTTACTTTAAAATGGACTAATTTCTTATTCCAGCGGAGGGGGGATCGGCCGCTGACTTGAACAGCTGCTTCATGACCCAAAAAACTGTCAGTCTTTCCCTGGAATAAATTGTGGAATGTTCCATTCGGCGGCGCAGGGGTGACGGAACCTGGGAGATACCACAAATACGTCGCAAAACGAGCCGTCTTTCCGTTGCAGCGAAACAAACACAATAACAGTGATCGCGGTAAGCTACTTAATTCTACTTGTGTGACATTTGGTGAGGTTTTGAGCCATATTTGGCAAACTGTTTCGTGTCCCTCACCCCCGCCTCTGCGAGCGCAGTTTCGTGTAGGCTCATAGTAGAATCAATTCACAGAGAGGGCAGCTTGAAACCGGCCGCTCATGCCTGTGCGCCTAGTTTGGAGAGAGTGGCGTGTCGGGCAGCTTGGAGTTTAATAGTCCGGGTAGCATCCGTGCTGTATGTACATGTCTGTCTCCCTATGTGTACGTGCATGGCTGTTACGGCTGTAAAAATAATAATAATTAAAAAAAAGACAGAGAAGAAAAATAAATGTGCTCGGAATTTTGATTTGACGTGTTGTTAAAGATCTGACTGAATCTTTGTTTTAGGCGCAGCGGAGGTTTATGTCGTGGTGAAATAAAGTTAGTGCCAACCAAGTCCGCTCTGGTGGATGTGTGTCCCCACTTTCTCTCTCTCTCTCTCTCTCTGAGTGTGTGTGTGAATCAAAGCGACTGGCACACACACACACCTACACATTGGTGTGTTTGTGTGTGCATTTTTACCTCCCACCCCCCAAAAAACACACCAAACTTTTCACCGTGGCAAAGCAGATCTGACACAGAAGCGCATTCATTTTGACACTTGTCACACACAGTTGGCATGACTCAGATGGCTGCAAAGTTGACAGGTTTCATGCACAGCTACCTCTGTTATGTGTTCATGCTCACAAAGAAACATGAGTGCAGGAGAAGGTGTACCAGCAATTCCAGCATTCCAGATTCCAATTGCACGATTTGCCAAATTAGGGAATTAGTTAACAACCCGTAACACCAAAATATAAATTTCAGTGTTGAATCTATTTTAACTGTGGCATCTTTAATATTAATAGGTTGAAATGCCTCTTTACACAATCCCATTACTCTCATCTCCGGGTCACTTTCTTGCAAAGGATACACAGAGCAAGATTACACGTTCATGGTTCTCTCTCTGAGTGTAATCTCTGAGATGAATTATTCACAAATATACACTACAATAGACTTCCCAATCAATCCCCCTGATGAACTCTCCTTCTTTTCCCTTTAACCGTCTCTGACTGTCGCTCCTCTGTCATTACTCTGTTCATTTCCACAGCCAGTAACACACACACACACACACACACACACACACACACACACACACACATCCATGCATGCTGCTCCTGTGTGCATGAGCCTGTTTATATATGTATAAATATATGTGTGTGTGTGTGTGTGTGTGTGTGTGTGTGTGTGTGTGTGTGTGTGTGTGTGTGTGTGTCAGTGGTGGTGGCTTGTTTAATGCACTGCAGGTTGGCTCCTGCAGCAGGTCTGGCCAGATAAGAGCAGCACACAGTTTTCTACTGGGAGAGAGAGAGAGAGAGAGAGAGAGAGAGAGAGAGAGAGAGAGAGAGAGAGGAACATTGCCTCTTCACTCACATAAACCATTAAATTGTAATAATGGGGCCACCAGCATTCAAACCTGGATCCATAGCGCCCCCTGTGGGTGATTAGTGGAGCAACACCCCAAGTGACAGGGGTCCTTGTTGCTGGATGAGCTCCTGTGTTTGTGCGTCCCGCTGCTGCACACTGCACTCACAACGCTATACAACTATTTTCCTTTGTGAAGATGAAGATGAGTGAGGAGAAATGAGAGATAATAAGGAAAGATAGGGAAAAAAGAGGTGTAGTCAAATAGAAATAGCCATCTTGCAATGGGATCACACCAGCAGCGATGCCAAGGGTCCCCTCCCTGCACCCCTAGTTCCGACGCCCTCGCTCAGACCACACTCTGCCTTCATTTGGATCCCAACTACACACCTGTAAAGTGTCATGACTGCATCTTGGGCAGTTGTGACGCTATCGGAGTGACAAAATTCATCCACAGACATATAAACACCCGGCAAAGTACTCGCACCTCTGTGGTAGTTCCTGCTCTGGTCGTTGTTTTCAGGACCACATGAGAATGTGATGACTCATTCACAAACTCACAAGGTGGAAACTATACCAGCATCGCTGTCACGGCTGGTGATGACTTCATGGAGCCGGGGTCTATAGCTTCACCACTGCTGACATGTCCTCAGTGTCGTTTTCTTGCCAGAATTGTATTCCTGAAAGTGTTGAAACAGTAAAATGTATGTATTTAATATTCTAAGTGGGAGTGGGGTTGTGCCATTATAGTATTTGGACTCATGACTTCAGTATTGATAAATACAATTAGGGGTAAACCTTGTTTGTCACTACCACTGCTGCAAGGAGAACGTCAGGATTCCTTCCAGCCAGTGACATTAATTAAACCCAGATTTGCTTGTTGGTGGTCCACACACTGTGATTAAAGTGCAAGTGATGTATGCGTTGTCCCAAGCTTGAGGCTGCAGGGACCATAAAATCTCAGTTCCCTTCCCTTCGTCAACAGAGAAATACTGACAGAGAAAGTGCGACAACGTGGGCCCTATTTGCAATGAGTCAACATGTCAGTGTGAAAAGGTACAATCCATTCCTAATCGTTTTTGGTTTTTTTCCTCCTCTGCCACGTCCACACACTAATATGGGATCTATTTTTAGCCAGATCGGTTACACACACGCACGCACGCAAACACACACACACACATGCACGAGACCCCCCTACCCCACCTTTCTCTCTCGTTCTCTCTCCAGTTCATCGTCAATGGGAGCCCAGCTGCTGCCAAACTCATTCACTGAACACAGAGCGAAGGCCGGGCTCGGTCAAGTTACTGGAGTGGCACTACAGCAGTCAATTTTTTTCTCTTTACCTAAAGTGTCTGAATGTATGGCAGACAAATCTGAGCTCTGATCCAGCCTGCACTTTCTGTGTGGTGGCTGAAAAGGAAGTCGAAAAACATCAATTCTGCACCCTCTGCCCCAAACAACAGCCGGAGGAATTGACCTGATGAGAGAAAGTAGCAAAAAGTCAGCGGCTGTTCTTGCTCTAAAAAGTAACATTAGCTCAGTCGTTCTCCATCTTGGTTATCCGGGGATCACAAACCCTGTGATTCTTTTCACTTTCATCAAAGGCTTGCACTGATTGTCATCACCTGTAGACACACTCCAGTGTGAATGGGGAGTGTCGGTGCTGCCTTCACAGACCTACGGTACGTTTGGTGACCAGCAACACCACGCTTTCCACACAGGCACTTTTCTTCCCTGGCAAAACATCAGAGGGCAATGTAATGTAACACCCTCTTGTAGAGAAGCTTCTTCCCTTTGATTATGTGTCACAGCTGACAACGAGGAGGCATCTTTTGATATTTCCTTCTGTCTGTCTGTCTTTCACACAGCCAGCCAGCATGGTATGCTAATTGGACACATGCACTGGAAGCTCTGTTGTGTTGCCCCTGGTTTGTGTTTGATTATGTATTCACTGTATCTGGTCTGTTATTGACGCGATGACAGAGAAGCCAAAGAAGATTTCTGTTTTTTTTGTTGAGTGAATCTTGTTTTAGAAGAAGCTTATCCAAATTAATCTGAATAGCTTAATTATATCTGTTACAGGTGAGTGCAGAGAGAACAATATGTGGTGTAGCAGATTAATTCAGACTGGTTTCTGCATAGCATCAGGTTGTAATGCAGAGGAAGAGACTCAGCCTCAGTACCAGTTGAAGACTGTTCATCCCTGCAAACAAATGTGAGCAACTTTTTGCATTCAGGATCATTTGTAAATAAAGTATATCGTTGATCAAATGTCGACACTTTTGGTGTCGAGATTCTGAACGACAAACTTAGTGCCAACTTTCAGATTTCTCTCAGTTTAAGAACTTCATCAGATGTTTTTGTCTCCTGCAGTTAGAGGTTGGCAGGTGCTTCGTTTATTCTCTCAGCAGTTGTTCCAGCTGCAAAGATTGCCTTCACTTGTCTCTCATCTGTTATGTTCTCTGTGAGCATTGTTCATCCATTCAGACACAAACTAAAGTAAATGTCACTCATTATTTGTCTTGACTATTATGCCAACCTCAGCGTATTGTGTAAGTAGCCCTGTAGTGAGGAGATGTCACATCACGACAACATGAACGGGGAAACATCTGGCATCTGTCCATAGAAAGAACTTCTCTCTCTGACGTTCAACTAATTCAACCATGTAATAAAAACATTTTATCTGATGTAAAACTATTAAATGTATCAGGAGGTAGTTTAAGAAAAACTGAAGCTATGCTGCCACCTCGTGGACAGCAGCGCTTATTACATATCTAGGATTTAATCGTCAGAGAGAGGTGGAGAAAGACTTGAAGAGAGAAAAATAATTGGTTGGTGGGAACATATTTAAAATAAAACATTTAAAAAAATCACCAGTGCTAAAAGGAATAATATGTTGTTTTTTTGCAAAGATCTGAACCCCAATAATCAATCACCTTCTGAGATGACTGAGAGCCTGAGGCCTTATCAGCAAACATCAGGGGCCGATGCCACTAACATCTGCTGCCAGCATGCAAAAAAGCCTCTGACTCTGATGAGCCAACGGTGTTCAACAACCACACAAATGTGTAATGTTCTGGTGTCCACACACTTTTGGAAATATGAATTTAGCTTTCCGTCAAGCTGTTATGTTATGTAACTCTTTTTTTCCCCTTCGTCTTTATTTATCTGTTTCATTTTTATTCCCCAGCGCAGACACAAATACACCCTTTTTTTTATTTATCCTTCTTTTTTAATGTACAAGAAAGAAAAAGACACACTTAACTCTCATTTATTTTCAATGAAAACACTTTATTTCATCATGTTGTAAGTATCGTTTGATTGAAAATAAACAGACCAGTATAAAGGAAACAATACAGTTTGAAATTCATATCCTACTCCTTGTGATATACCAGCGCAGATATCTATTGAATGGCTTTTTAATCAAGAGTCCTTCCCGTAAATCACGAGGTAATTGTCATCCGTTATCACACGTTCTATTCAATGTTTACAGTAAATAGTAACACAAAAAAAACACAAGTCTACAGTAGAGTCTTGCCATACTGGCGTGGCGGGCGTTAAAGCTAAACTATCGAAGCGTCACTTGCATGCACGGTTTATTGTCTACATAGCCTGGAGGAAAAAGAGCGCGTTACAGGACATCAAAAGCACTGAGAGGAAAACAGAAAATCTTCTCTAGAACTGTGCAACTCTGTTCAATAACAACGGTCTATGTTAAAAGCTTTGCATTACACATTGTTACAGAGGTCATCCTTCCGTGTGTGCTCCTAGGACATACAAAATAGGCAGCTATTAGAAAGCACGTGGCACATATAACAGCTAAGAACTCTTGAAGTGATATAAGAGCAGTAATATGATAATAATAATAATAATAATTATATTAATAATACAGTAATAGGTGCAATCGCCCCTCGACGTGTCTCTTTCCAATCTGTATTAGAGCGTATTTAACATACAGATCAATTACATTTGTATGATGAATTAACTGTACATGGCATTTCAATAAAACTATTTAACAGATAATGTTGATGACTCTGAATAAATAGAGTACAAAATAAGGTCATTGTTTATTTTGCTCATTCTCAGAGAGAGCTTCCAGTTTTCAATCTACCAGCTTTAAGGGTGTGTGTGCTGTTGTAGATGTTCACACACATATACACACACACACACACACACCTACCCAGACCTATCCAAACATACACTCACAGACAGAGGAATACGTTGACAAAAGACGCCGTTTTAGTTTTTAGAGTGAGTAGGCCTTTGTTTCTCTGAACTTGGTGAGAATGTGTAGCTCACCTGAGATTTCATGTTACGTTGTGAGGGGGAAAAACATGGTTTTCAATTTTGAATAATTCACTCTCAGCAACCCATCAGTTAATCCAAACTCTCTGTGAGAACGAGGTAAAATTAAATCTAGAATGATTCTCAGCGTTTGTCTTCCCTCGTCCATGCTAGACATGAAAAATGATACGAAAGCTCTCAGCTGTAATCCATCCCCTCTGCTTGTCTCCAGCGTGAGACCAGAGCACTGATTTATCAATAAGCAACGAGCAGGTTTATCATTACGGATAATCTGAGGATGGACTTGAAGAAATCTGGACTGTACAAGGAAATGAAATGCCAGCAGACCAACAAGACCAAGCTCGATGTTTCAGTATAATAATTTGAAAGGACAGGAGGTGTGCCATGCTCTTAAAAATATGTTTAAAAAAATTCTGGTGACTGGTTTGAGTCCAGTAATGTGTTTGTTTTACCCCTTGCGCCGACGGGCCGCTGATTTCAGACATGGTTATCCTGGGAAACGAGACAGCAGCTCTCCTACTGGTCCTTTTCTAAACACAGGTTTTGTTGAGGTCAACTTTCACCGGCAGAGGCCCCGCCTCCTGGCTCTCCTCCGATTGTTTCATGGACACAGCGATCGCGGGACTCAGGTGGTACGGGTTGACTTTGTGGGCATCATCCAGAAACTCTTTATCCCCGTTGATACTCAGCTGAAAAGACACAAAAGGTGAGCACGTCCACCTACAGCACTTCGCCAACCATCTTTCGCACTTAGAGTGCTGAAGAATGCAAAGTATGCAAACCACTACAGACAGAGAACCCAGAGTGGAACTTAAAGGGGGCATGTGCTTATTTTCAGGTTCATAGTTGTACTTGTAGTTTTCTTACGAGAACATGTTTACATGCTTCAATGTTGAAAAACACGTTATTTTTCTTATACTGTCTGATGGAATATATCTGTATTCACCCTCTGTCAGAAACGCTGCATTTTAGCGTCTGTCTCTTTAAGGCCAGCTCTCAAAAAAGCCCAGAGTGCTCTCATCGGATTGTGAGAAAAATATGGTGCACATTTGCAAAAGTAGCTCTCAATACCTGGGTGAAAGTGCTCAGATGGAGGGCGGTATATTCTAATGAGCCTGCAGTGACACAGGAAGGGGAGTAAGATCTGAATGGCTTGTTCATCACATGTTTTCTAATCCTGGCAGCCCACAAAACAATGGACTGGGTGGTTAATTCACAGTTTGTGGGTTGGTAAACACTCAAATTGTTGCTTCCCTCACACGTGCATGTGTATACATCGGTTGTGGATGCTTTTCTGTGTGTGTACCTGCGTCTTGATGTGCTGCTCTGGTGCAGTGACGAGGCTGGCACAGCTGAGCCACAACATGACCATGATGGACAGGAAGAGACACGCCGCTAAAATCCACCGTGGAAGGCCCGAACGTCTGTAGAACGAGAGTTATGGGATGAAACTAAAGATGGCTAGAAATACTGAGAAACTTAACATTAAGGCACCAACAAAAATGTAAAAAATGTACACTTTTGAGCTCGTTGCATGTTGTAAATGTTGCATTTCATAACTACTTTAAATCCCTTGTCCAAGCATTTGTATATGTGTGTGTGTGTGTGTGTGTGTGTGTGTGTGTGTGTGTGTGTGTGTGTGTGTGTGTGTGTGTGTGTGTGTGTGTGTGTGTGTGTGTGTGTGTCCAGATTTTTGGATTGGGTTTTTCCTACCAGACATGCAGCTGTTAGTTTCCTTAATGTTAGTGTGGGAAACATTAAATTAGATTATCCATCTCAGTGGCTCCATCTCAATCCATCTTGTCAACCTTAAAGTTAGTTAGATCATCGCAAGGTAATGCATTATAATGTGTGGCTTGATTTGTAAAGCATGCATTGTACAGTTAAAGTGTGGGAATAATGCAATCAGATATGTGTGATGGAATAGCTAAATGTAAGTCTCTGCAAGTTGATTGCCTGGAAACCAGACGGAGAAACCAGACAAAGAAACCCGTGATTTGCTTTAGAAATGATTGTCAGTGATATAAATGATATTTTATGGGGAGGAAAAAAACATTATTTCTCTCATTTTAAGCCTTCAATTCTCAGCAGGGCAACTCAAGCTCCAGCTCACCTTGACATGCAGCCGAGGAAGTCGTGCTCAGCTGTGGGGTCGTCTATGTGCTGGACAGGGTGTTTCCCTTTGCCTGCCGCTTTGGATGCTCCCCTCTCGCCATGTCCCCTCACTCCTTAAAAAAAGGATTTCAGTTGGACGCTGATGAGTGAATATTGTAGTATGTAACAGTATATGCATGTGCTGCTATACATGGATGCATGTGTGTGTGTGTGTATGCGTTGTGCATGTGTTCTCACCGTGGGGTCTCTGGGTGTGAGAGTGGACCTGAGGCCAGGGTTTGTCCGCCACGTTGGATCGAGGAGCCTGCAGCTCGGGCAGAGAGTACTCCATCTCTGGTTGGCTCTGAGGAGAAAGAAGAAACACCATAAGCACCCTTTGGATCCAGCCAGGCTAGCTGTTTCTCCTTGTTTCGGACATTTATGCTAAGCTAGGCTAACATTTAGCCTTCAGACATAGATGGGGTCAAACCTTAATTCTCAAAAAGTCAAACTATTCCTTTTACATCATGTGTTGTTTAAAAAACAACACATTTTATTGATTAAGAAATTGATTCATATGAAGTATTTAAATGTAACACCCAGTTAATAGTGATCTCATGGTACATGAAAAACAATATTAAACCAGGACAAGTTGACTTCATGTGAAGCAATACTTGATAAGTAGTTGAATGTTAAACGTGGACACGTGAAACCCAAAATGTTTTAGTTTGCTCTGCTCCACAGAAAGGTCAGAGGTCAGGATTGGCCAAACGTCTCCAGCCCTGGAGCTGGAAAAGTGTTCGACTTCTTCTCAGCCTGAAGCGTCATAGATCATGGTGAGGTGGCCAAGTCATAATAAAAAATGAAGAAAATAATATATGATGATAGCTATAAATGTCAGCTGAAAAGATTTCTTGGCACTTCTTGTTTCCCAACCAAAGCAAGATGATTAATACTGCTATGAGCATTCAGTGTGTTGCGTAACCTAACTAACATCCTTTGTATCTGTTGGAGTATCTCTCACAGTTTCTTTCTCACCCATCCAAACCAGTTAAGTAAAACCCCTTGAGCTGGGACGGCACCTCTGAAAGAATCTGCTTTTAAAAGAACTGCTACACACAGCCTGCTGTCAGCGAATGCGCTGTTGTGGCTTTCATTATGTGCAGTGTTTCTGGTTCCCCCTGGAGAACTCATTAAAAGAGGATTTTGGATCCCCACTGTTGACCCTCCCTCCGCTCGTAACAACACTATTGCTGGCCTCAGCAACAGCACACAAACACACACACACACACACACACACACACACACACACACACACACACACACACACACACACACACACATTTAAAGGAGTACAGTATCTCCCACTGCAGTAGCGTCAACCTCCCAATGTTCATCGATTCTGACACTAAGTGGATCAATGAACTTTGAAACTTCTTGCTGTGTCATGCAATGCAATGTGAAACCAGCTAAAATCATTCAGTGTCATTCCTTCTGATTACATTAAATGATTGATCTGCTTTCTACTGAATGATTTCAATCACTCGTCCAGACCAACAAAGCAACATCCTGCAGGCGTGGAGACGAGGCTGTTAGCTCGCTTCCCAAGACACAAACAATCCTTCAAACCTCTTGTGATGAAAAAGTTATTTCACAAGCGGGTTTATTACCCCTAGCGAGCAATGCTTTCTGACAGGGTGCATTGAAACCAGATGCAGCGGCAGTGTGAAGGTTTGGGGAGACTTGGGAGGGCTGATTCTCATTGGCTGCAGACTGAAGAGCTCTAACCATCAGAATGAGCGGAGCCTGATCTGCATCTGTCATGAATTATGAGAGAGGGAATGCAGAAAGGTGCTCGGGCTTTTCAGAAAGAGTCGAGAAAGACAAAGAGAGAAAAAGAAAGGAAGAGGGGATTGAGAGTTCAGAGGTTTCAGGCAGATGCAATCAGACTAAATCTCACTTCTCTTACGTTGTTGAATTTGGGATTGGATACAATCTGTTTTTGAGCTTCCACAAATAAATTGAAACGTATATTAAAAAATAACTTTGACTCTTATTAAGGGGGGGAAATGGTTACAAAAGGTATCTGAGGGTGTATGGCTGAGCATCAAGCAAGTGCAATAATCATCAGACACCTTGGGGAAATATTTAGAGTAAATTTAACTTTAAATTGGACTACTGGTGTCAAAATGATGGCTTTTAAAGGGGACATGTCACACACGTTTTCTGGTTGTGTTTCGGTTTTCTTTGAGAACATGTTTACATGCTTTAATGTAAAAAAATAAACATTATTTTTCTCATACTGTCGTTCTGAATATGCATGTATTCGCCCTCTGTCTGAAACACTCTGTTTTAGCGCCTGTCTCTTTAAGACACCCTTCCCAAAAAAAGCTGATCGGATTGTTGAATCAAAAGTTTTCTGATCGGCAGCCCACAAAACAACTGACTGGGTGGTCTTGATTCACAGTTTGTGGGTTTGTAGGCACTCCAGATTTTTCATGATGTGTCCCCTTTAAAGGCTTTAAATCTAAATGTTTTATTACAGCACCCCCATGTGGTCAATTAAGACCACTTTCCATTTCCATTTGGTGTGTTATATCATAGTAAACAAAAACAACAACACATGTTAAAGGGCTTTGCACCTCAGCATGAAAGACAAGTACTTCAGGATTAAAAGTTTTGTGATATTCTGTGTTTCCCTTTTTGTCAAAACATCTCATGAAAATACCAAAACTCACAATAAATGTATTCTAGTACCGATAATAAGTATCAAAATCCTGATATAGCTTCTTCCTACATTGTTGTCCAGACCAAAATACATCTTCCTTTACTAAGATGAACATGGGCTCTGCAATAAATGCTGACTAATGTTCCAAATGTGTATTTATCTGCTTCTGAAAAGTCTCCCAAAAAATGTTACTTACTCCCGTATAACTGGCATTAATTAAAAACTACAATGCCAAGTGGTATGAGGAAATGAGCATTTGTGTAAAAATGTAAAAAGAACATTAGTGTGACACACATTTTTGAAGTTTGTCTCCAGTAAGAACTCATTTGGGCTGAGGGCAACAGACACAAAACAAACATAGACCATAATAAAATGACCATAATACCATAAATCACACACTCTTTGTAATGTTCATGCTTAAGTCACATCAGGTCTCTCGTGCCTGGATGATTAAGCGTAGATGAGAAAGAACACTGACTTCCTTTTCAATGTAACATCATAAGTCAAAGTCACGCTTCCTTCAAACACTGTTATTTCCCTGGATCTCTCCATCCTGTTCAGGTTTTTTTGTGTTTTTGTTTAATTAATTCGGGCAGAATGACTAATGCAATTTCCAAGAAGAAATGCAGTAGGGACTTCTCTCTTTGTATTCAGCCTTACGCCGAGTTCAATTTGTCCGGCAGGCTGCAGCTCGCTAGCAGAACCGCAGCTCAGTTAGAGGAAGTCTTTAATCGACTCAACCGCTCTCGCTCTGTCGACCTATCATGGGCTGATTTGTCAAAATAACAAGAGGGTGGTGAGAAGGAAATTACTGAAGTAAAGGGCTGTGTTTTACCAATATTTCCTCAAAATTACAAGTTTTCTTTATTTCTTTTTCTTCCTCGGGGGACAAACCCTAGTTGTGACCTAAACGTGACTTGCTCCACCCATATACTGCCGCTAATGTTTATTTATGATGCACGCAAGTAGTTATTCTCACATCTTGAGGTCACACAGTTGAATGTATAAAGACAGTCAGCTCCTTTGTGGACGTTCTCATAATGTTGGCTTGCCCCCCCCCCCCCCCCCCCAACCCGCTGCTGTCTCTCCATTTAGCTGGACTTTTTTCTGTTGTTTAAACGCTCGGAAAGTCAATCTGTCAACTGGGTGGCGGTTTGCCAGCCGCCCACTAAACACAGGCCTGGTAGTCTTCTCACAACCCCGTGGAGCCTGGCTTTCCCTCGCCGCTTCAGCCTGCATGTCACTTCCATAAAGAGCAAACATCCATCACCACGTCCGAAGGAAATGCTGGTGATTTCATGTCCTGTGGCTGCTGCATGTCTATATGAGGTCAGAGAGCCCAGTGTGCACACATTATACCTAATAGTGGAGTTTTCAGCATATAAAGGACTCATCTGTGATGGTTACGGTGCATAAATACTGTCATTTTACCATTGAGCCCTTTAATTATGTAGCTAAAAATGCCATCACAGTCACAACTGGGAAAACCCCGGAAACAGATGGAGGACATGGTTGGATAGTCTGGTAGTTAGACTGAATAACTCTTATTTTAGCTTCAATGTATAGGTGGTTCACTTTAGCAATATGTTCAAGTTCAACAAGAAAGCGTATTTTTGCCATGGCTGCAAAAAAACTCAAAATTTCAATAATAGAAAATGTAAAGAAATGTTTGATCGGCATCTGGATCAAGATCCGCATGAAAGAAAACATGAAATTACTCAAATAATTAGTTTATCAGAGTGAACATGTTCAAAAAAGCTCTGCAGCTCAAATCCTTTCAAAAAAATCTTTGATTCAGACCAAAATAAATATTACTTTCAACCTAAAGTATAACCTCCTTGGTGGGGCTGCTGGTGAACAGTGGGTCTGTCAGCTCAAGTCACCTCATCTTTTTCAAATTTCAAAAACTACGTCTGAAATATTTATCTAGCACAACCAGAACTTAACTCTTTAGTGCAGTCCACTCTCTTCTAAATCTAGCGGTGAGTTTCTGTCCTGAGGCGAGCTCGGCACAGCTGGCCCTGCCGGTTATCAAATATGCATGGTGCTGAGGGAAGTGACATAATATGAAAGGACATTTATAAACAATTAACGCGCTGAATGTTTGTTTTTTTGCAGCTTTCTGGATTCAGCACCTTGTCCCCACCCCGCTGTGTGCCCTTGCTCACTCAACCTTCACAGATGCACCGATTCCAAAATGGGCAGTGAGTAGTTTTGGCAGTGACCCAAGCTCCACTGCAACGCATATACCTCACAGGATATATTTCACTATCTTAACAGGAAGCAGAGGGTAGCTCAACTCATAATATATAAAGGTCTACTGGCTTGCTTTTAACCTCCAGTTCAAATCATACCACATGAAAAAGCTTTGGAGATATTAATCTTATAATTTCCCACCATCTTGACTCAGTGAGCCATAATATTGTGTCGGAGGATATTTGATTTATGGAGATTTTAGAATTAATTTGTCTCTGTCTTTTGCAGCAAAGCACTTAAAGGTCCAACTCTGTTAAAAGTGCAGATATTCAGAATGATGAGGGGAAATGTTGCTGTTCTGCAGCTTCATTTAAAAAAGTGTTGAATAGTTGCTACAACATATGACTCTTAATTTAATTCTGATTCGTTCCGCATAGACAAAGACTATTAAAACACACACATATTCCCGCATTCAGAGTGTAAACTGGTGTATTGTGTTTCTCTTTGCATTTCTTCACTGACGATGTGTTGGATGGAACAAAACAGGCTCACTTTTAAAAGTTGACTTTGCTGCAAGTGCAGAAATCATAAGTCAGCCTATTTTCTGAGAATGAAGATTAGATCAGTGTAGGTGGAGGTTTTTTACTTCTTTTTTTTTTGTTAAACCACAGGAAGCATTGCTGCTCACCGCAAACACATCGTTTTTGATCTACCGGTAATCATTATCAGCAAACTGTTGCTGCCAGAAACACAAAAACAGGTCTAGCACATGTGTACACTCTTAGGATCTGGTTTTAGGTTAAAACACCATCACATTATATAAAATGTCATAGAGTGCAGAACATGTGCGTTTCCATAAATCATTACCCCCATTTAGCGAAACATAACTTTAACCATTTATCTATAAACCTAGCATGCACAAGATTTATGCTTTTTGTGACACAAAAGATTGCTCACTGCTCGAGCTGCCGGTCCTGGACAAACACTTGGCTGGGTCTTACCTGAAAAACCACAACCTTGCCATCATCAGCCTGCAGGTAGAAGGTCCAGGTGGAGGAGATGAAGCTCTGGGCAGAGCTGACGATGTCGTTGCACCAACCGGAAACGGCCTCCATCACAGAGGGCGGCTTGGGGCGGAGAGTCATGGCCCTGAGCTGCGGAAGAGAGAGAGAGCGAGATACTTGAGTACGAGGAGATTTATTTGTGTGTGTGTTGCAGTATACTGTGTGTGCACACTTAGTATTGATTTGAACATTCAGACATCCAAAGACACTTTGGCTCTTATAGCCGCATTAGCATTTTTTCCTCACCTTCCTCCTCTTGAGCTCAGGTTCAGAGGGCTGGCTGGCACAGCCGGTGCAGCAGGCCTCCTGCTCCAGCAGCTTAATATATGCCTCCTGGCAGGCTGAAAGAGAGACAGAGAGAGAGAGAGAGAGAGAGAGAGAGAGAGAGAGAGAGAGAGAGAGAGAGAGAGAGAGAGAGAGAGGGGTAGTTGTGATGCATGAAAGAAGAAGTATGATGAAGAGGGGGTTGAGAGAGCAAAAAGAGAAAGAAAGAAGCTCAAAAGCGAGTGGGCACATGGAGCACTGCAGTCAGCTGGGTGGAAGATGAGAGGAAATAAAACAGGCACAAGCTGTTTATGTGGGAAGAAAGATAAAGATGCGAGGGAGATGTATCTGTTGGCGCCCGCGGGCCGATTCCCTCCACGTCGCCGTGATTAAAACGGGGAGGTGGGGGGCAACGGGGCGTCTGCTGTCTGGACGGCAAATCACATCATTGATTTCCATTACAGCAGTTCAAACAGGGCGAATAGCCTTAAACAGACAGAAAGTGGCCATCGAGTCTGCCAGCTTTTAGGAAACGGAGAAATATTGAGCGGAGCTGCTGCGTTGGTAAAAAAGAGTCCAGTCTTATCAAAAGGACCAAAAGCACTCACTCCTTCCAGGGTTTGATCGGCTCCATTGTATAGGTGGCAATGGAGCCGATCAATTCAATTCAATTCAATACTATATACATTACATACGTTTTTTAATGAATGTTGCTGCATTAAAACAGTTTACACTTTAACCCGAATGCCTGTTAATTTGTTTCTGGTGTACCTTTTATTATTTTTATAATAAACAACAATTTATATCCACGTATTTATTCGTTTCATTTAGTTTTCAGAAGTTAGGTAAGAATGTTTAAGTCAAGCCTGATGTTGCCTCATAAAAGAATGATCCCAGTCACTTCCACACTGTGAGGCATTGACACAGAATATTAGGGGTCGAGGCCTCGGCCTGCTGAGTAAAGGTGTAAGAGCAGCGGAGTGACACACTGACTCACCTCCCTGACACTCCTCCCTGCTGGTATTGAAGCCGGCGTTGCCATTGACGAACTGGCAGATGGAGTAGAGGCGACAGCCGCGGTAGCAGGCGTTCATTATGGAGTCCTACCAGCCAGACAGGGAGAAGAGAGGGAGAGACGCAAAATTAGAAATGTCTCCTGCACTCTTGGATAAACTCAGGATGCGCTTGTGAGAAAATATGATGTGTTATGGCATCTCCACAAGCTGTGACATTACAGCCTGTCATAAACAGTTGACAAGAGGGAACGGTAGCGAGAGAGGAAGATGCACATTACTGTACTTGTCATAATGCATTAATTATCGGGTTGAGACAAGGAAACAGCGCCCTCTGGTGACCTCTCTGGGAACAAAGAGATTCCCTGACCGAGGACCATGAACGTTTTTTTTTTTTTTTTTTTTTTTACAGCCTTAAGCTTGCCATCATCACTGCGTGTCCCTGTTTATTCTCAGAGGGGTGTTTATCTCAAACCATGAAACGTTGCCTCGCAGTTTGGAGGCGACAGCGTATTTCACTTGTCTGTATAGTTACTGCCCGGGTCTGTTGACACCTTCAACTCGACACACTGCTATGTGCATGCCCAAGTGGCTCGTTTTCAATCACAACCTTCAAAGCAGAGGACTGTGGGCCGCTTTGCAGCTATGCTGCTGCTGCCCTGCAGGATGCCCGAACCACACCTGAAGGCAGCAGAGGAGGAGGAGGAAGAGGAGGAGGAGGAGGAGGAGGGAGGAGGAAAAACATCCGACACAAAATCTAAAAGCTCTAAACCACAGAAACTCCTGGGGAGATGCACAGCCCTGCGAGGGTCCAGTGTGGCCTCGTCTCAGCAGAAAGATGCTGTGGTATCCGCCAATAAAGGGTCATTCTTTCATGCTTCACAATAAGCTCGCTGATCCTCCACAGCCCGCGCTATACGCCTTCCCCGCATGGCCCCTCTTAATTAGGGATGTAGGAACGATCAATTATCGTCGCGATCTGATGCAAGAGCATCTCGAGAGGAGCTGCATGGATGCGGCTCACTTCTTGGACGAGTCTGGAAGGTGCAGAAGAAAATGAGCTGCATCCATCTTTCGGCCTAATTGTGCGCCGTATAGCATCGGAGAGGATGCAGCGGAAAAATCGGAGCGAGCATGATCATTACGCACGGACATAAACACATTTCCTTTAAATATTTCATATGAATACAGTTGTTTTTTTCTCCCGATGCCGAACATAATTGCCTGTATGTCGGTGCACATGCGATGAAATGTCGGACAGCGGGATGCTGACAATGCGCTTTCTGCAGAGGCAGCCGACGCTACACGGCACACAGGAATAACTTACTTTAGCGGGGCTTTTGTTTTTGATGGTGAGCTGGCATTGCCTTTTGCAGTAATTGATGTCGCCCAGTTGGTTGTCGAACAGATCCGAGGACGCCGCCGCGAGTCCGGCGAGAAGCACCGAGATCAGGGCCGAGAAGCCGCACATCCTGCCGCCGAGCCGGAGCATCTCAAACCTGGAGAGGAGGAGCGGAGAGTCGAGCTTCTTCCAGCACTGAGCTCCCTTTGTGGCTGCTGGTGATGCTGCTGCTGCCTCAGCCCAGGTCCTGTCTGCTGCTCCGCTGATCCGCTCCTGCTCGTGGCGTCACGCGCATCATCATCATCATCATCATCATCATCATCATCACCACGCACAAGATGCCCCCCCAAACACACACACACACAACCTGCAAAGCTGCCTTCACTGCAGTGCACAATGTGGCAGGGTTGACATTCATACAAAATGTGTCAGTTAAAAAGGACCACGATGCGGGAGGCAGATGTCCTGCAGAGCAGACAGATGGGCCGTTTGTTGGAGTATTGACAGTTCATACATAATCAATGTCACAATTATCGGTTGGATGCAAAGATCCTGCTGGAAAACAGGAGGGATGCCACTCATATCAGCTGAGGAGTGACTGGGAAATCAACAACTGATTAAACTTGTTTTGTCATCGTTTCATTGTCTGGTGGTTGTTTTGTGATGAACTCCGTAACTTTGCTTGTATATAATGTGATTGACTATTAATACAAATGTAACGCGATGATTATTGTGAACATTGCTTAAATATTAGACAACGTTCACCTTCAAATAGTTATCAGATATTAAAGAAAAGCAGGCGACAACAGTAACAGTATACTCACAATTTAAATTCAGTAAAAGTACAAAAGGTGGTGGAAAAATGCTGTTAAAAGTTGAAGTATTCATTATGTAAAATTGTCCCGAGAGTTATTATTATTTATAATGTGAATAGGGAAGAGAACATTGTCCTTTGATTCTGTTGGACAGTCACACTTGTTGTGTTTAATCGATGTAGCATCATGTATTTGTTTGTAACATGTAATGTGGGGTAATGTACAAGTATAAAATACTCAAGTAAAGTGCAAGTAAATTGCTCTCTTCATCACTTTATTTCTAGAAATGGGTGTTTTTTTTTACGTGGCTATTAGTTGTATAATATATATATATAAAAATAAATAAATAAAAAGATAGATTTGAAACTGGGAACACACATATAGTTGTAATAATTAGTCTACACACGTATACCTGCAGGTTTTATTTTAGTCGTCACAACCTCAACTGCAGCTTATACATTCTAACATAATGAGGAATACATACATTGTGTAATGCTGCATTTAAAGTTGCTCTACATTTCTGTGTGTGTGTGTGTGTGTGTGTGTGTGTGTGTGTGTGTGTGTGTGTGTGTGTGTGTGTGTGTGTGTGTGCGTGTGTCAGGGAGGGGACACACTGAGCAGCACTAATGACTTGTAACTTAGGAAACAAGGGAGGAGGAGCAAACAGAGTTTGAGCAGCGAGTCATCGCGGAGCTAAAAGGACCGAAGCTCGGCTTCCTCCAGCAGCCAGCTCGGTGCTCGGGCTCCAGACTTCCACTGAAGAGCCAACGTGTGGCCTGAGTAGAGCCGCTGGAGAGTGAGGCTGCTCGGTCACCTCCTCCAGCTTCGCCTCCCGTCTGCCCTCCGCGTCCCGGAAACTCGGAAGAACCATGTTCTCCTTCACGGTTCTCCTCCTCCTGGTTCCACGTGCGCTGTTGTCCTCCATACGTGAGTACCACACCGACACGACCCACTGGACGCTACCGCGTTTCTGTCGCTGCACACCGGATGTGTGTGTGTGTGTGTGTGTGTGCGTGCGGGTGCGTGTGCGCGCGCGTGTGTGCGCGTGTGTCAACTTAAAGACGGAGTTCCTCGTAGTGAGTCGCTGTATAGAGGCTTCAAACCAATGACACCAGTCAAAATCAGTATGAAGGAGGACTTTTTTTTTTTACAAGTTTCACCTGCCCAGGTGCTATAATCACCGCACATATAATAATAATAATAATAATAATAATAATAATAATAATAATAATAATAATAATAATGATAATAGATAACCAGAGAGCGTGGCTTTTCTAGAAAGTCAGATGCTTATTATTAGGGGGCAACATTGATAAAAACCCTTTATCACAGTATATGCATACATTGCAATATTCATATAGTGCATTTTGAATATGACTTTGAGACGATGTTTATGGTTAAAATAACCAAACAACAATATCAGCTTTTGATCAAATTATTGTCCACATTATTGTAAAAATTGTATGAAAATTACAGTCTGACTGTGTATGTTTGAACCAATTTCACTATTGATTTAAGACCGTTTAAAAAAAAAAAAACTATGTCAGCCAATATCCCTATTTAACATCAACATTTCTGATAAGGGTTTCTTAGTTCTGATGTTTTGTGACCAGTAGTACTGAGCGGGGCATTTTATAGTTAAAAATAAACGCGTCTGTGCTTTCTGGTGGACGAATTATAGGACAAATATAGCCTAATCGTATCGTTATCCACTAAAATGAATCCAGATGCAGTGCCCCTCGTGAGAGTAATGATTAGATGTGATTGTATGTGGCGGTTTAGACAGAGCAAGACCTATTAATGGACATGCATAGTGCTTTTCAAGCCTTCCGACCACTCGATGCGCCTAAACACTACATGTCATCATTCCCACCTTCCCACCAGGACTCTAACTATAACAATCACACACATGCACACATGTTGGGGTCAAGTGTGTCGCCCAAGGACACATCAACACATCGACATGCTCCTCTGAATGTCCTCTGATTGAAGGTCGACCCTGCTCTCCCATAAAGTAGACATGGTGGTGATGTATCTGATGAGACATATATTTAAATAAACGGTGTTCAACAGCGCTGTTGCATGGAGCAAATGCAGGAGAGATAATAATATTGCAAGTTATTTACATGCGTATTTATAATCATAAGACTGAGAAAATGATCTGCAAGTAGCGCTTTTATGAAGAAAACAAACAAACATGTAAAACACGTGCACATTTGTAATCTTTCTCATTTAGATTTCACACCTGTTTTATATTGAATACCACGGGAGGCCCGAAGGTCAATCCCTCGCTCGTCCTGCACGTCGACGCAGTTCTCATCGTTTCACATTCGATGCTGGAATCAGCGAGGTGGCACATATGTTGGAAAGCTTGTCCACCGCCCACCTGGAGCCGGGTTAATAAAACTCTGCCCTCACCGCCCTGAGAAGAAGGAGCCCAGTGGTAACGTTTCTCATGGGCATCAATCATAAAGGAAAACTTTAAGTGTAAGAGGGGTCGCGGTATGGAAAAGCGTTCAAGGATTTTACCGACACAACCAGGGTGACCTTTCCGACAGATGAGGCTCCATAAATCGTCTTCATTACCGGGTCATAAATATGTGCTGAGCTGCTGCTCTGTTGTGGTGCAGTGCTGCCGCACTCCTCACACAAACACAAAGTTGTGCTTAGGGCCGGAGAGAGATCTGGACAGACCGAGTGTTCAACACAGAAAACAAATGGAGCTGCGCGGGGCCTAATGCATCTCATTAAGGAGTGGATCTATGAAAATGAAAGGTCGAGACGGGGCTAGAAAAGCAACAGAAGCAAGTTTACTGCATCTCGAGGCTTTGGTGACCTTTGCATTTATTTGTTTTGCTTCAAAAAAGATATACATGAATTTACATCTGTTGCATGTTAAGTAGGTACATAGCAGAATTAAATCATGGAGGAAAAAAAGAGAGAAAGAAGTGGACTTCTGCACACTGTCGGCTTCGAAAACCACCCAAGAAGGAAACAAAGGCAATAAAACAATATTTAAAATCAATAAAATAATGAGTTAAGTTAGCTATAATCTAATGAGTTGATTAAATATCTAGTCTATTGAAAGATAATTAAATTAAAAACAATATATAATGGATTAATCATTTGCCACCCATCAAGAATGGGGTATTTTCAGCGTTTTTTATTTTTGTAAAATTAATATCTTTTGATTTTAGACATATTTGATCAGGTAAAACAAACAATTTGAAGTCATAACCTTCAGCTTTGGTAACATATGCTGGACATGTTGCACTAATATAATTCAATGAAAGCATGAAGAAAAGTAAAGGTGCATTAAAAGAGAGAGAGAGGCTGATATAAGATACTATATTCATGCTCGTTTCCTCCGCCCAGATGTGGCAGTCATCTCCCCTCAGGATCCCGTCCTGCGCATCGGCTCCAGCCTGACCGCCACGTGCACGCTGAGCCCCGAGCTGGGCCTCCACGCCCGCACCCTGTACTGGACCCTGAACGGGGTGAGCCTGTCCAGCAGCACCTACAGCGTGGAGAGCCCCGACACCCTGAGCGTCACGCTCCACAAGCTCAACGGCTCCCAGCAGCAGTCTGGAGACAACCTGGTGTGTCACGGGGCGGACGGACGCATCCTGGCTGGTTCCTGTCTCTACGTGGGCAGTAAGTGGTGTGTGTGTGTGTGTGTGTGTGTGTGTGTGTGTGTGTGTGTGTGTGTGTGTGTGTGTGTGTGTGTGTAATTTAATGAAAAAGAAAGACAAATTCGTGAGCTCAGTCTAATAAAGTCATAGTTTGTTAAACAATCTAAAGTATGCTGGATTTCATAGTTGTCCTATTTGAGCACAACCACAGTTATTAAATAGTTATTATACACGGACACGCAAACCCTGTGAAATAATATGTTGTTACGCACTTTGGATAAACAACAAATGTTCCTGAGTTAGAAAATCTTTAAAAAACAGGAATCTAAAAAGATCGTTTCGCTCTCAACTGGTGTCACACAACCTTAAAATAACACATTTGTTGATCTGTTTATCTATTTGGGGAACCTTGATATAAAAACGTTTTGATGTGAACCGTTTCTATTTTTAGTTGTACAGAAACACATATTTGATTATAATTTGATTGTAGTTTAAAGTCTGTTGCTTTAGCTTTCTGCTTCACATGAATGGATAAATCAGCCATATGTTGTTTTCTTGTGAATTTCAGAATAACATTTTTTTATTATTAACTTTGTGACTATGTTTGTCAATTGTTATTCCCCCTCTTCTCCAGGGCCTCCAGAAAAGCCTGTCAATGTAACATGTTTGTCCCACAACACAAAGGACTTGAGCTGCAAGTGGAGCCCGGGGGGTCGGGGCGAGACCCACGTCCGAACCAAATACACCCTCAAGTACAAATTGAGGTGAGCGTCCCAGACCAGCTGCAGCTCACAGGTGCTCACCTCGTCCGACGCCATTCAGGTGGACTAGCAATAAGTGCATGAGTGCAGCGTATAGTCCTCCATCTGCAAACAGGCACACTACGGTCAGAGCGTTACTGTTTCACTCGTGTACTTATAGTGTCTGCCTCTTCGGAAACAAGCGTCAGAGTTTATTTCGATCCTTGTGTTTGCTTCTGTCCAGGTGGTATGGGCGAGAGAAGGAGTGTGAAATTTACAGCACAGGGAAGCAGCGTTACTCCTGCTACATCCCCCGCAACCTCGCCCTCTTCACCCCGTATGAGATCTGGGTGGAGGCAGCCAATCAGCTGGGCTCCGCCACCTCCGACACCATCACCCTGGACATCCTCGATGTAGGTAGGTGGGCAAAGGTTTTTAAAGGAGGTTTCCTTTCCCGGTCCTTTCCTCCCTTTTTTCTTTCTCGTCCTTTCTTCTGTTCCATTTGTTTGTCTGCAGCTCTCTCCTGCATATGGCTAACACACTTCGTTAGGGGAGAGGAGGGATTTATTTTTATGGTCCGCTCTCTGTAACAGCGTTATGGGTTCAGGCTGCTTCTCTCTCTAAAGGAACTCTAGTGTTGTAAAAGTTAACCGCACATCCGATGCCTCTCTGGGAAAGGCTTCACAGGTTTCGTTGCGAGAAATTTAGGTCATGTACAATTTCTCCAGTGCCGTGTTGAGGCCTCCAGCGAGCCGAGGGCCACGTTCTGAAAGCAGTGTTTATTGTCCGTGGCTGGGCATCCTCTGACCATTCATCCTCTCTGCACACTGAGGAACGGTCGGAGCTGTGAGTGCGCTGGAGGAGGAGGAGAAGGAGGAGCCTTGCCATATGGATGATGCATTGCACTTTCACAATAACAGAAACAATAAGCTGGGAGTATATTTGTTCTGGCTTGGTGTCCCTCTCTCCCTTGAGCTGAATGCTGAAGAACAAATAAAGCTGAAAAAGCAGCGTCACGTACCAGCAGTGAAAAATATCTGAGGCAGGAGGTCACAAGCGGGAAACACTTTTACAAGTTCTTTAATAAGTTCCTCCCTTTATCTCTCCATCCACTGCATCGTTGCCTCCGTGTTTCTCTCCTTCAAAGCCCTTGATTTGTTTGCAACCTTTTATTGCTTTGTCTGATGGAACAACACACTCTCCTCTTTATTCCGTTGCCTTCCAATGTGGAACCTTTTGTTTATCATGCATTCTCTCGTGGACATAATTGTTAACAGATTCATTAATTGATTGTATTTATTTTGCTCACAGCTGGCACGTATTCAGCCGATGCGTTTATGTTTGCATTTATTGTTACAAGACGTTTCAATTTGTCCCGGATTCTGGTTTGCGAGCACGTCATTGCAGTTGCACTCCTTTTACAACATTGGTACATTTTTCTGTATAAAAGGCAATTTTACAAAAACTTCTTTCTTATCTACATTCTCTACTGACGTAGCTACAACCTGAGATCATGTGGACAAATTAGCTACGAGGGTAAAAGGCTCACCACTGTTCCACGGCCAGGAGGAATCCACATCGCTCATCCTGGTTGAATGAAACAAACAGCGGGATACCACGATCACTGGAGCACACTCTCCGGTCCGCCTTTCTATAATGGGAACCACCACTTTGATCTGCCACTCCACAGGCCCTGTCCCCGACCTCCACGTGACACTGAAGAGCTGCGTCAGCCAAGACAGCCGAACAATGTCCAGAGCCTTCAACATCTCAGGACGCATGTCATCCTAGCCTTGGCGCCAAGGTGCATTTTGACTACCTCAGGGATAGGAATGGGTCTTTCCCCAAGTCTTCCATCTCTTCCTCCATGTTGGTCGGGTTCGAAATGAGCTGACCACAACTTCTAGCAGACGCTTCCACAATGGAGGCTTTGAACACGGCCCACTCTGATTCCATGTCCCAGCATCCTCTGGGAAGCAGCGCTCTAAGCTCAACCTCACTACACATTGGGATTACGAGGTCTGTTCGCCAACCTACCCCCCCGCCATCCGACCCAACTCACCGCCAGGTGGTGATCAGTTGCTGAAGTTGCTGTTTGGTGCACAAGCCAAGCTCAGCTGGGAGCTCGTGATAATCCCCACATCCGCCTGGCACCTCTCAGCCTGGGCAACTCTGAAGTCCAGCTCCTCTCCAGGAGTTTGGTTCCAGAACCAAAGTGCTGTGCGTGGATGTATTTAGTTGGTACCGCTTCATCTCCCACACCAGCTCCAGGTCCCTCTCCGCCATAGAGGTGACATTCCACGAACATAGAGCCAGTCTGACATGCCAGGGGTCAGTAGGTCCATGCGCCTACCGGTGAGCTCCCATCCCAGGTCTGGCTCCAGAAAGGGACCCTGGTTTGAACATGGTGCCAGTCTGAGTAGAGTTTAAAACAATAAACAATTGATGACAACACATTTTTTTGTTATTGTTGTATAAGACAGTGTTTTTCAACCTTTTTTGAGCCGCGGCACATTTTCTACTATAAAAAAATCCCGCAGCACACCAACAGCCAAAAAAGTTGCAAAATGTCACATTGTAGCATAATACAGCAAATATGGGAGGTAATTATTGCGCTAGCTACTGGCATGCAAGAGTGTTTAATTACTAGGCCAGCCACTATATTGCAGACTCAGACGCTCAACAATGGAAAATTATTTGCGGCAACTTGCGGCAACTTGCAACTTGCGGCAATTATTTGCGGCAACTTGCGGCAACTTGCGGCAATTGCGGCAATTTGCGGCAACTAAATAACCGCCTCCACGCCCAGCAGTGGTGAGTCCATTGCAGAGAATGTTTTTATTTTTTTGGACCGATTAAGTGAAATTGGACATTTTCCCACGGCACACCTGACGATCTCTCACGGCACACTGGTTGACAATCACTGATATAAGAGAATGACAGTTTACCTCTTTATTTGTACAAAGTACCTGTTTGACCTACATTACATTGTTTTTTGATAACGGTTAAAAAAAAGGTTTGTCATTATTTTCATGATAGATTTACTAATTTACCTTATTTGTTTTCAGAGAAGAGGAGTCAGTTAGAGAGAATAATTAAAGAATATAACATTAAGACAAAACAATCAAGACGAGGAATATAATTTCAGGAAATGTGGTAAAAAAAAACTTTGGATTTGTCAGTAAATAAGTTGATTAAACTTGTATTTGAGACAGATGGCAGTTTGCTGGCTCAGCACTGATAATCATAAAGAAGGATGAGGTATGATTAGGGATGGGTATCGTTTGGGTTTTTTTCGATGCTAAACCGATACTTTTAAAACAATACCGGTGCCTGAACCGATACTTTTTTATTGCCAAGGCAATTTTTTTTCTTCAAATTGAACAATATTATTAACTGTTTAAAGTATACTATAGATATAAATAAGTACATACAAAACACGCTTCAAACTACAGCTTCAAACCTTTTAACTTCAAAATATAAAAATATATATTTAAAAAAAGAACAGACACAAGCATCAGGTGGCCTGATGGGACCGTGTGCAACAGAACTCAGACTCTGTTGGATCCTAAAACTGCTGCTTTACTGGACTACACGTCATCATTAATATCAACTGGAGAGATTTGTTCCATCAAGCCGAGGACGGACGTTCAAAAGCTCGTGCTCGTGTCTCCAGCGATCTCTGTGTGCGCGCACTGTGTGTGTGTGTGAGCGCGTGAAGCCCCGCCCCCTCGAGCCCCGCTCTGCATGCAGGCAGACAGAGAGCAGAGCAGCGAGTGCGCTCTGATCCAAGCTATTTTAATAATCGTTTTTAGCGTGCGGGCACCGCGCTACCTTTTTAGTATCTATATACCGTGCAACTTTACAGAGTAGTGTAAAAAAAAGTATTTAAATCGGCTCAGGCACCGGACGGAAGCACCGAAATCTGCGTTGCTTTTCGGTCCGGTAGGTACCGGACGTGTTGGAACCGTTCTCGGTACCCAACCCTAGGTGTGACTTGTGTCTGCCCTCAGTGTTGTAGTACAATATCCACTGCGGGTTTCATCTCTCTTAAGGTCATTCAAACCTCTTGTATCTTGGCCCTGATTACTGTACATCTGCTGTCTACAAACGTTTTACACTTATCCTCATCCGCGCAGTGACCACTGACCCTCCTGCCAACGTGCAGGTGAGTCGTGTCGGCGACCTTGAGGACCAGCTGACGGTCCGCTGGGCCAGCCCCCCCGAGCTCAAGGACATCCTGTTTCAGGCCAAATACCAAATACGCTACCGACTGGAGGACAGCACTGAATGGAAGGTGGTCCACACACACAAACCTGCAGCCTACGCACACTTAGTCTATCGCTATGACACCTCTGAGGCAGCTGTGGAAATATTTGAAGGCGCAGCATCAACTGATCCATTAAAACGATGAGCATAAAAGTTCCTCCTGCTGCATCCCTAGGCTCCTGCATGTGGCTTTCATTACAAAGCAAATAACACTTCTGTGAAAAACCTTGACTGCTGCTTGATTCTCTGCTAGTACATTTTGAACACTGGCTTCCATCCAGATGTGCAGTAGTGGCGCTTTAAAATTGAGTCTTTTGATATTTTCTGTCCCCAGCTCCTTCTATATTTTGTCTCTGCTGCGTAGGTACTTGCTGTGTTCTTTGAGTTATGGATTCAGTATTGAATGACAAGGTCAAGCTAAAAATATTTAAATATCTAGACTACAAAATATCCTTTTCAACTGTGATATAGGCAGATGAAAAAACAATTAAAACACTGAGAAAAGATAAAGAAAATGTCTTTGTAATTGTAATTAAGAAGGATGTCTACTCTTCTACTCGTGTTTTTATCACATCCTCTCTTTCGTGTTGTTCCCTCTCACAGGTGGTGGATGATGTTGGTAACCAGACATCGTGTCGGCTCGCAGGCCTCCGGCCCGGTACCGTCTATTTTGTCCAGGTGAGGTGCAATCCAGTGGGCATCTACGGCTCCAGGAAGCCCGGCATCTGGAGTGACTGGAGCCACCCGGCTGCCGCCTCCACGCCCAGCAGTGGTGAGTCCATTGCAGAGAATGTTTTTTTTTTTACACAAGATTGAATGAACAAAAGAGATCTCTGTGTTCTCGAGACACTCAAAACAAAAATCCACCAAAAGTGAAGTCTTTCCTTTCAAAGTCCATCTCATGTCTTTAAATGGCTTTTAAATGCTTCCCAAACGTCTGTGACGCTCATAAATCTTGACCATTCGTTCTTTTCTAATAATTAACCTTTCATTGTCAATTAAAGCCAGAAAAAACAATGTCCTTATCCCCGTTTCAACATCCTGAATACGCAGATCCGAACCGCATGTGACTCAGGAGAAAGCAAACATCAATAGGCGAGATACCGTGATAGAAATCTCCCAGCAGAGGATTAGAGGGAACTGCAAGAGCCACAGGGACATTCTGATAGATTTTTGTCGTCTGCTTGAAAGATTGATCAAGTTAAAAAGCTGGTTGTCAGTCCGCGGCACACACAGGGCCTATAAAGCTTGAGTGGAAGCAGGTTTGGGGGGCAGGAGGAGCAGATAATGAGTTACATAGGTCGTGCGGTATTTACTCCCAAAAGGGAGGAAGTCGTTATCGGGCTCTGCTGTTTGCCACAAAGAATTGATTGTAGCAGACCTACGACTTTCAGTAGACGTTCCTCCCCAGAAACAGAAGTATGGTAGATCACCTCCACGGTTTAGATGTTACACGGAGAAACTATTGTCGTTATATGAAATTAAGCAACATGAATCATCATAAATGTTCACTGCATAACTGTTTTTGAAACAGCTTCTGTCAATGTTCCTTTTATTAGATATATTTTTGATACTATGGCAGGGTTTGAGACGGATATTAGAAAAGTGTCATTTCTATCCTACTAAATAACTTTTCAATTAGTTATTATCTTTTCTTCCCCCATATACGCCATATTCTCACTGTACTCTTGTCACATAAGCCATAAGCCTTCTCCAAGCCCACAAAACACATGTAGACTGGATGGGCAAGCTCCCGTGACCGCTCCAACATCCCTGTGAGGATAAAGAGCTGGTCCGCTGTTCCAAGGCCGGGACGGAAACCGGTGGTCAGAAACCAAATCGGACAAATGGAAATTTGGCGCGAGATGAGAAGCTCGCCAAAGCTATCTTTACTCGTCCTGTGGGGGACGTGAATGTGTCTGCAGAATATCACGGCGATCCAGCCTGTGGTTGTCAACATGTTTCAGTCCGGACCAAAGTGGCGGAGTTGACGTTGCGATCAGGTTCATCTACTCAACATCAGAACTGTTTTCCAGAGAGTTTTATAGTACTTTTGGTGTTTACGCCTCGAAAAAGTGCCAAAAAAGGAAGAAGCATGTACGTCACATTCATGCTGACACATTAAGCAGCTGCTGCATAATCTATACACCACCTTGCACCTCCGTCCTCACGATAACCTTGATGCTGCTCTCCCATCTTCCCTCCTCACTACCTCTTCCTCTCTTCTCCCTCCTCCTCTTCCTCCTCCCAGAGAGGCAGCAGAGCGGCTCCTGCGACCCTAAGCCCGGTGGGCAGAACTCCACCCTGCGACGGGAACTCAAGCAGTTCTTCGGCTGGGTCCGCAAGCACGCGTCCGGCTGCAGCGGCATGTCAATCAAGCTGTACGACCAGTGGAGGGTGTGGCTGCAGAAATCGCACAGAACGCGCAACCAGGTAGGTAAGCAGAATCTCTCCCTCTCTTTTCTTTTCATTATCTCTGCTGAGCACACACACACACACACACACACACACACACACACACACACACACACACACTAACAGCCACTGCTGCATTGAAGTACTGAACTGAATTTCTGACCCTGCCTTTGTTTTGCCATGTGGTCAGCATTTTTGACAGATTCCTCTTGAACTGGCTGGCTCTGGGAAGTTTCAGCCCGTATCCTTTATGATCAGGTGAAATGTGCGGTTTTGACTTCACTGGCCCAGCAGTGGGAGCACCAAAGTAGACGCACTCTTGATTTTTATGACATATTTTAACGACGCAGGCTTGATCTTAAGCGGAGGACCACAACAAAGAGAAAGGAGCACGTACATGCAATTAACGTCCCACTGCAATGTGTTCCCTTTGTTTCGTTTTGGCGAGAGGAGGCTCTTTCACAAGAATAACTCGGGCCAAATGGCACGCATGAGCCTCGGCATCTTCTCTGCATTTATGTGACTTTGCGAGGAGTTCAGACGCTTCAGCCACATCCTCCGCCGCGCGGTCCTTGAACTCACAGAAACCCCTCGCTCTACCTGACTCAATTAGCTCAGTGGTCTCGAGCGTTTCTGTGCTTTTACGGAGCACACACACACCCCGTCTCCTGAATAATGTCTCTCTTCACGCACCGTGACAGGTTCCCATTGATTACCTCGAGAGAAAGGTAGCGGGGGGCTGGGAGCGATATGCGGAGAATAAGAAAGAGATGATGCAAAGAAAGAGGGGACGAGAGAGAAGTGGCAGCCAGACGGAGCGATTATCGTGACGATTGTAAATGACTTGCTTTATTCTCAGTAGGATCCATCTGCTTTTTCTGTCTTTTCAGATTCTACAAGACGATAATTTATAGCAGCGCCGCTCGGCACCACCACGGTGTTTAATTCAAGCCCAGCATCAAGAAACACTGACGGATAACGGGCCCCGAGGGTCCCAGCTGTGTGAGAGGTCCAACGCCCCGCCTGAGGGATACTGCAGTGTGTGGTCATACAGCCTTAACTTGAGTTTAAAGGGCCCGAGTGGAAGATAAGTGAAGAGAGACAATGGAGCCCTTTTTCTGCCTTTTCCGGTGGCCAAATCTGTCCATTAGACCTGCGTTTATGAACAAAGGTTAAGGCCCTCAGTAACTGCACTTTTATTGTGGAAAAAAAAAAGTTAGCGTCACAGTTTAGACCGCTAATTTTATGTAAGACAATCGGCTCATGTATGATACTTATATGTCAAGAGATACTAAAGCATTGCTGTCGTAAATACAGCAAAAAATGGGGGAACTGGGAACGAAATGTTCAACGACTAACTAACTAACCTAACTCTACTTTTATTATTGGGAATAGTATTTTTGTAAAGATGTGGTTTTCTCCAGGCAGATCTGAATCTGTGAGGTTTACTCTTATTATTGGCGTGGCCTTTAGGATAGTTTGTCTCTCCAACTTTTACTGTTGGAACTATTACTTCAGGAGTAAATCATTTGCTGATGAATCTTAAATAGTTTCTTTTCTTTCTCTTTTTATAATTAAACAATACCAGTCAGTTTCTAAAGGCCAATCTTTAAATACATTGTCCGACAAACGGCCCAAAGTACAAAGCAATTACATTTTTATATTTGCCATTTTGCGCCTAATTACTTTAATAGTTGGCAATTCACTTTATGTAGATCAATTCAGATGAAGGTCAGTGGAAAATATCTTTGTGAAATCACTAAAGAGCTGTTTGACCACTTCCATGATATATATCAAAATATATCAATATATATATATATATATATATATCACTTCATTGTAGGTCTAGGTTTTGGTTGCAGCAGGCGAATGAGGGAATTAATGAGCAGAGTGAATGTGAATTTGTTTTACAAAATAAATAAACAAGTATTCAAAGACAATTTCGGCCTTAGTCGAAGACGAAAAAATAAACAAAATAAACGTAATCCTTTCGTAAGTTTAACCTCGCATGCAAGCGGTAAAGAAAGAAAAAAAAACCTTGGCGTCCTCATGTCACACACCTGTGTGTTTCTTATGACAGACGCGCGGTGATTGCATCATTTTATACATAAACTGCTACGCCTCGTAGTTCTTTGATAAAACAAACGAAAATGGTGAGGCATCTAAAAGGTTGCGTGTTCACCCCATTTATATAGTTAAATTGATATATTATATACTGTCGCAAGTGTTTGTTCAATCTGTAAAATGCAGACGCTGGCCCGTGTCTTACTAAAACTTTTTTAAAACATTTTTATACTGTTTATATTTTCACAACTGCATATTGTAATGTTATAGTTATATTCTTTTACTTCACCAAAAGTACCTCTGTGAAATACTCTGTAATGTATAAAATAAGTAAAAAGTCAAACTTCTCTTTTTTATTTAAAAAAAATAATAATACAAATCATCATGTAAACAAAGATAGTGGGTTTAAACCACCAGGGATTATTGAACCTCTAGAATATTTATATAAAATTTCTTTCTTCTCCTTTTTTTTTTTTGCTGAGGTATGCATTAACAAAAATACGTAACTGCAAATAGAAACACACACAGAGCCAGAATGTGAAAAGTCCCCTGGTGGAGCAAGACTGCTGCAGCGAGGAGGGCGGAGCCAGAGGATCGATAAGCGCAGCTAAGGAGTCAAAGATGGAAGTTGCAGCAGAGCCGATCTGTCTCCGCCTCCTGGGAGCCACCTGTCAATCAAACTCCTCAGCGTCATAATTAAAGTCCTCCATGATTTCACTCAGGGCCTCTTTGTTCTTGATGATTCTGGAAGAAAAAAAACAACCACATCAGTTACGTTACAAACATTTGCGAGCATCTTTTGACAGTTTCTTTTACAACCAAAAGATAGTCCGATAAAAGTATACGAGGAAATAGGAAGTCCTCCAGAGCCGACAGCAGTTTGATGGTGAGTGAGTGGCTGGGTCAGGAGGGAGCGAAGGCAGTAAACGGAAGGTTGGTAATAGCTGCTCTTACTCGTGCTTGATCTCCTGAATCTGTTCTTGACAGCCCTCGTCCTCCGGGTGATCCTGGGCCCGCTGCCTGGCCAGCTGCAGCTTGGCTGTCTGTTGAGAAGGCACATCAGATACGATTCATGCAAACCATTCATCAGCGGAGGACGGAGGGGAGACAAGAGAATGAACTCTGGGATAATAGGAGCTTTATGACATTGCTGGCAGAAAGGCAGTTGAGTAGATATTATGGAAAGGAGTGTAAACCTTCACACAACCTCTGAAAACCAGATGTACGAGATGTGGACTGTTCGAGAATGTGGGAAGCGCCGAGGCGTACTATTTTAACACCGATCTCAAACTGTCAGTCCAATCACGATGAGCGTCACAGACAGACTCTCATGTCACTGACTTGAAACCGAATCCCAAAAATCAGAAGTCTCATGAATTATTCCTCCATGTACTGTAGACATTTTATGACTTGAGCTGCCAGTGTGATGAGAATCTCTGAATCCTTAACATGACAGTGGAGAAAGCAGCACTTGAAGCAAGAGAAATGTTTTGCATAAGAAGTCTGCCTCCTTGTGGTGAGACAGAGGGATTGCATCACAGATTAAACAAGTGTGAATTTGTCATAGAATACTTACACTATGTGATAATTATTTATTTTAAAATAGTATTGGGTGGAATATGGTGTAAAAAAAAAAGTAAGTAAAAATAAATTTAAAAAAAGATAATTGTCAACAGCTGCTGGCAATGACCCTTATGACCCTTCAGTCACAATGAGTGGGTCATTATAAATGCATATAGCCATGTACAAAACATAATCAAAAACACCTAAGTGTCACAAGATGGAATAATCACAGTACACCTGAAGGATCCAAAGAGAACCTGTATGTGTTCATCAAAAAGACCCATTGACTTCAATTATTTATTAAAGTTTGAGACATAATTCGTTCTGGCAGGTAAGTGGATGTTTGAAACAAAAATATATGTCCAGTTATACAACCATACTGAAATGTAATAACACAGTCAAATAATACAAATAATTAACATATAACTAAATAAACCAAAATGCAAATTGAAAAAAATATTCTTGTTTATGAACCCTCTTTAATAATGTTGTCTCTTAATTATAGATACGTTTAAATATAAATCTGTTAATTGCCTCACAACTATTTCCATGTCTCTTAAGTTTATTGGTACAAAAGATGTGTGTGTGTATTTTTCATTAGTCTGTATATAGATTATGTATATAGACACTTACTACCATTTACTCTAAATCAGTGGTTCTCAACCTTTTTTCAGTGATGTACCACCTGTGAAATATTTTTTCCAGCCATGTTTTTTTTTTTTTTCAGCCAAAGCATTTTTGGATAAAAAAAAAGAAAGTAATATACAGCGCTGTGCCATCAGTGTCTGATTTAATATAGAACATATAAAATTATGTTTCTGAAATTACACTTATATTTTATTGAATATGTATTAAATTTAAAAAAAATTATGGATGCTAATTTTAAATATATTAAAAAAACCTGTCTGGAGTGCCTTCACGTAACCCCAGGGGTACACGTACACGGACCCCCATTTGAGAACCACTGCTCTACATTATCATTGTCCTGTCCAATGGTGTTTTCTGGATTCAACATAATTGTTTTTTTACATACCAGTTCTAGTTTCTGCTTCTCTTTGCTCTGCAGCTTGTCAATGTGCTCACCGAGGGCCGGCCTGTCAAAGTCGTGGTGCAGCTTCCCTTTGATCTCCAGCATTTCCGTGGAGATGCCGCAGAAGGCCTGCGTTATCTCATGGACCAGCTGCCTGTAGTGGTCGAAGTCATAATGGGGCCCTGTCCTCAAGTAGGCCTCGTGTCCTCTGGAAGGCAGTAAACAACACCCATAAAAAACACAAGCAGAGATGAATGAGGCGCACAATTTAGATTTATATGTTTACGTGCCCGAAATCAAGAGCCGAGATCCCTGGAGACTTATGCAGAGACATAACAATAGTCAGAGTGGTGGGTCATACGAGATACAAACTTACTCTTCAAAGAGCTGATACGTCTCCACACGCTCAGACTGAAGGTGATAAAACCTCTGGATCAGAGCCTTAAAGTCTGTGGGGATCTACAGGGATGGAGAAAAGTAAAGTTAACACATAGCATGCAGGGAGAACTAACAGCAGAGGAGTTTAGTCACATGACTTGGTCTCAGACGGACTTGAGTCACAATTGATGACTTGACGAAATCATTGGAGACTTGTAACTCAACTTGGAGGTTAACACCAATGACATGTAACTTCATGTCTCCTTGAGCCCTTTGAAATAAAAACTCTAAAAAGTATGTCATTTAAAAAGTGTGTCACAAATCAATTTAATTCCTAAAGCAACTAACGTTAACAGTATTAATTTCCAGCAAGTCGACACTCAATTCCCCACATCCATTAAGTTTTAACTAGTCCGATAGTATACAATATTATGTCATATAGTATTACTCTGTTGTTAAATAGGCATTACCTTCAGTGAAGAAAGTGTGGGACTTGGGACTTGAGTGCAAAGATTTAGCCTAATTTTGACTTGCAAAACAATGAACTGATTAACAGAATATTAATCCATCAAAGCTATTATTATTATTATTATTATTATTACTGTCGTCCTCACTTAAATCAAACTGAAACAAGTATGACGAATATAGTTAAACTATATACCACTTAGTTATATATCTGTTTAAAAACAATGTCAACATTATTATGAACTAGCACTTTTTTCCCGTTAGAGCTCTCATCTAGATGTTATTCTAAATTATTATGATTATCTATATAACTTTGAATAATGTAAAGATACTAGATTTGATGAAAATGAAGGCTCGTCACAAGTGGCTCATCAGCTTAGCTTCAATAAAGTTAAAAGTGCGCTAGCCTCCACTTAGCTTAGATTAGCTTAGCACATGTGGAAGTCTTAGTTTCGAGTCTCTCAGACATTTAACAGAAGTATAAAATGGCGGATACTCACCATCGTAACCTGCCGGGAAATACTGTCGCTAAGTGTCCACGGTTTATCACAGTGACATGTTTATATTTCATAAATACGGAACGTTGTTTCACTTCTATGAGTGAATCAGCACCCTGTCTGTCCTACCCCCCGGAAATGACGACAATGCGTAGCGTAGATCGTTGGTTTTCAAAATAAAAGTTCTTGAACGACAACAGACTTGCACAGTTCTTTATGTATCCCCCATCGACAAGATATAAACTCTCTTGTTTAAAAAACATATATAGTTTTAATATAAATATTTGAATATATATAATTTTCAAATGAGATTTTACACTCTATATACTTTGCATTTTCTTTATTATTTCTTTATTATTTATTATTT
The DNA here is from genome assembly GCF_910589615.1 of Taurulus bubalis. Lineage (NCBI taxonomy): Eukaryota > Metazoa > Chordata > Actinopteri > Perciformes > Cottidae > Taurulus > Taurulus bubalis. Next base: position 22,816,664 of record NC_136595.1, on the reverse strand, counting down.
CTTAAGTGTAATATATGTTCTGCTCTGCTATTTTTATGTTCTGCTCTTGTATAATATTATTACTATATAATATTATATAATTATAAGGAGGAGGTACAGGTCGAAACAAGTTAGTATATTTCTTCCATGAAGTCATATAGCAGCGAATATATTGTATGTTTAAAAGTAATGACATATCAGGTAGGACTACTTCAATAAATATATGCATATGGAAGTTAATAAGCTACAGATGATGTATTTATCACAACAAAGTTGAAATTACAACTTGTTTCTTTAGGACCAGGATATAAAAAAATGACAAAATGGCTGACAAAATATAAAAGCATCAAGAAAAAAACATTAACTAATTAAATTCTGTTAATCCTGCATCAAAAACCTTTATCCAATAAAATAAAATATCTGAGTGTCTTCATTACAATGCACATATCAGAATAAAAACAAAGGATAAACACATGCATTAACCATTTAAGCCCTAACCCTAACCTTAATATAAGATTACTTATACACATATGTGCAAAGCAATAACAAAGATGTGAGGTTTATATATGTCTTAGGTGATGGTTGGTTGTAGTGTTCAGCAACCTGTTGTTTATTCAATCTGCCAATAAAAGACAGTAAACATGTAGCACTTCATTTATTTTCCTAACTCATGTCAGTGAGGGAAAGATAGGAGCTGTAATTAGGCCTGTTTCGGACATAAGTGTAACTGTCGCCTATAAACAAGGATCTCACCACAAGATAACTATTTCTGGAGCTTTCTTTTTTCAATCTCAATTATTTTATTTTTTGTTGCCAACATGGAGGAGAAGTCCTTTCAATTACCCACATTTTGTTTTTAGTACAACTCCCATGACAATGCATTCACTGGGACAGCTACTAATACATTTTTTGAGACTTTGATTCAGCAAGACTGAAGGTTTTATTTTGAAAGGACTTAAGCGGACTGACTGCCACTAACCAATCACATGTTTCTCTAGTCTACACAATGGGAGACAGCGTATGCTTTTATATTTAATTACAGAGCCTGCGTTGTAAAAAAAAAAAAAAAAAAAATAAGGCATGGAGTGGTGTTTTATAAGCATAACATTTGGGCAAAAATAATCACAAAAATCTTTCCGCCATGTAGCAAAGACTATACCTGTTGCTTCTTTTTTTTTTTTATATATCATCTTGCAGCCCCACCACGCATAATTACAGACCATCCATCCTTTTCAATCGATTAGCACACGTTATTCCAGTTTAGAGGAAAGAGGTCGCGAGGGTTCTCCTGTGCAGACGCGGGCACTCCTACGCCTTCAGCCTCCCTCTGCCGCTCATTGGTCCATTCAGCATCTTCAGCACCACGCAGGCTGAACAGCGACACACAGCCGTGCAGCTTTCATCAAATGAGGATGGCGCGCGGCGGATACGCTGCCCTGCACGGTCACTATGGCACTGTTTTTCTAACATTATTTAGCCCCAATGCCATTGTTTCGTCATTCCACAACATGTGTTGACAGTCGGCTTATTTGTAGCTCGTTTCCTCCTTCGTTTTGATCGGGAGCGACCCGCCTCTGTCGTCTCACTCCGCCAGAGGAAGCTGCTATTCCCCGTCACAGATGCTCGGACTCGCATGTTTTGCTCGTTTCACCGGGTTCCCCTCCCGTCGAGTCGACAGGCATGACGGACGGTAACGCCGCCGCACAGGTTACAGGCAGCAGCAGCAGCAGCGTCTCATGCACAGTGCCGCATCAACAAGCCTCGCCGCCCGACCACCGGGTCCCTCTGCCGGCGCCCCGGTGTCCGCCGGTCCCCCGACGCCTGTTGTGACATGACAGCTCGGGGAAGGAAGAAGAGGATCAAAGGTTACGGACAGGGGTTCAAGCAGGAGCACAGACGGGTTGAATCCGTGAGGAGAGGGCCCACGGAGACGCACGGTGTGCACTGTTTGAGTGGAGAGGATACAACAATTCCCGTGTCAAAGATCCATGTGACGCGTTATTAATCCCCGCAGGGTGTTTCTCTTGGGGCTTGCAGCCTCCAGAGGAGGTCGGAGCGCGGGGTTAGCACACGGAGCAGCGCCCCTGGAGCCGGTTGACGTGCCCATACATCAGCAAGTCGGGTCCAGGGGGGTTGAACCTATCTTGGTCTCACTGGACCCAGTTGCCCCTCCATCTCGTGTGAGCTCACTGAAGCCTTATTGTGATTCTGATCTGGGCCTACAAGCGTGGAAGCACCCACCTTTGCCTTACAGTTCCATCTGATGCACGGCCTCATAGTTGTGATACTGGTCGAGTCCCAGTCAGCAGTGCGGTTCCCCAGGCCTGGCAGGCTCACTTGGCTGCTCCTGACCGTCACCTTCACCTGCACAGCCATGGGCTGCATCCAGAGCATCGCCTGTAACAAGTCGCGCATCAAACGGGAGAACATCGTGGTGTACGACCTGTCCGCCACCATCGACCACTGCCCGACTGTCATCGAGGAGAACTCGCCCATAGTGCTTCGATACAAGACGCCCTACTTCAAAGCCTCGGCGCGGATTGTGATGCCCCCGCTTCCTCGCAACGAGACATGGGTGGTGGGCTGGATCCAGGCGTGCACCCAGATGGAGTTTTACAACACCTACGGAGACGTCGGCATGTGAGTTCACGCCTCTGTCACCTCTGTCCCCATTACGCACCCGTGACGTGTTTTTGCGGGATATATCAAATACAGAGAGAGTGTGCCGCGCGCGCTCCGTGTTCGTGCATCACACTGAGTTGCATATAGAGGAGCATTTGTGCACGCAGCAGGTTAACTGTGCTTGTCAGCCTCCTTCATTCAAACGCCCACCGACAGACTCTGTTCCTGTGACTCTGGCACCCAAATAGAAAAGCTGCTATTAGAGGAGCTCAACAACAGTTGATGCTCTCACATTCAAATTGTGCCCACGGAGACATGTCTCCACACACACACACACACACACACACACACACACACACACACACACACACACACACACACACACACACACACACACACACACACACACACACACACACACACACACACGTTATCTGGAGGGCATATGTGAGGGGGTGTTTAATCCTGCTGGGTTTAGGGAGTGGGTGTGTTTCGGGGTGAGAGATTGGGCTTTAGGGGGGTTTTAGGATTGGACATGAAAGCACAACACATAGATGGTAGGGGGACACCAGATGACAAAAAGTGTTTGGCACAACAAAGAGATGACGATAATCCACTGACATACTGAACCAGTAGATATCGTTTACAGGCGGCTGTTGTAGTCTCGTTGCCAGCTGGTGTCTGGATAAGAATCTTAAAGCCTTTCTGGAATTATCTTGTTAGTTCTGTTCTTTTCCTTGTAAGCAAAACAAAGCATCACAGCTTTTCACACCTCAGACACAAGAGTGTGTGCCAGCAATCCCTTCTCCACATGTGACTTAAAGAGTGACCTCACCACCAAAATTGTAAAAAGTGGGTTAAAATGAACTGGCAGCTCATTTATTATGGTTTCTTGCTGTGAAAGGAAGGCTGACACGCAAATTATGGTCTTTTAGGCAAAATTATATATATACATATATATGTATATGTATATATATACATATATATAAAATAACATTTTCAATTCCCCTTGCTTGATTTGGCAAAAGAGTCTCAAAAAATACAAATTGACAGTGAGAGTCACAGAGAAACGCAAGATAAATAATAAAATAGTTGTCATATTTTCTTTTGATTGAGTAATCAACCGTTTCAGCACTTTATGAAAGGGATTTTCTTTGATGTCAGGATGAATTATTTTCAATTATCAGATGAGAAACTCACAAAATGTCTATTATAATGTCTGTAGGTCCAACCATATGAGAATGGACCTGCAGCTTAAATGGGAAAAGAAACTCAAGAGCAGTTAAATATCTTGTTTCTGCTGACCTCCAGTAGTTTAAATACTCACCTTGCTGCAGGGCTGTGATAATTGTTAGTAGGATCAATACATTTTTTTGTTCATGGGATTTGTTAATGTTAATGAAAATATAGAATATCACCAGATCCTTTAAATGAATGGCACAAAGTTAGACGACGCAAAAATGTCTTTGTTTCCAGTCTCACTTTTTGCCTTCCAATACCCACACTACCATACTATCTAGCATGCCAGAGAACGATTTGAAAGGTCCCAATACATAGTATATGTCAAATGCAGTATGCCAAAAAAATAGCAGGATGTCCTACTGCATCTGGTCAGATTTTACAGTGTTCAAGCCAGATTGCTTGTCTCGCTATTCTGACCCCCAATCCTCTACACAGCAGATATATGAGCTTCAATATATGGGTTCAAGGTGCAATGTTATGATGCAGTAGTATGTCCTAATTCAATGCATACTGCATGCAACAGTACTTTGTGAGGGCAGCTGCTGTACGCACTAAGAAGAAAAAGTATGCAATCAGGAACTCAGTGATGGTGTCTGTCTCCTTTCAGGTCAAGTTGGGAGCTGCCTCAGCTCCGAGAAGGCCTGGTGAGGGCCATCAGCGACTCAGACGGCGTGAGCTACCCCTGGTACGGAAACACGACCGAGACCGTCACCATAGTCGGCCCCACCTCCAAGCCATCGCGCTTCGTCGTTAGCATGAATGACAATTTCTACCCCAGCGTCACCTGGGCTGTGCCGGTCAGCGAATCCAACACGCCCTTACTGACTAACATCAAAAGAGATCAGAGCTTCACCACCTGGCTGGTGGCGCTCAACACCACGTCCAGGGAAAAGATCCTGCTGCATACCATCAAGTGGAGGATGAGGGTCGACGTCGCGGTGGATCCGTCCCTGCCTCTGGGCTCCAGGGCCCGACTGGTGGGCCGGGCGCACCAGGACCAGCCGCGGGTGCTGAGCCGCATGGAGCCCATCCCTCTTAACGCCATGGGGAGGCCCAACGCCAACGACGCCCAGGTTCTGATGTGGAGGCCGAGGAGAGGGCCTCCGCTGGTTGTCATTCCATCCAAGTAGAGCGCCGATGAGCATCTGATTGGTTTGTTGTATCTCATCATAGCGGGCCATTAAGCAGTGAAACGGCTCAAAGCATAATCAGATGCGAAAAACAAAAAAAAACAGACAAAATTAAGCTCTATAAGCAGGCGGAGACTTGTGACAATGGCACGAATCAGAGGTGCCGTCTTTTAGCGTGTAAACTCTCGAGGGGACAACTGCCTTAATTGCCCACCGCTGCCTTTGACGATCCAGAAAGTGTGTTGGTGTGTTGGGTTTCCGGGCCTTCACTCCAGCCCAACACGACTGAGCAAAGCGTGTTTTGGAAAAAAATACGCCAGTAATGCTGGAATGTAACGCAAACCTGTACCGTAGCTACTCAGGCCCAGAACGCAAACATCAAGCCCAAACACAGACCCTTCTTTAAAAAGGTTTTTCAGCCTTAATGATAACATACTACTGACCTGCTTTGTGCTGTGTAAGAATGTAACCATGGAAAGGCGATTGTGTTTATGTGTCATACAACACTGCTGCGGGGTGTATTCATTACGGACGAAGAGAAGTATATTATCAACTGAAGTGTTACTGGATGATGTGCTTTTAGAGATGACGCGAGTGTGGTTGTGTGTTTTCTACAATGGAGACCCAGGGTTGGGTCCAGGCTTGCTGCTTTGTCACACCAGACTGCCTCACACACACACACACACACACACACACACACACACACACACACACACACACACACACACACACTATGGGGCCTCATTTGTGATTATGTTACAAGGCGGGGTATTTTTCACGATGATTTAAAAACAGAGAGCTCGCCAGCATACAGGCATCCTCAGAGCTACTTTGCTTTTTAAATATCACCGAAAAATGTACAAATCACAGCTTTTTCGGATTTCATGATGTGCGCACGATTTGTGCATTGAGAAGAATCTTGAATGAAGCCCTGCAGCGGGATTTTGTTGTTGTTTTTCAAATCACGAATGGCCAGTTCATCCAAGTGTGTCTCCCTCCCTGCCTTTTGAGAGCCAGTGATGCCTGTGTTGGTGAAAGCCTTCCACAGTAAAAACACAATGTAGTTTTTCTCATGTCCCATCGAATCAGAGTTATGAGAGGGAGAAGCAAGGTTACTTTGTTTTACAAGAAATAAAGTGAGTCTGCCTTCAGTGGCTGCAAGCGGAGCTATAATGCGTCCTGATCCAGTCAGTATTTGCCTTTAAAGAGCAACGATTGTGGTGAAGGACAACTGATTTGACACAAGGAGACTTAAAGAATAGGTTACAAAGAAAAGTATCTAGCCATGTGGATTTGGGGGGATTTTATTTGTCCAAGTTTGAAAATATTGGTCAGTGAAATGTGTGCCTTTCAACCAATACAATGGAGGTGAATGGATTTTCTCTGGTGATCACAGAGTTCAATAAACTGCAACAAGACAAAGGTCTACAGCCACGGCAGCAGCTCTGTGATGCTCATAACGACAACGCTTACATGCTGACGTTTAGCAGGTGTTCATCATCTTAGTTTAGCGTGTTAGCGATAGTAGAAATTACTTGTTAGCACGCAGCCGAGGATGATGGGAATCTCTTGCTTTTTTTTTGTTGCAGTTATTTGATCATAAAAGAAAGTGATGGACAAATACAAATTTGGAAGAGGATGCCAGTAGAAAAGTATTTTATTCCTCTGGGCTTCATGAATATCTCGCCACCATTATAGTGGTCACAAAAATTGTTTATTAAAAACCAAATACGTCGATGTATGGTGGAGCTGTAGGAACCGTTATTAAGCAATCAGGACATAGCGTCTTGGAACCATGGATTTTGCTGCTGATCCATCAGTAGTTGTTTATATCATAGCATCATATCATATATCATTATATCATAGTGGTGGACCGATTGCCACTTCCCTAAAGTCATGGCTCAGGATTATTCAGCAATTTGTTTCCACAAAAACAGCTTCTCCGTTACTCTGGGTAATCCACAGACTTTGTTATCAACAGTCCTTATAGGAACAGTTTGAAGTAGAAAGTATTTACCCTAAAGGCTGGTTCTGGAGAGATGTGTTGTATAGATTTTTAAAATAAATTGGTCAAAGCATTCACCTCCATTGTGTTGTGTGGGAGGCGGATACCTCAGTGCTTTCTACACGGCTAGATACCGAGAGAAAAAGAAAGTGGGCTTTTTGTCGTTTGCGTGGAGTACAGTATTTGGTTTACACAGTGCCATTCTGATTTCTTTTTTTATAAAATGTGTTTTTATGAAGACTCATCACGACTATGGAATATTGTGCTGACTCTGAAAATGTTGCGTATTGTTTCCCAGACAGGTCTATACGTTGTATTTCTGTTCATACACACTCAGCACTCGACGGGCCAGAGAAACAGGTCACGCTGAAGTGCTGAGCTGGTTCCAGATGAGACGGAGATGAAGAGAGACGGAGGCTGAAACCACGTTATCTTACCCATGCTGCTGCTCATTACTCCTGGTGCAAACCGAACGAGCCTTCACACACACACACAACCCCACACACACCTCATCTGGAACGACCCTCGGTGTGTCACACGCCCTGATACACACCTCCACCACAGAGGCACGGACACTGGATATCTTAACAGCTATTGTAGCCGCGACTGCAGCCGCTTGTGAGGCATCGGAGAGCCGACGATGACAATCAAGGGAAACATCTAGAGCAGCACTTTTAACCGGAGGATCAAAGTAGGGGATCTTTACTGGGATTATCAGAGGATTGAGGCGTTTACAGGGGGAAGGAAAGCGGAAACTTTTTTTCACACGTTGCCCCAATTACAATTAAAATGTTGGCGAAAACACGTTTATACTTGACCATGAGGTCAAGGGCCTCAAGTGTCTTTTACAGTAACAGATGTGCCTGAGGTCTGGAGGGAGAGCGGTACACGCCCCTCACGAGGAGCTCGACTCATCAGTTGGAACTTGTTCGGCTGGAGTCTAATGCCGTTATTGGTTTTAAATGGCTGGGTAGTCGTGTTTTACAGTGTTATGATGTGAAGGACATGAAACTGTTACGGTCCGTTCTCTCAGACTGTCTGGCTTTTGCATGCAGTGTTTTTAAACTCATTAAAACAAATGCCAAAAATATGATTCAGTGTGAATTTATTTGTCATGTAGTTTAGCCGTTCAAAGGCAACGTGCCAAGTAATAAATTACACAAGGTAGACTTGATATTGTGCAAAAGCTGTATCTAGAAACAGACAATGTCGTTGAGACAATTGTGATTGAATGACTGCGAAGATGGTTAAATGATATACATATATAAATAATATTTCTTACTGCAGTGCACAATCTAAAGATGAATCCAGATGACTTTTGATTTAGCGTTTCAAGATATAACTGTGCATGTTTTAGTGTAGAGGTGTGTGGGGAATAGAGAGTGAAATCAACGCAATAACACATTCAGAAACGTTCTAGGAAACATTTTTTCTTTTATAAAAGATTCACATATTGGTAATCATAATAATAAAGTTATTAATTATACCCGCTTTACCCCAAGAAAATAAAAAAAATCATCTTAGAAGAAAAAAAAAAACAGTCAAAATGTACACTGCAAGATGTAAATAATGATGTAATCAGTTCACTTTTGATTGACTTTGCCACAATAGCAACAGCGTATATTATTCCACGAGCACAGGACATAAAGAGCTGGATGTTTATGATCAAAGGCTTTGAAATGTGAAACCAATGTGAAAAACATTGAGCTCCACCAGACACAGACAGACCAGTCACACCAGTCTGTCACTGCATTGAACCAAAGACGTCCCAGTGACTATATGTTGCCTGGCAACAAAAGCCGTTTCCAAAAATAGCTGAATAAAATGTAACATGGGAGCTGTTATTAAGGAAACAATACTAGTCATGGTGAATGGGACGCCCGTGGTGTAAAAGTGAGTTATGCCTCTGAGGCATCCTAAACCATTTGGCTGTTAGAGCCACAGTTGTACACGGAGAACTGATTCAGCGTTGGAGGCGGGGCCTAATTACTATGGAATTTGCTCTGTGGTGCGTTTAGCAAAACAAAGTTTGAATTACTCCGATCCTGAGGAGATCTGCTGGATCCATATGGCCCATTGAGCAAGCGCTCTAGTGTTTACGTTAGCCCCGCCTTCCAGCCTCATTCACATGAACAGAGGAAGGAAAACAACTCTGGATTCATCTATTAGTGAATTGTAGGACCTAATGATTAAAACAAAAGCTCTTTAAGTGTTTGTACTAGGAATTTAGATCAAAATGCTTTTACAGACATCACTTTTCCAATGCAAGTCTATGGGAAAAGGTGCAAATTTGTGCGCATGTGTGACCATGCCCTGAGAGCAAACAACGGCTGGGAAAGCTTATTTTAGGGGGAAATGGCCTAAAACGTGCTCCGAGAGCTCAAAGTGAAAAAAAAAAAGACTGTCAAGACTCTTAAACACTGCACCTTTGAGGTGGACTAGCCAACAATGTTGGTTAAAAAGCACACTACATTTTAAAGGAACTGCTCCTTTAATCCTTCATCGTTGTGTAGGTGTGACTGATGCGGCAGTAACAGTGAATGGCAGTCAAACAGGTTCCATCGAACACAATCAGTCGGTCCTGCTCTCCAGATGTAAATATAGGAACCAAAAAAATAAAAAACATACAATCCGGTACCCTTCTCAGCTGAGGCACTTTTGGTGTGAGAGACCCAGCACAGCATTGCGCTTGCTTTTTTCTTTATTACCGTCTTTCCCCATTCTTCCTTTCCTCCGTTCCCAACCTGCTTACCTCCTCTTATATATGATAAAGACCTTTCCCCTTCTTTTTCTCCAGCTCTCTGTCCTCCTTTCAACTCCACGTCTTGTCGCTTCAACAGGACCTCCTGCTGCTGCTGCAGCAGCGTCAGCCCCGAGTGTCCTACGCCCTGCTGGGGTTGGGGGATGACCTGCCTTCGTAGCCGTAGAGGAAAGTGGCTGCGATGACCAAAACGGCCCCCATGAAGAACACGCTGTGGACGACAGCAGACAACACCGTCAGCGCGAAGAAATTGTGATTATGAGAAAGGAAGGAGACAGACAGAGACAGAGAGATAGTGACTGTTTCCTGTACCCAGTGGGGTCGAAGTCCTGCAGCCAGAAGTACGATATGAGAGTCGACAGGATGATGGAGAGCGATGTAGCAAAGCCCTTGAGGATGTTGTCTGCATACTTGATGACCGCGGCTATGACCAGACCACCCAGCGCCTGGAGAAACAACAAACACACAGACACAGATGGACAAAGGCATGACCTGAGCGGGCCGAGAGGGAGTCTGATTCATGAAATAAAAGAGTCTGCCAGAGGCTTGATAATATATTTGACAGTTAGGTGGGGAAACATATTAAACTAGAGGCCTTCTTATCATGCCAAATCAGGCCACGGGCGAAAAGTGGCCCCTTCCTCATTTCCTACCTCCTTGCGGAGACCCCACTCATCTTCTAACTCGACCAGCTTTGTGACTGTGTCTTGCATCGTTTCAAAGCTATTGAGTTGATTAAATCTCTCCAGTCAGACAGATATATACACACAGGACTCAAAACTGCAGGCCCACATTGATACACACACACACACACACACACACACACACACACACACACACACACACACACAAACAAACACACACACACACCTGCAGCGCTACAACAGACCAGGTGACCGTGTTGTATCCCTGGAACATTCCCGATTCCTTGACCCTCTCTCCATCGTAGGCCAGCATCCCAAAGAGGCCAAACACCAGGCCGAACAGCCCTGGAAACACAACACACACACATCGTCAAAATAAAACTAAACTTCAGTTTAAGAAAGAAATACTCCCAAGAGTGCCGTGTGTTAAGACAGAACTTTAGATGAAAACCATATCAGAAAACATCACAGTATTACATCATCTTTTTGTTGAAATATTATTAAGAGTAGTTACAATGATCCCTATTGAGAACATCATTGACATGTCAGCAGCACTATTGTGTGCCAACTACTAAATACAAAATATCATTAGCCGTGAGCTGTTAAAATAATTTCCTATTATTATGTATAATTATCATAAACTGTAGGTGTGCAGCCAGACTGTTTCCTGTCTGTGCCTTTTAACTCGCACACACTCTCACTCACTTATGTCAGTTCTTTTCGTGGATAAGCAAATGTACAGGGTGTCATACGGGTCCATTTTAATGCCGCCGTATACCATGATACCGTACACAGTTACAAGCCGAGCTCGCCGTCAGACTTTACAGTTTAGAACTGCACTCTGAAATTGCTTTTGTTAGACTAAATGGGAAATTAATTGAATTGAATCCTAGGTCACAGCGAGCCTTGCCGATTCCACGTTTCCAGTCTGAACGCTGGAGTGAACAAAGCTAGCGTTAACCCTCTCCTCGCTCCAGCTTCACATTCAGTGGGAGTGAGATATTAATCTATGTCTCGGCAAGATCGCAAAATAAGCATTTTCTGAAAATATCAAACCAATCCGCAGCATTTACTATGTGGCTTTTCCCTGTACTTTCCAAATAAAGCTGCAACAACACTGAATGTGTTATCCTCCTTGTATCACTTATACAACAACAACAAAAACACACACAGCATTCATCTTCGCTACCCTCGTTGCAGATCTAGGCTCCAACACTTAATGCAGGTGAAAAAGCTCTAAGCTCACGCCAGGAATCGCAGGAGACTTAACACACGCCTCACGCGCTCCAGGGTAAAAATAAACTAGACAGGAACATTCATCTTAGCAGAAACCCATCGGAGGTAAAAAGCCCAGCTGGCTCTCTGTGAAGGAAAGAAAGGAAACTGTGCACGCACACGCACGCACGCACGCACACGCACACACACACACACACACACACACACACACACACACACACACACACACACTTCAGAACATGGACGGAGTGCCCTTTTCAATTGGTTTTCAATGTCTCACAACATTGTTCTTCCGTTGATGGTCATTCAATGATTAAATGTCATGAACTTTGGTTTCATATAGAGGATAGCTGGCGTACTGTTCAAGACTGATAGATGAACACCGACCTAGCTGAATGTTGCGGACCCAGACGCTCTGTTTGCTCTCCTTTAGGATCTTCTCAAAGTAGACACCAGCGAACCCACTGGAGCAGCACGCCACCAGCACCGCCGCCACGCCGACAAACTGGGAGCCTGTAGAGGGGGCATCCTTCTCTGGGGCCGCTGTAGATTCAGAGGGCCACTGCGAACACAAGAGGAACACTTGGATTGTAATAAACCTTGAGCTGGAAAGTTCATTCTTGACCTTAGGAACAGTAGTTTGGCTGAAAAAAATAAATAAATAAAAATTATATATATATATATATATATATATATATATATATATATATATATATATATATATATATATATATATATATATATATATAAAAAAACGGTTAATTTAAAAGCTTTTTCCAGATCATCTGCATCCGGCGGTTTTCTCCAGCAGATGAAGATAGCGCAGATGTCATCACATACTTAAAACGAGAAGGAAACAGCACTTTGTACACCCAGTTTTTTAATAGGAGATGATGCAAAACAGATAGGCACTAACTGTCCAAATGTCTGTGTATCATCCTATGATTAAATATGCCAATGAAACTACAAGTATGTATTTAGTACAGCCTGATCTCTCTGTAATGGTTGACAAGCACACTCTCTGAAGTCAGGATGCTGGGTACCTGGAAATCATACAAAAGGCTTCTTCACAGCTTTGCCGAGTTGTAAAAATGCTGCAGACTGTGAGTTCCTGCGTTATGTGCGGCAGTAAGCAAGAAAAAGCGGTGTACATGCAAAAAAATTTAAAAAAAGGTGAGGATCTCTGGTCGGGCAAAGTCAGAAAAGTATTGTAGCCACTGCACTTTCTTTCTTTGGATAAACCAACAAAAGATAATTATTTTGGAACAAGATGCTGTTTGCCTGCCACATCTATACTTACTCTAGTCGCCAAAACAAACCCCGCCGAGTGGGAACGAACAGCGTAAACCTTGAGAATTAAAAGTTGTATCAATTCAAAAAGGGGCAATTATTTCTTAGCAGTTGTCTTTTTTGCCTGTTTGCAAACAGGCTCCATGTTTATATCATATGTGATGCGATGATCTGTTATTCAAGCCTCCGGGAGGCATTGTGGATGAACCACTGTTACATCCCCACACAGTTAAGGAGTAAATGTTTCCACCTGACTGGGCCTGTGGATTTATGAAGGTGTGTATTATTTCCTCCTCCTCCTCCTCCTCCTCCTCCTCCTCCTCCTCCTCCTCCTCCTCCTCCTCCTCCTCCTCCTCCTCCTCCTCGCTTCTGTCTGAGTGCTCAGCCAGGACTAAGATCACATCCGGCATGATATCAACTGACTGGCATTTTCTTTGTTTATCTAAGGAGGAGAAGGTGATACCACAGCAGTCTTTCCTTTTTTTATGACACTTCTTCATTCATCAGCACTTCCCTCGTAACCACTGGTGGCCAATATTTTTTCAATGTTCCAGTTGAGGCGTCATGATTTTTGTTTTATTTATCTAACATTTCTATAACCACATAACTCCCACTGAGATGATTTTCTTTATCTGGCCACGAGAAGAAATTAGAGCTCACACAGTTGATTAAAACAAACAGTAGGCACACGTCCAACACACAGCAGAGTAAATGCTTAATTAGACAAAGTGACACATTTTATTGCTTTTTAGATTTAAAAAAGGCACTAATGAGATGGATTTTTCAGTATGTACAAGCATAAAAAACAAAGCTACTTTGAGCCCAAAGTAGTGGAAGAATAATACTGAGAACTCTCCACGTGTTCAGCTCTGCTTGGGTCAACTTGACTCAATCAGATCACAAATCAGCTTTAAATGCAGTGTTTAATAAAGTGTGCAGTTATTTTGTCTGATTCTTGCTTTGTTCCACCAACAGTGAAAAACACAAAAATCTCCAGTTAACACTGATATGAGAAAACAGCATTCCCCACGTGCGAGAGGCAGGAACAAGAGAAGGTTTACCAAATTTGGACGTGACTGAAAAAGGAAGACACACATTGAATGTGTAGCTGCAGCTTTTTTTTTTTTTTTTTAAAGATACATAGATTACCAGATATAATTTTGATGTTTTCCCCTTGGGAAGCCGTATTATAGACTTGTTTATCCTTAAATACAAAGTAGCAAGCTACCTAACGTTAGCAGACTGTTTTTTTTTTACGAAACTATCGATTGTGATTAAACAGTTTAGTGCAGAAAACACAAAGTTCAGGTCAAAAGGACGATGCAGAGATTGCCATCATCTCATACGGTCTCCTCTCAGCAATAAAGATCACTATCTATCCCCAGGCTTAATCATTACTCTGAACAAGGCCCTCTTCATACCAAAATGTTTAACCCGATTATTAGTGGAATAAAAGGCTCCAATTAAATAGCTCATGAGTCTCCATGTGCTTCCAATTATTTGTCTATCAAGAGGAGCCACAGAGAGGATGTTATGCAGCCTATTTCTAGATGATGGATAAATTAATGTGATTTCCATTCAGCAGTAAGCAGACAAGAAGCTGTACTGGACCTGCACGAGAGCCACTCCGCCCATAAGAATCAGCAGCGAGAGCCACTGGTAGACGCCCAGCCGGCGGCCCAGCATGGACACCGAGAACAGAGCCGTGGTCAAGATCTTCAGCTGGTACGTCACCTGATGGAGACAAAGTGAGACGAACCTTAAATATTGCATGAACGAGGACTGGGTTGCTGAAAGGCTCACGAAGACACATTCGGTCCTGTGCGTGTTGCAGGCCGTGAGTGGTTCTAACTCACTTCAAACCCAACCTGCCCTCGGCCGTACCTGGTAGGTGGCTGCGTCCAGGTTGGACAAGGCGACGTACAGCAGGTTGTTCTGCAGCGTGTAGATGCCGGAGGGAATCGCCAGCTTCAGCGTCTCGATGGGTTTGTGGATGATTTCCTGACGCAGAACGCTGTTCAGAGCTCGCATGCTGTAACCTGAAGAATGACGACAGTTAGTGAGTTAGACCGTGAGATAAATATAAATCCAGTCGGCTGTGACAGGATGCAAAGAATCTAAAAGTTGCTGTTAAGATTGGTACATGACTGCATGTTCATACTGAAGCAAAGACATTGAGGAGTGCAGTGTTTTCACTTTGTTGTTTGTAAGTAGTTTTCCAGGTCTGGCCTTGTTTCAAGGGGAAAGTCTACCTGATTATATCCAATTCCTTTGTTGAATACAACCTGAAACTGCTCGTTACATCGTCCAGGTGTTACAGATAATCCAGTCTGCGTCAGGAAGTAGGACAGGTGTAATTCAAAGAAATCTCTGCGGTTCAGTGCCTTTTTGGTACTATATTCTTTGATCAGACCAATTTGGATTTAGCTGCGGTTTCTGTTCCTACTACATTTAACACGCGACTGCTTCGGATTATTTGTTCCAAAGTTTTGTAAACCATGTTTGTGTTTCTAAAAGACAAGTATCACAAAATCTAAATTTGGCTATCAACATTATAATAAAAAAATCAAATGATATCAAGATGTAGTTTGTGTTTCAGCCCCTTCAAGTTTTTTTTATTATATTATTAACTTTGTTCTTAATGTAATATTGGTGTGGCAGTTTTCATGCTTTTATGAATATTATCTCATGTCATAGTTTGGGCGAGATTGCTAAAATGACTGAATGACATAATCAAACACAATTTAGATATTTGAATGATGACTTCCATCATTAATTGAGCAAAAATGACAAACATAAGCTGGTTTTCAGCCCCTAAAAAAAAGAAGAGGAAGTGGTGGTGATTAAGGTGATATGCATGATCAATGTGTTCAGGTGCACTCACTGTGCTCCTTGAAGACGAGCAGCACACAGGTGAGGATCTTTATCAACTCGGCCACCACCACCGCCGAGGAGGCCAAATACCGCGGGCCCTCGGCCTGCAGGGTGCGGGAGTACCGCATGGTGAGCACCAGGGAGGTGGTCTGGAACACCAGCACGCCCAGAGAGAGGTACTTCAGCCGGGAAGAGGCCATGACCCCTGGTCGGTGTGAGGCTGGACACAGAGACGGTACAAACAAAAAAGAAATACAAAAGAAAGGTTAGGTTAGAAATGTAAATAATGTAGGTAGTTAAATACAGAACCATAGTGAGAAGTGGAGGGCAAAAAAATACTTTTTAAAGACAGAAAGAGGTTTTTACTCACAGATTAATAAACCGTTGAGAAGAGAAGTGTCTCTCACCTTTCTGCTTTCCCGTCAATGGCGCTTTAGAAGCTACTTCACGGACGTGGAGATGTGTTTCTGTATAAAAAATAACAACCACTTTAGGGTTTAAACTTCGGCTCGTGTCTGGTCTCAGCAGCTCTCTCTGTCGGGCGGACGGACCAGGTACTGGAGGCTCAACCCCAGCTGTCAAAACAGCAGCTCTTCACGTCCTGGTCTGGAGTCCATTGACCCGAACTGGATATCCACCGTCTGCCGTTCACGCCACGTTCAATGGCGTCTCAACGGGGTTTCCATGACGACTGCCCCATCGTTTAGTGCACTTAAGGCCGACCTAACGGTCGAAGGAATGCGTTATTTACACCAAGAAAGTCTCCAGAAAGAAAGCAAATCTTAAGCATATAAAATCCAGAATGACTTCCGTGTACAGGTTTCTTCCTCGTCTTTTTTGGCAACGCGACACAGCGCCTCCTGCTGGACTGGCAACAGACCAGCAGTACTTCTATTTCTCTGAAGCTGAAGAATGAAGATAAGATAAAATAAGATAATAATCCTGTATTAGTCCCGCAGTGGGGCAATTGCAGGATCACAGCAGCAAGAGACTCATAGTCAAATGAAATAAAAAACAAATAATATAAATAAACAGTACAGAATCTACAATAGCAGTATTATAACTAACTGTGGAATAACAAAGCAGCGTGAATGATTACTAAATATTTATGAGTAAAGTCACACCACATTATTATATTTGAATGTAAACGGTTAATTTACCACCCAGTAGCAATTAGTGAAACACTAATAGTAGTAATTTAATGATGCTGACATATTTACATATGTTTAATGGTGTATAAAGCTAAGCGATGCGTTTCTGTCTGCTATATTGTTTTGTAATGTATTTTTAAAGTTATCAATATCTTACCGTACTGTAAAGCACTGTCCATGATATTAGCTATAATATATAGATATAATTCATGGCTGAACCACTGGCTCAAACACATTGGAAATAAAATGTTGTACCCTGAGGAAGTGCAGTAAAAATGCATTGATAATAATAATAATAATAATAATAATGTGTTATTTGTATAGTGCTTTAAAAGGTACTCAAGGCACTTTACATGGTAAAGACAGGCAATAGAAGCAACAACAATATAAACAAGAGACGTGACAATAGTGAGAAACAAAATGAAATCATAATGAACTAGCAGCACAGGTTAAAAGCAGATTTAAATAAATTAGTTTTAAGTGCTGGAGTGATGGAGAATGTCTGAGGTGCTGGAGGAGAGTTCTAGAGGGAGGGGCCAGCAATGGAGAATTATGTGTCATATTCATATGTGAAATCATGAAAAACACTATTAAACACCAGTTCTAGGTGTCTGAACCTTTGTAAAAAAAAATAGACAGTACACTTAAAAAAAAAGACAAAAGCAAAAGTCTACGAAGATCTGGGCTTTATTTTAGGAAGCACATTTGGTTGATCATTTGGTTTTTTTGACAACATATTTTTTCATCAGTTTTAGTTCATCTACCTTTTACAAACATGGTGACAACTACTTCATATAGCATGTTTATTATAGGCTATTTGGTTAACAGAGGAAAGTACAATACAAAAACACATTTTATATACAGAAAATAGACACATAGCCTTGCATATGAATGGGAACTGACATGCTCAATTCTAAATAAGAAGGGCTGACTGACACACCAACAGTACACATGTTTTGGTAAACTACAAGGACATCATGAGGGAAAGAGAAAAAAACGCCCCAGTGAATCCTTTGGTTTGTTCAGAGACAGTTGCAGTAGTAAATCAAACTGAAACATTTATTGGTATCGGATGTGTGTCACGTGTCCATCTTTAGGACACAACAAGGGCAACAACTGATACATTTGGACATGATGTACATTTTTGGCCGAAAAAAAAGAAAGAAAATTTGGTCTAATGAGACACTGATGTTCTTCAAAGTTTAAAAAATAAAACCGTGAATGATTGTCTGTGTTTACAGAGCAGTCACACAAAGCTATGATCAACATCAACTTTAAGAAGGAAGACGAAGAAAAAAAAAATACTTTATCAAACCGTACTCACCTCCAGACTTGGTTTATGAATCAAATGAATTAAAAAGGTGCAGAGATACACTGATTGTAGTTAAGCAAAAAGGCAAAACTGGTTAAATGATTTTGGAAGAGAAAACATTTCGCAAGGAGGCAGTTTAAAAGTAAGAAAACATGCACCTCTGTAACATTCAGAATCAAGTGCGAACAGAAGTCATATAAAAAAAACAGAAACAGACGTTTTAAAGTCGACATGTCTTTGCCAAATCGAGCTCAGTATTAACAAGCAGAATGTGCTTGAGTCTATGTACATTTGTTATCCTACAACATACTAAAACTAATGTATGTTTTTGCATAAAGTCTGTCAAGCTTAATTAATCCCTCGACAACACATGAAATATAGTGGTACCGACATGGTGTAACTGCATCCACAGTAACTTTCTTTTGTTTTTCTGTAACCGTAACTGTCTTCAACACACACACACACACACACACACACAGTTCTCACTGCTCCTCCAGCATGCGAGTCCACACTGCATCCATTGAACCGTCTGTCTGTTTTGATGGGAAACACTAATATGTAGCAACTGTAGTCAATGCAGTAAATACATTTAAGTTGCTAGCACAAGTGTAGAGCCATTTAGTAACAACATGCATGCATGCGTGTGTGTGTGTGTGTGTGTGTGTGTGTGTGTGTGTGTGTGTGTGTGTGTGTGTGCGCATTTCTATATAAGCTGTCATTTACTTGATGTTTGTCTTTCTAGTCATGCAACAGCATTTACAAAATTCCCCCTTTAGCACATTCAAAAACAATGCATGAATACAAATAAACAATAAGGCAACAACAAGGTAGTTTTGATGAATTAAAGAATCAATTGAATGTGACCCATCGTATTAAAAAAAAGTAAACGGTTGTGAACGGTTGTGAACGGTTGCGACGACGAGTTAGTAATCACATTGAACTACACATACGGCTAGCAACTAGCAGAGAGAAAGTGACACTGTCCTCCAAAACCGGCAATATCAGTGCAGAGCGTCCTCTGCCTCGTCTCAGTGTCGTCTGAACAGTCTGTTTTTCTGATGCAACACCAGCCGGTCGCCATCTGCTCGGCACTTCCTCGTTGATCCCTCGATAAAACAGTTTGTGTTTGGGTGCCAAAAGGCCGAAAAAGAAAAGTCTCGACTTCGGCAACCGAGAGCAGAGGATGCTCGGTTCTGGCGTCACGGGGATCGACATGGAAACGGATTTTTCGCTCGTGATGGGCAGCTAACTGCATTCTTTTTGGATACTTTTGATATCACTGATAATACTCAATGACGTTTTAGAAACTACGCAGACCGTTTTCGTAAGTGCAAAGAGGAGATGAAACATGAAAGGGGAAGTGACCGATTACTATAATGGAGAACCGAAAGAGAATAAACGAGACATGAGAAAAAGCATTGTATGAGTTCACGTGTCCTGACCGACACAGATCCCCAAAGTCAGTCTGTTTATGCTTCCCTCTGGCCGGCCTACGCAAACACCTGCATGTTACCGAGCTGAGGCTGTTGAGAGGCCTGCTGCATCTGCTGCGACTGCGGCTGCAGCTGCACCTGCTCTGGAATGTGTGTGTGGTGTGAAGACGGCAGTGCGTGGTGGGGGTTCCCCAGAGGGGTGGGGCTGGTGGTGACGTCAGACCAGTCCGAGTTGGAGTGCGGCGAAGAGGACGACCAAGGGTCCGGGGACTCTGGCGAGGGGGTGAGATATGGGTGCTCGCTGGGTGGGTGGGCAGAGTGGCCTGGGGTGGTTCCCTCTGAGCCAGTGGTGGTGTAACTGTGCTGGGAGGGCGGGGTGGGGTACTTATCCACAGGGCTCTGCATGGGTGGATAGGAGGGCAGCGGCCGAGACTGGCTCTCAATCCCCCCGTGGCCCCCGTGGCTGACGGTGTGGGGGTGCTGCAGGGTGTGGGAGAGCCCGTGCGCCATGCTCATCTGCTCAGGCATCTGGTACATCATACCCTGGGAGCACCGGAGGCGGCCTGGCCCCTGCTGGGAGTGACCCTGATTCTGGCTCTGCCCCTGGGACTGGGTGACCTGTACCTGCCCCGGCTGAGGCTGCTTCAGCATGGCCTGGCTTCCTCTCGGGGCCATCATCTGGAACGTGACGATGGGCGGCAGCTGCTCTCGGCTCATGGTGACGTTCATGGGAGTCAGCATCGGGCCCTGGCCGTGGTGTTGGCCCATGCCTGGGTGAGATCCCCCCATCTGGTGCGACACGAGGCCGAACATGTGGCCGCCGTAGCCGTGCTTGGTCATGCCCACCCAGCCCTGCTGCTGCCCCAGCATGTGGCTGACGGGCGGCAGCATCGGTCGGGAGGTCGTGCTGCTCAGGAGGGGAGGGGAGTTTGCTGTGGAGGAGACGGCGCCGGACACGTCGCCTGTGTACGAGTGCGGTGATTCCAGGGAGTCAACAGGTGA
Organism: Taurulus bubalis; assembly: GCF_910589615.1. Lineage (NCBI taxonomy): Eukaryota > Metazoa > Chordata > Actinopteri > Perciformes > Cottidae > Taurulus > Taurulus bubalis. The sequence continues at coordinate 22,795,983 of NC_136595.1, read as the reverse complement.
CATGGTGACAGAGCTCTCTGGAAGTCCTGCTGCTGCCTTGACGCCATTTGCGTTCCCTCCTGCTGTACCTCCTCCTCCACTTCCTCCACCTCCTCCTCCTCCTCCCACTCCAGCAACCACACCCGGCCCCTCTCCTCCAGCGGGCTTCTTTCTTCTCTTTGCCTTCATGTCTTTTAGCTCCTTAGCTCCGCCTCCAACGCCTCCCACCTTCGCTCCACCTCCACCCCTCCTGCTCTTCTTCCCCTGCGGCCCGGGGCGCATGCCGATGAAGCCCACTCCGTTGGCCCCGCACATGACGGAGGAGTTTCCTCCTCCACCCATGTGGTTCGGGCCATTGTGTGGACTGTGAACCAAATTGTACTGGTCCAGCAGGCGCACTATGTCGTGATGCATGCGTTCTTGAGCAGTATCGCGGGGCAGCCGATCCAGGTGATCGGTGATGTCGCGGTTGGAGTAGTGGTCAAGGAGAACCTGAGCCGCCTCAAAGCTGCCTTCTCTGGCTGCCAGAAACAGAGGAGTCTCCTCCTGAAGGAAACACAGCAAGCAGCGGGTTTTAACACACAAGAGTCTGAATTTAAAATATATCTCTGAAAAAAAGTTTGATGGGAACATATCATACAGATTCATTATATTTTTTTTCAGTCGACTTGATACTTTATGACTTGCACTTAAGTAGTTTTATAAAGAGTGCATTTAACTTTTACTTGAGTCATATTCATCAGCACACAAACTAAATGAAAACAAAGAACCAACCTTATTGTCTTGCATGTCACGGTTGGCTCCGTTCTTCAAAAGCACGAGTGTTGCCTCCACATTATTAATTGCAGACGCCCAGTGAAGAGCAGATTTGCCTAAAATGTCGGGACGGTGAGAAAAGACAAAGGAGCACATCCGTGTTAAACAGAATGATATAACTACGAGCTGTTTTTTTCTGTTGCATTCTTTTCAACAATCTTTCTGTGATTAGTCCGAGCTCTTCAAGTCATCAATGTTACTATCCAAGCAGATTTTAAAGCACCGAAGCAAGCATAGCAGTATCTTAAAGGTTTACTACCATGAACACGTGCAATTTGTATGGACGGGTCTAATGAGCTTGTCCTGCTTAACTACGAGCATAATTCCTCATACTAATACTGCAGTGTCAATACCTAATCTAAATAAGCCATCTGAGCATGATGTGCTGTGATTCATACACCAGACTACAGTACAAAAATAAGACATTCCCCAGGAGGAGTAAATATATGAAAGGTTTGCACACCGTGGTCGTCTACAGCATTGATGTCAGCATGGCAGTGGATCAGCTCTTCCACCATGCCCTCCACAGCCAGCCGGGCGGCCAGGACCAGTGGGGTAGTGCCGTCATTCATCCGGGCATCCAGTTCTGTTGCACGATTACGGATCAGTATCTGAGAAGACAAAGACACAGGCACATGAGATGTGATGAAAAAGTACATGAAAGAAGGTAGAAGGGATGCAGATGTCATATGTAATGATCTGTTCATAGGAATTACCTTTGCCTTTGTTTATGATTGCAGTTACTAAGTGTCCAATGACGTTTTTTCTCACCTGGAAGACTCCCTGGGCATCAGCCGCCACGGCAGCATGCAGAGGAGTTCTGCCCATGTTGTCATGGGCGTTGGGATCAGCTCCAGCATCCAGCAGTCTCTTAGCGGCATCAGCCCTGGCGTAGCGGGCAGCCAGGTGGAGCGCCGTTTCTCCCGTACGGTCGGTCTGAGCCATCAAAGAAGCACCCTGAGCGATCAGGTCTGAAATGACACTCGGCCCCGGTTCATCTCCCCCGCTCTCCTCCTCTTCCTCTCCTCCATGCAGGCTGCAGTCCGGGCCTCCACCATTACGCAGCGATGCCAACATAAGTGGGGTGAAGCCATCTGAGGAAAAAAAAGAAAACTGTTATATAAGGAAGCTCTAGAGGTTGATCAGATTTAGAAGTTTAGTCTTTTTTTCTTCTTTTTCCTCACCAGGTCCCTTGACGTTAACATCCAGGCAGTCAGCATCCAGGTCGGCCTGTGGGGGAGTGAGCGAGATGTCAGCAGCCTTGCGATGCTGCAGGGTCCACTCCCTCCGGTCAACACCTCCATCCATAGCGATGGGCAGCAAAGGTTTGTCTTCAGTCTATAAAAAGCAACAAAAACTGAAAAAACACTCACAAAAAAAAAACTTTCCTCATGGCCCTTACGCAATGTAATTTAAACTACTCCAATCCATCAGCTTTCTTTTTTGAACCATTGTTTTTTCTCTCTCAATTCACTTACTCTTGGTTTCTTGGGTGGGACCTCGTCTTCCAGCCACCTCTGACTCTGAACTCCATCAATCATGGCTCCATCCTGGGTCTTGAAATTCCTGAAATGAAAAAATGAAGTTCAAGCGATAGTAACATTCCCATTTCATTCTGCTTATATTTATTCCAGGCCACAGCATGCATGCTATGTTCCAGCTACACTCTGTTTAACACTCAATCAAACAGCAGTATTGATCACTGGGAGCTGGACTGTACAACCAGTCTTCTACTGATGCATTAAAGCTCTTTCAGCTATTTAACATAGAGTATCGTACACAAACGTTTCTTAACAGTAGCAGAAATACTTGTTCACTTTGCATGCCTGCATCTCCCAAATATCTACATTTCACTCTGGTATGAATTCCCACACAGTAGCCATTATCATATATCTTGTTTTAAATACTCTCTAACACAAACTTTTGATCTGTATATCCACTCACTTCATGTCAAAGTCATCCTGTCCGACAGGCTCTCTCCTTTTGTCATTCTTATTGGCCAAGAAGCCATCAGGCAGCCACAGGGCGCCATGTTTGTGCTTCCTCTTGGCTGCTAGCATCCCCAGCACAAGGATCAGGAGAATAATAACCACTGCCACTCCAACCAGGTACATCAGAGGCGTTGGAACTAGTGGGTTATTTGTCGGTTCACCTGGAGGATAGAAAAAGAAGTCCATTAACGGTTGTTTTGTCTTCATTCAATTTAGGTTTTTAACTTGAAAACAAAGCATTAACTGTTGAATGACAGGCCTACGTACTGTGAACAGACACCAGAGGGTAAGGCAGTTCAGCCTTGATGTGTGCTGCTGCAAGGAATGACGCAGCCTCATTAGTGTTGGAGAAACAGTCGACCGAGCTCTGGGAACATTCACGGTTATCGAGTTCCATGTACACCTCAGATCTGCGCAGATGTGAAAATTGCAAAGACTGTAAATGACAGCTCCTGAGTATTATAAGAGAGCTTAAGGAAGAGAACTTATGTGAGAATCCCATCATTAACTATTCTTACCCAATAACCTCCTTCTCCAGCTCCCGCCTGCTTCTGCTCCTCAGTATATTTCGTCCATGCTCCTCCCCATAGTACGGGTAAACCATTGGCTTCTTATTTTTATCGAGCTTCACTTGCAGGTTGGTGTGCAGCAGGGCTCCCAGGGAGCGCAAGAAACCCTTCAGATCTCCAAGCAGCTCTTTCGGCTGCAGCCGGACCACGATGACCAGCGTGCCATCTATCACTTTTGCTGGAGTGTCAGTAGAGCAGTCCAGGCCGTCCCAGCCACAAGCCTCCGTGTGGCAGCTCTGGTCACAGATGCCGTTCCCAAAGTGGTCTGCGCAGTACCTGTCATACCTGAAAATACACAGTACAAGGAGGGTGGCTGTTTAGTGATTTGGCTTCAACGTGGATCTTTTAACTGCAATAGCAATGACCGAATAAAGAGAGGGGTCACATACTTGCAGGATGCGGGGATCTCCTGGCACTCAAAGCTGTCAAAGAGGCACCCAGGGTTGTCACACTCCTTATCACAACGCCCATTCTTAAAGAGATCCCAGCAGGGAACACTGGCGGTGCAGTTAACCCAGGGCTTCTGCCAGTTGAGCGAGCAGTCGCCTCCATCCCACTGACAGTCATGGTTGTTACACTGCTCGTCACACACTTTATCCCCCGAATTCTGCTCACACTGCAGGTGGCGGCACGCTGGAGTGCGCGATATGGGTAGTTTGTTGTCGCAGTACGGTCCCGAGAAAGTAATGGGACAGCGGCAGCTGTACTGGTACGGGTTGGATGGGTCTTTGATGCAGGTTCCTCCATTCTGGCAGTTCCATGGACATCTCTGTTCATTCTCACAGTGTGGTCCGCTGAAATCCGACTGGCATTGGCAGTACAGGTGGCCAGGTGACTCGACACAGCGACCACCATTCTGGCAACGTAGCTTTGCACAACTGTAGCCCTCTATTTCGCCACAGTTGAACCCAGTGAAGCCCTGTAAGACATAGCACCTTGTTTAAGCGTGATAGAAATACAGTCAATTTAAAAGTTAGGCATGGCTACACGTTTGTAATGGGCCAATAAAACGTTGCAGCTGATGTTTAAAGAAAAAAACTACTGGAACTCATTTACATCTAGGTTTTACTGCAAATCTGCTGCGTGTCTACTATACCTGAGCCATGGTGTGGCCCTCTGAAGCAAGCATGAGAAAAAGAGAGGGAGCAAGAAGTTAATGGAGAGAAAAACAAGAATTTAGTGTGAAGAGATGGATGCTCTAGTAAGAGAGAAAAATAAAACACAAAGGCAGTAATGCTAGCCACCTGTCCACTTTTATAATCTTCTCAGTATGTGTATATATATATATAAACTATTCATCTTTACTACAAATAGACAGATTAATGCAATCCAATACCATCAGAGACTTAAGTGAAGATTAAGCATCAAAAACACACTACAGATGTTGTGTTCTGTTGAAGACTTCATGGAATTTGGGGGATTGTTTAACTACTTTGTAGAAAGAAATCATAATGATGTATTTAACATAGTTCACAGTAAACTGTGTTACTTAATAAATTCAAACTGACATTCACTGTTTGATATTCAAGTCTGGAGGGATGTGCGGTTGCCAAAAGATGAATGAGAATATATCAAGAAAATGGAGGAACCGGTATTGATTGATTGGGTTTTTTTGTGCTGAGATATTGTAACACAATCTCTGATAGTCCTGCAACCTAAGTGTATTTGTTCCTGCATCACTGCTAGCTATGGTGCTTATTCTTCTCAGACGCACTACCTCGCATCCGGTTCACATTGTGAAGTTTGTGGCATATGCGCCAAAATCCAAACACGGAACAAAAGGCAAAATGATGCAGATATTATTGTCTCTTTCAATAGTTATTTGAAAGATTCACAAGCACAGCACTGCTAATCGAGACCCTTAATTTAAAAACAGAAAAAGAGAAAAGGTGTTATTCAGAAAGCAAGCACAAAAGAAGGAAATCAATTGAAACCACTGTATCTTCTGCCAGCAGAAAAAGAGTGGCATTGAAGAAACTTACAGCAACACAGGAGCAGGTGTAGCCATGTACTGAGCTCATGTTCATGGAGCAGATGCCCCCTTTGTGGCAGGGCTTAGACAGACACAGATCCACCATGGACTCACAGTGACGACCTGGGAAAGAAATAACGATTAACAACTGAAATACTATGCAGGGTTAGCAAAATTATTGAAATTATTGGAACAATTAACACAAACGCACTGATGCCGTGCCATTTTTCTAGCATACAAAACGACTCAATATGGTGTTGTTATGTCCCCAGGAGTGCTGGTACGATCATACCTGTGTATCCAAGGCGACAGCGGCACTGGTAGTCGTTAACCAGCTGCACACAGTCGAGGCTGCCGGGGGCGTGGCAGGGCCCAGACAGGCATTCATTGAGATCCCCCTCACAGTGTTCCCCAACGAATCCTGGAGGGCAGGAGCATGTGTAACGGCCCACGCCGTCCACACACTGTCCTCCATTCAGACAGCGAGGTTCAAAGGAGCCGGGCTTGGGGGCGCAGTCGTCCTCGTTCAATTCACACTGGAGCCCTACACAGCAGCAAGCAGACGAATATCACTCACGGTATCAAATAAAGCACATGATCTGCTCCATGAGTATCAACCTGTGTGTGTGTGTGTGTGTGTGTGTGTACATATATGATATGCAGACTTACCATGTGCTCCAGGTCGGCAGACGCACGTGAAGAGGTTGATGAGGTTGATACAGGTTCCACCATGGAGGCAGGGCCTAGAGTGGCATTCGTCAACATCATACTCACAGTTCACCCCCTGGTAGCCTGGTTTACACTGCAACAAGAGACAGAGGTTAGCTCATTGTGTGCTTTAGTAACACATGGATGCACAAACAGCCGAGAATGTACTTACTATGCACTCGTATGTGCCCTGATAGTCCTTGCATGTAGCTCCGTTGCGACAAGGGTTTGACTGGCACTCATCCACCATCTCTTTACAGTAGCTGCCCGTGTATCCTGGCTGGCACTGACACCGGTGGGATTTGCCCACATTCATGCACCGCCCGGCGTTCTTGCACACATTTTCAACCTCCAGACCTACAGAAATTTGGTAAAAGAGGAATATGAAGATGCATAGGATAAGACTTTGTCTGATAAAACTCAAGGAAGGAAAGTTAGTTTTGCTACAATGCAACATTTCTCTTGTGATGACTCTTCAATACTAAATATTGTGTTGTCGGGCCTCACCCTTCCTGGCGGCAAAGTCCTGACATGACATGTTCGGGACGTCACAGTAAAGTCCCGTCCATCCCATTTGACAGTGGCAGGTCCAGGAGGTTGACGACTGAGAGCAGGAGCCGCCGTTGTGACAGCGCACCTGGCTGCAGAGGTTCACAAAGTTCTGCAGAGAACAAAAGGAGAGTGAGTTGCAGTTGGCTGTAAATGTTACACAGACAGAAGGAACTACACCACATCCAGCCACCTTCTTAAGTTAAAGACTTTCAGTTTGGTGCATCTAACCTAAGGAACTTTCTCATCCGATATTCCGAATCATAGCAACCAGGCGCAAACAAAGCTTCTCAAGCGTTCCAAGCTAGGTTTTGTCGGAGTGCCTTTTTCAGCTGCGAAAAATGCTGTGGTGGGCAAACATATTTGTGCAAAAATGTGACAGATGTGCTATTGTTTGAATTTAAAATGTTGAAACGGATTAATTGTCGAGAAATCATAAACTTTTATGAACCGTTATATGTAAGTTTAAGGATTTCTCGGTTTTCCTGTGATCACTTGGGAAAACATTAATAATGATTATGAGTAATCATTAAAAGTAATCAGTGAACATTGACAGACAAAATATGTAGCCTAAAGGTAAACTGAGCAAATTCATTATGTTCTATCCTTCAAATAGCTTTCAGTCTCAAATAGGTTGGTATAAATGTTAATTATAAAATTGTATTAGATAATATATAAAAATAAATAACTGTAAATAAATAACTAAATTCCTTTTAGGCCCAATAATGGCAGACCCACACTGTACCTGGCAGTTCTGTCCATTGTAACCCACAGGGCAGGTGCAGCGGTAGGCGCCCAGGCCATCGGTGCAGGTGCCTCCATTCTTACAGGGCTGAGAGTCGCACTCATTCTGCTCGGACTCGCAGAACGTCCCGTAAAAACCAGGACGGCAACGGCAAGAGAAGGAGCCGATGTCGTCAATGCAAGTCCCATTATTCAGACAGGAGCTGGAAGGGAGGAGGAGAACTAAGTGGTGACTACCGACTCTCCAGGGTGCTGAATGAAAAAAATACACATGAGATACACAATCTGCAATTGTAACCCTCATATCAGGCCGTCAGATAATTGCAGTAGGCATCAGGAGGCATTCATTGCAGAACAAACAGAACAATTATAGCTTTTACGGTTGTATGGATCTTGCTTTGAACGAACGACTCACCTCTCGGTACATTCAAGGATGTTGCGTTCACACAAGATTCCATCGAAGCCTGGTTGGCACTCGCACACAAAGCTGTTGACGTAGTCCCGGCAGATGGCACTGTTCCTACAGGGCTGGCTGGCGCACTCGTCTACCTCAGTCTCACAGCGCTCCCCTTCAAAACCCGGACGGCAGTCACAGGAGAAGCTCCCGACATCGTCCACACAAGAACCTCCATTCAGACATGGGTCTACGGAGGGGGGAAGAGAGAGGGGAAAGAGGCTTTTTAATGAACAAAAACTCAATTTACTGAATGAACAAAGTTATCAACAAACAATCCACCAGCAGTCTGGCTGAAAAGTCGGTTTTACACCTTTGTATAACTCTATTATCTCAGGACACTTTCTATGCTTCTTTCCACAAGGGCTTGGGATATCTCCAGGTTCCAATGATACGTCAAAGACTATTTCAAAGTCGCCATAGTCCATAAATGCAGAGGTGAGGCTCCCACTGTGTGCATAGAGGCACTAATGAGGTGACTGAATTAGTTGAAAGTGAAACTCACTTGGTGAGCAGTCGTCAATGTCTGTCTGACAGTTGTGTCCGCTGTATCCGGGTTGACATTTACATGTGTAGCTGCCCGGGCTGTTCATGCAACGACCGTTGTTTTTGCAAGGGTTCTTTCTGCATTCATCAACATCCTCACTGCAGCGGGTACCTACACAATTGTGAACAAGCAACAATATATTAGCACAGCATCAATCTAGCAGTATTACCTAATATTCTATAGGACTTTGATCTCAGGCACACGGTCTCATAGTTTCCCTCTTTCTCGACTCAAATCCGCACAAACCCACTATCGTACCTTGCCAACCAGCAGGACATCGACAGGTGTATGAGGTGTAGTCCGCAGACGGGCGACACACTCCCCTCTCACACGGATGAGAGGCACAGGGAACCTGTTCCACCTCGCAGTGTTTACCTAATTTGACATAGCACACATTTTAATAATGATAAAACAGGCTGAAAAGACACTCAGACATGCTGTCGCATGCTAATACGTGGATGTATATAAGGTGGAAGTGTGGTATCACTAACCTGTGAATGGCGGACTACATTGGCAGGAATAACTGTTGACGCCATCTATACAAATGCCTTGGTTCAGGCAGGGCCCGGATGCACATTCATCTATGTTCTTCTCACAGTTCACACCTAATGCGAGAGGAGGGGTGATTCGAATTGTTTAGTTTTTGATTCAGCGCCATTTACTTTATTGATTGCCGGGTCTTAAAAAAATGCAGTGCTAAAATATAATAATATGCATCATTACCTCTGAATCCAGGTTGACACTGACATGTGTAGCCATTATGTCGGTCCACACAGGAGCCCCCATTTTGGCACGGACTGGGCTGGCACTCATCCTTTTCCTGCTCACAGTGGTGTCCCACCCAGCCAGCTTCACACTCACAACGATACCTTGACACAGAAGAAAGGCCAGCAGGAGTTTAAAATTAGCCACACAGTAATAATAACAGCAGCTGGTTTTGGGGCCGAAGCTATTGCTGTGTCAGCGCGCCCTGTCCTGTGCGTGTGTGTGTGTGTGTGTGTGTCCTAGTAGCAGTATCAGGTGGACGTACCCGTGTTGCTGTTCAATACATTCTCCGTGCACACAAGGCTGAAGAGCACAGTGGTCGGTCCCAGAGAGGCACAGGGGGCTGTGGGTGCTAGGCGGGCACAAGCAGAGGAACCCGTTGACCTTGTCCTCGCAGGTTCCCCCACTCATACATGGGTTTGAGTTACACTCATTGATCTCCACATCACATTTGAGTCCTATTAAAGAGCAATTTAGAGGGAATTCATTCTTGATTATCCTGTTGATTTCAGTAACAGCAAACAAATATCAGCTTGCAGTGCGACAAGTATATGTTTTTTTTTTATTTTATCGCGCCTCAATGCTGAAACATTTTCTACTGTTATCATATTGACTTTACTGGGATACGTGAGCAAAACATACCTGTATATCCTGGGGTGCACGCACATTTGTACTCGTTAATGCCATCGTGGCACTTTCCGTACTCACAGGGGCTGCTCGCACAGTCATCTTCATTGATCTCACAGTTCACCCCTGAGTAGAAAAATATATAAATGAATTAAGGTCAACAACAGCCAGGTTATGTTTTCTCAGCTTTAAACGTAGCACACCAAAAAAACATGAGGGAAGAGTTGCATAAGAGGAGAAGCAGATGAAGTGGCTGTTACGAAACGTGACAGTTAACTTATTTACCACCAGGGGGAGTAAGAGTCCATAAAAAACGTAGTTCCGCAAGAAGTGAGAAATGTTAAAGAAAAAGCCTAAATACAGCGGAGGCCCACTCCAACTCGAGTATGACATAGTTATGAATCTATCACGGATAACATGAGAGGAAAGTGAGAGCGAACAAGAGAGAGGAAAAGGATGAGTAACAGAAAAATGAAAGTGACAAAGAGAAAACTAGACAGAGGGAGGAAAAAAAGGCACGTTCAAAGAAGGGAAATGAGGGCATGAAACCAGAAAACGAAACCTGACAGGGTGACCTGTGAACTTTTGGTTAAGTGAGGACAGTGCAGACTTCAGTACCAGGTCTCAGGGTGGTACAACTTACTGAACTGAGCCTATTTAATCCACAGAGCAACGTGGGTAGCGCAGCTCGGCCCGGACCTGTGACCGCTATACACACAAGTGCTCTGCAGTTTATACATCGAAAGTTACACAGGAAGCTCCAGACGTGGGGGATGGGGGTCTTTACATTCAATTCAAGCTCACAGGAGCCCATTAATGTGATGTGGCTCAGACTCTTTAAAATAAGATTCTGAGTTCATTGATCCTTCAATCTTAAGTGCCGGAGGATCGAGAACTCATACAATGTTTTGTGTTTACGGTTTAGTCTGTATGGTTACTACAGCAACCAGATGTCACAAAGAGCTGTATTTAAAACCCAGTGGCAGTATGTTTGAGGAGAAAGTGTCTGAAAGTCCTCTCGCACTAGTTAGTGCCATGGAAGATACAAAGAGGCTACCGGCTTGTCAGGTGAGAGACAGATGAGACACACAAACATCTAATCACAGTTCTACAACTGCATCAAACATGTCAAATGACCCTTTTTCTTTAAAGAATACATTAGAATGAACTTGTCCCACTATAGAGGCAATGATTTCTGTAGCTAACACCAAGTAGCTACCTGTGGTTCCTGGTGGGCAGTTACACTGGTAGGCATTGACCCGGTCAATGCAGCGTCCTCTGTTCTGACATGGGTTGCTGTGGCACTCCTGGACCTGGATATTGCAGATGGAGCCCGTGTATCCCGGCTGGCACTCACAGGAGAAGGTGGCGATGCCGTCTTTACACACACCGTGGTGACAAGGCTCTGGGACGCAGTCGTTGATGTTGTCCTCACAAAGTAGACCGTTGAAGCCTGTGGAAGGACATTTTCTCTTAGGAACATGACAAAAACTATTGCGTCATGGATCAAGTGACTTATTTTCTGGGTTAGAAAGGATATAGTGTTTAAAGTGATGCAGTCTACCAGTGCCTATTTTAGAGCACAGTAGCAGAGCAATATAATTAGGTTTAAACATGGGCTTATTCCCTTTACCTTCAGCACATTCACAATCATATCCGTTGGGTCGGTCGATACACTTGGCCCCATTTAAACAGGGTGTGCTGGAACACTCATCTATGTCTATCTGGCACATTTCTCCACTGAAGCCTGAAAACAGAACAACGTGATGAATATAATAACAAGCGCACATGTTAAAAGACTTCATAAGCCAATTCATTATCACTCTGATTGGGTGGAAATCTGACAAAGACATGAACATAACGTCATGAGCACCAACCTGTTGGGCATTCGCAGATGAAGCGGCTGACCTGGTCCAGACATTTACCCTGGTTCAGACAGGGCGAGCTGGTGCACTCGTTTATCTCGATCTCACAATGAGTCCCCTCAAATCCTGCATGCAAGACGAGAATCAAGTTTGTTATGATTTCGCAATGGATTTCTTGTTTTTAATCCCATTCCTTTGTGGTTTAATTTTAACCTTGGGGTGTCAGCCGCCTCAGCAGACTGCAACGCCACCAAAGAAGTTGTGTTTTTGCTCAATACTGTCTATGTTAGCAGGCTATCCTGAATAAATGGTAACAGATCTGAATGAGATTAATAAAGGAAAGCCATGGGCCCAGGATTAAAAGACAATTTTATTAGATCCGAATACAGGAAATAAATAATTGCATATTCTTCAACATTTTATAATTATTTTCTCATGAATTCCGTGCATTTGTTTATACATTGTGGCACATGTATCATGAAAGTGTTCATCACTTTCTCGCTATAAATAACAAACTGTAATCCAGAATATGGCTGCCCTTTCCTTTCAAATTGCTGCAATTCTTCAAAGATTATTTAGAATAGAAAGTCTGACAAAACTGGTTAAAATGTAAGATAATATATAATTTCTCAAGAAATGTACCAGGCATGCAGATGCAGGTGTAGTCCCCGATGCGATCCAGACACGTGCCATCGTTCTGGCAGGGGTTGGAAGCACACTCGTTGACATCTTGTTCACAGCGCGGCCCGGCATAACCCCTGACACAGTTACATGTGAAAGAGCCATCGGTGTTCACACACTGACCCCCGTGCTCACAAGGATTGGTGCCTGACGATGAAGAGGACATAGGCGCGCTTAAAAGCCAAACAGACGGGCAGGGATACATGTAATGTGTGGTTAGAACGTTTCTCTTTCTTACCAATGCTGCATTCGTCCCTGTCGATGTTGCAGGTGCTGCCCATATATCCAGGTGCACAGTTACAGTTAAACATGCCATTGATGGGGTTGGTGTCACACTGAGAACCCTCCCTGCAGGGGTTACTGATACAGGCGTCATCTCTGTGGCAGAGCAAGCCTGAGAAGAACATTGTGTTGACAAGGAATGAGAAAAACTAGACATGGTCGTGAGTTCCAGAGTTAATCCCCAACCTGTCAACTAATGCCGTCTCGCTGAAATCAGTTCTGAAATTTCTGGGAACAAAATGCAGCCATGTGGTTCACACAAGCTAAAGCACGGTTTGTGTTGCAGGAATTCACCAACGTCTTATTCCCTACTTTCGCCACATAACGTTTCTTGGCATCTACTAGCAATTTTAAAACTATTTATTTTTGAAAGACCAGACAGACAATTCGAAAAGTCCAACACTGAAGCGACCAATGGTGGAACTTCATCAATCGCTCAGTCGGGGATAACTGATCCAAATGCAAAACAATATTGTCCCCAGAGAATTTACAATATGCAGTCGTAGTTTGGAGTAAAGCACGCTCAATGCAAATGTGCTACTTGGAGAGGTATATTTTTAAGGCAAGGCTTAGTCCACATCTAAGAGCATGTGACTAACCAGCAGGCTCGAGATTAAAATCTATTATGTGATATCATTTATGTATTTGACTGTTTTAAATGGATCACATTAAGTGCAAAGAAAGCTTTGATTAATATAATGAAATGATCTGCCGAGGAAAACATCCATTCTGGTTGGACTTGTTCCACAGAAGTTGGTCCACTGCAATGCAATACTCTTTTAACAGTAAATAGTGTACAAAGGCATAAAAAGGTACAAAATATACAGTTTCAGTGTAAAGACCAAAACTCATTTTTTCAGTTGTAAACAATACCTAAAGGGAAGTTAGGAACTATGACAGAGAGTCACAGCAGTTTTGCAAAACAAAATAATGAAACACATGTTCTGGCCTACCTGTCTTTCCGTAGGGGCAGAGACAGACGAAAGACGCGACACGATCGATGCACGTGGAGCCCGCGGTGCACGCCGCTGTAGCGCAGTCGTCAATGTTTTCAGAGCAGTCGGGTCCACTCCAGCCATTAACGCACACGCAGACATAGCTGCCAAACAGGTTGCTGCAGGTACCTCCATTCTGGCAAGTGTTTGGCTGCAGACGACACTCGTCCACATCTTCAGTACAGTGCTGACCTGTGGAGAGGCAGGGAGGGAGGACAAGAAGAGGAGGAAATGTAAACATATTCAGTTAAATCAATAAGTCAATACTCCATGTTATACTCCAACATAACTCAAGGTGTGACCTCGTGGTTTTTCCTGTGGAGAAAACTAAATATTGACCCATTTTTTTAAAGATATTTTAGATGCTTCCCGTCTTATTTAGAAAGCGTCACTTTTTGCCGAAAGATATACAGTATGAGAATACTACTTATCTACAGTGGCCATTTTTAAATACCCTGCTCACATTGGCTTTGCTTTGTCTGGTTGGATTAGTGCTATGTAAACTCAGATAGGCCCAAGGAAGCTGATGTATGCGTGTTTGCTTTGTAAACGGAAAGCTTGCGTATGCTACACAACCTGTGTGAGCACAGACACGCCTTGTGTGAAGTACGCGGCTCCGGAGCATGAAGAAAAAGTGCAGGAGACTGGTAGGAAATATGATATCAAAACATGAAAAACATGAAAGGATCCAATCTATTAGAACCCACACTCATTCCACCTCACTGCTCAACCGACACAGAAAATGTTTTACCTAAAAGTAGAAAAGATATTTCAAAATTAAGGAGGTAAGGCTTACATGACATCACCGCAAGCAGCTGTCGCAAGAACATGCAAACAAACAATCGAACACACAAATCCCTTACCAGTCCACTCAGGAGGGCACTGGCAGTTGTAGGTGTTGACTCCGTCCATGCAGGTTCCTCCATTGGCACACTGATGACCGGGGCAGTCATCAATGTTGTGCTCACAGTTAGTCCCGTTGAAACCTGGCACAAATAATTGGGGAAGACATGCAGTCAAACACCCACATTGTAGTATGATATGCTCGAGTGTACATTAGTCTTATGACGTGTATACGCATCAGTTGTACGAGTGTTTGTTGTGTCTACTTGCTAACTGTTGCAGACTGACGGTACTGGGTGTCTAAACACAACACAAAAAACAGGATCAGACTGTTTGCACCTCAAACAACATAATGCAACAATACAGAAACACAAAGTTACATTCATGGGGGAAATAAATACCAGTAACAGTGTCACTTTTTTTCTCTTCCTTAATTCAATTGTGTTCTCTTAAACTCCCTCTCTCTCACCAGGCAACACAATTGTCTTATATCTCTATTAGTGTTGTTGGTGGTTTAACTTTTCAAACGTGCTATTTGTTTAGTTTTTTTTCTCGTTCACAAAAGGAGTAACAAACTGGTATTTCAGAATCTGAATCCCCATACCTGGAAGGCAGTGGCAAGAGTAGCTGGTTTCAGTGTTCTGGTGGCAGGTGCCTCCATTCAGGCATGGCGAGGGTGAGCAAGGGATGTATGAGCTTTCACAGTTTCTGCCCGTAAACCCTGGGTCACAGATACACCTGGAGCAACGACAGAGTACATTTCCTTCAGTCTTATTCATTGTCCAGATAGTGGCATATTTCACATTTGGTTATTATAAACTAGATCCTCACTTGTAGGAGCCAGGGGTGTTGACGCAATAGCCTTCATTCTGGCATATAGCGGGTGTGGCAGCGCATTCATTGGTGTCATTAAGGCAGCGAGGACCCGCGTAGCCGGGAGGACAGGAGCATGTGTAGCTGCCAGCAGACGGAGAGCTGCAGATTCCATCATTGGCACAAGGGCTAGAAAGACAGCTGTCCTCGTGCTCACACTGCAGTCCTGGGAATGAAGAGGAAGGAGAAGAGCAGAGCATTAGCGCTTTAGCTATCCCATGTGACATTCATCAATGTGACCGGACAGATATATGCAATGGTGGATATATTGTTGAGGTTATCTAAAAGCACTTGATATCACATGTTGTGTTTTATCCAATGGTACTTGCAGCACAAGTAAAATTCCTTTTTAATCACCTTCTGGATCCATTTATACTAAATTGGTTGCAAGAAACAATATCTCACCTGTCCATCCTCTGGCACACTCGCACTTGTATTTGTCGAGGGACAGCAGGGTGCAGACACCCTTGTTGACACAGGGGTTGTTGGGGTAACACGTGGAGTTCTGGGGAGTTTGGCAGTGTGGTCCGGTGTAGCCAAGAGGGCAGGTGCAGGCGGCGCTGCCAGGCACAGGTACGCCGGCTAACATGGACACAGAGCAGTTCCCGCCGTTCAGGCAGAAGCCAGGGTGACACGGGTCCTTGTGGTGGCAGTACTCTCCCAGAAAGCCCGGTGCACACCTATACACACACACACACAAACGCAGAGAAATCAATGATGGAGCACGCAAAGCCACACACAAGGATATAAACCTAATCACCCCTCAATACAGACAATACATAGTGATAGATGAATTAAACAAAAACGTTCGACAGAGAGGTAAACAAACAAAACAAAAGAGTGAGTTTCAGTCAGATGCACACACTGCACCACATCTGACAGCAGCATTGAGTAGCATCTCTACTAGGGTCCTGCAGCCCCAGATCAAAGGAACAAATGAGCCAGCACAGGTAAACACTAGTGTCTAATGCACAGGCTTGCCACTGATGTAATGTGATCTAAACAACAGTATGTCAGGACCTAAGTAGGAGTATAAGCAAAATGTGTGGTTGTGCATTGTTCCATTACTATTAAATGGTTAAAAGACTGCATTTATGTTGCGCTTTTAAAAGAGATATATGAAGGCACGCACGCACACACACGCACACACACACACACACAAGCCCCTCTGGGCTCACACACATGCGCACATTCATGTGGCCTTGAGCTGCTCGACAGAAGAAGTCGGAGCATTGTGTCTTGCTGAAGGACATTCTGACATGCTGCTAAGATGTGAACCACAAACCCTCTGGTTACTGATATGAGATACTCTGAACCCCGAGCCGTTGCCCCATAAACCCTGTCACATAAAAGGGGGAAGCTGAGCTTGGTGAAAGGGTTAAACTGAGTTCAGTGACGGAAAAGAAGAAGTCCAAAAGTAGAAGGATGTGAGGTGGAGTCATATGGAAGTTGTTGACAGCAAACTAAACACAATTAGTGGAAAACACCAGCCATTCTTTGGGCAATGTAGAAAATGAACAATATTCATGGCAACAGATAAGTAATGTCATTAAGTCTACACAACTGTGTCCATAGTAAAGGTAAAGAACTTTTCTTGACATTTAATTTTCACAACCAGCTGTATAGTGTATGACTAAAAGAAAAGCAACACTCCATTGAGTTATGACCACATTTGGTCTGCAAATGGTGTCTGTTTTCTTCCTCTGCCTATTCATCACCCCTTTCTTTCCATTTCTCTTTTTTTTCTTCATAGTGGTTCAGCTACATGTCGAGCAGTAACAATATTACACAACGTCCACTAGAATATATCTCATCAAGAACAGAGATCCATTCCTCACTTTCTATTCCTCTTCCAGTTTTCCCCTGTGTGTGTGACACTATTTGGTCAGGGGTGTGCCACTGAGCAAAAATGCTTTTAGTCAGGTAATTTCCTGTGTTTGCTATTTTGATCAGCCGTCCTTTGCATTGTGTGGCACATGCCTGACACACCGTCGAGGGACTGTGGGCGAAGGAGCGACCTGCTGCCTTTTACAGAGGCCTCTAAACCCGCCTCCCCAGAGGGGCTCGGGTAACAGAATAGTAGAGATACACCCAGAGTAACGAACACACACATACACAGGCACAGAGAAATGAATACTATCTTTCATAACTACTTCAAATGGATATGTATGATTTTTCTTCCCCACAAAAAAATACCTGCACCTCTCGAATGTATCCATAGAGGGAAGTTTCAGAGATTGATATTATGAGTCATATAAAACAGAGACAAAACATTGGAGGTGGGAATTATTTCAAATCCAGTTTCACGCTTCATTTTTATGTATTATTTATACCCCAAAAGCAGCTTGAAGATATTCGGTGATGAGCGCGTGGGAAAGTCATGAATCATGCAAGGCAGAAAGTCTCAACGATCAATCGCGTCCGTGAGGCTTCTGCTCCGTATGTGAGTCACCCAATTTCTCCTCAAATACGACAAACAACTTCTGACACCCAATTCCCGCACTAACACACGTCAGGCTCCAGTATATCAGATGCATTGGCGTCTTGTACACAAACCAAAATGGAATCAACCCCATAATATTAAGCAATATGTTCATGGTGTTTATAGTTTTCTATTTGTTTAAACTAGATATGACAGAAAAAAACTATACAATTTTCAAGTTTAAGTTTAGGTCTGGCAATATAAAAAAAAAATTGTATTGTGAACAATTGAAAATTGTGGCTTAAAAAAAATCAGTGTCTTAAAATTCTCTAAAAATTAATGAATAAAACAAAGAAGAATTGAGTGACACGTCTCTTGACACGTTGTCGTCTTCCGTCTGACAAGGTCTTAACACTTAATTGTTTTTTTTGTCCGTTTCCATAAACAAAACGCAGATTATTGGCAGATTACTGACGTAGGATCTTCAAAGAAAAGACGGACTTCATGCCTCTTCACTTCAGCTCTGTCAGATTAGACATGGCCACCCTCCCTCTTTCCCGTCTCCGTCGCTGTATCAGCATGTCTGCAGTGCAACCCCCTACACACATGCCTATACACACACACATACACACACGCGCGCACATAAATACACAAACACAAAGACGTCCCTCCCCACTCCGAACACAAACACAGCTTGGTCATGATATCACAACAAGACGGCCGTCGTGGGAATTAGGACTGCTTTCTTCTCCGGGACAAGCTCTCCGCCCCTCAAGGAGGAACGACATGGCCTTCTGCCCCGAGTCATACATCACATTAGCAGGCCGTCACGCGGAGAACGCCGTGTCCAGGTTAATACAGGGTTTACGTTTCACTGGGAACATTTTCCACATTTTCACAGTTTAAAAAAAAAAAGGGGAATATGAAAGGTATTTTCAAAGTCAAGTATATCCACTTCAAGGAACGAGAGAGAGAGAGAGAGAGAGAGAGAGAGAGAGAGAGAGAGAGAGAGAGAGAGAGTGTTAAAATAGTGTCGCTATTCCTATAGCGTGGTCTTGCAACTCTACACCACCCGACAAGAATTACTTGCAGCTTTGAGATTTTTGAGAAAATTCCAGAGTGCTGACAGGAAAGATGCACAGTAATCTCTATTAAATTCAATCGCCGCTATCCAACCAGTGTTGACAGAACCAAATGCCATGGCGTCAGGAAATGATACCACCCTGTCCTTCAGGTTTCACTCCCATAGAGAGTTCATTATTTCGCCTCCGGCTGCCCCGCTGGAGCCTGAGGCCAACAGACAAGGCCGTGCATGATTCACATTATTGCCGGGGAGTGGTGTCTCACTGCGGAAGAGATAACCCGACACACTGACACACTCGTGTCACTGAATGCAACGCGGGCTTGAAGTGGCATTCTTCAGACATGTTTTCATACACTCAAGTATTTGCACACGGACAAACGCCCCGCTCTACTTTTCATGAAAATGTGAGCAGAGAGGGTTGCTCTGTGGACAAAGTCATCTATGGGATTCTTTGTTTTGCTCCATGAGGACTTTTTTTCCTCCTCTTTCCCCCCATCCTTCTCTTACTCTGTGCAATTTCCTGCAGCCCTCCTTTCCCTCCCTTTCTCACTCCTCCACCTCTCATTTCTAACCCACTCTGGAGGTGTCAGGTTTCTACAGCTGGTTCACATTAGCGCCCCCATCTCACGCACACCCCTCCCTTTCTCTCTCTCTCTCTCTCTCTCTTTCTCTCTCTCTCTCTCTCTCTCTCTCTGCACCCCTTCTCGCCTTCGTCCTCTCTACCGCCGCCTCCTCCTCCGCCTCCTCCTCCTCCTCCTCCTCCTCATGCTGACCTCTGCCTGTCCTGGCTGGCCGGCCGTGGGGGTTTCAATGAGCAGAAAGGGGGCGGGTTCAATCTCACTCACTCATGTAATGTCTCCCACGTCTTTTTTAGACTTTATAATTCCTATGTCTCAAGCTCCACGCGCTCTCATTCTCCTCTCATCTCCAATCTCTAATTCCCCTTTTTTGTTGTGCTAAGTCTCTCTGCCTTCCTCTCTACCTTCCTCTACTACAACCCCACCACTACCTCCTCCTCCTCCTCCTCCTCCTCCTCCTCCAGCTACCATTCTAGTCTCAGCAACGCTTAATAACTTCATCATGCTCTCCCCCTGCGGCCATCACAGAGAAACAGTGTGAGAGCATAAACCAGCTCACATTTCAATCCCCGGATCATTCCCCGGCTTGGCGAGAGCATAGGTGGTCTATTCACTGTACTGTCGTCCTGTGTGTGCGTGAACGAACATCACAAGTCAAGTGCAGAACACGTTACTGTTGGCTTTGCTGTTGCTTCAATCCATGGCTATGTTGATAATAGTATAGCTCTAAGATGCCTGGTAGATTATCTTAAGAAAAGAAAATAAGCTCATGAGTAGTTCATTTATAAAGATCTGTCGCCATTCAGACGATGCCACCCTGTCAGACCCAGGAGTTAAGTTTTAAAACTGCAGTCTAGAGCTGGGTGATATGGTGGAAATCACTATAATTATCTCAAGATATTGATATAAACAGTCAAACAGATGTTCAACGCAATTAACTGTGCTAGTCATTACACAAGAGCAACCTCCTCATATGCGTAAATCATCTGGATGATTGAGATGAACGTTCACAGTCATATCAGACCAAGAAGTGACACAAACACCGAAGTACTTTCTTGACCTTAAAGGTGAACGGGGGAGCCTGATCTGGGAGCTCCCAAGACGGGTTTGCGTGTGGTGGAATATACAGTATCTCAAAAGGGGAGGTGCACCAGCATGTTACCTTATCTGTTCTACCTCAACGAAGAACGCTTTGACACCATTTCTTGCAGGCATTCCGGTGAATTGCTGCCACTGTTACTACTGTACACTAGAAAGACGGGAGCCTCAGTGGACTTACAGAAGCACCGGTGCTATTGAAATTACAAGAATTGCTAAAAAAAAAAGGAAGAGCGAGAATAAAGAGATCAATAGCTACTTTCCAATCTCACTTGCGGTCTACTTTTTCTGAAAATATATGTGGCCAATCTAAAGGAGGATGCTAAATACGGACAGAAATGCGAAACGGTTTCTCATAAACACCACCGCCTAAACCCCAGCACCAGGTTCAGACTATTATTTGTTCCATTACAGATCTGTCTCTAGTACTCGATAGGTCTGGAATGGGGCCAGTGTGACATTTAGGCTCATAGCTCAGCCAGCGCCACAGAGGAGAAGAGGCCTGTTCTACATTGGGTAAAGAAAGAAAGAAAACCACTTAAATGTAGTTGTAAAGGTTAAATTATGGGTTATTTTTCAGGGGGATGGAAACTATGAATCTACTACTTCAGAAGTCATTAGTAGCAATGTCGTTTTAGTGGTTTGTGTTTTTGGCACGCTCCACAACATTCTCATACAGGAGAGTATAACATCGGAGGCAGGCAGTGGTGGTCTGAGAGTGATGTCAAAGATGTGGAGGAAGAAAGACACGAGAGAGAGAGAAAAAGAGGAAGGTGGGTTAAGTGAAGAGGTGCAAGTAAAAGCCAGAAAAGTAACGAGAGAGCGAGACATGCAGCGAGAAAAGGAAACCAGGCAGTCAGTGTGTAGACAGAATAAAGGAGTGCAGAGCAGGGTGGAGTCCAAATGAGAGACATGTGGTAAAATCTCAGACTGTGATCAAAAAGACTCATCTGAGTGGCTGTGGTGCACAGCACAGGAACCATTTTCTCTCTCCGCCTGCCTCTTTGCGTCGTTCTATCATTATCCCGTTTCTGCGGTTGCTTAATGCGGAATCTCCAATAATAGGTCTGTCGGCCTATAACATATTTTTCCCCCTTTTTAAAATGTACGGCAAAGTGTCCACTCTCTACTTTAGCTCACTCTTATTAACTGAATGGCGAGTGTTCACTGTTTGTATTGCTGCGGTCCACACAAGAGATTCTGCTTGAAACGTCCCACTGCCACATGATCATTTGGAAATTAAGGATTTTTTTCACTTTCTCTTCCATGCTTTTCATTGATGTTTTTCTGCTGATAATTGAATGATTAAAAGTTCAAATTGCTTCACATGACTGGCTATTTTTGTGTGATGATGCACTAAAACGCACACCGGTAAGCCACTATCCCCAAAATGGTTACTAGTGTGTATGGACCTGCTAGTTGTGAATTCACAAAACAGAACTTATGCCATTTATAATGAATGTAGACAGCAACTGTACTTTTCATAACTAGCATACGTTATCCAGATACTGGTCTTTTGACATGTACATCCATGTAGGTTATCAGTGAAGTTACGTTTGCTAGTAATAGCCTACGTAGCAAATTAGCAAAGTAACAGTTGCTAGCTAGCTATAGCTAGCCTAAGTGACAGCAATGAAATGTCCAATATTAGGTGATGCACAATAATAAATGTATTTCGTTTGACACTTTGATGGCTGAGATCAGAAGACTTACCTCTATATCTATTTCTTTTCCTCTTCTTCCTTTTTTCGTCCCTGTTCTCCAGATGGTTTAAACCGCTTCATTTTTGCAAATGTCACGGGCCAGTCAAAGTGGCCGCGCAATAGATTTATTTTTCAGATCGCGCAAACTTTTTTGGAGTGAGCCATCTTTGCAATAGAAGATCTTTGATGTGACGTGTTGAGTCTTGGCCAATCAGCGTCCCGATTTCTCGACAAAAAAAATCTGATTTTTGGCCGAGTTGTTGTCATCTCCGTAATAGAACATCTTACATGTGACGTGTCTTGGCCAATGAGCGTTAAGATGTTTACATCGCCCGTTTCTCAATATGCTTGTCTCTCGGTACTTGATGAGAAAACTCACAGCTGAATCGTCCCTGCTCGCGGGAGCCAGCCCCCCCCCGGTCGCGTAGTGAGGGCGCTCCCAACCCATTTGTCGCCCTAGGCAGTCGCCTAGTTCGCCTATAGCAATCGGCGGCCCTGCCGGTAAGAGCCTTTACACCGCGGTGCATGGATAGAGAATGAGTGGCCTTGTGACAAAACCGAGGCACTTTTGACCCCACAGTGTCATCGTCAATGTATGACAGAGAGCCACTTGTCACCTCACTGCATGTGGGTTTGTAGTCTAGTTGCTACATTCCCCACTGGCTCGTAAGGCATCCTCTTTCTGAGAGCAGTGACTCGTCGAGAAGCTGACAAACTATGATCATTATGGGTTTTAAATTAAAACCCATAATGATCATAGTTCGGGGTCAGGGGGGCATGCTCCCCCGTAAGAAAAATGTAAATATTCCATATTTTAAAGCAGCAATCTGATGCATTTTGAGATGCTTTGTTTGCCAACCTGGGGAGAGCTGGAGAAACTTAACTTCAGGCATGAGTCAAAAATTATTATGGCCTCCTTACTAAGTATTATGCAAGCCATTTCATGCCAGCCTGTCACTGGGTCTAACATGTACAGTATATGAGGCGCAATATGATAAGGGCACCACAAATGGCTTAATGCATAACCCCCACAAGAGATGGTGGACATGCTGTAACTTAACTTGTCTACTCTTCCATCATGATTGACAGCCAATACAATGTAATTCAGATTGTAATACATTTTATTGGCAAAGATAACAATTTACAGTTCGTAATACTCTCAGAACCAGATTATTTTTTCTTCTTTGCCTGAACCACCAGTGTCTCCATCGCCCGCTTTCGCTGTTTTGCCACATGTCTCAGCCTTGCCCTTTTCTCTTCTTCAGCAGTCTGTTTCTTGGCCTGCTGAGCACTGCCAGATGCTTCTGATGGTGGTCTGCACTGGTGATGCAAGGTCCTTCGCGTTAATATTTCCATGCACTCGCGCTCCCTTCTGGCACACGCACCTGTTCGCAGTTCACTGAATATAAATACCCCCCGACAAAAAAAATTTCATCGAATCTACACGATTCACGTAGGTCACCTATTTTGGTTTCAAAACGGCGAATTTCATGCACACCTCTTTCTGTGTGACAGTGATTATAAGCGCATAACTCTATAGATTATAATTAACTAGAGGATACACTTTTTCCTACACGTAGATCTTAGACCCTTAAATATAAACAGTAGCCCGGCCACCCTACGGAGGAATCTCATTTCGTTTTTTTTTATTAAAATAAAAGTTGGATAAAATCTCCATTGTCCTCTCCTTATATGTAGTGAGGTGTCGGTAGGTAGAACTGAGCCGCCGCTGAGTCGCCGCTCTCCTGTCTGACGCCACACGCTGCCACGGATTCTCCGCTGCCAGTAATCTCACTCGCTGTCTCTCCAACAACGTTAGCTAGCTGACTAGCTTGCCATTAAAAAACTGGTGGGAGGGGAATGAAGCCGCTGTAGACATCTCAACGCTGATTGGCCAAGACTCGACAGTCAAAGATCTTCTATTGCGAAGATGATCACGACCTCAGTTTTTTTTCCGTGTCCCACTCCAATCTCAGAAACGGCGGACAGTTGACCCCCCCCCCCCCCCCCCCCACCCACCCCACCCACCCCTCCCAAAAACAAAAACTCTTCGGATCTACACGATCCACGTAGGTCACCTATTTTGGTTTCAAAACGGCGAATTTCGCCGAAAGGTAAGGGATTTTCATGCCTGTTGGATGTTTTACGGTACCCTGTGTTCGTTTTGGTGATAATAAATAACAAAAATAGCTACAGTCGTCCTAGATGAACAGCCCATTTGTCTCCTCAACAAGTCCCGCAAACATACACTCAAGAGAGCTACTACATTCAAATACTGAACCTGGTGTGAGTCAAGGGATAGTTGGTTAAATAAGGTTTACTGCAGTACATTGCTCCAGTACCAGTACTCCTGTACTGTTTTTTCAGACTGTAGTTAATACATCAACTATGGATGAGTACCCAACCTTTAACTGAACTTCAGATCTCTCTGTGCCATCATGTGAACTTGCCCTGGGCTCAAGGTGCCCCAAGACACAAAGACACACAGACACACACAGACACGGCACATACACAAAGAAACTCTTATCATTGTGGTGCCAGCCTAAACCAAATCTACAGCGCTGTGAGTAGGACTGTGGGAAGGAGATAAGTCTTTAGCGAGTAAGAGTGGGAAATCACTGCTGTGGGTTCCAGTCTGCTACTCTAGCTTTTGTTGACTTTAGTTCGGATCATATGCCTTACCCACTTAAAATCTGAGTGTGTGGGTGTGAGTGTGGGTGTGTGTGTGTGTGTGTGCCTGGGAGAGTGAGTGCTGTGTCTGCTGTGGAGGTGTGGAGCAGAGAGGAGTGACTGGTCTAAACCATTTTCTGCCAACTATCTCCTTTCTCTGTATTGTTCTCCCGCTCTACTTTGGCAACTCATTTTTGACCGAAACGCATGAGACTGATCACACTGAAGCTTTCTGTGAGGTATTGGGTTGACCTCACTCATAAAGCAGCTATGGCTATAATAAAGGCAAGAGGGTGAAGATCTAAACAATAATGGAGGATTTGGGAGAAGGATTAAGAAGCCTGGTGAGTTGTGTCCAGAGGGTAAATCCCTGAAGCAAAGGGAGGGACAGAAGCATGGATGGATGAGTGACAGTTTGATGAAGGAGGCGAAGCAAGAGGGAAATTACACTCCTCTCTCGTCTCCCTTCCCCCTCCCCTCCTCTCTCATCATTAGTAAGTAGTTGTGCTCCGAGGTATTCCTCCTCAAATTACCTGAAAAAAGACATCCTCTTTTCTTTTGGCCCTTTCTCTTCCTCTGTCTGCCCCGCAGGTAAATTCTACCTGTCAGATCAAACAGGCAGCAGGTCTACACAACACAGTCACTCTCAAGCCTCACTCTTAACAAAAACTCACTCACACACTTTTTTTTTTATATATATAAACATAAAGGGCATGACAGTGACTGCAAGAGAGAAAGAGAGTGAGGGGGCCTTGAGAGGGAGGGAGAGTTAATCAGTTTGCACCATGGCCCAACAGCAGACAAAGAGATCTTGTTCTGGAGGGAAATAGGGTTTCGACAACGTAACGCGTGTAGCCTCACTCTGACTTGGACTGCTCAGGTATTAGGTCAGTGAGTCAGACTCCATGTTGTGCTGCATTCACAATAAATCAGGCAGATGGGCAAATAAGCGCTCCGACACAATGGCAGGATGATCAAACGAAGCGAAGGTGATGGAATAAAATATGTTGAATCAGATTATTTTCTGTCTACTTTGCTTTGTGCTTATTCATAATACATGTTGCTATGAAATGCATCGTCCTCTTAATGTTCTATTGCAAAATGTAACAACTTTCTCTGGTGTGAGGGAGCTATTGAACATCCGTTTGGAAATTCCGTTGTGGAGGACGACAAAAAATTAAATAACCTTAACTTTGGACGTCAAAGCCATCTACCGTTACCGGTGTTCCCTGTCGGCCTCACCCAATTCTTTTGTTATTTTCCCGCTCTCGTCCACCAGCAATATGATTTTGTGTAAATGCAGCATTAGTGTGAGGAATCCTTAGCCAACAAATAAGACCACTGTTTCTGTGCACTTTGTCAATACCTCATCAGAAAAGAGTTGTGCACCCCTTCAGCAATGAAACAAGTTGCTTACAAATGCTTAGCAATCAAACTTGTGACGTAAATCTACACAGAGACACACTCATGACACACACCTTCTTCTCACACCCAAGGCCGATGGCTTGCAGTGCCACCGGTTAGACGGCTTCTCTGCACCCTGCTCTGCTCGTCAGCTCGTCGACCTCTCCCATGCACTGTTACTCTCTCACAACAGTCTTCATGTCCAAAATGAGACACCTGGGCTTCGTTACATACGATTTCCGGACGTCAATGTCGTTATGTCGTTGTCTTGAGGAGGAGGAACTTCGCTATAGTCTCCTTTCCATTCTTTGTCTTAAATGAAACAAGTATCAAAACTTAAATTTCAAAAGGTTTCTAAAAGAGGAAATAGGAGACGTAAAACAGACTCATACACACGACGAGAGTAGTTCTATGTTTTCCAGAGTTTCCAGAATGTATGGGAACTCTGCAGAGGCACAGAAGCTCATTCTGATGCCAATCAAAACAAGGGGCCCCTCTTTTCCACTGTGCCATGCTTTCATTGCGTATATTAAACAACTACAACTGTAATAATGAAGGAACATGATTTTCCTGTTGCCACATAAACTGAGAAAAGTTGATGGCATGATGACGCTCCTTCTTCCCGCGTTAAAAAACAGGCTGGTTAATTGAATGCCATGAAAAACTAATTTAACTGGCCATCAGTATTCCACAGTGGAAACTCAGCAACTGTTTAATCATACAGTTACTCCCAGTGTGACCCCAGGTGTGACCTATGTGACATAATTAGGCTGGACCGAGCCAAAGGGCCAAAGTAACTGTTGACTTACAACCGGCTGCCTTTAATACACTGAGGAAACTAATGAACACATAATTTGATTTTTTTACACAATGAGTCTTTTCATCAGCAGCTCGGTGCAGACAGGGCCAGACAGGCATGTGTGTGTGTGTGTGTGTGTGTGTGTGTGTGTGTGTGTGTGTGTGTGTGTGTGTGTGTGTGTGTGTGTGTGTGTGTGTGTGTGTGGTTCATGTTTACTTGAGAACAAAAAAGAAATGGACTGATAGTTAATCGGTCTAACAGTAGGCCTGCGCTCTGTCAGCTGACTGAAACTGAGAGACTCCTCTCTGTGTGTCTTCAGGACAAAAAGATCCCTCTGCAGTTTTTATCATCAATATCATCGTTTAATTCATAATTATGGAGACAGCTACACTGAGCAAAGAGCGCGAGTAAATACCGCAGATATCCGACGCAGATAACCGAAAAATGACTAGTTCCCTAGGACAAAAAATAAACAGAAAAATATAAAATGTCCTATTAATGTTTACTACTGGAATTACATATTAGCAACAGTAATAGAAACGACTTAAAAAAATTAAAGAGGATGCAGTCAAACCGTTGTTTCATAGGAAGCATTGGCATAAAGCCGTGTTCCACTGGTACTGCATGCCTCCCGTCGCCACGTATTGAAAGAAGCAATATACATTCAGGGCATTGATATTTAGTTATTTTCTATGTAAAGAAATAGTGGAGTAAGTCTACCTGAGCAGAGAGTGAAGTTACTCTTCCACTGACTGTGTTGAAATAGGAGCTGCTCCATATTTTTTGTTGCCACAGCCGGGCCGGCCGGGCGTGCTTTCAGTGCACGTGTGTGCATGTGAGCGCGCTCCACTGGGTAGATCACGGACACCGCTCTGCACCGCTCTTATACGGCGGTTACAACTGATTTAAATACGTTTTTCAATGAAAATGAGAAGGATAACGTGCAAGCGAACATCAGTGAAAAAAATTGCAATTAGGCAGAGATATTTCTTTCTAAATCGCTCAGCCCGACACACACACACACACACACGCTACACGAAGACAATGAGCCAGTTGGCACCTGCAGCACAACGCCTATCTGACCTTCAATTAGACCGGGAATGTCAAACACTGATTAAGGAATGTTGCTTTTCTGCTTTCCTTTTTACAGAAGTAGCAGTGTTGAAATTCCAAAAGCGCTGGGAACAGACACACAGTGCGATTCACAGCGCATTCAATGAAATATGAGCAGGTTCATGAACCAGCGTTGGTGTGTTTTCGTTGGGAATTTGGCTCGGTAGTGGCAATGCAATTATAAAGATAGCAGAGTCTTAATTACAAACGAGGCTGAGCTGTCAGAAAGAGGAAGGCATAGATCAAACAGGCCACTGCTCTCCTTTACACTACAGCACTTTTCCCTTAATGATCTGATTGCACCCCCGGTAGCAGAAGAGACTTACTTGCAGGTTATTTCAAGTTTCCACAACAACACTAACATGTGTGGTACCAACATTAACTGATCAAGTTTCAGATGATTATTTTTTTCTCTCATCTATTGGACTGAATAGGCTACTTTCTCACCAAGAGAAATGTCTCGTCATCGTCTCGGCATCCCCCAGGAAAGACAAATCAGTAGGCAGTAAAATGTGTTGGCAACAGCTTGCGCTATCAATTCTAAAGCAACAGGAGAGTAAGTAACAAAACCCTCAGAAATGTCCTAAATAACATCTTGGAGGTGGAAATGTGTGTATTGGTATTGTTCCCAGTACTGGTGTACTTTGTCAGACAGAGCAGTCTTTTATTCCTGCTTCCGTGCCTGAGAGAAACCGTGTGGTCCTGTGGTTGATCTAAAAAAAATCCCTATTTCTGTACTGGCTTTCACATCCAATCCCCTCAAGAGACGTTTCTATCGCTGTCTTCACATTATTGTTATAGTGTTGATGACAGCACGAGTTGAACTGAAAAGCCTGCGTGTTCAGGCACGGACCCGGCTTGTCGATCTTACCTGCAGTACTCGGTGCCATTGCTGTAGGTCAGACATGTAGCATTGTTCACACAAGGCGCCTTATCGTCCATACATTGCAGAGCTGCAAGAGACAAGAGGAGAGAGTTAGAGAGTGGACAATCAGAGGGGCACTTCATCTGCTAAACACAAATAAAATAGAGGCGATATTTTAAGCGTGACAAATTAATAAATACATACATTAACACAAGTTTGTGTTGTTATTTCAAGGTATTGAAATGGTGTACCACATGGGGTTGTGTCCTCTTTCCCCTCATTCTGACGGAGAAAAACCAGCCTGAAATCAGCCTGTGGTCACAGGGCGGCCAGAAGGGCAGGCAGACCGAGATTTCCCTCAATGACGACTACAAAGCCGGACTATCTCCTCGCCTGTGGAACACTTATGGCCAGACACATCAGCTATTGTGTGGCCCACCAGAAACACATGGCTCAGTAGTCTTCGGGCACACCATGCCGGCCCAACATGAAGTGTAATGTTCTCAGTCCAAAATAAAAGGAGCCACTGTTTGTTAAGTGTGTGTGTGTTTGTGTGTCTTTGTCGGATTAATTAAACCCACTATAAATCTTTAGCACGGACTGCAATAATGTTGCTATATTAAAATGCTTGGTTCATTCACAGGCTCACATGTCGATGCATCCCCACTCTGCTGAGGGCAGGTCAGCTGATTTCAAAGAAATGGCAACAATGTTCACAAAACAGTCATTGCATTACAGGAAGTGCACTGAACGATGGTGTTACTTCCTGCGCCTAGATTAATAACAGTGTCATTCAAGCTGAGGAGCCTTTGTGAAGACACTAGCTATTATTAACCCGACTTGATAAGATTTTGTGGTGTTTTCAGTGACACGGTTTGTTTTCAAGTGCTGATCTTTCATGGAACGGTCTCCGGGCTGGTTCAGTAAGAGAGTGAGGGCAGGATATTGCCTTGGAGTCAGGCTGACAGACATAGTCCATTAGACACGGGGATACCGAACATAAACCACTGTGAAATTCATAATTCCAACAAGCACGCACACAGGCTCGTGCCTCTATGTGCACAACTGCAGAGTCACCCACTGTAATAAAGTATGAGTTGATATCAGGCTCTTGCTGCAGTACAAGATACCACAGAAAACCCCGGGCTATTTCGGGGCTATTTCTGGACTGAGCACACTTGCTACGAGTCAACACACAAAAATCATGCACACATAATATCCAAACGTAGACAGCAGAAAATCCGATGTGTGGTTAGACTTGTGACACAGTGGAACTTTCACTTTTGATTTTGATCACGTTTTAAGTCAAAATCATATTAAAATTCATGTTAACTCTGCTTTTGAATAAATCACACAAAAAAGGATCCTAAAATATGATTGCAGTAAATCTGGGTAAAACACACCATCGGGTATGATATCGGGGACGAACAGACAATGACAAAGAATCAGCCCAAAAAATAAGTAGGAGTGACGCTGAGGGGGAGGATGGGGATGTGCTGAGAAGGCCGATGCATCAGGCATGAGGGAGAGAAATAATAGAAGCAAGACAGCAAAGACAGCAAAAAAGATACTCTCTTCCCCCGACTGGTTTGACGAGCTTCACATGCACGCTGTCGTCATGCCAGACACAATGATCTTTCCAGATTTCAGACAGCCTGCCATTGCGCAATTTTACACACACAGGCACACAGACACACACACAGGTTAAAAATTCTTCGACTGAAACTTTGGAAAAAGGTTTTAAGCAATCCGTCTCCCTCTCCAAAGTAAAACAAGCAAAACGATTCCCACACATTCCCATTCACTGACCAGCGTGCAGTGATCCAGACTCATATCAACAGCATTGTATCCTCTCTACCTGGCTGTTCTCACACTTCACTATCAACAAACCATGGACAAGAAAATTTCCCAGGAATGAGAGCCTTGATAAGGCCCAATCGACAAAGTCAACAGTGAAACTACAGGCAGATGGTGTGAGCTGAGAAAAAGCACATGGATGCATGACCCAATGATAACTGTTATTTGGACCAGTCCTGAACAAATGTCACTTTGCTTTTCTCACTCACCACCATCACATCTTCCTGCTGGTTGTGTTTGTTTATGTGTGTGTCAAGGTGATGAGGGGGGGGGGGGGGTTTAAGTGGGGAACAAAAGCAGAACAAAAGCAAGAGATTTACGATGTCTGCAGTCTGGGGGGACTGGGAGGAGAGCTGTGTGTGTTTCCTGCTGATGGGAGCTGTTTCTGTAAAGATGCCATTGTGCACGGTGTGAGAGATGAGAATCAGATGTCAAAGTGCTTTTCTCAAACTTTAAATTTACATTATTTGTGTCGCTCTTTTTGCAACGGAGCTACAAAGCCATTCTGAGGCAAGGAACAAAAGAAACGTTTAAAAATGTAAACATTGTTGACAATGAAGGCTAAAACGTTGAACGTTGAAAATGAGAACCTCTGCTGCGGGTTTCATGATGTAGATGTGGCAATGGAAAATTATTAAATGTGGGGCTGCATGGAAAATCAGAGAAGTCATCCAAGTCGTAGCAGATCCAGATTCATTTAGTATCGTCCTCTATAGAGGAAATGTTCTTTTACACAGTCAAACACTCAAAAACAGGGTAGAAAACCGACAAGACCATCACCCAAAACACAGGTCTGTTACAGGAGATAAAACTCCTCCCAAAGTGTTACTTTTCTTAAGTAGTAAAGTAGTTTTCTTTATCTGTGGCGAGATAGAGGGGATCAGGGTGAAACCTGATTAGAGGGGATGCCAGGGGTCGTGTGTAATATGCAATACGTATGTTTCCACTCACCTGTTTTTATGAAATGTCTTCAAAAGCTTAACAAAAGCCCCAAAGCATAAAATAGCAGAAGGTGTCTAATCACATAGGGGGGGCTCGTTGTATGTCAGCCCATCCCTTCCATCACACGGCAGACAATAGCCCCGTCGGCTGCACGAGGATCAGAGGAGATTTCTTCAAAAAGGAAAGATGCCAGCGTTTGCCTATATCACGTTACACACAACGTTACTGTATGTGTTGCAGCTAGTGGATCGTTATCGCCGATATCGGCATTTATGCTTTTCTAGTCGTCGATCTCTGATGATGTTACATTGTGAACAACCAACCCGGAGTTTAAATTGACACGAGGAGAACGAAGGTTCTGTTTGGTTACATTATGATGCGTTCGGGCTCTGTTCAGTGAAAATGAGTATTGGGCAAAAGTCATTTACAACGATATCATGATGTACATTTAATCCTGTGTTGGAGAGAAACTTGAATAAATCCAGTTGTTTGAAGGAGATGTTTTCACAACAATATAAATAGACACTAGAGATGACCCGTTTAAAATACTAGCAGCTTATACACATCATTAAAACGAATTATCATGACATGATTTGTTTTAATCCATAAAAATACAATAATTTATCTCCTTATCATTTGAATTGTGTGTTTTTATGAGGAAAATAAACTATAGGTGACTACAAAATAAAAATGTCCGGAGTCAAAATCTCTCCCTTTTTTCATTTGTGCTGATCCATAATAGGATCCGAACCGTGAGTTTTATGATCCGTTGCACCACTAGTTGCAGTTGCAACATGGCCCAAAGTTGTAACACAGTAGGGCTGCAACTCACGATTATTTTAATAATCGATTAATCGGTTGATTATTTTTTCCGATTAATCGATGAATCGGATAAAAAAATGTTTTTTATCAAAAAAGCGTTCATTTCCAACCCTTTATTCAAAAACAGAAGTGACAGTGCAAAACATCTTCAGAAAGTGCACAAACAGGTTGCTCCTTGAACATCCCTGAGCTGTTAATTAAAACAACAAAAGGGACTAACACTAAAAACATACACATGTATGCTTTACATCTGCCAAATGTGAGCCCTTTTTACTGTAATTGATCCCTCCAGAGGCTGCATTTACATACCCTGCTTTATCAATATGTATGAAATACTGGGACAGAGGGAAGCTGTACTGCTCCATATAGAGCGTCCTCTTCCTTAAACTCTTTCATTCTGGGTCTCTTATGACCACGACGTCACGTTGTTGGCTAAGCCCAAGTACGTGATTTGCTTCATTCTACTTTGAGTAAAAAAAAATAAAAAACCTGCAGCCAGATCCTCCGGTGTGCCGGTTTAACGTTAACGAGTGACAGCGTGAACTGAACCAGACCGGGGGGTGACGGCATGTTTCATCACGTTACGTTTTTTTACAAGCAAGACTGAACTGTAACGGAACATAACGTAACTTTAACGACAATACACAACCAAACACGCTAGCTAACGTGATAGCAAGCTGACTAGCTTCCATTAAAAACAAGTTTGAGGAACATGAAGACGCGGAATGGCCAAGACTCGACTTGTCAAAGATCTTCTATTTTTGAGAACATCACAACCTCAGCTTTTCTCGCGTCTCACTCCAATCTCAGAAACGCTGGCCGGCCAGTTGCTCTGCTCCGCTCTTTTTTTTCTTCTCCGCGACTTATTGCCCGGCGTAATAATCGCGCGACACAACGAATCGATAATGAAATTCGTTGCCAACACCTTTGATAATCCATTTTTATCGATTTTATCGATTCGTTGTTGCAGCCCTATAACACAGTAAACAATCTACATTATCATCTTCAACAAGCATGACAACACCTGTGTCACTTCTGGCATGTCTCCGTAACAAAACGTAGTTTGGGGACCTCATCGTGGACTCGTGACAGGGAAAGATCTTCTAGTGTGCGACCCCCTGGTGATCTTCTAGTGTTGCGACCCCCTGGTGATCTTCTAGTGTGCGACCCCCTAGTGATCTTTTAGTGTTGCGACCCCCGGTGCGATCGGTGAGTCATGCAGTGAGAAAAACGAAAGGACTCCCAATTAGAAGACACCACGTTGTGCAGCGATCTGCCGACTTTGAAAGTCGTGGATTGTAAACGTGGCTTTAGGTGGAAAGCAGGAATGCCACGATAAGCCTTGTAACAAACCAAATGATAATGTGACAACAAACAGTGGCTTGCTTGTCTTTGCACTCTTGATTAATACATTTACGAGTTATAGAAGTTAGCACAGGTTTTGGACAATGTGAAACTTGGGTCTTGTAAAGCAATCAACCAACGTTTACCTGACATAACCTAATCCAGCCGCAGGGTTTAACATTACAATTAACACTTTCTGGTTTTACAGAGTTTATCGAATATGAAGAAAAGGCGGCGCGTCATTGTTGGCATCGCTGCTGGCTTGCATCAACATCAACACAGTTCAAAAGGAGACTGCCTCATCTAAATGTCCCGAGGCAACTCAGACAACGTTTCCTATGGAATTTGGTGTTACCCTGTCACTTCCTCTGGCGCCACACACAGGTTGACATTTCGGGTTTCTATTTAAACATCTTGTCAGCTGTGAAACAGACATTTGGGGTCGATGACAAAATGTGGATCCATCAACTATAACTATTATGAGTCCAGCCTCACAGAGCCGTTTAGCAAGGCTGTAAACTCTTTTGTCTTGGTTTATAATTATTTAATCATTGTTTTCCTCTTTATTTAGCTTTTTTGACTTTATAGTACCAGAAGCATTTATTGAGCTGTCCCCATTGCAAAAGGTCTGCGGTTGTTATAAACTGCAGTGAACGGCAGCAACCACAACTACTTTTGGATACATGGGGACATGAATTCTAAGTAAAAATGTGCGTAAACCGTTCTCCTCTTTTTTTAACTCAGTATTTTTCTGTGAGAATCTTTTAAAACTGAAAATGCCAAGCTGTTAGTGTGAATAAAGTAAAAAAAACAAAAAAAAGAGAGAAAGCAGAAATATCAGCCCTTAAAGGCTGAGATTTCTGTAGAAATCTCAGCCTTTAAGGGTAGAAAAAATGGGAGCAAGAGAGAGTCGGGTTGTTGTGTTCAGCTGGCACTGCGATGGTTCCTCCCTCAGCACTCGCCGCTGCTTTGTCACAGACACCACAGCGAGTCCCTAGAGGGGTCAAGCCGTGTCATGAGAAGAAAAAAAGACTGTGGTGGATAGAGGAGGGGAGAGGGGAGGAGAGGAATAGATGGGCTTTAGAGCTAATAGCTGAGGATTGAGATGGGGAAGTAATTACGAACCTACAGACAAAGACTACACACGAATGGGTGTTCCTGAGCCCTGGCACACATCCACGCAGCGGAGGGCAGGAAGTTGTTCGCGCTGAGTGAGGAAGTAACCCCATTTCCTGGAATTGCTGTACAAGCCTCTATATCCAGCAGGCCAAGCAGTCGTCGTGGCAACTCGCAATAAAATACCCGTAGCTCAGCATGAAAGGAGGGAGATGATGCTCAAACTAAACACTATTACCCCGAGGGTGAGCTTTACTGGCCCACACAAACAGCAGACGAACCAAACAGTTTTTTTTTTCAAGGCTTTAGTCTCCCGGGTCAGCTTCAGTTTAGAAGAAGCAGATAGAATACTGTCAGAAACAGTTCGGTGCAAACAGACACAACAACGGTGTGTGATTACAAAGACGGGCTCAAGTTAATCTCCTGGATCTTTATCAGGACAAATCAAGACATTTTTAAATGCAATAGTATCTGCATTAACCCGGATCCATTTCCGATCCTTTGTTCAATGCAACCCACTGCAATCTGGGTAAACCAGCTGTCAAAAGCAGGGTAATGAATCACTCGCCGGCGGGCCGAGGCATAGGATGTTTTTCATACTTTAAATCGCTTTCAAGTAGCAAACTCCCTTGAGGAATAACTCAGTGTGTAGATTGGGAGAAAGTTGACTTCAGGGCTTTCTGCCAGAAATCTACTGAGGTTTAGGCAACAAAACTGCTCAGTTATGTTTAGAAAAATATCATGATTTGGGTTCAAATGAACCCTTTCTGGCAGAAAGCCCTGACGCGTAACGTTAGCTAGTGTGCGGTCGAGAGAGAGAGAGAGAGAGAGAGAGAGAGAGAGAGAGAGAGAGAGAGAGAGAGAGAGAGAGAGAGCGCAAACGTGTGTGACAGTGATTATGAAGTTAGGGTTAACTGGGTTTGCCGGGTTTGCCGGGTGTGTGTGTGTGTGTGTGTGTGTGTGTGTGTGTGTGTGTGTGTGTGTGTGTGTGTGAGTGTGAGTGAGAGACAGACAGACAGAAACAGGGAGAGCAGACCAGACAAGGCCAATGTAGGGACTTTCCCTTGCTCAGTCAAAAAAAAAAAAATATATATATATATATATATATAAAATGAAAAAAGTCAAGACTACTGTGCAGACATGTTCAGTTACATCACATTGTTGAGACATAATAAAAGTCTTTTAATGTCTTTTTTATATTTATCTTGTTTATTGTATATTGTGTATGTATATAAGTACGAAGAGCTACGTGAAACCGAAGTCAAATTCCATGTATGTGTAAACACACATGGCCAATAAAGCTGATTCTGATGATGAAAAACTATATCTCGATATGATAATTATTTTCTCATTTTGAGACAGATGGTTGGTTAGCCAATGGTTTACCAGACATGAAGTCTTCTCTCTTTTCTTGTGTTTCTTTCATCTGACTATTGAGCAAAATGTACAACCTTTCCATAGTTAATCAGAGTAGAGATATAAAGAAAACAGGTTTGCCAGTGGTTTCCTGGGCAGAGCCAATGTTTGTTTCTTGAAAATCTTTACTGTCAAACTCACTGCCAAACTTTAATTCATGAAAATATAATGTTCAAAACAGTCTGGATAATTCACATCCGAGAACTGAAATGAGACTTATTATATGCCACGGATAACATAGGACTGAACTAATACTGCGACCCATTACAAAGTATTTCCATCTCCTACCTGATGGCCCTGCTTCATTACTCCATGCGCCCTGCCCGCCTGTCTCCAGGATTACGGGGCTGTGTTGGCCAAGGAATGCAGGCCTCAGTAATTCCCTGTTAATTTGCTAACCTGTTCAACAGTGCAGACACAACGCTCTGTAATCCCCTCGACCTTCACAGTCACAAACACCACCTCCGCTAGTAACAGTGCTGGCGGTTCATGCACCGAACTCCATTCACATTTTGACTGGTATTTATTTAATTTGGGAGGATCAAAGTCACCACGAGCAAACTGGTCAAGCAGGCCGTGCTGCCGCAAACCAAAATGGTAACACAGGCCATTGACTGTGACTTCCACCTTGTCTGTTATGCATTTCAACTTCAAGACCTTAATCCCAGTAGGTCTTTAAGTTTAAGTTTATTCTATGCCATCTTTGCTGCATAGAATTGCAGACACCCGTGCATGTGGAGCGCGGTACTACAGGCGTTCCTCCACTGACTCATTCAGTTCGACTCATTATTTACTACTTACTCCCACTACGACAAACAAGTAAGGGACCGAAACACATGTGGAGGCCTGGCTCTTTCACTTCACTACCAATAGAAAGGGTGGAGTGGACTGAATTGACTATAAGCTAGAGCAGAACTATCGTACTGAGACTACAGGGAGCTGATGTGAGAGCGATGAGAGAGACGCCAATGGGAAAGCTCAGAGGGTGTCACAGGGAAGACGTCTTAAGTCACATTGATAAAACAGCCACAAGGCAGTGGGCAGAGCTGGTGGTCAGTAAATAATGCAGTAGTGTGGGCGACTCAATACATATCTTTGTATTCATAGCACACGGCGCAACACAGGGCGAAGCATGGCGCAGATAAATCACATTTCACACCAGGCTCCAGCTCGGGTCAGATGCAAGTAAACCATGGGCGGCACAATTGCTGGCCTTTGTAAGTTCAAGTCTACAACGCAGCACTTACACACACACGCAAATAGATACACACACTCATGTCAGCTGTTTGCTGTTTGCACTTGGCAAATATATGCAACGATGCGCATGCCCACGCCATAAGGGCAGCGCAATGTCGTGTGCCACAAAGATGGCACCTACGCTTCCTCCAGATCAGATATATAATCTGTAACAACACGGTGTAGCACAGTATTATTAACCGTTATCTTGCAGCACCGCAGAGGGGCTTTGTTGGCCTTTATAGGCCTCAAATGATGATTGAACAGCAAATACGCATTCATTATTTTTGAGGAGGAAGACTTTAGCAATGTGTTCAGCTTGATTAGCAAAGCCGACCACTGGAACTTAATGGCAAATGCCAATGCACCCTCTGGTATGCTGCGACTGGTAGTTTAAGAATGTGTCACAAATCACCTTTTCCAGTCAGAGCTTAGCAACACTGAGTAAAAAGAAAATACAGACACTTTCATCTGCTTCGGACAATAAATGCCCGACGTCTACTGACACAGGAACAACGTGCTTTAGCGGCTGCTGAGCAGCAGGGGGTCATTGTACTCCGCAATATTGTGGCCCTGCTAAAACTTAGTTTATACTTGTCGTAGCGAAGCCTCCTCGGCATTGTGGAGGTTGATTTATGGCTTTTTGCAGGTTACACCGGGTTACATTTATTGTCTTTTTGATTCTTCACAGTCCATTTTGTTTGTACGCCCTCTGGCGTTTTGGAGAATAATGCAACAAACCATCTGTGCGAGTACAAACAAAGCCTTGGGAGTAAGTTCTAAAACCGTTTCTTCTCAACTCTGCTGTGATGCACTAAATGGATTGGCTTGAGGTGTGGCAGGCGAGATATAGAGAGATATATATATATATATATATATATATATATATATATATATATATATATATATATATATATATATATATATATATATATATATATATATATATATATATATATATATTCAGCGGTTTGCAGCTCTCTTAAGATCCAGTTGTATGTGCCATATTTGAGCTGTGATTGGCAGGTTAAGATAATGCCAAACCACTGCTTCACATTCAAATATTTAATTCGGTAAACAATTGGCTGGCTTTTATTGTGAAAAAACTAAAGGAAGTGCAGCTGTATTTGTCACAGTGGTTAGTAACAGACTGCCAACTCATGACATAATTGTATTAATATTGACACAGATGCATTTTTACATGTTTTTTAGCGAATCATTTTCAATATTGAAAACAATAAATGGTCAAACAAAAAAACAGTAAACGGGTCAAATAAAAAGCTGCAGACTGCAGGCGCTTATGGCAGTATCGGTAAACCTCAAACCACCCTCATGTCATTAAGGTAAACACCTTATTCCATGCCATCCTGTCATAATAAACCACTTGCTGTGATCACAGTTGCTCTTACGGCGCAATGTTCCAACTATTTGGATGTTCAGCTTTAAGTTTTGTTTATAGTCACGCGAGGCACCGTGGCGCGGGCCTCCACAGATGGCGCGGTGCTTGTCAGATGCCATGCAGGCTACGAGCAAGCAAAAAGGCGTTCATGCTCATGCGCTGTTGGTTGTAGTATTCTACAAGATGCCAGAGGCTGTGCAAACAAAATATACTGTGAGGAAGCAAGGAGTCAATGAATATCACTGGCAAAGTGCCAGAAACTAAACAAGGAGGAATTGTAAATAACTATTAACTCATATCTCATATTCAAAGACATGCTTTATCACCTTGATATAATCCCTGTATAGAAAGAAGTCAATAATTAAATATATTATAATGAAACAAAGGTTGAAAGTTTGAATGTCCTTTAATTTGGCTGATAAAAACTTCCTGTTCCTAAAGCATTTAAAAACGAATTAGCCGACGTGTTAGCAATGTTTTTATCAGTAAACTATTTGTCTGAAAAGTCAAAGGAACACAGCAGCTCAGTTAACCTTCGCGCTCAACGTGAAAGCCGCGATGACGTCGTTTTCTGGAGCAGGCACCTTGCATAAACCAAGTGGCACAAAGGATAAATGAAGATGGAGAGGAAAAGAAAATCATGGTGCTCAAAGTGTGTGTGTGTGTGTGTGTGTGTGTGTGTGTGTGTGTGTGTGTGTGTGTGTGTGTGAGAGAGAGCGAGAGAGAGACTGAACAGAAAGGGAGGGAGGAATGTCAAACACCAACAACATTCCACTGACTCTCCTTGCACTGCCTGCAGCCCTTTCACATTGTCTTTTCTTCTTTTGTTTAACTTCTCTAGTCACCTATAGTCCATGAAAAAAAGAATAGCAAGGCTGCATCAACTCTGAGCCAAAAGGCAAAAAAATAAGAAAACAACATGGGCGAGGAAGTCAGTTTTACTGCCTTGGCACCCTTACTTAAAGGCTTAAAGGCCTATAGGCTAAGTCTTATTGCACATTTCTCAGAGCGAACACAGAAATGCACATTGGGAGAAAAAAAAGCCTGCCTGTATATTATTGGGAATGATGAGAGACATAGTCGTGAAAAAGACCAAATTCAATTTCATTTACATAAGTACTAATCCAGGAATCCAGGAAAAGTAAGTATATTTTATCTAATCTTAATCAGGAACATCGTACAATGTTTATGTATTAGAAGCACAGCTTTACAATAATATCAAGCTAAAATGCATTATGAGTAATGGAGAAACAAACATCCACACAGTGTTGCTTTGCTATATTTTACAATATTTGTTTTTTTGCAACGTCAATGCAAAAGAACCTTTCATTCATGGAGTCATTCCTCATCCACAGTGAACTGAGTACTTTAGGATTAGGCTATTGGCCTCCTACCAATCGAAACGAATTAGTGCTTAATTAAAGAGTAGTAGAAACCCATTAACCCCATATGACCCATGTTAAATACATACAGACATTGCTGGTGATTTCATGAAAAATGAACACCTGATTTGAGTGATTAATATAGTTTCCAATTGCATCTAGTTAGTTTTTTTTATACATCACAATTGTTTCCCAATTTCCAGACACGTCCTCGCCTCGTGACTGAACCAGACTGACTCACACATGATGCTAACAGTAGATATGTCGCGTCCTCTCCTTCATCCCTGGCTCTTAATTCAGCGGGGCAGTCTAAACACAGTTAAGTGTCCATTTTGAATTATTTCTCTCGCTCTCGCTGCTCAACATCTGGGCAGCGGTGCGACTCGGCTCAGACTGAGCACTCAGTAGTAGTGAGTCACAGCATCACCCAGACCTCAACCCGTTTGAGTGTGACACAGGGCGGCGGGTGGAGATGTGCCATCAATTACACCCTCATAAACTATGTGAAATTGTAATAATGTAATAGTAATTACAATAGAAAAGTACTGGGGAACAACGTTACTAAATGTGAGTTTTACACACGCTCAACGTGTGTAGAAGGACGTAACGCCATAGCGTTAGTAACGTCAAAGTAACGTCAAAGTAACGTCAAGGTAACGTCATGTTAGCTGGCGTATGTTTTTAGGACGTAAAGTCAACGTAAAGTTCGCTAACGTAGCTCTCCTCAAGCAGCACAAGCGACACACTCGCAACCAAAAATATCATCCATTGAATTTGTAGATACCAGCCTGCATGGTTTTGCTTTTCCCAAAAGTCACTTTTTTTCTTCTTCTGAGACATAAAGTGTGGAAAGCAGTGTGTGTGTGTGTGTGTGTGTGAAGAGATGCAACAATAACGTGATCATGACAAGTTATGAATTATGAGAAACAAGAACAACGCAGCCTTTTCTTTTTCTTTTTTAAATAATCAACAACTTACCCAAAGAGAGGCGAATGAAGCAGAAGACGAAGACTAGTGATTTTCCCGAGGAGAAACCGGGGATCTGCTCCATATTTTCTGTAAAATCCACATAAGGTCGCCAGCCCAAAGTTGAGCCGTCTCCCGGGACGGTTAGTTCGAAAGAAGTCTCGTTGGAAACGGCGCTCGCGCAATTAAAATGAGAAGAAACAAAACTTCTTGCAGCGCCGAAAATTACAACATTACAAGATTGGTTTTAAAACATGTATTTTGCTACGAGCCGTTACGTAAAAAAAACGTTAAAAAATACACAATTTAACTTGTAGTAGTCACACACGGTACCAAAAAAAACAGTCTTCCACCTCTCTGCGCTCACCAGTCACTGAAGTCACTGAGAGTGAAGAATCCAAAACACATATCCTTCCGCTGAAGTCAGAAGGGGATCTATCGACGGGTTTTAAAGGTTGTGAAAACGTACACGCTTGTATCTAAATAAGAGTGTTTTTCACCGCTGTAGCAAATTCGTCTTTACTCAATATAATCCTTCATGTTATCACGGACACAACATAAAAACACAACAGAAGTTGAAGTATGCTTTCTCCGTGTCGCCGCGCGGCGGAGGAATTTTTTTTCTTCTCATTTTTCTACTTCTCGGAGCCTGGTATGACTCAAAATTTAACCCGTTCAAAGTTGTTGTTTTTTTCTTCTTCTTTTCTCCTTCTATGAACTGCACGTTTTTCCCCCGATTTTTCTTTGGACGCCCACTCTTCACTTACGTTTTTCGTTGTTATCATAACTGTTAATGTCAGTCTGTGTGCCGGGGTTCATTTTCTGCAGCGTTTTCACTTAAAACTGGTTATGAGAATCGTGACTGTGACATACTTTGTGAAAGTAGACACAAAAAGGTGGGTAAACAATGTCTTCCAGTCATCTTCAATTCATTCCATTTGATGTGGTTGAGGATGTACCTAACGTGATTTTGGTCAACCATGACATCAGAGGAAGGATCTTGCCTTGCTCAGGTGTTGAGCAGGTTGCAGGTTAGTCACCACGGCCCCAGGTTCAGATATAGTTCAAGTTCTGCAGTAGTTAGGTGGCCAGTTAAATGTCTATTTTGTTGGGGCTTTAATAAATTCGAATAAAATAAATAAAACATATATATATATATATATATATATATATAAGGAAGTGTAAGAAGAATGCAAGTTTCATCAAATACAAATAGGCAATATAAGAATAATCTATATAGATAAATTGGTCCCAAAATAGAAACATTACCATAACTCTAGGTTTGAATGCTTTTTTAATCATTTTGTAATTTTTAAGAGCTGGGCTGATTTGTAAATTCATTGATTAGTCAATCTAAGGGAAATTGCAATTTTTTTTATAATGGAATAATAATTTAAAACACCCCAAAAAAAAGACAACATTCCTCGGTTCCAGCATCTTAAATATGAAAATGGGCTGTTTAAAAAAAATACATTTATCACTGTTAATTGATTTAATGATGTTATGTTGCACTCTGGGAAATTATGACAGGCATCCCCGTGTCAATTGTTTGATATGTTCTTGATTAGCAGGCAGAATAATCATCTGAATAATCAATACAGTTGCATCCCCATTTGCCAATAAGGTTCGGTGTTAATGCCGAGCTCGTCCGTAGCCTGCATAATGAAACATTGTCCTTGCTGCTCACCAGAAGCAACTTTTTTTAAATCACATCATTGTCTTATTTTCTGGAGAGCAAGGTCGACTTTCATGCTAAAATCTAAAAACTCGAGAGAAACCCAACACATGCCCTTTCAACTCCCTCACTCGTGCACAGACATACGCTCACACTGGCTTTCTAAACTGTTAGTGACCACAGTAATCCCGAACTAATTATCCCTTATCAGCCTGAATGATCCAGGTGTAAATCACTGGCTCATCACAACAACAAGGCCACGTCTCATCCCAGTGATTTGTTTGTCTTTACACCCCGTTAGAGAAACATTGCAGAGCCTCCTGCTGCTGCGACCGGCCCTCTGTCCCCTATTCAACCCTGCTGAAAGGCCTGGAACCGGAGGGGAGCAAATTGATCTCCTCAGGGGTCCGGACTGACAATGCTTTTGTTGCTGTGGCCAATGTCAAGCTCTTGCTCTCCATGCGTGGTTGGGTGTCAGGTGCTGGCACCACAACAAACGTTGTTCAGGCATTTGGTCAGATGCTGTTTTTTCTGTTGATGAACCACGTCTTGTGTTTGCTTATTCTTATCTTTCACTCAAACATTCAAATCTGCCACAAAAGCGTCGCCTTTCTGAGTTGTGTTTTACATTCAATTCTGAATAATACACTTTGATACTTCACGGTAACGCTGTTGGTCATTTGAGCCCTCTGATGATGTTGTATAAATCACATCAGAGGACGACTTTTTGTCTGCAGCACTGTTTTCCCAGTGATGTCACTCCAGATGTGGGCCTGGGGTGAGGAAGGGTGTGGATCAGCCTCGTGAGCAGAAAACGCTGATTAGTTCCTTCTTGCCATTGCGCTGATGAAAGGCGTCTACCACCGAGGCCTGACACAGTTTCAAAGAGGGAAAATAAACAAAGTGTTGGGAAGGCTCAGTCTCACTGATGCTTTAAACCCCTTTGAACCAGCTTTGTAATAAATACATTAACACATTCAATCTCTTGTTTGAGTTTTTTTTTTTTTAAACCTCAAGTTTATCAGGAAATACAATCAGAAAACAAAACTACACTTTTGTTTGTCCTGAAAACATTTACAAACCAAAAAAAATTGTGTTTGCAGTAAACACTATCCGGAACTAAAGGGAATCAATGGGTGTGTTATCAGAACATCAGCTTTTAATACAACACATTTTTCCTCCGCTTCATGAGCATGAGCTGTTTTTCTGCTTGTTGATATTTTAGGTTTCG
Organism: Taurulus bubalis; assembly: GCF_910589615.1. NCBI lineage: Eukaryota > Metazoa > Chordata > Actinopteri > Perciformes > Cottidae > Taurulus > Taurulus bubalis. The sequence continues at coordinate 22,751,601 of NC_136595.1, read as the reverse complement.
AATCTGAGCCGTCAGGCTTCTGACACGCTGGTTCGAGAGCTGCTTTCATCAACGTTGGAGCTCTTCACACTGATTCGGAGCTCATCCGTCAGGGTGAGTCCAGCTGTCTGCCTGTAGATTTATAGTGCAGAACATAGCGTTCACAGCATGGATGTAAAGGGCAGATATAATGACTGATTACACTAGGGAGGGCGTGAGTGAGTGTGTGTGCTTGTGCACTCTCCTTAACCATAAACACGCCATCTTCCCCCAACTTGATAGCCATGGGAAACCAAATCAGGGCCTGTAATTCAAGGAGAAGTGACCCGGCCTTTACGTTCTGAGCTGGCAGGCAGGAGAGGCCGTATGAAGTGTATATATGAGGCCTTTCTATAATTAGTAGTGGCAGGGACCGATTCACTTTTCCCAGCTGCGACAACTAATTTGCCAGCACAAACAGTCGCACGTAACCGAGGCAGGTCTTGGTGTTGGTTCTGGATGCTTATATATGCGCTTCAGAGACACTATATACTTAATATCAAGCTTTTCGCACCATAGCATTTTGAAAACCTTTAAGGCAGTTATGTATGCGACACTGAGATCAGGTTTACAGGGTGGTCACACGTGTTGACCAGCAGGCATTTCTGTCGCTGGCTTTGCTGAGATGAGCATTCATGAACGCCGAGCATTGGGTGTGAAGTTTTTATTTCCCCTTGTGTCCTCTCCAGACGGAAGCATCGGCTGTCTAATGTCGTCTTTACTGGTAAGCAGATCTGGGGGACAGGAAGCTAAAAGGGGGTATATTTAGGGTTGATTATCACCTCTTTTCTCACTGTGCTGTCAAAAACAAAAAAGCAACGCATAAGACAGCTTTTACATTTGTTTGACATGTGCAATAGGCGAAAAGGTTTGGACTAAGTCAGCTGGGGCAGAAGGCGGTGTTCTGCTCTGCGGCCCTGACCGTGATAGCAAGTAGTACTTAAGAGCATATCGCTTCAGCTGAGTTTCAGATCTCCTTGACACAGGCATCAACAGCGAAGGGTTCGGCCACTGGAGCCGCGCAATCAAGATGAGAAGCCACATGGTGTGTAATTTATAGAGATGCAGAGCTGATTTAAGGGTTGCCAAATATTTAATCACAGTCAATCTTTTTTCTTGTGTGAACTTGAGGTTATATGAGTCGAATGTCAACATCAGGGTCGACGATGTGCACACTTTATAAAAGCACACAGATCGGCACTAAATCAATGTAATCATTTACTTGGTGGGAAGCAAACATATCTGTGCAAGTTTTTTTTTTCTCACTGGTCTGAGTTTTCATCATTTTCTGCAGAATAGCCATGCGTAGAACATTTCATAGCGTAATCACTGCGTGTAATCGTTCACCATACAGGCCATTAGCATTCGGGGGAGGCTGAGTAATCATTTGATTCCTTATCGAGGTGATTAATCACGTTGTAAACCCCCCATGGCTGAGCCAACAGTGGCCCGTTGCAGAAGAGATTATTAGTTGTTAACGTGCTGTAGGTTTTTGGACATTTTTTGCGTATGTTACACTATAAAGTAGCGTTTTGTAGACGTCAACTTCTTTAAGGAAAGCAGGGGTTTTATGAGTATGTTCGTGTGAGAAACCAAGATGGTGTGTGTGTGTATGGTGTGTGTGTGTGTGTGTGTGTGTGTGTGTGCGTGTGTGTGTGTGTGCGTGTGTGTGAGAATCATGCGTTCCATCGTGGTCAAAGGTGGAGAGTCAGTGAGCGCAAGGGCCCGATGTCACCAAGACCTCCAACCAAGGGGTCCCCCATGAGGAGAAAAGGGAAGGAGGAGGAGGAGGAGGATGATGAGGGGTGTGTGTGTGTGTGTGTGTGTGTGTGTGTGTGTGTGAACACATCCTGTAAGTGACCTATAGGCCGGGCCAGGTGGAACGGGAATGTGTGGTTGTGTGTGGATGGGATCCTCCCTCCAGCGCCCCTGCCTGCCCACCGTCACCCCACACTAGCAGGCTATTTATATTGCACTGTGGGAAAATAACGGCCCCCCGGCAGTGTCATCTGGACTCTGCAAGGTTTATACTGTACACCCACACACATACACTGCCACGCTTCCCAACTCCCTCAGTCACAAACAACATCAGGATCAAAAGCACGTTCCTTGCACACTGCTGGTGCGCTCTGTCATCCTTGAGCCGTAAAACAGCTTAAAACCGGATTCAGATGTTTTAAGACACGTTAGATTTGACTCAAGGCAACATTATGGTTTGTAATGCCTTTCAGGGAACACTGATGCAATGATTAGAAAACTGATTTTGAGTACACAAAAACAGACGTGCACACACACGATGCACTCATGCATGCAAGACTCTCATTTGAAGAGAGCAAACATTGCTCAGTGATCTAGAACTGTGCTTCAGGAATGAATCTAGTTCCACCGTCTGCCGCAGGGAGCAAATCAGAATGCAAAAATGAAGACAAAGGTGTACATTTTGTGAATAATATAAGCATGCAAACAAGCAGCAACTGAAAGGATCGATAACACTTCTCTTGACTTACAAAACATTTTCCACAAAAGGCCGATATGGAAGCACATTTTGAGTGATCTCTTCAGTGTGGAGCCTCCTGGAGCCCAATTCAGCGAGAAAGTAACTCATAATTAGCATGATGAATTTTGTTTTTTATTTTTTAAATGACCTTTTGGGAAAATAACAGCAATCTCAGTGAACGTTGTTTTAGTGGAGCACCTGACCTCTGCATGTAATCAACTACGGGTGATATTTGGTTTAGAGAAAGGTCTCAGTGGGGGCAAATTCAGTCCTGCCAACTCCCACCCAAGGTCTCAACATAAATACATTAGGAGACGCACATTTAAGCACAGATGTATATGCACACTTGTGCATGCGTCAAAACATAAACACAGAAAAATACTGACACCCGCTCCCCGAGGCCTAAGGGGGGCAGGAGGTCAAACTAATCTGCCACAGCCCATAATGTTCACCACGCCGACGGGATGAGAACAGCCGGGACAGGGTAGAGAGTCAGACTCTGGTTTGGTGTCATTCTGCCATAAAAGAACAGATATATAACATGCTTGCCCAAATATATTAAAAAAAACAGATGACCTTGCAAAAAAATTAAAAATATTCAGATTAAAATCATATGAAACATAGACAATCTGAGGCGTGACACATCTTTACATGGTTGAGCCTTTTCCAGCCTATATGTCCACGCTCAATTCATCACATCTCTGCACGTTTTGTGTGTTTAACTCACACGCTGAAAGTTATAGAGAGTGTAAAGTGAGTGTGCTCGGCATATCTTCCAGGGTTAATTGCATCATAAATTCACAAGCTGCTAAAAGACAGGCATGGCTGGAATTCACACTCGAGCCCCTCACTTTCTCACAGGCGCAGCTCCGCATTGTGTGTGTGTGTGTGTGTGTGTGTGTGCGCTTGCGTGTCAGACATGACACTATTAATAAACCAACGTTGTTATCTGTTTAGAGAAATTTGGGAGATAAATGGGAAACGCTGGGAAACGAGAGAAAGTTTGTAAAGAATGTCCCCCAGGCACCTTTGCATAACTTTAGTTCAATTCAACATTGCAGAGGTGTGTTTTGGACCAGGTGGTAAGTCTGTGCAAAGCATCTCTCCCGGTGTGACATACATTCACGTATATGAATGTCTTTTGTTCCTCCTCTTTCTCACTTTCACTCAAATTTCTTTCTTCCCACTCTTTATCCTGTTTTTGTTCCAGGCATATTTTTATAATGCTGGAGGTCACGGTCCGAGGAGGCAAACAGGACCACATCATCCGCGAACAGCAGAGAGGCGATCCCGAGACTCCCGAACCGGATCCTCTCCGCCCCCTGGCTGCGCCTAGATATCCTGTCCATGAAGGTCACGAACAGGACCGGTGATAAAGGGCAGCCCTGGCGGAGGCCAACACCCACCGGGAACGTGTCTGACTTATTACCGAGGATACGAACACAGCTCCTACTGCAGGCGTACAAAGACCGGATGGCCCGTGCCAACGGGTCCGGCACCCCATACTCCCGCAGCACCCCCCACAAAAACCCCCGAGGGACCCGGTCGAAAGCCTTCTCCAAGTCTACAAAGCACATGTAGACTGGTTGGGCAAACTCCCAGGACCCCTCCAGTAGTCCTGCAAGGGTAAAGAGCTGGTCCACTGTTCCACGACCGGGACGGAATCCGCACTGCTCGTCTTGAATCTGAGGTTCAACAAGCGGTCGGAGCCTCCTTTCCAGCACCCTGGCATGAGCTTTTCCCGGGAGGCTGAGCAGTGTGATGCCACGACAGTTTGAGCACACTCTCCGGTCCCCCTTCTTGAAGATGGGAACCACCACCCCGGTCTGCCAGTCCATGGGCACTGTTCCCGACCCCCATGCGACACTGAAAAGGCGTGTCAACCAAGACAGCCCAACAATGTCCAGCGCTTTCAGCATCTCAGGGCGGATCTCATCCACCCCTGGCGCCTTGCCACCAAGGAGCTTTTTGACTACCTTAGCGACCTCTGCCAGGGATATGGGTGAAACCACCCCAAAGTCTTCCGGCGCTGCCCCCTCTCCGGGGGACATGTTGGCCGGGTTTAGGAGTTCCTCAAAGTGCTCTTTCCACCGCCCGACGATGTCCCCAGTCCGGGTCAGCAGTTCCTCCCCCCCTGCTGAGAACAGCCTGGAGTAGCCTCTGCTTTCCCTTCCTGAGCCGTCGGATGGTTTGCCAGAACTTCCTTGAGGCCAACCGAAAGTCCTTCTCCATGGCCTCCCCGAACTCCTCCCATGCCCGAGTTTTAGCATCCGCGACCATCGCAGCTGCAGCCCTTCTAGCCCTTCTGGCAGCCCTTCTGTACCCGTCAGCTGCTTCAGGAGACCCCTGGGCCAGCCAGGCCCGAAAGGCCTCCTTCTTCAGTTTGACGGCTTCCCTCACCCCCGGTGTCCACCACCGGGTTCTCGGGTTGCCGCCACGACAGGCACCGATGACCTTCCGGCCACAGCTCCGAGCAGCCGCGTCCACAATAGAGGCTTTGAACATGGTCCACTCGGGTTCCATGTCCCCAGCCTCCCTCGGGATTTGTGAGAAGTTCTTCCGGAGGTCTGGAGGCAAAACGCCTCCAGCATTCACTGGGGCGTTTTGCAGCCGAGTGTGAAGTGGCAGGGATGAGAGTTAGCGCCTCCAAATCTGAGGCCATGGTGCTCTGCCGGAAACCGGTGGATTGCTCCCTCCAGGTGGGGACAAACTGCCTACCCCAAGCGAAGGAGTTCAAGTATCTCGGGGTCTTGTTCACGAGTGAGGGTAAGGTGGAGCGGGATATCGACAGGCGGATCGGTGCGGCTGCAGCTGTAAAACAGGCGCTGTACCGGCCCGTCTTGGTGAAGAGGGAGCTGAGCCTGAAGGCAAAGCTCTCCATTTACTGGTCGGTCTACGTTCCAACCCTCACCTATGGTCACGAACACTGGGTCGTGACCAAAAGAACGAGGTCTCGCATACAAGCGGCCGAAATGAGCTTCCTCCGCAGGGTGGCCGGGCTCACCCTTAGAGATAGGGTAAGGAGCTCGGACATCAGGAGGGAGCTTGGAGTCGAGTCGCTGCTCCTTCATGTCGAAAGGAGTCAGCTGAGGTGGTTCGGGCATCTAGTCAGGATGCCTCCTGCACGCCTCCCATTAGAGGTTTTCCAGGCACGTCCAACTGGTAGGAGACCCCGGGGAAGACCGAGGACACGCTGGAGGGATTATATCTCCCGGCTGGCCTTGGAACGCCTCGAGATCCCCCAGAATGAGCTGGAAAGTGTTGCGGGTGAGAGGGAAGCCTGGGTCGGCCTGCTGAACCTGCTGCCACCGCGACCCGACCCCGGATAAGCGGCTGATAATGGATAATAATGGCATATTCTTATACACTTAAAGGGCAATCACTCAATATGAGGTGAGGGTATCTGTGTAGTGGTGGGAAAAAAAGGGTCGTTTATTACATCCGTTTTTATTACAGAGTTAAAAGTCTGCTCTTTTTTTAGATAGACTCATGCAGTATTATGACGGTAAGGTGTGTGTGTGTGTGTGTGTGTGTGTGTGTGTGTGTGTGTGTGTGTGTGAGGGAGGGGTGGAAGGGCGGGGGGTCATCACTGGTCTGTGATGAGGTGATAAAGAACACACAGAGTGCAGAGCCGGTCCAGGCCTGTGGAAAACAATCCACACTGACCCCCCCTGTGAGAAGTTCCCGGTTCCCAGGACCCAGTGTGTGCGTTTGGGGGGCAATAACTCACCAGGTCCCTTGACTTCCTCTTTCGGCCTTCTGCGTTTTATGACCCTCTCCTCTGCCATACAGCTGCCGTCTCCGCAGCTTCCCTGTGCTCTGATTGGACTAGACGGGAGTTTGAGGGAAGAGGATGAAAGGGAAGAGACGGGGAAGCAGCTGGGATGAGGTGGGAAGCAGGTTTGATATCATAGCCATTACAGATGACTAGATGGACACAACTTCCTTGATGTGGTCCACATGAACCTTTCCACCACTACAATGTACCGAGGGAAACTACCAGCCAGATATTCATACCGAATTCACATTGTCTTCCCCCATTATACATAATTTATATTTGAATGTCTGAACAAAAGTTTGATGTTTGATGTTTTTTTCTCAGATCTGCAGGGAGAGAAAGAGTTTCGATTGTGTTTTGTTTGATCTGTCCATGGTGAATTTATTTAAAGCTTCTTTAATAAAATCATTATAGGATGAAAGTTACACAATTTGAGTCAATATGGCAACTACCGATGGGTAGAAAACCACCCAAGACAGTTGTTTTTGGGAAAAGCAATGTTGCCAATTTGATCCAGGCTAAAATATTTAATTATGTCATTATGTATTGCTGTGCACGTTTGTAATGACATTCACGATGCCCAGAGGATTCATCATAATGACTCTGGTGATCCTGTGACTTTTTCCATGAGCGGGACATTTGCGATTTACAGTGAAATATCTCAACAACTATTGGAAGGATTGCAATGAAATTTGCAATATATATTGAAGGTCCCAAGAAGAGGAATTCTAATGACCTTGAAGACATCTAGATGGATTATTACCGCGTGTTGTACATATGTTTTTGGTGTATAGATCAAGTATCTCGGTGAAACCCTGACTTTTCTTAAATAATTGTGTTTTTCATTTAAATAGCTTGACAACCTTGTAACACAGACATCCATGGTCCTCTGAGGTTGAATTGTGAAAACTCTGATCGCCTTACCTTTCACCTGGGGCCATTATCAGGTCAACATCTCTGTTTGCCCAATACTTAAGTGTATGACCAAATACCCGTAAAACTAAGGACATTCCCATTTGCCTCAGCTTGGTGTTTGGAGCTTATTAGCAGATGTTAGCATGCTAACACGTAAACATTGTACCCCTGCATGTCAGCATTGTCATTGTGACCCTGTTGCCATGCTAACGTTGGCATTTAGCTAAAAGCACCGCTGCACCTAAGCACAGTAAACTGTAGGCTAAACTCTTAGTTTATTCAACTAAACTAAGGTTGTGAGCTGTTAGAATCCACTGTGGCTCTTTTTAGACTTATATACAGTATGTTCCTATTTGTTGCAGATTATTAATATGTGTATTATTTACAGTTTTGTGCTGACAATTAATTTGCTCGTTGTGTTGCATATGTACGTAGAGTCTGTTTATAGATTCAAAACTAGCTCAAGCTAACCCGGTATTGTGTCCGTGCTTTACTGATCAAGTCCTGTTTTTAACCCAGTGATTTACCATGCTAATTAAATTGTGTGAGGGTGTCTTTTTTTTCTTTTTTGTGCCACATCCTGTCAGAGATCAAGCCCTAGTCAGTCTCGGGGGAGTAGATGAAGATGTCACAGTGGGACAGACCCCTTACAAATATGTCTCTGGTGTGGCCTCGTTCGGTGGATAAGGGCAACCCTCAGGAACAAAAGAAACACGCTGTGCTGCCTGAGGCAGAAAAAGTTAAAAGCTCACGTGAAGTTGAGGGAAACACGACTGAAACTGTCTGAATTTGCATGCTTGACTTTTCCGGTGACGCGGAGGAGAAGTAGCTGAAGGTCACGGTCAAGGTCACATTGTTCTTACGCCCTGTTTCTTTAAGGTTGCACAAGACTCCGGAGAAGTCGAATGTAGGTGGATGGTCTTGTGGTTGTGTCTGCGCTTTTGACAGGAAATCTAATCAAGACGGGGTAATAAGCGTTCGCATCGGTATGAACTCCACGGCACGCCACATGTTTCTTAAAACGCATAAATGTTAGGAAGGCACTGCAACCTTTTTAAAAGTCTTGGTTTGTGACTTAGTGTGTGTGCGTGTGTTTAAATCAGGCTGTGTGTGTTTAGTACATGCGCCGTATTCCTGACCCTTGATCACACAAAGTATTTTAATCCAATCAGCTTCGTTTTCACATGACTGTCACACACTCGCTGCTGCTATGGTAACCTGCAGAGGAAGGGGAGAAAGTGCTGGAGTGAGAGAAAGGTATGTTGTCCTCTCTTTAATCACTGTGACATTTACACACACACACACACACACACACACACACACACACACACACACGCGCGCGCACACACACACACACATAGATTTTACTCTGTTGCTCAAGTTTATTATTACTTCCTTGTTTTTGGCGTGACAAAAATTAAAATCTTGCTATTTGAAGAAACTAGAAAATTAGTGAGGAAGAAACACTTATCAAGTTCAACCATGTAGGACATTGCCGATAACAAGAAATCCATCCTTTGTTTTCCTCTTTTTCTTATTTTTGTCATGAGTTGTTGTTGATTTCAAATGCGTATCTTGAAAATCTATTACAAAAATTAGCTTTTGACTGATATACTGAAATATAATGAATGAAATAGAAGTGTCTGGAAAGTCCGGCTTAAAGGCGAACAGGTTTAAACGTGGAGAGAATGGCTGGGCAAGTGGTGACAAATACATGTGAGCACGGTGTAGTATTCAGAGACACAATCACACATAAGTAGTCATCTCCGACAGAGGCAGTCAATCAAAAGTACGGTTTGCAAAAAAGATGTTTTCCTGGAACAAGATCACAAAGAAAGACAGTGATCGCAACTGAGGCCAAACTCACAAATACTTACTTCCCTTGAGAGGTGAAAAGGTTAGCCTGTGCCCTGTGGTGTGTTTTTGGCACGCTACCCGCTGCCGCTTCTCATTTCTCCTCTGAAGCTTCCTGTTCTACCTCAGGTTGAAGAGTCAGCCGGCTGCTCTGTCAGCTCACAATAGTATTTGTTTCATCGACTGTTATGCGCTACAAAACCTGCATCTGCTACAGTTTTTTTTCTTTCTTTTCTTCCATCCCAGAAGCTGCAGCCTATATTTTTCCGTCCTTTTAAAACCTATGATTTGGAGCTCGGCTATAGCAGAAGGCCACTGTCAGCAGCAGAAGTTGCAAGTCAAGGAGATTTTTAACCTCTTTTTTTTTTCAACTGCATCCGTGCAACAGTGGGGAAAGGACTCTTCCTGCTGGTCAAGAGAGGTATCATCAGATTGTGTTTCTGCTGGCAAACACCATGAAATAGCATGAGGGTGAAGTGAAAATATTTTCGGAAAATACCTGGAGGAGCCCTCTGAGTCACTGAGAATCCTTCTCAGAAGACGTGGTTGACCACGCATTTTTTTGTTGATGTTTTATATAAAAAGAGTTGTTTTACTGGAAGTGTTTTGCATACTGTATATCAGTGGTTCTCAACCTTTTTTCAGTGATGTACCCCCTGCGAAATGTGTTCTCAGCCGAGTACCTCCTAAACATCAAAAATATGTAATACACAGCACTGTGCCATCAGGGTCTGATTTAATATAGAATATATACAATTCAGTTTATGAACTTACTTATATTTTATTGAATATTTATTAAATTACTATTTTTAAAAGGTTTTTGACAATTTTAAATACTTTTTTAATTTTTTTTATCTTGCGTACCCTCATTTGAGAACCACTGCTGTAGATTATTCAGCCGGTCATAGGAAAACCTCTCAAAGGTTAAATGACAAAGTATGTCAAATTGTAACTGCTGTTGTGAGTTCCTGTCTTAGAAAACATTTGCATTTATAGCCTCAGATAATAATTTAAACAGGTGGCAATTTGCCGTCTTGTGTGTGTATTGTGCATACATAGATGACTTAATCAACAGTGAGAATCTCCTCATAACTTTATAACCCAAACATTTACATTCCCAGATAAAGAACATCTGAGAGTAAGCATGTTTTGTGCAAATGATTTTATTCATAGATAGCAGACAGAACAGAAAAGGAGGTGTCCTTTCCTGAATTCACTTTTAAATCGAGTCTACACGTGGACGCTTTGTACAAAATGAAAAAAAGGACCCAACCAGACATCTTATGTTGGTATGCCTGCTTACAGAAAGGTGCTGGTCCACACAGTCACGGTACGGTGCAAGAGAGGGCAAAAGGAGTCGGGATACACTCTGCTGAGGTCGGGTTAGGGACTGTATGAAGCTTATTGAAGGAGAGGGGGGCTTCCTCCATCATCATTAATATTTTCTCTGGGCCCTCCCCTATGAATTTTCCAGCCACCCTCTATTTTAGAATAAAGACATACTAACTAGTAGGCTAAACTTATATAATAATAATAATATTGGCCAACTTGATATGGCACAATACGCTTTGTTGTGATGAAGGCGAAAGTGAAGGAGGTAACAAGATAATTTAATCAGCATTAATTGTGTACACACACACACACACACACATATCCATATTCTGATTCTCATAATGTATCCTATTAGTGTGATGGGAAAAATATAAAATACAATTGACAGGATAGGCATTTATCATTTGTCATAGCAGGGTAAACACAAGGGTAATTAATAACATTAATTATGGCCCTGTTATTGATTCATTCAGTCAAGTATTTTCATGTCAAAATGGCTGCTGTAAGAAAGGGCCTATTGTTGTGTTGTTGTTGATAAAGGGCACCTTTATAGCCGACAACCATGTGTGTTACTTTTTGATTTGAGAGCTGGAATCTAAAATTAAAAAAGGTGCTCAATTAAAAACGCACAGGGACTCACATGCACTAACATGCACGTGGGGCCAGACTGGCTACGTAAACAAAGCACAGAGAAGCTGGCATTACAACAAAGAGGGAGCGCGACTTCATTCTCTGCTCTGGACGCCATTACGTCATTGTGCAACATTAATGCTCTGAATTTAGCACCTTCAAATGACCCTCTCCTGCCCCACCGAAAAAAGTCAGACAACTTCTTTCGGCAATAAGAAGAAAAAACATATACATCATCCGCCCCCTTTTCTGACCCCCCTCATAGTTTTTGTACAGTCCCTTAAAAAGGTGGAAGAAATCTACTAAATTTGAGAGAGGTGTATAAGCATTTTGCAAGGCTTTCATACAATATATTTAAAAAAAAGAATCTCAGGATACCACCAAGCCATCACTACTGTGTTTATAATATGAATGAATGCAGACACCCATATGATGTGCTCAGGATAAATAGTTATGTTTTTGATTTTGCTTTTCTGTATTATTAGAGAGTATGCAAGATGAAATCAGTCCCGTGACAGTACAGCTTTGGAAACCAGCAAAAACAGAAAACTTGTTTTTCTCTTCATTTTCTTTCCACACTTCAAAACCAAATCACCTAAAAAAAAAATTTAAAAAAAAACAGAGCAATCAGCCCACACAGACACATCCACTCATTTCCACTTATGTCCAGGGAAACTACTAGTGCACTGCGGAATAGTTGTTAATAATATTATGTAATCATTTATATTCAGATCACACATCCATGGGACAGGTGAGAACAAAATGGGCGGTGGTATGTCTGCGAAGTCTTAAGAGCAGGCATCCTGTTTTGTTTACTGTCTGCAGACTCTGTGCAGCTCATTTTCCACTTCAATACCTCTCTCTCTCTCTCTCTCTTTTCTCTCTTCCTCTCAGAGCCACCAGAAGCGTACATAGACAATGAGCATGATGAAAAACACCCCGCCGGCTGCCAGCTTGGCATAGGTGGAGCGGGTGTTCAGATACTTGGCGTCGCTCCTGTACTTCTTCGACAGGCTGGACAAGTTGCTGGCCTTGGAGTCCAGCGCTGCAGAGACGGGAGGAGGGGAGGTGGGGGGGGAGATCCAAACAAACAAGGAGAGGGGATAAAAAGGAGGCGAGAGAGACACAGATGAGGATCACAGCGTGAATATGAGGAGCGTTACTCCTCAGGTTTATCATTCTAGTGGGAGGAGGACACGACTTACCAGAGAGAGCCTCTCCTCTCTGCAGCACCTCCTCTATGTTCGCCACCATGATCCTCTGGACGTCCTGGAGCTCTGTGTTGATGCTGCCCAGATTCCTTCTCGCTCGGCTGTCAATGTACGACTTCTTGGTTTTTTGGATGTAGGTGTCTGAGGAGGGACAAAATGATAATAAGATGTTAATGGGACAGCTGTGGGGGATGATCTTCTCTTTGCATCCCCCCTCTCAGTGCAATAATAAACTAGAGGAGCGGCATTTGAGTTCGCTCCAATTGATTGTTTTTCACAGCAGGTGATGCAGAACTGAGTCAGTAAAAAGTTATAAAATGCAAAATGTGCGCGATCGAGAGCGAATAAATAAATACTAAGAGGAAGTGATGCAGTGGCCGGAAAGTGAGTTGTTGGCCACAGCAAAAAACAATATAAACCAATAAAATGGTTTCTTCTTTTTTTCTTTTTCCTGTGATGCCCCGATCTACCACATCGATACAGACCTCACTAAGAATTTGGAGTAGGCCAGACACAGATTTTAAATCTGAGGTTGGAGCATTGAAGTGAAGAGAGAAGGGCATCTGGAGAGATTTGTGTATTCCCCTCCATCATGTAATGAGTCATCGCAACTACACATATCATGCAACATAAGCGTTTGAACTTTTCGGCCCCAGAGAAGCAGCACATCAGTTGCTCCTGGTTCTCTCTTACCAAACTCAATGAAGGAGTAGGGCCGGGAAACAGTGGGGACCTTCTTTCCGTGCTGCTCATGAAACTCTGCCTGCAGGTCTTCGAGGTAAGCGAAGGCCAGCTTCTTAGCAAAACTGGCTTCACACAGCACAAGGTAGCACACTCCCTTCTCTATGAAATAGCTGCAAGGAGAAAATAAAAATGTGGAAGAGATTACATAAATACATCTAAGCATGCTATATGTATTTGTGTTCTATGCTACTATCTTATGTTAGAAAATAATGTTTTTTTCACTGTATTCATGTTCTTCTTCATACTCACTGAAATGACATGGAGCCAGCCTCTAAAGTGCAGCGTGTGGGACTCTGATCATTAAGTTTCCTGAAGAGCTGCTTAGCTTGACTCTGATACTGCTGGAGGTCCCGACCCAACTGAACAGACGGGTGAAAAAAGCAGATCAGTAACAAACCGACTCACTCACAACTCATAACAAAAAAATATGGTGTTTACTCGGGGCAAGAAATATACTTTTGTATGCTATGTTTGCAGGTGGCGCTCACAAGCAAATGTCACTATTGTAGCACCAGAAAAGACAATAATATGAGTGTGATTTCTTATTTTGCTTAAAGTGCTTAACAAGACAGACAAAAATAGAAACCGCCCCACAGTCCAGATTTCACACTATTTCCCTCCAGTGCATTTCTTGCCCTGTAAAGTGCGCTTGAAATGAATAGTGGGCACAAAGCACTACAGACAGGCTCAGCAGAGTGATGCTTCAACTGAGACTGGTGAGGCAATGTTTGGTGTGTTTTTTAAGAACAAAAAGCCACCCCAGCTGTTTGTGGTAAAGTATGACCAGCATTTGAATGGTGGATGAAATTCATTTCCTGACTGTGGTTGACTCTAGCAAATGACAGATTATTTACAACAACACTGTAGCGTCAGATATACACGTATGATGTTGAAGCACAGAGCAGAGACACAACAAACCTTTTCACTTCCCTTTATGAGAGCAAACAAGAGAGTGGAAGGGAAAGATGTTAGACTCCTGGTAGGTCATGCTCAAACATAATGCAACAACTTAACATGTCACAATGCCGTCCATTTTTTTTTTTTTTTTACATTTCTCATATGTTAAGTTTATGTTTGTGTCTTTTTGGAGTTTTGAGGCGGAATTATTTTTTGGTTGGTTCATGACTTGATGCAATAGAACAAGGGACGTTGCATCTGAACCACTTGGTCACAAAGACATTCTAACATTCAAAAGCGCTTCAGCCGGTATTCTTTAAAAAAAAACAAAAAAAAACACTTCTGATAAGAATTTCCTTAAAATTGGTGTTTCAAAATGGCAAACAAGACATCTCCTACAGTTTAAAAAAACACAATAACGCCCTCTGGTGGACATATCTTGTAATGGCAACACTGTTTTTACTGTATGTCAAACACAATCATTTGAACCGTTTCTGGTTTCTTATGGGTGCAACATACATAAATGCAAATATGTATGATCAGCTAAAATTTTAAATATGTATTCAATTGGCCTGCAATCTGAAACATTCTACTAGAAAAGATGCTCAACTGTGCCTTTAACCAGGTGTTACAACTTCATTATTCAATCAAAACTGATTAAAAAGCATGTTTTGGCAAACCCTCTTTGCTTTTGGTACAACATATATATGTGTATGACTGTAGAAAGCAGATTTTGAAGACCTGAACTGGACAATTTAAAGCCTCACGAAACTTACAGGTGAAGTTATGCAACGTAATGACTATAAAAAGCTGCTGAATAAAAGGCCCGGGTTCAAACACGGAGAGTCAGCTGCCCTACGTAAATAAAAAGGCTGTGTACGTGTAGACGGGCCTCCAGCAGCTACGTTAGCTAACGTGTCAGTGTAGCATTTGATCAGTTTAAGAGGCGTTCACAGGCTGCACCGACAACAGCAAACAGACAGCTCGCAACACAGGAAAAAAAGCTGATATTTTAACCTGCTCGTCCTCCTGCATTGAGGCGGCTAACGGCAGACCGTCAGCCAGCCGAGCGATCATCGTCAGCAGCACCATCTCTCTCCGCGACGTGTTTCTCCGCGGCCCAGTTGAACGTTACAGGTAACTGGAACCAGTGTCTGACGGGCTGTAAACTGACAACACCGCAGGGCTGACGCGCTGAGCTGGCCGGAAACGCAAGAGCTTTGTGTGTCACTGCTAAATGCTTCCGTAGTCTCGTAATGCGGAGCCAAATGTCAGCAGAATGTTCGTTCCGTCTCACGTTTACTTAAACGGTTCTCCTCGGCGATTGGACGTCTGTTTGTGTTTATAGTGGCTATTCGTACTTTATTTAATTTATTTAATGTCCTACTGTATTTATATTATCGTCATATTGTGTACAATGCAATTGTCATTAAATAAATACGTAGCTCTTGTCCACGCACTACACTTTTCAGTAGTAGACACGTGACCACATCTTCGCTCATATGTCCATCCTCTGAGGAAGACCAAGAGGTGCGACTGAAAGCACCAGGGAAAAATATATTGAATGGACTGAGATTATTTTTCATGGTCAATAATTAATTTTCACGGTTAAATCAGCATTATTAATTTGTAATAATTATCAATAATTCGGCTTTTATGAGTTTAAGAAATACACATATTCTATATGTCTCATATGTTAAGATTTAAAAAATAACTATTTACTATTGTATTATTTTAAGAAAAAAATGAACATATTGATTGACCAATTTGTTACTCTACTAATGATTTATGTGTTTAAATGCAGTGCTGTTTGCAGATTATTTTTGGGTTCATTATGTCTGCTGATATGTAAATATTTGTATGTGAATATTTTACAGAAATTGTGCCCTTTCAGTTTTTTTTTTAGATTAGATTAGATTCATCTATTTGTCATAGTACATACTTTTACATACATACATGAAATGTATTCTCTGCATTTGACCCATCCAGCATTAAGGAGCAGTGGGCTGCCCTGAGAGGCATCCCGGGGGAAAGAAAGTATGAAAAGGACAAGATTAAAGCCAATTATTTCTCCCCTTTTTCTTTCTTTTCAAGAAGGCCACAGTCAGGCTGAGATGATGACGTAATCAGCTATTGAATGCGGTCTGGCTAGTAAATGATGCCATCTCCACAAAACAGGACACACTGCTTGACTTGAATCATTACATAAGTCACCTTTCCATTTCCCGTCTGCTTATTTCACAGAATGATATAACTCTTACTCATCGGATCCTTTACGCAATGGAGGAGCCAAAGCTCAGACTGAGCCCATTTATCTAGCAGTTGTATATACAGCTGAGGGCAGCATTGGTCACTTTTGAGACAAGCCTTCACTACAACACGAAGAAAGTAACGTTTTCCCCCCTTTTATGGTATTGAACCTATTTCATTCAAATGCCTGCATTATGTCGTCTCTTAAAAAGGCAAGTTCAAGGCATTGCTCAGGATTGACTTTTCCCATAATACCCTGACAAAACTATGTGAAAACAGCTGATTTGGACAAGTCAGATGGAGCAAGCAGCTCCACACAGAAGATGTGCAGCAAATCATTTGAACTCTTGGTACAACGGCCAGCAGGATCACAAATCTGATACGGAGACTGCACTCACAACCAAGCTGTGAGACACTTTGTAATGGTAGGGAGAGTCTCCTCCAAGCTATGGGCAGACTGGTGTGAGATAACGAGAGAGAGAAAGACTTCTCCAGACCTTCCACAACCTCTCAGTCTTTTCCATTGTGGGGGAGTCAGGTGGCGGGTCCACAGGGAGTCGCTGGGACAGACTCCAGCCCTGACACTCCAGCCCCCAACCAAGGGTCCCACCGGCATCTGCCACACAGCATCTCTGCTGCCTGTCTGACGGTTCATGGAGGCGAGACATGGCACGAGCTGAGAGGAACAAGATGGAAGTTTCAGAAGTGTGGATCCTGTGTGGATATATTTAATAGAAAACCCAGCCTTTCTTGTTTGTAAATCTTTAAAAAAATGATACTTCTGTGATTTGATCCTTCTTCTAAGGGAAGAAGTGGACTTTCAGGATATGAGACATGTAGGAAGTGTGTTTAAAGGGAGCTGAGGAGGGGAGCAGAATATTCAAGGACAACAGAATGATGTGAAACCGAGGCATCGAGTGAAACAAGAAGGATCCATGGCGAACAAGTATATATTGAAAAAGCTTTATGACAAGTTCGACGGGGGAAGCCCCATCTCACTACTTTACCCTCTGGTTCAACAACACTGTTGTAAGGCGCCCACTCTTGGTTGGGCACCTTACAGTAAGACACTCAATGGTGGGATGATGCTTCACCTGTTGCTGCTCATAAACATGCCCTTAACACTGTCATCCAGTTTAAAGTTTCAGTGTTTTGGCTCTGCATTTCTTTCTCAGCAACACAAGAGTTATCAGTTGCATATCAGATGATTATTTTGTCTGCTCCAACAGCCCAGTGTCCTCATGGGGATCATCAAAGTGGCATCCTGTATCATGTCGGAACGCTTTACAATCTGTACACATAAGACATCCCTGTCCCGGGACCTCACATCGGATCAGGAAAAACTCCCCCAAATAAAGATAGTAAAATACCCTTCATTTTGGAGGCGAGACAGTTCCACACAGCTGCAGGTGATGTAAGTGCTGCTTCTGTCTGTCTCAGTGGGTGGCACAGCTTCTCACTGAGGCCATGTGTGGGGCTTTTCTTTCTCACATCAGTTTACACACCGTTTCTGTAAACTCACTGCCTTTTTGTGGGGAGTAGAGAAGCAGATGCATTTAATGCAACCACATGGATTAAAACAGCCAAGCCGTGTAATTACAGGTTCATTTGAAACAAGCGCAGTGATATTCAGGTATGGAGAGGACTTATCTAGAATGAATGGTTTTTCAAACCACAGTTGTATCCAGGTTTAAAGTTAACTACTGGTGCGGGGGAATCCTTCCACTGAGGAGGTTTGTCGACAATAGGCAGAATTTGATGGCAATCTGTAAAGTCATGTCGTCTGAGAAGTGCAAACAGGATATTACTATTCCCCAGAGGTTTCTTGAAAACTCCTAAGCAACCAAATGCAGGTAGCAAAAACAACTCCACAACAGATTTACAATTTAATTTTCAGCCGATATAAAAAAACTACAGGCAATTGCAGCAATTTCAGGACCAACAGAGTTTCAAACTATTAGGTATTTCAAATAAATGTTAGTGAATACAGAGCTAGAGGAGCAGGATAAACATGTTTAAAAAAGTCAGAGACAGTGTAGAATTTCCAGCTGATTCGACACCACGACCACGAGACGCTCTCTGGCACCTCGCAGACACAAAGCAGCGCTTGTTCGTGCTCGCCTCAGAGATAATCTGGCCTGTGACATTTAATTTATCGGGAAGAAAAGACAGACATGAATACATCTAGCATAACGCATTCATTAGTGATACATTGTTACATTACAAAGCAAGGATAAATCATTAAACAGTATATTTCCCTTTAATACGTCATTTAAAAAGTATGTATTTCATGACAACAGTATGAATTCTAACTCAAAACAGAGGCTGACTGTGTTTTATGCTTCCTTCTAATAACAGAGATGTTCATTTCAACACTCCTTTTTCTGTTATCGTGCCTCTGACGGAGACAACTTAATGTCGCTGTTTTTCCATAACTGTGCTTTTTCAAAGTAGAAAAATAATACCCTTAATTTCACTGGTGGGAAAACATTCTACGAACCCGAAACACAAAAACAATGAAAGTAAAGTGGTGACATTTTTCGAGGTGGTTCACTGTGTTCATTTTGAAATGACATGAAACTTCCCATTTTGTAGCAAAAACAAAAGTGCCACATTTCCCTGGGTTTGTTCATTTTTACATTCAAGAAATCATAGAAACACTGAGATTAAAATACATATTTGATTTTTTTTTTCCCCTCAAGGGGAAGGACTAACTGGTGGAAAAACATCTCACGTAACAGTCAGGTTTGATTCAAGGCGTAAATGTGCTGTGCTAAATCAATGAGGGATTCTAACAACCCAGTTAGAAACACATCAGCAGTCAGTAAAAACGTGGTAATATTTCTTCACGATGAGCAGCGCGTGAGATAAAGGACACGGCATCACAGGGAGTCGAGGGGGCCCGAGGCTCAGGCCGGACAACTCGTTCATCAGCTGCTTGTTCACGCCCACGTCGAAGCCTGCAAGGACAATACGGACGTCTCAAAAAAGGTGGAGAAAGACTTCTATAGCACGAGCGTTCAATAATCTAATAATATGATATATATATAAAAAACATCATGGCACAAGTGTCGCTCACCAAGTTTCATGGCGTAACTGAGGAGCTCTTGCATCTTGAACTGCACATGGAAATTAGACAAAGATGTCAGCAAACTAAATGAATGTAAGAAACAAATATCAGAGTGAAGTTGGGAGGAGCAACCACAGCGAGATGGACGTACCTGTATCTTCCTGGCTTGGACGACATGGCCCTCCTTAAATGCTGATATGAGCTTGTTGAAATGACATCCTGCATAGTTATAAGTGCTGCAGGCAGATAAAAGAAATGCATGTAAAAAACTGAAGCAGAGAGTACGAGAGGAGATGACGCTCTGTGCAGGAACACATACGGACCTCCCAACTGCTCCATCGGCCCCCATAGCCAGAGCTGCAAGCAGTTGCTGTGAAAAGAAAGAAAGTGGAGGTCAGAGCCGGAAAACATCTGGCAAGATAAGCAGCTGCAGATGAGAGGAAAGATGGAGGAAGAGCCGACCTCGTCCATGCCGTAGAGGAAGGACCAGTGAGGCGGACTGTCGCTGACGCACTGGCCGAAGTCCATCAGGTCACTCCCACTGAACTTCACACCTCTGAAGGAGGGAATGAGCTCTTCAATGCCCTCCAACACATCTCTCACTGGCACTGAGGAGAAGGAAAGAAGAAACATCCTCTCACATTCAGCACAGCATCAGTTATAGACATGTCAGACATGCATCATGTTGGGGACGCAGAGTCTCTCCATTTCTAGATGCAACTGCAAAAAAAAAAAAATCAAATCACCATTAGCACGTACCATTAACACCGGTGACAGCTGGAATATGATAGTAATAGAAAGGCAGAGTTGGGGCAGCCGAAGCCACTTCCTGGAGGAACGACCTCAACGCGTCTGAAGCGGAACGACAGGGACAGAAATGTGGACAGAGTGTGAACGCGTGCAACAAGAGCAGTATTGACATGTAAATGAAACGTGGGTGTGTGTGTGTGTGTGTGTGTGTGTGTGTGTGTGTGTGTGTGTGTGTGTGTGTGTAAACTTGCATTTGAAAATTGTGGAAATACATCTTTTACTCATCAAGACCAGCACATACCTGCAGTTCTAGGCTTGAAGAAGAACGGGGCCATGACTGCAATCGCATCTGCCCCGATCTGAGCTGCATGTCCCGCCTGGAGGGGACGTGAACGGTGTGAGGACGAGCAACAACTACTAAGGCCATAACTAGCTCCTGCTATGGTTTGTATTACATTTGTAGTTTGTTTATAGCACTCTAGTGTTTTGATCTGTGGTTTAGTTTCCAACCCAAAAAAATATTTAAAGCAGCTCGGGTCATGTACCCAAAGAATTCGGAATTCTGCAACTGGTTTAAAAAGGAATGGATCACTTTCTGGCAGACGAGAAGATTGATACCTCTCTCATACCTGCGTATTAAATATCAATCTTCAGCTCACAGTCTGTTTGCTTAGCAGAAAAAACTGAAAATGTTAAAAACGGCTGGGTTTTTTTATGCAAAAAAAGTGTAAAGCCGATGGACTATCACTACAAATGGACTAAAAATGCGGGACATTGCCGACCTAACTGAGCAGACGAGGCCGGCTGAGTGGAATTGCATCCACCATAAAAATATATTAAAACACTTCATCATGGAAACCCCCAGGACTGAACAATACCTCTGAAAAAAAAGAGATAATTTAGGACTCATTTAAAACTTTTCCCTAAAATAAGCCAGATTCAGTGCAGTCAGTTTGGTCAATGACGGGTAATCTTTCTTTATGAAACACATCATCTGGTCCCTTTGTGTGCCATGCGTTTTATTTAATGTTCACGTCACTAAAAGGAGACAAGAAGGAAGAGGCTCACCAGTTCTTTGGCGTCTTTAAGGCTCAGGCAGCCGACATGCACAATGACCTGATCTAGCCTGTCGAGACAAGCGCATACAAGAAACTTCACAAGGTGTTGATTTCATGTTGCATTAGACTGAGCAAACGGGCAACTCTCCAGATAGAAGTCCTGATTGGAGCACTTACTTGCCCTTGGCTTTCTGACACCAGTCCTCAGCCAGAATCTTCCTCTCCGCAACAGTGAGAGACATACTCTCTCCGGTGGTCCCATTCACTGAAAGAAAGTGTAGTCTTTGATCAAAGCAGAGCGAAGGGCAGATTTGATATAGTCACCTTCACCTAACTTCTCTCTGCGTTTCTGTTCCAGGGACAGCGGTTATGATGGAACAGATGGCGCGCAACAAAAGTATATTTTTTCTGTTTTGTTGGGTGAACTGGAGGGCAACACATTGACTAAATCAAAAGTGTAAATGTCAAGGTCTCATGCCAGTTTTGTCCTTTCTCCTCAACTTTTTTTGTTTTGAATAGGCTTTGCAAATACTTTAAAAGAAAGATTATTCATCCGACTTGTTTGTTCGGGCATTGAGGATACACCGAGTTCTTTTGTGAGTAACATCTAAACACAACTCCACGAGGCCCCTTTAATTCAGATTGTGCTGTGATGTAATTAGGATCATTGCTTTTAAAATGATATAATTCTAATAAAATATTAGGCAGTTGAATTAATGTAAGAACAATTGCACAACACAAGGGGGATGCTCTTTTAAGGAAAGGAGATGGAAGCTGATGATGAAATAGTTTTCATAAATCACAGCCTATGAAGCAATACGTTGTCTGGTATTTAACACGTCATATTAAAAAGGAAATGAGAATTATTGTTGAAATAACGACTGTTCTACTATACATAGTTACAGGTGATAGAATTGCCTTTTAACGTCACACAGTAAAGAAACTAAAGCCTTCAGCCTGCAGAAGAGTTATTTTATTAGTTTTTGAAAGATTTGTGAAATGACTTAACAGATCATTTCAGTTTAATATAGAGTTGCTGTCAGAGTATACACAACACCAAACTAATCACTAACGGACTAATGTTTGGTTTTCCAGAGCACTACCTGACAACATTCCAACGCAGCTCCTTTTGGACCAGAACTGAGGGTTAACTGAGGACAAACAGATTGGCATATCTACAAAGCAACAAGACATGCAATGTTGGGGTTGATTCATATTGGAAAACGGAAAATGACAAATATCAAAAAGGAAGAATCCACCTTTAAACTTACCAAATATGCTTTTAACGCCTTGCCTCTCTGTCAAGTAGTCAACATAAGGTCCAATCTCTGCAAGGTTGACTTCACTGTTTTGGGAAAATGTGGAAAATGTCAGCGTCCACATTTTGCAGAAGAACACCAAACATGCAACATTGCAGCAGATCTACAGGAGATTCAAATACATCCACACATTCATCCCTCAATTTTAACTTCCAAAACTTTCTCACCAACAGCACACGTCACTCAGTGCTGGACTGGAAAAACAATAAGTGGTTCCTGAAGGCTACTTACCCTTGTGGGGTGAATGGAGTAAATGTGGCTGCAACTAGGCCTGTCAGCTTTTTTTCAGTAGAAGGACCCATGACTGATTTTGCTCCCTGACAATGCAGTAAACAAACAGACATGTCAATAGGTGGGAAGAAAGAAACAAAGACAGAATTTGGTATAATAATGAGGCACAAGAGGAAATGGATGAGCTGCCGTTACTTCAACGTTACAAAAAACAAGAAAGCTGTTCGCCCAGTGTTAACGTTTGACGTCACATCTTGTTATGAAACGTCAGATTTACAGAAATACAGCAACATGCAACCAAAGGACACACGGTGTGTAAGTGATTAAGACATACTGTATATTAAGCGTACATGAATCTATTCATGAAGAGGCATTTAAATATGTGTAAAACTGATTAACCTCAAATGTCAGGCTACTCACCTGTAACGTTGTGTGTTTTCCTTCTGCGCGTCAAGGACATCAATTTTAGTTTTGAGGGAAGAGGAGCGATCTACTGTTGATGCCCTCTTAAATACAGTCTTAGGTTACTTGTCACATGAAGCTATCACGTGACGCCGCAAAGCTTGATGGGAAATGTAGTTAATGAGTGAAAAACACGAAAATACTGCGAGATAGACATGGACTTTTTTCCGTTTGGATTCATACACGCACCCTAAACAGCTGACCTTTAAACGCAGACACTTGTGTTGTCAGTCGTTTTGAAACGTTGTTTTGAGGTGTGCATGTAGTTGTTCCTTCATTTACAAAACATTAGCGCTGCCTTTAACTGCTGTTCGGATATCCTAAAATTGTTTCCCGTAACACTACATAACACATCCAGGGTGATACCCAAACAGCTGATGATTGCATAGTTGTGTGCAGAGGGCGTGTGCGCGTTGTCAAACCAGTTACTAATGGTAAATGCCTTGCATTAAATAAGTGTGTGAATTTACGTAAATAATTACCATGACTAGAACCAATTATACACTAAGCGGTATTTTGATTCAATAATTAATTTCACTATCACAGGCCTTCAACTGTAAGCATTTGAGTGTGCGAGATCGGAGCTGAAGTTCATTTTTTCAGAGCTTTCATCAGCTCTGAAAGGCAACACACATAAGTACAGTCTGCGCGGTTGAACCAGACGTTTTTATTTCCCCAGTCTAGACTTTCAGGTAACTATAACTACTTGTTTAACCAATTCAAACGCTATTAAACTGCTAGCTAACCTTAGCATAAGGTAATATACACGTAATTATTGGGTTATGCACATGTCTAGAGGTATATATGTATATCACAGCAAAAGAGAGGCGCCTTGCCTCTTTTGGCCTTCGAGAAAATACTGCCTGGCAAGCTGAACTCAGGGCTCAAAAGCTTCATATACCAGGAAGCGGATGTTGTTGACGTTCTCATTGCAACGACATCCGTTTTTTTTTTAAGGCAGGCTAGCTTGGCGAAACAGCCGTTTACTACCAAATTGTCCACTTTATATCCCGAAGGACGGAGAAGATCTCTCGGTCAGGTCTGCTGCTCAACAATGGACGCGGGTTTTTGTCGATTTTTTTTGTACTATTGATCCGTCCGTTTGGTGTCTCCTGCTCGGCTAGTTAGCCCAGCTGGCTCACCGGTTAAATAAACCCTGATAAGTGGTCGGCAGCTCGTCTTGAGTGGCTGACGAGAGAAATGTCAAAAGGAGAACATAATTAACTCCTATACTACTCCTAGGTCTACAGTTGGCTCGCCAGAGGTATAACGGACCGTGGTGTTAACAGGAGTTTCCCCAGAGCTGTTGGTTTGACTTGCGGTTTATTTGGCTGCACGTTGTTTGGAGTAAGGGGCCGATTTGTGGAGTTTAACATAAGACTCGGATTGTTCATTCTACGTGTCTTGCTTCGGTTTACAGTGAGTCTTAACTATCATAATGTGTCGTGATTGAACTAAAAAAGACGTTTCTTGGATCGCTGTTGCGTGAAGACCACAGCTAGAAACATCCGTTTTATTGTGATTTGCATCATTAACCGCTAGCTCGCAGGATATAACGTTATCGTGTTTGCATGTCAACGTGTCACACCTGCGGTACAGTGTGTCCGGGTCACCGTTTAGGCAAATACACAGGTGTGACTAACCAACTGCGCACTATAACCAATATATCTATAAGTTCCACGTCGATTTCTCTTTACTTGAAACAACAACATTCCTGGGAACTACTTGATTGCAGTGTTGCGTCTTGGGTGCACACATGAAGGCGCACATTGCACACAGTCGGTTGTGTAGTCTTGTAGTCTTGTTTTTGGTGTTAGCTGAGAAACAGATGGCGTGTAAGTGGCAACAAACGAGTATGATTACATGATGATTAAAAGTGCTTTAACATGATCTCAGAGGTATAACATTAATGGGGTGGTGTAGGTTTGTGTATGTTGGGTGTTGTTGTTAGTTTGAGCTATTTGGTTAGGGCTAGGCGTTGGTAATGACTAGGTATTTGCTCTGGGACTGACCAAGAGGCGAGCCAAACTGTACTTTTAGGTATATTGCTGCAATCTTGACCACCACCACCACCACAATGCCGGCTGCACTGTTCTTACTGATGCTGCTCGGGGCACTATGCAGCCTAGGACAGGCCATGTCACGGGAGGAGAGACACAGATTGAGGTGAGTTGGCAAAAACACACAGCTTCCTCGGAGTGAGAATCCCCCAAAAACCTGTTCCACATGCTGACTTTTGTCTGTTTTTTTTCCCTCCCTCAACAAAGGAACCAAGTGGTGGAGATGTTTGACCATGCATATCAGAATTATATGGTAAGTTATCTATTGGAACTGGATCCCTTCCTAAAAATAAGAATTTTGAGTGTTTGTCTTTTTGCTGCATCTTTGCAGCAACTGGTTTTATTGCAACTTGTTTAATGTTGTATATAAGTGCATTTTAAGATGACCGAGGTCTAATCAGACTGAGCTGGCCCCCTAAGGGAAATAAAAGAAGGCCCATGTATGGTGTTTAAACTGTGTGTGTGTTTCCCAGGACCATGCATACCCAGCAGATGAGCTGATGCCACTAACATGCAGAGGAAGAGTTCGCGGGCTTGAACCCAGCCGAGGCGACGTAGACGACGCGCTGGGAAAGTGAGTAACACACTGACTTTTGTCCCTTGGAGCTATGATGACGTTGATCCTCTCCACACACACACATATTACCACACCTGGTTAAACACTTGCTAGAGGTGGAATGGTGGAGACAAGTTGTACACATTGCTGAATAACCATTATGTTGAATAATGTTTCCATGAAATAAATCAGTAATTATTATTGCTTAAAAAAGGTTTCTCTCTCTCTCTCTGTTAGGTTCTCTTTGACACTGATAGACACACTGGATACTCTGGTGGTAGGTATTGGTTTGGTTGTTATTGTGAGGCTGTATTTAGTATTATTATTATTATTATTATTATTATTCTATTATATCTGCAGCTGCTGTTATTATCAGTGGTCATACTTGTTCCATTATTATTTTGCTATTATTGGTGCTGTGTTGTAATTATATTATGTTGTTAATTCTGTAAACATGACATCTATTGCACTTCTATTGCTTTCCCGGAGGTTTTTCGCTGCTATACAGTTTTTATCTGGTATACAGATTGTAAAGCCCTCTGAGGCCAATTTGTATTTTGGGCTATACAAATAGATTGAATTTAGTTAAATAGAAATGAATAGGACAGCACAATGTAGAGGTTTTGATGACATTGTATTTTATTTTCTGTACTGCTTGAAAGAATATATAGTGAAATGCCAATTTTTCTAAATCTAAAGTCTTTTATTTAATATTTCTGAGGTCAGTCGTCCTGAGTCTATCAGTCCACCTTTATGATACAAAATGACCCATAATTAAGCGAGATTTATTAATAGTCATGTATTATTTCTCATTGGCAGCTTTTAAACAAGACGACGGAGTTTGAGGCTGCAGTGAGAAGAGTGCTGTCAGATGTGAGGCTGGACAACGACATTGTGGTATCGGTCTTCGAAACCAACATACGAGTCCTTGGGTGAGATCAGATTAGACAATCAACACATATTAATGGTTAATACATTAAGTGGTTAATATTAAGTGCACCCTCTGACTGGCAGCAAATGGAACAGCTGTCAAAAAACACACTAGTGATCAGAAATCACTGGATGCTGCCGTGCTTAATTCTAAACGTGTGTGTGTGTGTGTGTGTGTGTGTGTGTGTGTGTGTGTGTGTGTGTGTGTGTGTGTGTGTGTGTAGAGGTCTGTTGGGAGGGCACTCCATGGCTGTGATGCTGAAGGATGGAGGTCAACACATGCAGTGGTACCAGGATGAGCTCCTGCATATGGCCAAAGAACTGGGCTTCCGACTGCTGCCAGCCTTCAACACCAGTAGTGGCCTTCCTTATCCCAGGGTGAGACAACGGCACACACATTCTGCTCCTTACCACCAGACACTAACCTCCATACACTGCAGTCTTTGCAAGGTGGGGATGTTCAACAAAAACATCTAACACACCTGTTTTGTCATCGGCACAGAAGTCCCATATTATCCAATTTTCAAGATTTATTTTTTGAATATGTGATGAAAAAAATAAAAAGCTCTTCATGTTGAACTGCAAAGAAATTACGTTTCGCTGAGTATTTTTTCATGAAGACTATCTGGACCGGGATTGGAAAAGAATATCAACTCCTCGAGCTGAGAGGAATTAGTGATGCATCTATTTAATTCGATCGAAATCTGTACTGTACGTAGGGGAGGAATGTAAAAACCTTCCTTTTAAATAACATCATGTTTAAAAAAAATCTATGTCAAACCTATTTGATCATGCACTACAAAAAATGAATATGTTTGAACTCATTCGCACACGTCAAGGGTTGCAGTATGTCACATTGACACTTGTAAGCTCTACATATTTCCATTTTCCGCTTGGCTGCTCTGCTCGCAGCTGTCGCAGCTTTTGAAAGCACATATTTCCGTGTCTGACTAGTTTTCTCTTTCAAAAATAACTGTGACTAACAGATTGTGTGTAATGTTTTTTTTCTCTTCCTATTCTTTTGTACTTGACAGGTGAACCTGAAGTTTGGCGTCAGGGGTCCTGAGTCGAGAACAGGCACAGAAACAGACACCTGCACTGCGTGTGCGGGAACCATGATCCTGGAGTTTGCTGCCTTAAGTCGCTTCACTGGAGATCCGGTGTTTGAGGTATCCGATGATAAGATCCTCCTTTGTCTACATTAATATGTTTGTGATTTATGATTTAGTGGAACCTTTTTTTTTTTTTAGGCAGATGAGAAAAAAATTATCATTAAAAAAAAAAAAAAGATTCTAACTGGAGGAAACATTGTAAAAATCTACAGTCATGGAGTTATAAGTCAACAGTGTAAACAGATTGACGCTGTTGTCCCATAAAGTATTATAAACGGTGAAGCAATATATATTTTATCCATCCAACAACAACAAAATGTTTTTGAGGAATAATTCCTCTTTTGACTTAAAGTTTACAACCACCATTAATTATTTATCAGCAAAACTGTTTTCATAAACAAAACTTCCGGGTCTCACCTGTTAAATAGTAAGAAAGCCATCGGCTATTTCCACAGATAAGCGTCAGCGCTGAACAGCCACACCTCACGAGTAGCTCGCATTCCTTCTGTTTATGCAGGTTTTCTCTCTCTGTCATGTCTTCAGTGAGATCTCCTTCTCTCTTGATGCCCGTAGATCAATGTGCATCTCTCGAAAATAGATGAATCTGAATGTTGTCTATGATATGAAGTGTATACAAACAAATGAGGGTAGGGACCCTGTAGCTGCAGTGGTACAATTAAATATTTCAGAGTTTGATATTTTGCCCTGTGCGACGATATTAGAGCCTTTCTTTGCACTGGTTCACGTCCTGGCAGCAGTAAACTGCTGATCAAGCACACCGTCTATCACTGTAATCTCTCACAGTTGACAGCTTCTGCAGATTGATTTGTCAACATTTAAATTTTTATATTTTTTCAAATCAATAATGCACCTTTCTTCACAGATCCACGCCCGGAGAGCTCTGGACTTTCTGTGGGAGAAGAGACAGAGAAACAGCAATCTGGTGGGAACCACCATCAACATCCACTCTGGAGAGTGGGTCCGCAGGGGTGAGAGACGGGGGAGGGGCACAGAGAGGGGTTATGACCTGACGGAGGGTGGATGGAAGTGTTGAGAAGTGGAAGTGGAGGAGGGGGAAGGAGACTGAAGTGAATATGAAGTATACGGGTCTGTCTGGCCGAGAGAGGATTTGCTGTCCCAGAGGGTTGATGGGTAAACATGGGACATCATCTGATTTTTTTTTTTTTTGTTGTCTTATAAAAGTGTGTTGTTGATTGTGTCACCCCAGACAGCGGAGTAGGAGCGGGAATTGACTCGTACTATGAATACCTGCTAAAGGCTTACATCCTCTTGGGAGATGACCTGTTTTTGGAGCGGTTCAATATTGTGAGTAGACACACAGAGCAATGTGATGCCTCTCTGTCTGCATAATAGTGTTTTCTCACTGTGGTGTCTTTAACCAAGCACCATTATATTTTTATGGTTGTGCACTTCAGGATTCTGTTTAGTTCTCCAGCACACAAATCCTGTTTTCAGTCCTCCGGCTCCCATCTGTCTAGTTGTGTATACATCACCGAGCACCACACGACTGTTAATATTATCCTCCTTCCCCTTTTGCATGTCCCATTTAGCACTATGCATCTATAATGAAGTACATAAGCCAGCCTCCACTGCTGCTGGACGTCCACATCCACAAACCTCTGCTTCCCGCTCGCACCTGGATGGACTCCCTGCTGGCCTTCTTCCCCGGACTGCAGGTCAGATTAGATCGCGTGAATTAAAGGTTTTACTCCTCCCATAATGCCTCGTGCTTGTTACAGTAACGCCGTCCATACTGTGCGTGTCTTAGGTGTTGAAGGGAGATATCCGGCCTGCCATCGAGACTCACGAGATGTTGTATCAAGTTACAAAGAAACACAACTTCCTCCCAGAGGTAATCTGTCTCTCTGTGTATCCAACTTTAAATACCCTCTTAGGATTTAACTGCCTCACAATGAAGGGATTCGTGGTCTTTTACAATGGAGTCCGGTAACCCCATATGACTCGTGTTGCCAACCGTAACTGTTTGAAAGTGAACGAGCTCTCGTTTCACACGACACGGCCGCAGTTTGGCTCCGTCTCTCTGTTCTAATTACAAAGCGCTGGATGTGTACGCTGACCCCCTTCGTCCTTCTCCGTCTCTCCCCAGGCCTTTACGACTGATTTCAGGGTACACTGGGCCCAACACCCCCTGAGGCCTGAGTTTGCAGAGAGCACCTATTTCCTTTACAAGGTAATTTATCAAGGGCGCTTGACATAATGCAGACGTTCCCTTTCCGCCGCCACAGGACAGAGGTGAATGCTAATTTCCACGCAGCAGATTTTGTTGTTAAATTAAAAAAAAATTGTTAGGTACTCTGCCTTTTGGCATTCTGGTGTCCTGTAGAAAATGTATAAAGGAAAACAATACGATAAACGACATCTTTGTCTCGTTTGATGCCACTGGAGTCGTCCTCCCGGGTCCATGTCCTGTCCTCTGTTACGATCACGCTCCGGTCCTCTTGTCCTCCCAGGCCACAGGGGACCCGTACTACCTGGAGGCCGGTCGCACCATCCTGGACAACCTCAACCGCTTTGCTCGTGTTCCCTGCGGCTTCGCTGCCATGAAGGACGTACGCACCGGGAGCCACGAGGACAGGTAAGGATATAAATGAAGATTATAAGCATTATTATTTAATTACGCGCTTGAGATAAAGAAAGTCTTTGCAAGGATCACTCATTGAGTTGTGAAAAAGCTGTGTACTAAAAAAGCAGGACGGGTTCAACTAATTTAGGATCAAGAATATAAAAAAAAAGATATTTCTGACTTTGGTGGTGAAAAAAATGCGTTTTTAAAAAAAAAAACGTCATCAGAATACATTAAGTGATGCCATAATCACAATAAAATGAATGGCTTGATACATCGATTAAGAAAAGTCAAATACACATCGCAATGTAGACTGTATAATATGAATGTACCACATATCCGGTGTACACATATACAGTGTCCACAATAAGCTGATAACCCTGGCTCTGCTTTGCAATGCCCTTCATGATTATCTGATAAATAAAGCAGCAGCGTAAGCCCCGTGTCCCATAATCTTCCACCTGTCTCTCCTGCCAGAATGGACTCGTTCTTCCTTGCCGAGATGTTCAAATACCTCTTCCTGCTGTTCGCTGACGCCGTGGACTTACCGTTTGACGTGGAGGACTACGTCTTCACAACCGAGGCCCACCTGCTGCCCCTGTCCCTCTCCATGACCCCTCACGCGTCATCCGTCCGCTCAAACAGAACGGTAATCGACACCGTTGTGATAAACATCTGACACGAAAGCGTGTAAACATTCCAGTTCCTAACAGTGACATGCTCCTGATAATTCAGTCCGAGGAGCTGGACGACTCAAACTTCGATTGGACCTGCCCTAACACCCGCCTCCTGTTTCCTGACCCCGCCTTCCCCCGTAACCTGAGAGATCCGATCCGGAGCGCCGTGGACAAGAGCTGCCCCCGCCCCCCTCCTTTCCGGTATGTGTACATACAGGTGTGACCACGGCATGTGCCTGCACATATCTGTTTCTCCGAACTGCTTTGAATGTTCCCTGTTTTGAACCTCTTCCTCTCCGCCCAGGGAGCCCGGGATGGGTCGTCCTCCACTGAGGGCGCAGGACTTCATGGCAAACAACCCCGAACATCTGGAGCTGCTGAGGAGAATGGGAGTCAGTCTCATCCACCTGAAGGATGGCAGAGTGCAGCTGGTCCAGCACGCCACACAGGTGAACTGTTTAACAACAAGGGTTAACATCTGCATGTTTTCTGTTAGCGGCTGAGTTAAAAGAAACACAGAATCCAGAGCTGGAATAATGAAGTTTGTTTGTCGAATAAGACTCCTTAGCTGTTCTATTTACTTGTAGATGGGAAGTTCAGCACAGAAAATATTGTGAAAGATCGCCTGAAAAACCTACAGAAATAACTTTAGAGCTGATGGGGAAAAGTTACCTTTTTTAAATGAGACGTAAAGATCCAGTTCATGATGTTTTTTAACACATGCTTGTGCATTTGTACTATTATTTAAATGCAGAACAGAAAGAGAACATGCTCTGCAACTGGTGCCATTATCTAATGGAGGACATAGTATTTGTCCAGAAATCTACAAATCATCCTGACTTTTTTTAAACCCCTCTCGCTCTCCTCCTCTCCCACCCAGGCGGTGAGCGCGATAGCGGCAGAGGACGGCGTGCGTTTCATGCAGGAGATGATGGAGCTGTCCAGCCAGCAGCAGAAAGAGCAGCTGCCTCCCAGAGCCATTCAGATCGTCTCACATCCGTTCTTTGGCAGGGTTGTGCTGACCGCCGGCCCAGGACAGTTTGGCATAGACCTATCCAAAAGTTCCACAGGGGTGAGTGGGTTTTGTAGCTTTCAAACGGGCACTTAACTCTCCTGTTTTTTTTGTTTTGTTTTTTCTAAGAGAGCCTCTCACTTTTCCCTGTTTTTTTTTTTTTTTTTAAGAGGGCACAGAATATTTTCCTATTTCAAACCGAAGAAAAGATGAGTGTGTGGTTTTTAGCGGCAGACGAGAACACGTCCACACCTGCAGGCCACTGTGCATCCCATAATATAATTTTTTTTTTTGCGCCTGTGTGCAGGTACGCGGCTTCGTGACTGTGGCTGAACCCTACAGCGGCTGCACTGAGATCACCAATGCCGAGTACATCCGGGGCCACATCGCGCTGCTTCAGAGGGGCCAGTGCATGTTTGCAGAGAAGGCCCGACACATCCAGAAGGCTGGCGCCATCGGAGGCATCGTCATCGGTGAGTGCGAGCAGCTAACGACACGAGACGGAAGAGGACTGCTCGGTGACTGGATTAGGGCGCTATAAATTGATTACCTTGGAGACAGATGGTGAAATAGGGTCCTGCACATTACATGATAATAATAACTTAAAAACACAGAAGAACTCAAGTAAGCTTAATAACAGTGAGCCACATCTGATATTGGACCTTTCTAGACAATTGTGAATTTCCTGTGCAACCCTTAAAAGGTTCATTACAACCTCATATCATTTTTTTTTTTTTTTAAACTAATAATTTAAATTTGGTTGGTAAATCTTAAAAATGTCAAACGTTTTCCTCGTTAAAGGACTTAAATGACTAATTTCTCCTTCCAGACGACAACGAGGGCAGCAGCAGCGACACGGCTCCCCTGTTCCAGATGGCGGGCGACGGCCGCAGCACGGATGACATCACCATGCCGCTCCTCTTCCTCTTCCACAAGGAGGGCAACATCCTGCTGGAGGCGCTGAAGGAGTACAGGGAGGTGGAGGTGCTGCTGAGCGACAAAGCCAGGGACCGAGGTGCGACATTGCTTCCTCACACGCCTCCTTAAATGTTAGAACCCGTCTCTTTTGTTCCACGCACCGCTCTCCATGAGATTGATCACATCAATGCGCTTATCGCTCTCCACTGACTGAGCCTCATTATGTGTCTGGCTTCATGAAATAAAGATGAGGATGTAGGGATTGGGGCTTTATTTGAAGTCTCTGAGATCGTGACTCATTCCCGAGCCACCCACCAGCTCTGGTTATAACGATGGATGGTGGAGTTTTTTGTTTTTTTTACACACTTATCAATATTGCATCCTCATTCTTTTCCTCTTTTTCCTCATTTGCCAAATCCCTCTGTTCCCTGTGGTGAACTGTAACAGTGCCTCTCCTCTCTTTCTTGGTTTCTCTTTCTCTTTTCACAACCCTCTCCTCTCTGGATGAGCAGCCACCATATTCAAAGGTAAACCTCTTCCTGGCAGCCTGACTGGGGGCAGTAAGTATTCTTTCCCTTCTTTCCTCATCTGGTATCCTCATTCTGCATCCTTCCTTCTCCCCCTTTTCTCTGTTCTCCCTCCTTTTTGTGGTCGTATGTTCATCTCTCCATCCCTTCCTCTCACTCTGCCCTCCAACCACAGGATTCTGTTTGTGTTTGATAGGAAAGCTCAGTGCAGTCACAGGCTTGTCATTTCTGATTTTCCCCATTCAGAGCCGAGGACACGGCAGCTCTTTATGTCCGTTTCCTCACTGGAGCAAACCAACAGTTACACATGAGAAGGCTAGACAGCGCGGCGGGGTATAACCCAGACCCAGCCATGGGGTTTTTACATGGAATCTGGAAAAAGTTGTCACAATTTGTGTTTGGTCAGCGTTTTTTTTTTTTTATAGTGACACTTTCCTACAAATCCTAGTATTTATGGCAAGTCTTTGTAACCACAAAGCCACCGGGACACAATAATGACCAGATGCCTTGTGCCTACCTGCACTAATTCTAAAGCCTTGAAGTCATTACCTGTGATCCTTGCAGTATTCCCACGCCTGTATAATAAAAAGCACAGACTCGCTCCTTATCACATGCACAATCTGCACTCAAAAGAAGCGGCTCCATTTTTAGAAACGGATACGCTCCGAACCAGATCTTTCCAAAAGTCACAGTTTAACTTGTTGCCAGATTTCTTTTCACAGTCGACTCTCAGTTTGGTAGTGCAGCGATGCGAGAAAGGCTTTGTCCTGTGGGAAACATGACTCACCATCAGCATCATGCTGTTATAGATGACAGCCTCACAATGAAAACGGTTCTATTTTTGACTGAGAATGGCTACCAGGGGGCATGTTGTATAGATTACCGACTGAGGAGGAGGACAAGAGGTTTGTGTGCGTGTGTGTGTGTGTGTGTGTGTGTGTGTGTGTCACGCTCCTCTTTTCTTTTTCAGGTGCGGATGTGCAAGAAGCAGAGACAGCCTGCTTAACTGAGGCAACAACTCCCACCTCATTTGAGCCGATTGGCCAATCGCAAATGAGCACGTTGGAGCTAGACGAACTGGCTCCTGAGCAGGTTACTCCATCACAGGAGGAAGTCAGTCCTGTTGAGGAAGACACAAGTCCTGCAGAGGAAGTCAGATCACCGGAAGAGGAAGCTAGTCCCGCAGAGGACGCTAGACCACCAGAAGAGGAAGCCACCGGGGCCGATTTGGCTCGGCCCGAAGAGGAGAGAGACTCTGAGGACAGAGAGGAGCCTGAGGGCGACACAGACTCGAGCAGCCAGTCGGTGGACGAACTGCTGGCTGATTGGCGGGAAGACTTGGAGGCGTTCCAGCAGATGGAGAAGGATGAGCTCTGACAGTAGTCGGGGCGCGTCGAGCCGCGTGACTACGGTTTGATCCCACTGTGGGGAGAAAACCTGGAGGGGACGCATCTTCACAAGTCAACCCAGTGTCAATCTGGCGAGCTCAAAGGGAGCCGAGGAAGATGTCTCGCATGACTGTCGGTTCTCATGCTCTCTGTTGATGGTTTCACGTGCCAAGGCAGCCCACGTCCTGCATCTCTGGGCCACTGGGGAGTCCTTTTTGGGCTCGCTAGTTTAGGGATGAGAGACACCAGGATTCATACCTCACTTTCTCATGCAGTTTCTGTTTCATAACACACCTTTCATGAATGACACGGACCATGCAGACGGAGGTCCATGTCATGCATTAAGTGCGGCGCTGTGTGTAACGGCGTCTCGCTTTCCACTCCAGATTACTTCTCACACTGGTGCCCCCTCTATGCGTCTCTGACTCAAATAAACGCCGGTCCAACAACTAATAATTAACCCATCGACCAATTTAATTTAATTTTCAAATGTGATGATTGTGTGTGCGTGTGTGTGATGATGCATTTACTATCTTCGTGGTCTTGGGCCTTTATCGTACGTACACATTGATGTGAGTTCAAGACGCGGGGGGGGGGGGATCGGTGACATTGAATAAGCTGCAGGATGTTTTTATGGCTTGATGGAAGACGGACTCGACACCATACTTGATATCTCTCTCTCTCTCTCTCTCATATATATGAAGTCATCTGTCAATGTAAATATGTATTTGTGGAGATATAGTGACTGAAACGATATAGCGCTGCTTCGCTCAGGTTCTGGTTCACCCCACAGACGACCACCTCTGGACCACAGCAGACACACCCTCAGCTGCGTGGTGGGACAAGTTGCACACCTGTAAGGCGCCACAGGGGGGCGCTATGAGATCTGTCTGATTTGGAAGGAGCCAAAATAAGCCAATAAATTAACATGATGAAATGAAATAAAAATGAAGAGGGAAATTGGGAAGACTGCCTTGATTATTTGAGTTCATGCTGTTTTAACAGAGTCCTGATTTTAGGAGGATTTGCCTATTTTACTTCACAATAATGTAAACATATTTTGAAATGACACAACTTTGAAATGATGTAAACGCTGCCCTAATATGATATTTAGCACTGTAGATTTCCAGAGGGAACGGAAAACATGTACGTTTTTCATAAGCGGAATAGTGGAACGAAATCAGTTATTTCCAAGAGACCTGTTTCTACAGGACTCCCACATAAAATCTTTTGAGTCAACATTAATTATAATTGGAAAATATTCAGTATGCACCCAGGCGTTACTGACTCAGTGATTACAGCAGTGGTGGAAGAAGTGCTCATATCTTTTTAATAAGGTAAAACAAAAAAGAGTGCAATACTTTCCTGCATTCAGATTCTACAGAATTAAAAAGGTGCAAAAGTTGCACCTGCAAAATGCACTTTTAATGACACTTAAGAGGATATTAGTGGATTACTTTTTTCACAAACATGCAATCTACATTTGAAAGTCACAGCTGGTCGAGGTGGAGCTACTTTCCACTGAATTAAAGTAACGCACAAATACCTCAAAGTGTTGTACTTGAGTAAATGCATTTCACACCAACTAGAATAAAGTAAGTATATTCATGAAGAAGAAAAAAAAACCTAACATTTCTGTAAATGTGTGTCCTCTCGATCTCCCACCGCATTGTGTCCTACAAGGTAAACACACGTCGCTCTCCTGCCGGGGACCAGAAGCAGACAGCAGCTCGGGTCCGGCAGTGATTGGTGAGTTGGTGGGGCACTCCTCGGCAAGATGGCTGCATTGCTGCGCGCAATAGTGGCATCCTGGTGAAATGACGCAAGCCACAGTTTACGTTCAGTCCTCGAGGCTCTGAGCTCTCCGCTCTCCACAGCGCAGATCTCGCCCGACTCGCAGCCGGAAGACGGACCCGGCTACCCTCCAGTGGACCGAGAGGAACCGGTTCATCTGAGTAAGTACTCCCGCGAAATGACTTGTTAGTGGTCTCTCCCCCCCTACGGAGGTGTCACCGTACCCTGCCGTGAAAACCCCCCCACGCGCCCGCTCGGGGCTCCTTTTTCTCCCTTTTTTTTTTACTCCTCTCTTTTGTTGTTGTTTCCTGAGTGCACCGTGATTCCCCCGGCGCTTTCCTTCCTCCTGCACACGGGGCTTCGCGTCTGTCGAGGTTTTGTTGCTGGCGGGGCTCGTCTGCAAACGCGACTGCAGCTTTTATATATATCATCATTTCACGGGCGATTAAAAAGCAACAAGGGAGGCATTCAAGGGAGGTGTGTGTGTACGTTTCTTCGGGTGGTTTGTGTGTGTGTGTGAGTGTGTGTGTGTGTGTGAAGGCGCTCGGACAGCGTTGGCTCGGGCGCATTTGAAATTTTCCACACATCCTGGTCCGCTGTCCCCCGCTGCTCCCTCCTCGCTGCCGCCGCTGTAAGGCCGAGGGGGGGCCGGGGTGCTCGGGGACCTGGGCTGACCGAGGCTACAGGCCGGTAACCTTTTTTTTTTCTTCTTCTTCGTCTTCTTTTTTTTTGTGGAAATGAAACTGTATGTGTCCACACACGGGAGACCGTTTGCCACACCGCTCTGCCTCCCCGTGTGGGGAACAAAGCGCCCAGTGTCTCGGTGCAGCGCAGCTGGACACAGCTGTTGAGCCGGGTTTGCAGCTCACAGCCCCGGGGACAGAGCTCCGTGGCCGGGCCGGGGGGCTGCTGCTGCTGCCCGGCCAGCCTGCCCCACAGCTCCCATTGCATGGTAGCACAATCCCATTGCCTCCTGCTAACCACCACACATGACCAGTAGGGTTTCTGAAAGTACTAAAGGTTGTTGCTCACGTGTCTGCCTCAGAGGGAAGACACAGGAGCTGCTGGATAATAACAATAATAACATGAAAGTCACAGCAGCCAGAATTAGACTGGATATGCATGCAGACTCATTTGCAGCTCATTAACTAAAACTCAGCCCGAGTCGGCTTCAAATGTATCCCCATGCAGCTCCCCGCTTCCTCAGACACCCTCATACACACTGCATCACCATAACCGCTGTGTTTAAATGTGCCATATGGCCATTAGCTACTGTAGATTACCCCTGTGTGATCAACACCAGACCTGTGTGCAGCACCCTGGTGTGAAAGTAGGTTGGTGTGGCCAGCGGCACAGAGCGTAGCATCCCGTCACCAGAGGCTTACATCAGGGTTATATGGGTTACAATCACGTACCGGCAATCCTGTGAGTGGATGTTGCAACCCCCTCCTCCTCCTGACTACTTGATTTATCTCTCTGTCTTCATCCATCTGCCCCCCTCACTTGCTCATCACAGAGTGTGTGTGTGTGTGCTCATGAGCCGTTGCTCACATATGGCTTATGGTTTCCGGTGGCTAGCCAAAGAGACTGAAACGCACTCCTCTTCACTCCTCTCCCTTCCTCTCTGTCTCTTTCTCCGAGGCACAAGGATCTATTCTTAGTCGTCCCCCTCTTCCTCGTCCACTCAATCATCCTCACCATCATCTGCCCTGTCCTGCCTGTCCACCTGTGGCCTCCTCACCTTGAGCTGATTAACAGCAGGTCAGGTGATTGCTTTGGCCCCTTTATGGGTCATGATTCAACACCCGCGATGTCACCACCGTGGGAGGAGGTGGAGGGTTTCCATGGTTACCAGGATGTCTTCTCTGAGTGTCGTGTGTCTGTGTGTGTGTGTTCAAGGCCGTGGGAGGGAGTTCCCATGACCGTCTCTTCCATCCAGTCTGTGTTTGCTTTCGTCGTGCACCTCGCTCTCCGACCGGCGGCCCGTCAGGTGTGATGAGCTCGTCTATATTGCAGAGCAGAAAGCACAAGGCCAGCACAACACGATCCCTCCGGCTTCTGTGCGTCTGCCAGTTTGACTGAGCGGCCCCGCTGGTCGATCCGGTCGCCTGTAATCAATGCTCAAGCAGCGAAATGTTGCTGTGTGAAAACCCTAAAAAAAAAAAATTCATGTGCTTGGTTATTTCTGGTCCGAGCGGTTGTCTGCGGGTCTGCATTGCAGTCGACGTGCAGATCGGTGGATGTGGGCTATTTCTGCCAATGGGCTGCTTTCCGATTGCTCGCCTTGTTTGAATCTGCAGGGTTTGGCTGTGCAGCTTCGCATGCGTCCCATGATGCAGCAGCAATCACAGTCGGTGTCCCCCGACTGTGTTTACAGTGC
Source organism: Taurulus bubalis (assembly GCF_910589615.1). Lineage (NCBI taxonomy): Eukaryota > Metazoa > Chordata > Actinopteri > Perciformes > Cottidae > Taurulus > Taurulus bubalis. The sequence continues at coordinate 22,712,626 of NC_136595.1, read as the reverse complement.
AGTTTGTGCTCAGAGTCCAGTTGGGGTGAGACGTAGAGACAGTAGTGACTTTATCTTTGTAGTTGTTCTTCTTTCTTTCGTTTCTTATCTCTTATTCTCACTCTGATGCTCACGCTGAAGTGCTGTGTGAATCCCTGCACTGTTTTCCCATCAGACAGAATGCATCTGTTTCCCATCTCCTCCGGAGATAAAATGGTTTCTGATGGCATCTCTGCAGGCCTCCTCCTTGTTAATGACAACTCCACTGTTGGTCTGAAATGGAGCGTTCAGCCGTCAGTAAAAGCCCAAACATTTGCTATAAAGACGAGCGATAGGGGAAACTAAAATGACAACACATAACCTGCCGTCTTGGGTTTTAATATTGAGTACAGGTGGGTGTACCGTTCAAATCATTCCTGCTTCGCATATATTTTTATTCTTCCGATTTGTGCACAAACATTACTTTGTGACATTTAATGTGCAACATTTGTTCGTTCCAGTTGCTTTTCTATGTGGGATCAGTCTTTTACTTTAGTAGAAAACACAACATGCCACTGCAGGAGCTAAATATGTAGAGTTTTGATTTTGCTTGACGCCTTAATATTGGTGTGACAGCTTTCTTTTTTTTTTGTATCAAACTGCAGAAAATGGTGAAAAGGGCCCAAACCTAAAGTTGACACAAGAAATATCTTGCTTTGTCCGACCTAAACCGTCATAAAAATATATTCAGTTTCCAGTGATATAAAGAGTAACCCCACATTTGAGCAGCTGGAAAAAGTGAACGTTTGGCATCTTTGCGTGAAAAAATATCATAAACAATTAACAAAACATTTGCAGAATAGTTTTTGCTCATTAATCAATTAATCTGCAAATTTCCTCAATTTACTATTTAAAAAAAACACATTTGAGTGGGGACCTAGCCAATGTTTGATGTTTATCGCTTAAAAAATTACTGCGTGACTTGATGAACCGTTATAAAAATAAGTCCTGATTTGATAGTTGCTGATTAATTGTCTGTCTGCCGACTAATTGAGACATTTTGGGCGTGCTGGAACTACAAACCAGCAGAGTTTGTTCGGTCTCATTTAATGCATAACCGTTGTGTGCTACCTCACCTCAACCCTGTTTTGTGATCATTATTTCGTTTGCATAGGAGATGCATATCAATATTCTGGTAATGACTTCGCTCCCATCACCCGGTACAGCTGCTGTCAGCAGGTTGTGAATCACAACAACCTCATGTCCGGTGCCATTGCTCTCTGTTGAATAGTCCTTTTTTTTTTTTTTTTTTAATAAAAGGTTTCCGGCACTGTGTGCATGTGTCACAGCGCCGGCTGACGGACGAGGAGAATCCCTGGTTTGCACGTGAAAAGAACAGCGTTGCCGCGGTGCCACGCCGGCCTCGTCTGCCTGGTGGAGGAAACGTCTCAATGCCTTCCATTCGCACACAGACTGACATCCGAGAAGTATCCCGCAGCACGCTCGCCAATTACATTAGATTGATATTTATTTTCCCTCGGCTGTGATTTCTAATTAATATTAATGGTATTCTTTTTTTTTGTTGTTTTGCCGGCGGTGGGTTGGGTTGTTAGCCATTCAGATGGCTTTGGATGAGAACATAAGCATGTTTGACCTTGTGGAGGCCTCGGCTCTATCAGCCGTGTGCAGCAAGCGGTCTGTTGGTAAATGTGATGAACGAGCACTTACTCATGCTCAACTTGCATCAGAATAAAAAAAAACCCAGCAATGATGGTTTAAAAAAAAAAAAAGAAAGAAAAGAAACACAAAACCTTTTTATAGGTTCTGTGTTATAATGGTGAGAAGCAGTTCTTTTTATTTTGGGGGAACTGCAGCCAGGCCAGAAATATATGCTTTCTTACAGAACAGACTAACTGTGAAGTCCTAAAATACACCTGTTTTATAGATCTTAAAAATAGAACGAGATCTCAAATCAAAGGTTAGGCCAAAAACTTTGCTAAGTGCACGTTCGAAAAGCCAAACGTGGACCCTGAAAGCGGCTTTAATGACCCACCTGATGCTCCGGCTTTCTTCTCTTTCTGACTTTGTTGTGTTTCGCGGCGACGCAGCGGGAAGCCACAATCTCGCTAAAGCATTTCGTCAGTTGCATTCTCCACCCCTTTTGATGCTGCTCTTCACCCACCAGCCACCTCAGGCCCTGACCTGCTTTTACCTCCGTCCCAAACTGGGTGCAGCAGAACGGAGTCGCGTCGGGAGGGAATACAAAAGGCGCGACTACTTGATTTCTGCTCTTTCTGGGGAATCCGTCTCGCTCTTGCGAAGCAAGAATAGCACAAGCGCCAGCCCAGCAAACGGGCCTCGGGGGAGACATTCTATCCTGGAGCCTGGCCTTGTACGAGGTGAAACAATCGGTTTGGTTCTACCTGGACCACCTTTCTGCTTTCCCTCCCCTTTGTTTGGTCTCTCGCTCTGCCTCTCCGTCTCCCTCTCCATAAGCTCAAAGAAATAGTAAGAGCCATGCAGACTTCTCGATTTCAGCTCAACTGGTTTTTATGGGCCTGGAGTAAAAACATAGGCCTCTTGCCAATGTGAATGTATGTAACAACTCGTCTTAAACCTGCTCTTATTTCTCTACCAGCACATGCCTGAGCTATGCGCAACGTGCCTCTCATTGTCAGTCACGCGGCCCGGCTACAGTTTCACCCAACAGAACAGAGGAGCTCCTGTATCTACCTTCTTCTCCCCCCACCCCTCCCCAATCTGTGTCTACGCCCAACCCTCCCTCTTTGACCACTTATCACGCTCATTACAACAGTAAGGAAGAGGAAAGAAACGCTGCTTGTTGCTGCACAACAACAACAACAACAGCAGACAGACACAGAGAGAGAGATGTACACTTAAAGCAGCAGCACACCACTCAGGAGAAGCCTTTACTGTCCACCAGCCAGTGTGTGTGTCTGTGTGTGTGTGTTGGCATGGCTTCCCAGGCTTGTCAGACTGATGGAGTGCTTAAACTAGGACAAGAGGAGAGGTGCAGCATTTGCTGCCTGGCTTGAGTAAATATTATGGCGCGTTGGCCCAGGAGTTGTACTGAGACTCTGCTCTGTCACAGAGAGGTAAAGACTCACTCGACACACTGCAGCACACGGATGCTCGTCATGCACGTCATGTAGTTTTTTTTTTTTTTTTTTTCTTTTTCGTTTGGAGCAAACTTTGTAGGTTATTCCTTCGGGGGAAGTGTCTCAGGCTGGGCGACATGCACATTGAGGTGATCTACAATTATCAGTGGTCGTATATATTCGGCTACTGACATCTAGACATGGCGCAGGAGGGGAAAGTACAAGTGTAAACAATAAAATTAATAATGGCTGGATTCCATTTGGCTGCTTCAGTTTCAGGGTCCTGGTCCGTCGGTCCTCGTTGGCTCCCTTCACTGTCGTGGCTTACTGGGATGGAACAGAGCCATCGCTAATGTTACACAAAGTAACGTTCTTTTCCTACAGAGTCAAGCCAAAAAAATCGAAGTTTCAGATTTTAATTTGCCGTCATTCCCGTCTGGTTATTTTATTCATAGTTTTTCTTTAAAGCTACTACAAAGAACTTTCATTTCGAGTTGATTTCGGCAGTCCTTGTGGACAAAAGCGGTAGTGTTTCCGAGCACCAGTGGCTCATTTGACTAGAGCAGGATCTGACGGTCTGCTACCTGCAGTCTTGGTTCAGGTTCTCCCGTGCCTCCCTTCCCTCCAGCGGGCCACAGCAGCTGGGTCTGGTCGCTGGAGTCTGAGCTGAAGGAGTTTCTGGTAAACCTGCATGTCGTAAATGATTTTGTCTGATTTCTCCAGGAATCTGACCCGATGACCGGCATTAATGGCCAATATTCCCACTGATGGTCTTGTTTGTTTCTATAAGTCACGTTGAGGCATCAGTATTTAAATGAGACCGGTTTAAAGTTACTTGTAGTTACTAGTTAAAACAAGTAATATATCATGATATATATTGATATCATGACATAAAATAACAGACTGTAATAGAGGTTTCTATCTATATTATTCATCCTATGTTGCCGTCATTCCAAACCACGAAATTGAGATAATAAGCAGAAGCAACACAAACATTTTTTTATCATCCAGACAGTAACTTTATATGGCAATATTGATTTATTAAAGTGATATGAAACGTAAAGTGGTATCTACCTCTGTATTATCGACTTGGCGGTTTATGTTTCATCGTATTTCTTCAGCGGCCTTTTCAAGCGGCGAGTCACCGCTCGACTCACGCCCACGAGCATCATAAAAGCATTAGACATTTTTTTTACGAGATGAAACATTAAACTCAAAGGGAGGAGGACGAGCGGCGTCAAGATGTGTGTGTGTGTGGCTTGCTTTCCGACATTTCGGCTGGAGGAAACGCCGCTCCACGACCAGAACATCGCAACGCTCGGACCGGCGAGCACGGAGCCGACGAAGCGGAGCGCCAGTCCCATGCCCGGCTACAGGTGGGACGCTCGCCCTGTGGCTTTGACCCCCCCCCCCCGCCCCATGCTTTCAAATCTCCTCGCCTTACCAGGAAGTTGAATCACAGCCAGCCACTCCTGTTTACAGTAGACATGTGGGAACTGATAAAGCCACAAGGCAATCAGATCCATTAATAATGATAACCTGTTACGTTTGAGTTCTTTCTCTTTTGCTTTCGCCCAGCCAGTTTTTCAGGCTCTGTGGCGGCGGCGCTCTCCGCTCCGCCTCTGGCACAACCCTGTGTTTGAGAAACTGCACACTGCTCAGCCTGTGTGCACGGCTTGTGTTTATGCAAGCGTGTGCACGGTCGCTCTTCCCCCAACAGTCCTTTTTGAGTTCCCCCTTTGACAAACTGACTTGTAGAGAAGGCCCATTCACACGGCTGGGAATAGGTCAACGCCCACCTCGACGGTATGCAGGCATGGGCAAGCCTGTGTGTTTGCCAAATCATACTCATTTTAAGGACTTGGTCACTTGCCACGTGCTATCCCTTTTTGGCCTTCTCTTGCGTTTCACAGTAGTAGGAGCCCTTTTTGCGTTGGCCGAGACTTAACGTTATCGTTGAGGCGCTTTTTAGGATCGCTTACCGGGCGAATACGCTCGGGCCAAATCTGTAAGTTTAGCTCTGAATGCCGCCTGCAAGCGGACATCGTGGCATTATTTCTATCTCTAAATTAGGCTACTGCGTTGCTTTGGCGAGCTGCGAGTTGCGTGGATCCTGAGGTGGTTGTGTGCCAGTTGGTATTAAGCACTCTTATCCCCTTCAGACGATGTGATGTTTATCAGATCATGTTGGCTCAGCTTGTGTGTGTGTGAGAGAGGCAGCAGGAGCGAGCGATAGTTGGTTGGTGTGAGGGTCTTAGCTGACTCACCAGACTAAGCCTGTCCCATTGACACACTTCAGCGTCTGCAGGAGTAGGCGAGCCTGAGAGCAGCTCAGCCGTCCTGTGGGTTAAATCAACACTGTGCAACGCCCCGCTTGTGGTCTCGCATGTGGCAGCGAGCGGCTCCTCGGGGAGAGCTCGGGGCGGACTGAAAGTGTATGCATTTATGTCATTGTAAGAGATGCAAAAGAGTCTCGTATGCCTCGACCTCGATAGTTTTCCTTTTTATTGCAGTTGTTTCCCGGCCCCTTTTTTTTTTGCATGCGTGCGATCGCTTGATACAAAGTGTCTATTTGGAGCATATTGTGTGGAGAGTTCAATCAAAAAGTAATTTTCCTCTCTCTGGCTGTTCTCATTTGAAGAATTTTCAGAGGATTGATGAAGCAGACTCTATTTGATAATACAACAAGCCAAATCCGGCAAAAGTCTGAAAAGTAAACACAAGTTTGTGGAGCGAAAGATACTTTTTTAAATTTTATTCCTACCCTGGTAATCACTGTGTCACCCTCGAGGATGGGGAATAATTGCTTTCGGGCTGCTTTAGGACAATAAATGTGCTTTTGACACAACAAAATCAGAACAAAATCATTCAAAAAAGTTTCTTTTAATGATTGGATGGTATTGAAAGTGCTTTATTTTGAAATGTACAGCGTCTTTCATCAAGCCAAGCGCCCTATAAAAATCCTCCAAGGACAGTTGAGGATAATATTGTACAAAGACCATCAGTAATAAAAGAAGTTGTTCCTGAGTGTCTCCCTTGAATTTGAACACATGAGTGATTTGCGTGTCGCTGAGTCAGCCCTCCATCATCGGCCTTATTACAGGCCACCGTTATTTATTTCTAGCTGTATTTGGCTTTGTAATAGTCGCCCTACTAGCTTGTAGCTTATGCGTATAACCCAAGTAATAGCAGCTTGGCTTCCAGATTCCCGCAGCCTAGCATTATCCCTGCACACAACAATGGCTCCGGGACTGCTGGGTCTATTTTTAGCCTGCTCCTACTCGCAATTTGATGTTTCAATACACACAAATCAAAGCCCTTCAAACAGATGCTGCCCACTCACTTGAGACCCTTTTGAAAGTAAAAAAAAAAATCTATCAAGGCTGCTCAAATGTCTCAGTGCACTTCCTTCAGTGGTTTCAGAAGGGAGTCTCTGTGCTTTGCTAATCACTAATACACTAATAGAACCAATCCCGCGGCAGAGTTTCCGGGTATACACCTCGTCCTCCTCCGTGCAGAATCCTCATCAGGAGACCGATTACAACGGATAAGATTATTATTGAAACTTTTGTCGCCAGTGTCTCTGTCTCTTTGTCTCTCTGTGTGTGTGAGCCATAGTTGAGTTGTGCCGTAGTCGTAGTAAGAGGTTTCCCAGGCTGCCCTGAACAGCCTGATAAGCTGCTCTCTAGACCGGGACGCACAGGCCTCAGGTGACAGCACACACAACCAGAGCGTACGTATGTGTGTGTGTGAGAGAGACAGAGAGAGAGAGACAGAGAGAGAGACAGAGTCTTGATTCGCTCTCCCACGGTAAAGCCTCCTCTCACCCACGGGCCCTTTTGAGAAATGCATGTGTAAGCTCTGCTCGAGCTCCAGAGATGAATGTCATTTTACCTGGAGAGTTGAGAAAGAGATTCACATACAAATTCCCTCATCCTCTACTGAACACACACACACACACACACACACACACACGGATGGTTTATTTACACAGGAGACTTGTATTTATAGTTTTGATTATGACATTGTACTCCATAGCGCTGCCACTTTTAAAATGAAAATCCAATTTGAACAAATTCAAATTTAACGCAGCCCACATCACTGAATCCTAAACTATACGCTTTGATGTGGTGTCGGTTTCTTCCCATCTGTGATAAACATGAGAACGCCATTGCCTAGTTTACTGAAATAGCTGGAGCTAGTAATAAGTAATAAGAGCTTGCTTTGCTGAAATGTCAAATATATATAAGGCATTGTCTCAATTATAGTTTCTCTCCCAGAAATCAAGGACAAATAAATGTTTCTTATAAAATGTCATGCTCAGTATTGAGTTCATGGTAACAATTCTTTCAGAAAATCTATTTAAGGAATATATATAATAAATGTGCTGTGATATATCGGGTATCAGACTTTTAATGATTCCAAGTATTATCAGCCGTATCGGCCTCAAAACGTTTTGTTTGTTTTATTTATAAGCCAGCAGAGCATGAAATACATCATGAGTATGAGTCAGCGTCTGCTTCACTCTCACACTGGGGATTTTAGTTTTGGACAGATCATCACAGATTGAATATTTAATTATTTTCACACGTTGAAATAGTAGTTTTGAGTTTCCTATAAAAAAAAAAGTGACTCATCTGGGAACGTAGTGAAAGAGAAAGCCGGCCATGTTTTGCTGAACTGGAATGATCCTGTAACACACCTGTGTGTCGTGTCCAGAGGGATGGAGGCCGGAGGAAACACCGGCGGCCTCCTGTCGACTTCAAACGCTCTGAGGATCGCTGAAGGAGGGAGGCGGTGCAGGCGGCGCTCTTTTGAAGCTCTGTGCCCGTCTTTCTCTCCGGGCGGCCTCTTTCTATCCCGCCTGTTTTTTTTCTCCATCTTTTCCGTCACCCCTGTGCCCCTTCATCTCAACCCTCCTCCCTCTCACTTTGTCTTTTCTGCCGCTCCAAAAGAAAAAAGCCTCTTCAGCCCCCTCAGCTCTCCTCCTCTTCCTCCTCTCACTAATGTACCGAAGCTGCAGATTTCGTTTTAGTGATGGGTAATCATTGGCTTGTGTGTGTGTGTGTGTGTGTGTGTGTGTGTGTGTGTGTGTGGCAGCCGTCAGACGGGCTCTGTCAATGACAGCATATGGTGTGTGTGTGTGTGTGAGTGGCACGGAGACGCTCTGTAACGTAATGTGTGTGTGATTGACTGACCGTGACGTGTCGGCGGTCTTCTCTTTCCTCTTTTATTTTTGGGTAAAAATGATGAGTCACGTTTTTTTTTTCCCTCCAGTTGAATCAATTTGCACATTTGTTTGTGATGTTGATGGTTTAGTCGACCTTTTGCACCTCAAGGTCAATCTATTTAATTTGCTTCGCCATCGTCTCGAAAAGAGAATCCTTTAACGGCAATATTTAAATATCACCAATAATTAATTGATTTATTTTGGGGTGCACGTTTTGGTTGACCAACTGCTCAAAATGGTTTACGGCAACCCGACAACTGCCGAGCCCGAGTTGAGTTGATTTTATTCTCACCCTCGAGACGATAACAGGGAGCTGTTTGGTTGACGGACACTTCAATAATGTTGAGATTATTAGTTGACTGACAGACAACAGTTTCATTTTACTTGTTGTGTGAAAGCTGCAGTGATAAAATGACTACTTGTAATATGAAAGGATAAAAGGTGTTGCTTGCGGTGCTGCAATTGCCTCTCAGCTATGGAGCAGTTTGGCATCTTTTAGCTCATTGTTTTAGTTTTTCTGGCATGCACCACTTTTTTTTTTTTTTTGCTTCATTCTTAACTCGTCTCTAGCCAAAGCAGGCAGCTATTTTAAGTCGAGCAAGCTGCTATAAACCCACTGTACACTGCCTTCCCGGCACCACACAGCAGACAGACAGAGTTAGAGACTAGCTGGTGAATATAATGAAGCATTTAGCAGCTAATGAGTCAGATATTTCCCTGAGGAGTTGATGGAGATCAAAACAGAGCTGTGAGGAGAGTGAATATTGCTCCGTGTCTGCCGGATGTCTAAATAGTCGACTGCTTGCCTCCACATTCGCCATTATTATTGATTACCTAATATGAAGTATTTCCTCACGTAAAAAAAATACGAAATCATTTCAGGGTTTTGTTTCTATTATATTGAACAGTTGAATCCCTCTTCCCTTTTCAGGAGTAGTGAAACAGTTCTGCTTGTTTTTTTTGTTTTTGTTTTCTTGTGATGGGAATGATTCCTTATGATTTAGAAATCCAACAGCAATCCATTTATTAATCCAAAAAGAATCATCAATGGCGTTATATAATGCAATATCTTAATCTAATATGAATATAATCAAAATGTTAATTCATTTGCAGCTTCAAACCAGATTGTCTTGTTGATTCACCCGCTCCACATGTAACGGCTGTGGCTATGTTTAGCCCGACCAGAAATAATCTGCATCCCTCTCGTGTAAATGCTCAATTCACTCTTCTCCAGATTTAATATTATAACTCAACCCACATTTGTGCCTCTGAACACCAGGTGTGAAATAAACACTTCTGTGAAGCGGAAGGGAAAAACGTGTTTCCTGACTCGACGTCTCCGGGAACCTTTTTTTTTTTCTAAATAAATAAGTGTGCCGTTTTATAGCACCCTGCTCCAAGGTGTCCTCTTTTTGAAGGGGGACGCAAATCCAAAAAAAAGCTGGAAGAAAAACACCGCATGAAGTGTTCCACAGTGGCTGGCGCTGGTTGTTTTTTGAAATAAAGAAGAAGAGGCGAGTTGAGTGACAGCCGCTGTCGCTGAACAAACAGCTTTTTGATGTCTGTGAAAGAACGTTGTGAAAAGAAAGCAGCAGCTCATCTCATGATGTTTGTCTCCGTCCTTGTCCAGGTGAGAGTGAGATGAGGAGAGGCTTCAGAGTGTGAAGGCCATGGGCTGCACCTCGGCCAAGCAGGTGTCGGCCGTGCCCAACGATGAGGAGGGACGCGGCAAGGCCTACAGCAACGGAGACCTCTTCACTGGTTAGTACACACACACACACTAACACACACACACAGGGAGAGGGAGTTGTCAATAAAAGCTTCACCATTTCACTCCAGTTAATTACTCAACGTGGCCCCGTTTGCCCTCACAATATATTATCTTTTGTTATAGAGCGTTGAGTTCTCCATTTCAGACAATAACTGTCAACGTGGCGGTTTTATTGGCGCTATCCATGTTGACCGTTCACGTCAGGGAGGGGAAGTTGGTGGGCGGCGTTAGCCGTGTGCTCGCGCTGCAGTTTTCTGGACAATCTTAATCTTTTAGTCTTTGGAGAGGAATGGAAAGTGAGAGTGGAGTAACCACTGAGCTTCCATTAAGGATGAAGCCATGAATCGATGAGTCCAGTGGTTTCCAACTAAGAGGGGTCAAAGGAACGCCAGATGAGCGCGAGCATGGCTGCCCTTCATGTTTATCTGAAAGGCCAGGGTTGGTCATCTTCTTCTAAAAGACACTTTGTTTCGTTTGTTGGAATTAATTTGTACATCCCGAGAGCAATCAATAAAACAAATGCACTGACAATAAAACTAAAATTGGAGAAAAAAAATCCGCTATCTGTGGTTGTCGCAGGACTGTAATAAAACCGTCCAATCATTTCAGGGTTAGGTGACCTCTGACAAGGAATCCCAATCAGGCACTGCTTCAAAAACAGGTGGGGAACCTCAGGGTTATTCAATGGACTTTATAGACTTGATTAATGAGAAAAAAAATCAACGGATTAATCTGTAACGAATATGATTGTCAGGGGCCGCTCTAATAATAGCTCGCAGGCTGTTGTGCAACGAGGGACAGAAATGAAAGTGAAGGCCAGAGACGGAGAGAGATGATGGGTTGGTGAGGGGGGATTAACAGCGATTAAGAATTAGGAGCAACACTCTGGTATGGATGCACGCGGGCGGATGGACGTGGCAGATGACGATCCGCAGGAGGTGCCCTCTCTCCGTCATCCCTCCCTCCCTCTGACCCTTCTCTCTCTCACCCTCTCCCGGCGACCTCTCTTTGACTCTCTCTCTCTCTCCTCGGCACGTTCCCCTCGTCCGCCTTCCCCCTCCTGTGATCTCTCTCCGCTCTCGAGTCTTGTTTCCCTCCTCGTCTTTTAAGGAGCAACAGAACGAGGCGGGAGATGGGAGGGAGAGATGGAAGGAGTGGAGGGCTTTTTTTTTTTTTTTTTTTCCTTGAGAGAGGAAGGGAGAATGACGTGTGTTGACGCCGCTGCTCTTCTCTTTTTTCGTTCTCTGAAACCTTCTCCGTCTCGGTCAGATCGCCTCTTCCCTTCCATGCTCAAGGCCTCGTTCTTCCCTTCCTCTTTCTCTCTGTCTCTCTCTATTTTTGGGTCTCTGCACAGCCTCTTCCTCCTCCCTCTCTTCCTGCCTTCATCCCCCGGTGCTTCTTCTCTCCCCGGCTCTTTTCCTCTCTTCCTCTGGCACAACATTGGGTCAGAGCCTTTTGTCCTTTCACCTCTCCTCCTCTTTCCTCCCATCCTATCCCCCAGTGTCACTGTCACTTGGTTAAAGGGGACTCCAGCGTGTCAGTGGCTGGGCCAGACTACTGTTTGAGCGTGTGTGTGTGTGTGTGTGTGTGTGTGTGTGTGTGTGTGTGTGGAGGTGGAAAACAGAAGTGACCTGGATAGTGTGGATTATCCCAGCCCCAATAACACCCTTTCTTCACGCCCCCTTTTTTCTTCATCTCATCTTCATCCAGTCTTATCTCTGATTCTTCTTCACTTCTAAATTTGACCTCCTCTTCCTCTGCAGTATTTCAGTCATCGTCACGAACTGTGTAGTCACTCTTTCCTACTAAACTCGCTGCCCTCTCCAACCCCGGCAGAGCTGCTTCGCTGCGTCCGGTGTACTTCTCATGATCGAGGCAGAAAAGATTGGTTGGTTTTGGTCAGTCAGTTGCCGCCTATATACACACACACACACACACACACACACACATAAATCCACCCCCTGTAGGCCGCGTGTCAGCAGGTGTCCATCTGTTTGTGTTCATGTATGTTTTTGTGTTGCATATCGGCGTATTAAGTGAGACGGTGAGCCCTCATCTTACTCGCACTGATCCGCCTCCAACAGATTGTCTGCCAGTCAGTCTGTCCGTGTGTGTGTGTGTGTGTGTGTGTCCCAGATATTCTGACTGCCAGTCTGTCAGGCTCCAGCCACTAGCCCCCCCCCTCCAATAACGCCCCCCCTCCCCATCTCTCGCACAATAACCGGAAAAGGCTGAGCTCCATTACACAAACACTGGAGGACGCCGAGGGAAAACAGCAACACCCTTCACAACATCGTGCTATTGATGTCTGCGATAATCACAGTCGAGGAGGCGAGATTAGAGTGGAGATTGCGCATGTGGGACTGCATGTGTGTGTGTGTGTGATTGCGAAAGTGGCACCCTGGCCTGTATACGCGGCGTGGTGGCGTGCAGATTGCCCCGCTTCCTTTTTTAAAGGGCTTGTGTTGTTTTGAGGCGGTGGAGCAGCTGAGCGGCTCGAGGCTCCGTCCTCCCGATGCTGCCGTCCCTCTGAAACGCTAACGTCTGACTGAGTCCAAAACAGCTGCGAAAAGAACCAATGCTGTGTGTGTGTTTTTGTTTTTTTTTAAACTCCCAGGGGAATAAAACGGGATGTCTCTGATTTTTGTTTTATTAGTGCATCAAAGAAATGCTGTCACTTCAATCACACTGAGCTTTCTTCATCAAACCGCTAAGTGATATCCCCACATAGCGCCGTCAAGGAGAGCAGCTACATCCTTGAATGTTTTGTTGTTGTGTCGAACACATTTCAGAGAATTCCCTCCTCTTGCTCAGCACAAAACCCAGTTCCTATGTGCAGAAACATTTCCTCTTTACGGCAGTACTCCGAAAGCACTGCTTGGCTCTCCCAGTGGAGCTGCTTAGTGGTTTTGCTGTGGTCGCATTGGGAAACTTCCAGGTGTGATTGTGAAGCAGGGCGGTCCTGGAAAAGAACATCCATGCTCGGTGAATTAACTCCTGTTGTGGAATAAAGGTCAGATGTATGCACCAGATACTGGAAGTGGGATTGAGAACAAACATGCACCCGTTTTTAGTCAAAGGAGAGGACTGGAAGTATTTCTAGATATTACAGTTTGTACCACCACATACACACATGTACACACAGCTACTGTCCAGTACATTACACATGCAGTCTTAATATAAATGTGAGTCAACACATCTATAATTTGCAGTGCATATACACGTGTGTGTGTGTGTATATTTTTAATTCATTCACTTTGACTGGAGCTGGTACAAGTTGTGGTGAACCTGGAATATGAAGTAGATCTACTTCTGTGTACTGGCCTTATTCACATAATCTGATCCTTTTGCAGTGTATTTGTTTTAATTTGTGATCTGGTCTGTGGCTTGTTAAGGTTCACCCATGCAATCAGAATATCTACATGATGGGTCTTGATCTGTTTTTATGACATTTTAGCAATCCCCAAATGTTTGCACAATCCCAGTCTTTCTTCTGGCATTAGATTTGACTGATTCCCCTTATTGCAATTATTTTCGGATCCCTCAAATTGCTTTCAGCATTTTAGAGCATCACCATGTGACAATATCCGCCTGATGCAATCAGTAAAACCAATCCATCTCACCATAGTCTACTACCGAATCCAGCAGCTCACTGATTTCAGCAGCATTAGGCTAATGAGAAAGAGATGTTGCTTGTTCGTGGAGCTGTTTGTTCATACAGGAAACATAATAATCTTTTATATTATGGGGCTGAGGAAAAGGAATCTGCTGGTGAAAGATGTGTAAATATTGTGACAGATGGAACCAGAATGTATAATCTGATTATTTATTTAATTGTGTAGCAAATTCAATTTCGGTGTTTTCCTATTTGTTTACAAATCAGAACAGACTTCTGGAAATATTCTGCATGTGCTTTTTATTCCCGCCAGCAAAAGCTGTGGCATTAATATCTCCTCGAGAACATAATGCACAGTATTTTCATATTTCTTTCTAAATTGATTCCCCCATTGTATGGTGTGTGTGTGTGTGTGTGTGTGTGTGTGTGTGTGTGTGTGTGTGTGTGTGTGTGTGTGTGTGTGTGTGTGTGTGTGTGTGTGTGTGTGTGTGTGTGTGTGTGTGTGTGTGTGTGTGTGTGTGTGTTCGAGACGAGACTTTGTGTTCAGGTGTAAATGTCATGGCCTGGAGCCAGAGTGGCGAAGAGGGAGGATGCACAGCGGGAAGGACAGAGTGACATCGCCACAGGGACACACACACACACACACACACACACACTCCAACAAGACTATTTAAATGAGTCACACCCATGCAAAACGCAGCACTTGCACGAAAATGACAAACGTGCTGATTCAAAGACACAGCCCCCGTCTGAAATAGAAACACCCGTGTGCACGTGCACGCTCCCCCGTGCACACGCAAAGTGAGTGTTTGTACCTTAAGGTCAGCGCAGAGCGCCCGGTCTCTAATCAGAGATGAGAAAGATGTCCACATCACAAAATCACGGCCTCTGAAAATAGTTCTTGCCTTTCATCTTCCCCACTCCGACGGTCCCCCCCCCATCCCCCCCCTTTCCCCATCCCCCCCCCTTTCCCCTTCCCCCTCTGTCCCAAAGCGAGCCCGGCCGGCATCGGCGTGACGAAACACCCTTGTCGTTTCTTGTGACGATGACTGCCGCACACACACACACACACACACACACACACACACACACACACTCTATACTCACACAGCATGACCAGTTTTTGCTCTTATCTGAACGGAAGCACAGTCTGTGATGTGATGAGTCTTGATTGGCGTAAGCTGGGTCACTTTGATCTGTGTATACCCGTCACATTAAGCTCAGTGACTCTCCAGTAACAGGCTGCAGCTCACCCAAATTATAAAATCACATTTTCTCTCAATTCGCTGCTCGAAAACGTCCATTTAGATTTATTTGCGTGGCCCCGGAGCGGAAGCTAATTTTACCCCTTCATCTGTATTCACCTTAAGGTGCAGATTATATAGTTTGAAATGCATGTGGCTCGCTCCTGTAATGTGCACGAGAGCAGAGGAAATGGCCCTTAATTTTGTTTCCTTCTGCAGCGCCGTATGTGCTGCATGTTTACAGAGCAGATCTTAGTTGGGTGATCCTGTGTAGTGTTATAAAACCGTTTTGTGCGTGTGTGTGTCAGCATGTTCAGACAGGAGCCGACATGTTTACATTCCTGTTGCAAACAGAACAGCAGAAGAGTAGTCGCCGTTTGTCCCTCCACCCCCCTTCATCCCTCCTTCTCTTTCTCTCCAATCTGCCAGCTTCCCTCCTTCTTTCTCTTTCGCTTCCTTCGAAAATTATTTCTCGTCAGCAGCGTTTATCTGACGAGCGCAGGACGCGTTTGGCTCCACGGTGACGCACGTGTCTGATGTAGGAACGCAGGTGATTGTGCACACGGGTGATCCAGGTGCTGTGGTGGGCGGCTGTGAGCGGGTTGGACCCCTCAGCCGGGTACAAAGTGGCACAGACACGCGGATCAACAGAAAGATAGGCGAGGGAGGGCAAAAATACAAACTGTGCAACTGATAAGGGCGATGGGTGGGAGTGTTGTGTGTGTGTGTGTGTATATATGTGTGTGTGTGTGTGTGTGTCAGACTCTCGGCTGCTTTATCAGTCCAACAAGCAGTAGTCAGCAGAAATGTGTGCTTCAGTGGCTCTGCTCAAGGTCAGGTGGGCTCTGGTCTTCAGTAAAGTGCTGTATGTCGAGTTTTTAATGTCATATCGTGTTACATCACTGTCAAATCTATTGTCAGGCCGGGCACAAATATTACTATGATATCGATATCAATATCGTGATATGAGACTAGATGTCATCTTAGATTTTGAATGTTTTAATATGGCTTAAGTGTTGTCTTCTCTTATGGGAGTCGTAAAAGTCCCATAACAGCGAAGTGTTAGTGATGAAATCCACATTACTGATGATTATTTATACAAACCCTCATTGTGTAAATATTTTCAAACAAAAAGGCCTTTGTCCCTATTTAGTATAGTATGCATTATATTTAGTATCGTATGCATTATATTAACTGATGAGGATATTCATACAATTATTAATTCTAATTGAGTCAACTAAAGAATGTCAATTATAATATATACTAAGCAATAGTGAATGAGGCTGTGATATTGAAAACGGTTTTAGTTGATATTGGTAAATAATGTTCTCCTTATTTATATAGTCTATTTATGGTAAATTGTGGAATTTGCTCGACTTCTATGACCAACAGTTCAAAACGTATTCAGTTTACAAATGCAAAAATCAAAGAGAAGCAGCAAATGATCCCGACTGAAAAGCTGGAACAAGGGAACGTTTTGTATGTTTTGCTTTGGGGCGATTAATTGATTATCCATATTGAAATGGTTAGAAGCAAACTGGTGGTTCACTGCTGTTGAGTTCAGCAGGCGCTCCAAATAAAACTGGGAATGTGGTAATAATGAATGTACAAATACTTCTATACACATGTATTTCAACATATGCTTTTTAAATCTCATAATCATTTTTAGAAATGTCAATGTATAAATGTTCTATAATGTTGGCTTGCTCATATGTTTGTCCTGATTTAGTGCCGTATAACTAGAGGTTCTGGACTCCTGGGGAGATTGATTTGATGAACGTGTGGTTGTTGATTCTGTGGGATTCAAACAGAGTATTGAACCCTCAGTAAGGTGATTCAGCACATGCAGGTGTATTGCCCTGATTTCTACCTCCTGTGTGTTTTTTTTTTTTTTTTTTGGCTGCGTATTGCCGGTCGTGTGTAGTTTTGAGGAAGCGCTAGCGTTGTCGCCAGGGAGCTTGTCTTAACTGTCTAAGCTGTCCATGTAGCCTAGAAGCTGTCTGACTGATCTTTAATCCCCTCCAGCTCTCTCCTCCTTATCTGTTTTGTCCTCCGTCCCCTCTCTTACTTCACATGGACGTGTATTCCCTCTCGCTCTATTCTTTTTTCCGCTTCCCTCAGAGGAGATGCTGCAGCTTAAATGGAAAAGAGATGACTAGTTTCCTCCTACTTGAACCTCCGCTGTCATGTCCACTTTTGCAAACACTGTATCAGATTGCATTTATCAGATTACCATGAACAAATTACAACTAAAATCAATGGTGTAGTCGTCGGTAATGTTGAAATAATGCGGTGAGGCCGATATGGCACGGTTCAATCATTTTAGCCTTTCAAATCGTATCCACCAGGATGAATGAGCCAAACCTGGTCAGTGTTTCTTCTCTGGAAGATGTCCTATAAATACATGTTGTTTGTTTCCCTCCTCCCTCTCTCTCTTTCCCTCCTCTAATCATGCCCCCCCCTCTCTCTTTCCAAACCACCTTCTCCTCAGATGAATACAAGATGAAGGGAGTGGAGGAGGTGAAGTACATGAGAGGGGAGGAAAACCGTGTGAACGCACGCAACCAGGAGAACCTGGTGAGACAGACACACACACACACACACACACACACACACTGACAGCCCGTCATCCTCACACAGACCTTTACCTGACAGTTTATCAACTCGGGCGAACAGGCTGGTGTTTGTGTCCGAAGGCAGCTCCCATCGGCCTGCACATACACACATATTGTCTCTTGCACAGAGAGAAAAATACACAGAGAGGTGCCTCTCACGCAGGTAGAGACAACATGCTGGCATGTGTGGAATGCAGGGGCTGATCGCTTGGTTGGTTTGACTCCTTTTCCTGCAAAACCGGCGGTCTTAAACGGTGGAAAGAAACGTACAATCTTCAGTGAACAAGTCTGTTTTTTATGGGTGGTACTTATAACTTGCTAAATCCGACTATCTGATCCCCAATGCACATTTAACCTCCAATTTGTAAAGCGTGCACATGTTTACACCCTCATCAACACACTAAAGGATTTGTATAGTGTGAGATCCTGTTTGCTCCTTCAGTAAATCAGGTCTTTCTTTGCACATGGAAAGCTTTTTGTTTCTCAAGACAATCCATCCACCTGACATGAGGCTGCTGATTTAAACAGCATCAATAATACACAGGTGTGTCTCAAGCCGATCACAAAAAAAGATAACTCTAAAAGCTGCAGTTTTATCTTGGAATAAACAAACTCAACAGATTGAACTCGGATGATGGTTGGTCAACTCTCATGCGCGTGTGAATTCCTTACCCTCCAGTAATGACAAGTGGTAGAAAACACGTACTGGTCTAACCACATGTTGTGGCTTCACTGGAGGTTACCTGGCTGTGTGAAAATGGGGTTTAGGTCTCCCATAACTCAACTAAACAACATCCCATACCTCCCAGTTTGAAACGAGCCATTTAAAACAATGCATGCAGTTCATAAAATGTGCTTCCTTCACAGTAGAGTGTGTTGTATCACGAGATGCAAGAGAAACACACCTCACGTCTTGTGTGTTTTTTTTTTTTTTATACAAAAAATGGGCTTACAACTGCAGTTATATGTAAAAAGATAATAATAATATTATAAAAATATAAAAGCATCACTTTGGTTTTTGCTCCTATCCTTCATGAGTTGAAATCAAAGATCTACACACAAAAGGCTTATTTCTCAAGTTTCTTGCACTAATTTGTTAAAATCCATGTCAGTGAACACTTCACCTGACAGGTGTGACTTATCGAGATGATTATTACACAGGTGTGCCTGGGGCCGCTCACAACAAAAGGCCACAGCTGTTGTCCGTGAATTGAATGTTCATTTCCCTACCAGAAGCCGTCTCCAATGTCGTTTCTGAGAATTTGGCGGTGCGTCCAAACCGCCCTAGCGACCGCGGGCCGTCACGTCAGCCGAGGTCCTCCGCACCTGCGAGATGGCCCGAGACCCGCCACAAGGACATCTGTGGCAGGCAAGCGTGTATGGCGTTGCTAAATATCAATGCCGTGACGAGATAGCGAGGCCTTCACTGTAGTGCCATTCATCCGCAGCCATCACCCCGTGTTGCAGCATCACAGTGCATCACCCCATGTTGCAAGGATCTGTGCACACGTTCTGGAAGCTGGCGTTCTCATGACTCGTCACCCAAATCGGCGTTCCTTGTTCACATCCAGCAACATCAGCCGTTGAAAGCCACAATTAAAAGAGATGTGACGCACTGTATGAAGCTAATGGTGGTCATGCCAGATAATGACTAATTCTTCGGATTGTGTGCCAGGAATATGTTTTTCTGTAGCCCATGTATGTAAAAAAAATATATAATTCAAGTAGTACACAGTGTAATAATCATGCTGTTTAATCCGCTTCTTTATACGCCACACTGTCAGGTGGATGGATTCTCTTATTAAAGGTGAAGTGTTCTCTAACGGGGGTTTTAAGTGAAATTAGCCTTTTCTGTGCATAGAAAAGGTCTCTGGTCAATTTGTATAAAATGGGAGCAAAAAACAAAAAGTTGCATTTATATTTCTGTTCACTGTATAAATGCAAAAAACAAAAGCAGTGTCACACTGCCGCTAGTTTATATTACGGTAGCTCAGAAAGCGTCCTTTTCTCTGTAACGGGCTGCAACCGCAAGGAGAAGCACCTCTCCGCCTCTGAAGGTTGAAAGTTGTCAGGGTAACCTCCAGCACGGCCACAGCGTGTGGTTCCACCAGTATTTGTTTTCTACCACAAGAAGCAGGTCACAGTGCGTTTATGTGGTTGATGACAGGAGCAGAAAAACTGTCCACAAAGCTAAGAAGGACATGGGAGGTGACCGACCTTCATCGGTTTTATTACACCTACATGCATTATATCTGTGCCTGATGGCCTGTGGCTGCCAGCTGGGTGTGGACATAATTTAATAATGCAGGTCTGATTTGATGCATGGTGTGGCTGTTTGATCTGAACTGTTTGTTTTTTGCCTGTTTTGTCAGCTGATAATGAAAACTAATGGGGTGTGCGTGTGTGTGCATGTGTGTGTGCGTGTGTGTGTGTGTTTGTGTGTGTGTGTGTGTTTGTGTGTGTGTGTTTGCCTTTCAGGAGAAGAGTAATGTGCAGTACAGGGGCAAACAGCAGAAAGAGGTCTCTTCAGCAAACATCAAGTCAAAGTAAGTGGCCAGTAGCAGTCTGTTTGCTGAAATAAATGGCTGGTAAAAAATATGGCTCTTGACCACCAGCATTTTTTAAAGGGTCAGTTCACCCAAATAATAAAACCAACTCATATTTTCTCTTTTACCTCTCGCGGCAGCCATACCCAGCAACATTCTTTTCTTGTCACACTTCGAGGAAGATCATGCACTATGATGGAAAGCACCAGAACAGCTACAGTACTAATAGATGTTGCCATGAGATTGCTTTGCCAGCTCACTGTGAACAGCTTTCAAAAGGAGTTTAGTTCCAATGAAAACTGATACATGTGTTGTAATCCTAGTGTGTTGTAATTTGGCTGAACTGACCCTTTAATAAACTGTTATGACCCACGTCCATTAAGATACAACTTAGAATCCGTATGTGTATATTATTATGTGCAGTAAGTGATATTCGGTGTCTGGTTTTTATAACACTGCCTCTCAGACAACCTCAGACTGTTTGTATATGTAAACATATTAGTTGTTGGTGGCTGCACAGTATTTTGCCTTTGGATTAGCGACTGGGTTAATACTTTATAAAATAATTATTTAAATTCCTCCACAGCCTTTCTCACACTGCTGTGTGTGTGCTGTGTGGGGGGTGTAATGGAAAATTCTCATGATGTATTTGTTGCCTCCCGTCTCCAACTTCCTCTCCCCCCTCCTTCTCGCCTTTCCATTTTTCTTCTCTCTCTCTCTCTCTCTCTCTCTCTCTCTCTCTCTCTGTCTCTCTCTCTCTCTCAGCATTCACACGTCAGAGAGCCAGCAGGAATTTTTCAGGTTGCTGGATGAGAAGATTGAGAAGGTGAGAGTGTGTGTGCATGTGTGTGTGCATGTGCGTTTGGGTTGGTGTAGTAGGGAGCGGTGCACAGACTGGGTCTCTGAGCATTTAAAGAAGCAGCTGGGTCTTACCATTAAAAGAGACAGGCTGTACTACAACAACATCCATTATTCCCTATTGTCGCTCTGCTTACGAGCTCAGCACTCTGCCCCGCTTGTGTGAGGGGGAGGATGGTGATGAGCTCTTACTACTCTTCGTCTGCCACTTCATCTCACCGGTCGTTTCTGACTGAAAATGAGATTATAGTGAAGCTGGATTCAGCTTTGGTGTGATGCATCCCAATGTAGAAACACTCAAAGTACTGTATTTAAAATGTTTCTTATCTAGTTATTATCAGGAATACATATACTAAAAGCTGCTCTATTCCATGTTTTAGTTTTAACTGTGGATTAAATGATTGTATAATGTGAAGGAGGTTTCCCATATTAATGAACACTCCAATAATTATTGCTCGACAAGCGTTTTAGAATCTTTCAGCTAATTGTTTTGGTTTTCTGGCACGCAACTTTTCTGTTCACTTCAGCAAAAAAAGCTGTGATTAACCAACAGTGCACTATCTGCTCAGCACCAAAATGCAGACAGTCAAAGTTAGCGACTAGCTGGGGAACATTGTGGAGCATTTAGCAGCTAAAGAGTCTTTATTTTTCAAGCGTTGGAGGAGACCAAAAACGGAAACAAAATGGCAAGGGAATATTGGACTTCCCAAAATATTGTCCAGAAATGATAATGTTACACTTCACTTGATGTGTGCTGCTACTAGCGATTTATTTTAATCATCAATCATCAATTTCTACGAAATATAAGAAAATAGTGTAAAAAAAAAAAAAGCCCAAGATGACGTTTATATATGAAATAGTTTATTTTGGCCAACAAAAAGATATTCAACTCCTTGCAAGTGAGTTGCAGTTGTTTGGTATTTTTCGAGCATCAAATGAATCATCCAAACAGTTGCAGATTATTTGACGAATTAAATAACTATACCCGTCAGATAAATGTATTGAAGCATTGAAATTTAAAATAATAAATTTGGGGAAAAGTAGAACTTGGGCCACTGTACTTTTTAAATTGCACGTTGTTTCTCTCCACTGGTGATTTGCAGGGTACTGCGGCTGCCTGTGATATAAAGCCTAATTTAAATCGAGACAGCAAGCGCAGTTACTGTATACGAGCTGTCAGGCCGCTCTGGAGAGGAAAGGAAGGAAGTTGAGTTAGCTCTTCGTTATGATGGAAGAAACAAAGCAGCATAACTGCCCACCTGTCAGCACTTAACCACCTCATCCAGCATTTTCTACACCTGCACCTGCAACAAGACTAAATAAATGTGTTAAATGTGACTGGAGTAGCAGGTGTGTCAGGGTGTGAGGACGCAGACAGTTCAGAAAGGAGTCATTTAAAAGGAGGTTATTACGAAGCATAGTTAATCAGAGCAAATTACTTAATTTTCTCTCCAATCTCTTTCTTTGCAGGGACAAGACTACTGTTCGGAGGCGGAGGAAGAGGAAGATGGGACATAGCACAGAGGCCCCCGAGATTCACCCTCACAGAGAGCCTCACAACGCGTGTGTGTGTGTGTGTGTGTGTGTGTGTGTGTGTGTGTGTGTGTGTGTGTGTGTGTGTGTGTGTGTAAATGTGGAAGTGTGTGCCTGAGAGAGTTGAATCAGTGTTTTACCAGTGACGGGACACTGTATGTGTTGGTATGAGCGTGTGTGTGTTTCTGCACGTATGGCAAAGTTAGTATTTTAATCGAAAGAGTGGTGGATCCATGTGAGAGAGAGGAGAGAGAAAGAGAGAGAAAATGGGATGAAGAGCACTTTCTTCAGAGACTACAGCCTTCCTCACCCCTTCAGGCGCCTGAGTGGACAGATGGAGGTGGCGGAGCGATGAAGGGACAGACAGATGAAAGGAGGGAGAGGCGGTGGAGGACGTGACGAGCAGGAGACGGTCGGCTCCAACTGAGTAATTTCATCAAGCAGGATAACAGCGGCTCCTCATCCCTCCATCTGTCCCTCCATATCTATCCGGCTGTACCTCCGTGGTTCGATTCTGAATATTTAACCCATGCATTTGGACAAGGGAACTCCCAAATATGGAGCTCCCAGTACGGACCCATGTCCCTGGTGGGTGTGTGGGGGACTGAGACACAAGAGTAAAGAAGAAAGGAGGCCCCCGGGAAGAAAAGGTGGTGAAGGCAGAGGAGTTGCGTAACACCACCAGGATCCACACAGAACTTTTTGGCCTGCCTACCTACAGCCGGGCCAACTGGGCCAACTGGGCCATGAGGGACTGGGAGAATGGGTGAGGGCGGGTGAGGAAAGAGAATGAAAAATGTGTGATATTTTAATAAGAGAGAGTAAGGGAGCGAGCCGGTGATTTAGAAACTCTAAACTCCTCCTGCCTTCTGAAGTCAAGGACCTTTATTTTTTTTTAAATTGTGTTTCGCAGCTACATGTTCAGTTATTTCCCCCCCTTTTCTGATGTTATTTTCTTCCGTTTGTTTTACTCTTGGCTTCCTTTGTAGTGCATCATCATCATCACCAATTCCGTTATCATCCTCCTCACTACAGCAGGCAGACTGAAGCTGTGTTCATTCAGATCATCTGTGTCTCAACCCAATCCATCCTCCTTCAAATACCATTATACTGCAGATCCACACACACGCATACATGGAGTCTTTTATTGTACATATCGTAGCACACTCTCATTCCAACACACCTCAGCATGTACATATAAACCATACAAACAAACAAACACACATTGTATCCCTTTTCATTGCACCAGCAGACTGTCGTGTGCATCATAAAGCTCTGTTTCCGCTTTGATTCAGTGTTCTCTCACACACACACACACACACACACACACACAGAAAATGGGGCTGAACTCGAGGGAAGGATGCGTCGTTGCCCTGTAGACACAGATCACTTTTTTTTTTTTTTTGGTCATCTTTACCGGACACTTCCTGTTCTATTATTTTTGAATACCTTTTTTTTTTTTTTCTATTAAAAATAAAAACGAAGAAGCTCTTATATTGTGTGGCATCTTACGTGTGTGCGTTACGTGCGAACTTGTGTGTCGCCAGAAAGCTGAGTAATGGAGCACCGTCATGCTGGCAGTGCACTGAGGGGTGTGAAGTCAGTCTATTTTCCTGTGGTCATGCTGCCCAGAGCCATGCAGTCAGGGCACAAGACTGGGTAATGCCGCCTGTTGGCACAATGTCAGTACTGCAGTCTGGGAGGTAATGTGTTTTTGAAAGCAAAGTGGCATTTCACGGAATATAAAATGTAACATTACATGTGTGCCAGGGGCATTTTAGTATTTATTAGATTTTTCTTCCTACTAGGAAACATAAAATTATTCACCATCGAAAATGTCTAACTTAATAAACATAGCATATGATAGATTCAGTTCAGGATGAAAGTAAACATATTTAAGTATATTTAGTTTTTTTTATATCTATATTAGATCAAACAATATCTGGGAGATAAATGTCTTTGAGATGACATGACTCGAACAAATTCAAACTCAGCCTCATAGCTGTTGAGGCAAAGCCAGTTAAACATCTTTCAAATGCAGGCAATCCAAAGATTAGACGACAAGTTAAATTCATGAGAATTAAAACACGCCCTTGTACAGATCCATACAACCAGCTGCAACATCCTTACTTGGTCTAGTAAGTTAAAGGTGGCTCATTTTTAGCTCATGTTAGCAACTAAGTGTTACTGTGTAACTGTCATTGCTGATTCAGTTTGACTTGATGTGTATTTTTAATGATTTTATGTAACTTCTCTCCTTGGCTACTTTTATACTATGTTTTAATATTTAACATTATCCCACAGTTGTCACTTTTGTTTACATAGGCCCACTTCAAACTACAATAATTCTGAAAATAAAACCAATTAAAGCTAAATGGATCAAATTACTAATTGTAATGTGAAACGGAAGAATTATCACCAGAATGTGGAGGTCCCTTCAGCTCTACAGACATTTACAGCATGTTTCCGTTCATTCTATTGTTTTTCTGGCCTGCAAATGTACTGTTTGGGTTCACTCTCACAGCTCTCATCAGCATAGTTTCTGTCTGCTTCATTAAAAGAGCTCTGATTAACCATGTGGTGCTAGGCTAGCACCACATGGCATACAGAAGTTATTGAAACGTAGTGGAGCATTTAGCATCTTGCTCCGTATCTCCCTCTGGAGTCGGTGGAGACCAAAACGGAGCTAAAATGGAGGAAATGCTACACAAATATTTGTCAGGTGGACACAACCCCGTCTTCAAATTAGTAATAATGTTTCTCTGTATCTGTTGGTTGTATACATAGGAGAGTGTTTGCTTACATATTTTCCATATTTTTAATGTCACTTTCTTTTTTTGCTGTCTACCATTGGCAGGTTAAAATAGTCAAACACAACAAAACATGAGGCACATAAATCGTGTTGATTATGTTTTGTTACAATTTATTATTTTATGGCACTGTTATGGGAGTGTACGTGCAGGGAAGTCAATGATAAGCGCCCATAAAACAGCTTCCTCAATGAGTTTGTCACTAGTTAACATTCCATCAAACATGGAAGCACAGCTTGTTCTAGTACAATAAATAGTAGTAATCCATCAGTATAGATTAGGACACTGAGCAGCTGTCCTTCCAATGGCTAACTGAGTGATAATACTAGTGATTAACAAGCAACTTTTCTTCACAAATGACTGCATGATGCATGTGTAGTATCTGAAACCCAACCGTGCTGAATCAATATCTGCTCCGAGAATTGGCCTATTGTGCACCCTGTGGGACTGGATTATATAACGCTTTGAGCGAGTGTCAGTGGTTAAGTTGATTGCCACATCATGAAAGTAGTCAGTAGTCTGTGGCCTTTTCCCAACTGTCTCTCACAGATACTCCCCCTTTTTTTTTTTACCTCGCATGACTCACTAGCAGGGGCACATGAGGTTACAATCAGCAGCCACTGTGCACATCAGCAATGTGAAAGGGTCCCTGTGGGCCAGCGCTCGCAGCAGAGAAATAAATGTATGTTGGAAGCAGACAGAAAGAGAGGGGGAGAGCAAGGTGGGCGAGGTGAGAGCGAGAAATTAAGAGGAGGGCGTTGGGGAAAGAGAGATTGTGGGAGTGAGAGAGCGAGGAAGAGACGGATGTTGCATGTTAACCTCAGACAGGAATATAGGCAAGAAATTGTTCTTTCCACCCTGACGTAAGTACCAATAAAGAGCCCACACCTCCTTTGTGTGTGTGTGAGAGAGAAATAGAGTCCAACATGTGAGAGACCTAATTAGGGTACAACGTGTTCTTGGCTGTGATTGTGATTTAAGGTCCAACTCCTTGAATTAGTCTGAGCCAAATTCACAGTCATAACTGAAAATGTGTCTTAATGATGAAGACAACATGTTTCTTGTCAACTCAGATATTGCTTTGCCGTTTGCAGCTTCTGAAACATTTACAACTTGGCTTTCGTTGATGCCTCAAATTAATCCATTTATTGAAAGACCTGCCAATCAATCTGGGAGTGATAGCAGGTTCCTGTGTTTTTGAATGTTCCTGCTGGGATGGCCCTCTTGTTTATATCTGAATCACAGATTGGGCCTTTCAGCATATGCAGCTTGCATATGAGATCCAGTTCCAACCCTCAAAACCTCCTAGTGAAGATGAGAGAAAAGGCCTTCGACGGTTGAAGCCAAACTGAGTGCGAGCTATACAAGTTGTAAAACATGCATTTAATCCCTTTTTTTAGGATGACTATTTGCCATCTTTTTATGAATTTATTTAGATACTGTCTCTTATTGTGTAGCGTAACAAACTCAATTACTGAGATGCAGGAACATTAAAATAGATTTTTCAGTGACAGAAAATAGGTCAGAAAACAATCTGTAGTCCAACTAGTCTTAACTAGCCAACGCATATCGCTGTGGTTTTACTGTACTTTTTGTCATTCCTACAAATTTACACATTTCTGTAGCATAATAAGTTTTAAGGCGTGACGAATGCTGCCCTTCCCTGTGTTTTCCAGATACCTGGTGGCAGGGGCTCGTTAGGGCCAACGAGGAACACCTGGTGCTGCTAATGGTCTGTCTGCTGCAGGTCTCTGCTTCTCGGTTTGTTTATGTTGCCTTAGTCTAACTTTATGTTTTGTCTCGCATCGTTACAACACACATAACTTCCATTTATGCACCACACACATACAACTGACACCCATGATTCCCACATTACAAGCTCAAGCTAAAAGGTTCCTATGGTGTGTCTCCCTTTTTTGTTATGGTCATAACAAAGCAAAAACAGAGAAGTAAGTCAGAGGAAAAGCAGATTAGAGACAACAACACACATGCACATTTTGTGCAAACATTTGTAAAAAGTGTGCGGAAAAAAAAACTGCACAAATGTGGGAGCATCAAAATGTTACCAGCTTGTTGGTGCAAAAGCTGAATGGACAAAATATTGGTAATCTAATGTTTAGTGTTACTTCTGGGCAGGTTTACATAATGACCGGAAAGAATCGGTCTCTTTCACATCCCTATTGAATTTCCTGTGTGTGTGTGTGTGTGTGTGTGTGTGTGTGTGTGTGTGTGTGTGTGTGTGTGTGTGTGTGTGTGTGTGTGTGTGTGTGAGAGAGAGAGTGTGTGTGAGAGAGATTGTGTGCGTTTACATGCAAACATTGCCCACGTCGAGAGCATGAGTCAACTGAGAGGCAACGGGATGGCTGGATGGATCCCTGCCTGCATGCCCAGCAGGCCTTTGCTCGGTGTCTTAACTCTCTCCAGCAGGTCCTCGCTGCCCACGACCACTTTGGAGCAATCTTCCTCTTTTACCTCCAAACTCATTCATTTAGAGATGTGTCAGTGCCAGCGTTGTAACAATTTAGCTCTGT
Source organism: Taurulus bubalis (assembly GCF_910589615.1). Taxonomy (NCBI): domain Eukaryota; kingdom Metazoa; phylum Chordata; class Actinopteri; order Perciformes; family Cottidae; genus Taurulus; species Taurulus bubalis. Next base: position 22,684,795 of record NC_136595.1, on the reverse strand, counting down.
CAGTGTGGAAAAGTATGCATTTCCCATCCATCTCCTGCACACAAACCATATTCCTGTGACTGAGCCAGCCCAGCGGCTTCTCTTTCGGCTCCCCATCCATTTGTATGTAAAGCCTCTCCATGCAGATCCATACTCTGGATTACCTTGGCAAAGAAGCAAGTCACAAGAGGGGGAGGCCAAGGCTTTTGGAAGGTAGAATTTGGGTGCATTTGCATTCATGCCACACATCCACAAGAAGTGACCTACTTAAATCCCAGGAAGCTAATTGTTTAGCGTAAACACCATATTTTATCGGTGAACAATTATGCAACCGTCTGAAAGCACAATTTTGACAACATTGGAAATTGTTTGTGAATACCCTGCATTGCTGGAGTGACCAGCAGACTACTTAAATGGATCGCCACAGAGCCAGAATGCTTTGTGCTTCTCCACTGGTATTGTATTTTACTGCAATCTGCCAAATTCAAATAATCTGGGCAAGCAGTCAGCGCCTGGTGACTGGAGCGCACCGAGGAGGCTGTGGCTGTGCAGCAGATAGTGACTTTCAAACATCTGACCGGGAGGAGTGTTTTTCTCTCACACCGTCTGGACCCAAGTTACCATAAGACATGTGTGTAAGAGAGATAGAGAGAAAGCTCTTCAAGGATAAAACAAGAGCACCATCTGCTGGTTCGTTCTTTTCCGTGACGCTGACACACATGCGCATACACAGGGGCTCCCTTGGAGAGCGCTCTGCATGATCAAGCACTATATTAGAGCTGTGCATCACACTGACAGCCCCGAAGAAGGCACAAAGTCCTAAACCACCCACTCAAGACAGACACACACATAAATCAGCTCAATGCATTTTCAATGAGAGTGGAGGCCTTTCCCTCTACTGAAATCACTCGGTTCCACTGAGCCTCACCAGACTGTAAACTACAATGTAATGTGCTGCACTGATAATATCTCATGTTTGAGGCTCAAGGCAGTTTGTTTTGGTTCAAGACCCAATTATATATTGTACGGAGGACGAGGGAAATGGTGGCAACACAGCAATCAAACAGAGTTGGGTTATCTCTCCGAACTTGAAGTCAAACAAAATAGGAAATCTAGCTCTCCTTCAGGAGACCTATTGCAAAACTCGAAAATAATAAACACCCCAGCCGGGATGATACCCAACTAACCGGTTTAAAATATAATCCTGGAGCTGTTGGGGGGTGGGAGGGAGACTGACAGCTCCTCTCTCAGCATGTGACAATCTTCTCTGATTGTCTTTTATTTCCCCTGATGAGGAGATCAGCCCCAGGTGTGAGGCTACCCACACCTGTTCACAATGCTGTCATATGGGAGTGGGTGGATCCCTAGTAGAAATGCAGAGGCCTTCAGTCACGCTTCCCCTCAGGCCCTTACAGTAGAAAACTGTGAATCAGTATGTTTCTTTCAAACTAACCTTGTGAGGAGGTGCCACAATCCTTTAGCCTTCTACATTTTTCTGTGCCTACTTTTACAAAGAATAAAAGAAAATACAACGTGTGGTACATATTTTCCTGCAGTTTTCTGAATGACATAGCTTTCTATTTATTGAAACTACTTATGAAGGATTTACCCTGCTATTTTAAAGCTACGCTTTCCCTGCAGCCATGAGTTTAACAAACCAAAAGCTTGGCCGTCTTTAAAACATACATTTATCTCAAACATAACTATACAAAAATGATACAGTTCGGGTCTGTCTGTCATCCGTAGTTCGGCTGCAGAGACACAAATGGCTGCATGTCAAGTACGCAACCAAAATTACAAAGCAGACGTTTTGCTGTGAGAGAGGGAGTGCACGAGCCATTTGAAGAATGAAAATGTAGCATGGACAGCCCCAGTGTTGAAGCCTGACACTGGGCCAACAGGGTGAGGTTGTTTTTTCAAAACGGAGTAGAAAGGGCAGAGAGATGAAATGAATTTTTTGTTTTTTGTCCTTTAGTTATATGCATTTTCCCTTCATTTCAGTTTGGAAGTTAAACATACAAAGTCAAGTTTGATGATCCTGATCTCTGCCCTTTGTTTTAAACAGCTTTGTGCAGGAATGGAAGCTAGAATGTGGGCTTAAAAGGTCAGCAAACCTTCCCCGAGCGAAGAGTTTTTGTGAATTTTCAGTGTTGTCTGGGCAAGTTTGTATATATGTGTGTGTGTGTGTGTGTGTGTGTGTGGGGGGGGGGGGGGGGGGTTATGACTTTGTAGTGGACCCCCTTTTGCTACAGTTCTTAACTGTCTTTAGGAAAGCACTAGAGGGAGCTAATGGATTACCCCGACAGATTTAAATCATTGCTCTCTCTGTCTGTCTGTCTGTCTCTCTGTCTCATCCGCAGTGACTAAGAGCATCCAACAACAGGGGACATGGCAGAGTACTCTCCTTACCTCAACCAGGAGGGAAAACATTAGCAAGTGGCAGAGATCCTGGCTTAAATAAACAGAGCAGAGTCGAGACGGGGACAGAGGTAAGCTGTCTGTCTGTGCTGCGACTGCACTGCAATTAAAACAGGTTACTAGAGGATTACTGTAATCATAAGAGAACACGCGGTATAATATTATGATAGCATTGGGAGCATGGATGCCAACTTTTGTAGCTGGAGGTATATATTTGTGGATATCGGTTTTACGTAGCTGCACAACATATTTACAGCAAACTTCTGATTTTCTGTGGAAAGTTTGGGAAGTTGGAAAGTGTCATGGTGTCATATTGGTTTTGACACAGTTTCTTCCCTTATGCACTCATTGAATGTTTTGTTTTGGTGCTGTGATTGTTCAATGTTTATTGGATGCTTTTCTTTTCTTTTTTTGCTGTAAATAAACTTTTTTCATAGATACTGTTGATGTTATTATCAGTAAGTTCATGCCACTTTTAGTCCTGCAATTAAAACCCCTCGATGCAATACAAATATATACTTTTGCTGCTGTAACTTACATAAACTTCTCTTCATTAAAAAGACGTAAGAAAAGTGTGGCAGGCAGACAGAAGGTTGATGTCAGAGCTCTGCAGCATCCAATGTGCTGTCAATGGTCGACAGCATATGGAAAAGAACAGACACATGCAGGAAGAAGAATTAATGAGGAGAGACAAAAACTTCCAGGCTGCAACCAGCAGGCATCATGGGTAATGATGTGTTTAGAACACGGTGTCCTCCACATTTTGTTGACAAATATTGAATGAAAGCACTGATGGAAAGCTCCGTTCAAACTGAATAATTAGTGGTTTGTGTGTTCATGAGACATTTTGTTTTTTATTATCTTTGCACTCTTTTTCATTAAAAGGGGGAAGAGTTTTCAGAGCCGCAGCAGCAGCCATACGGGTGTAGGAGGGGTAACAGCATATCCCCCTCCCTTACCCCTCTCCCCCCCTCCCTGACTCCCTCGCTCCCTCCCCGCCTCGCTCACTCTCTCCACTCTCTCGCTCAGCCTCAGGACTCCAGGTCCAGGTCTAGGTCTAGTCCAGGTCTAGTGGAAGCGAAGATGCGGGCGGTCGGGGCCGTGGGAGTCGGTGTGCTGTGGGCGCTGCTGGCCGCGGTGGTGCCCGGCGGCGTGTCGGAGCTGGCGACGCTGGTGGAGGAGCAGTTCAAGCCCGAGTCCTCCCTGCTGAAGCCAAAGGTTATGATCGCCATTGTGGCTCGCAACGCCGCGCACAGCCTGCCACATTACCTGGGCTGCATCGAGAGGCTGGAGTACCCGAAGGAGCGCATAGCGATCTGGTGAGAGGCGCAAACCGGGATGGAGAGAACTGTCTTGTGTGTTTTTTATTTATTGAACTAAAGTTGTGCAAAGTGTTCTGCAACAGTTCTTTAAGAGTTACACACATCATGTTCACGTAGTTTAATTAAAGTGTGCATTTCCTGGAGGGCATATTCTCCAGTGGAGCGCGCTTAATGGGGACGCAGCGTGTGTCCGAGTTAATTATAACAACAACTCGTCGGTATCGGTTCGCAGACCTGTTGCTGCGTTTTACGATGCACTTACCTCGCGTGTCTGCCAGCATCCAAATTGCACACTGTGGGAGAAGATGAAAGGGCTGCTGTGCATGTTGGGTTAGGCTTAACCCTTAATCACGCCCCCGTCTGATTCAGCACAAACCTGCGGAAACGGGGCTTAAAACAGCAGGGCCGCCAGGTAGGAACTTAGGGGGCCCCTCACTCCAGGTAGGGCCCTGTGGCCCCTCACTCCAGGTAGGGCCTTGTGGTCTGAGACTGAGATACTGTAACGTTATCAAAGAGGGACCCTGCAGGTGAGGGGATGAAAGGAGACTGTGTGTGTGTGTGTGTGTGTGTGTGTGTGTGCGCCTTTTTGTATGGTCTGGAGGAGGGCTATGCAGGCTGATCTAATAGAAAACCAAACATAATCTGAGAGATTTAGAATGGAGGCAGGTTCATCATCAAAGTGCAGATACAGTATGAAGAATGTGAAGTTGAGGACATCAGTCAGCTCTGGTGGTGGATGTTTGCAATGCCCCCCCCCCCCCCCTCCATTAATGACCCTGTTGCACTCCTGCTGGCATTCTTGTGCTTCGTTTTCCACCCTTCCTTTGCTGAATGCCTCGCTTTTGTTTTCAGAGCGACTGTCTGTTCCTAATTCAGAGAGACCCTCACCAAAACACACACATAATTGCGCGCTGCAGAAACTCAATACATTGAGAGAGGAAGGGGCCCTTTCTGACTGAGCCAACATGGCTTTGTGAGTGGGTAAACTCACAGAGGAAGGGCCCCCCCCATCAGTTATGAGTGGCATCTCTCTGCCCTGTAGTCAGTTAAAAGAAGAAGAAAAAAATCACTGTGTATATTTGAAGCAGAAACACAAAGTATGTTTGTTATAACAGCAAAGTGTCAAAGAGAGAATAAGGACACGTAATCACACACGTAAGTTATTATTTCAGGCAATTCATTTAAATTCAACATGCCTCAGCAGAGCCTCATCTTTCTGCTACTGTGGCCCGACTGCCGTAAAGTATTCTGATGTTTGCATGAGGTTCATAATGCACTGTGCTTTAAATCCACTAAGATTATTACTGAACACACATAAACTTCTTCAGCACGCTGAGAAAACTGTGTTTGCAGCAGTTTGAGGGTCGTCCAGGAAGACATTAAATGATTAAATGAAAATAAAAACCACTGAATAATGTCGCTGTAGTATGTGGTGCTGATTTGTTTCCGTGGGAGTGAAGCATTTGAAAAAAAAAGTTATAGTTGTGTTAGAGTGAGGCCTTTTCTCAGTATGACAAACTTAATTGGCTTTTTGTGGCTAAGTTGGTTCAGAAACGTTCTCCACGCAGCTCTGCGCCTCTTTGTTTCTCTTAGTCGTCATCATTGCTGCCCGACATGTAAGCCAAACCACCCAATAAACTTCCAAATTGTAATTCAACTCTCCCTAAAACCTTAAATCCACATTATAGTGTGTTAGAGAGCAATAAGTGAGTGCAATATGACACCAGGACAACTACCGTTTAGAAGAGAGTAAAGGACGGAAGCAAATCCAGTAACATTTTACTTCAAGATGATTTAACACTCCTACTATTGAAAATCTGTCTTATGACATGTTCTTTTGTCTTTACTTGATGCTTCAGTAACTCTGGGAAAGTAGAGCGAGGGGGGCGATGTGAGACGAGGGTCTCCAGCTGGACTGGAGCCAAGAGCTTTGCAGTTTGCACACGGCACACCATCGTTCCCCGTAGAGCAGCCAGGTATCTCCACTTCACCGCCATCAACAGCTCGTCCTGATAGATGGTGGACAGATTGACGTAGAGTCTCGGGGAAACTACAGTGGGAGGCTGTGAAGCCCAAGTTTTTTTTTGTGCGAGGACACAATGTTCCTCCCTCTTGTTCCCCTCTGGAGCTTCAGGCCTGAGCAGCAAAGAGGATTGTTATTCCTCCCCACTACTCATTTTAAACGTGCAATCCAAGGGAGACAGCAAGGTGGAGTAGAGAAGAAGGATGTAGATGATTAAACATAATAATCAGGATGGTGAAAAAAGAGAAGAGACATAATAGAGTAGGAGCAGCGGGACCCCAGCTCCCTCTTTAACCACGAGATTTCGCTCCAATGGGAGGAAATGTAGTCCTTTGTTTGTGCTGCGTCTGTGTTTATGTGCATGCATTAAAGTTTAAGAAAGTGTATGGAGATGAGCAGTTGCAGAACATTCTGCAGTTAGAAAAGTTAACTATAAGTTCCATTTCTGGTCTTGAGAAAATGCAGTTTACACGCCTGATTAAAAACAACTTACTCTACAGTTCTATTGTTTCTTGCTTCTTGGTAGAAACCCTTGTTTTTGCATTGCATTACTACAATAACACAACGTTGTGTAGACTTGTTTAACTTAATTTGTAGTTGCACAGCCGTCTGAAATGATTTGGACAGTCTGGTATTACCATTCTCAGACGAGATTCCACCCCGCCCGAAGAAAAACAACTAATCAGAGTCTTTTGGTGCAGCTGATTTCATCATTTTCAGTTTGAAAGAGTCTTAAACATCTTAACAACATGGTTAGATGACACACTCCTGCATGTTTCCAAATATCTAGACAGGCTTTAGCCGGTCCGAGGCTGCTCGGAGGACCAAATCTTCCAGTTTGGGCCTGTTCACATGATAATCTGCACCAATCACCCAGGTCAGGTCTCCTCCGCCCTGTTGCTTCAGCTCCTGACTCAAGCTGACAGTTGTTTGGTCAGTAAAATTTCCCTTTACAAGTCTTCCCTCTGCAAGTAGTTGCAGGTCTGCCAGAGAGGTGGCAGAGCGGCGAGAAAGACTCACACTCTGCTGTTAAAAAATGAAAGAATGCAGGGCATTAGAGAAAGAGGGGGACGGGCGGAGAGAAGGTGGTCAACAATGTTGGGAAATTACCCACAGGGCATTTAGCAGGTTGGTTAATCCACATTCCCACACTAGCTTGACCACAAATGTTCTCAAGAGAAAGCTGAAGAAACTCTCACTCGGTAAAAAATAGTAGTGATAATGAGTCTGGGGGATTTTAATGTCATTGGGGGCGACTGTGCCTGAGGGGTTAGAGCTGGCCGTCCCATCATCACGAGGTGGGAGGTTCACTGTCCACACGTGGGAGTAACCTTGAGCCAGACTCTGAACCCTAAATTGATCCCCGAGACATTTACAACAGCCCTCTGCTCCTAAACTCTTGAATGTAAGTGACGGTTAAAACAAAGGTTACGTTTAAGTTGTCCAGGGTGAAAGAAGCTAAAGCCAGCGGCAGGTTAGCTTAGCTTAGCTTAGCATACATACTGGAAACAGTCTGCTGTCCTGGCTAGCAATCTACCTCCTAGCACTAAAGTTCACTAATTATTAGCTTGTTTGTTATATCTTGTCCAAAAAAACTAAGTGTAAAGTAAGTCTGGCATCTTGACAACAAGTGGAGACTCAAGTGCGTGTGCTAAGCTAAGCTAACCAAATGCCTTAGATGCATAACAGTAGAGAGTGACATGAACGTCCCACAGCTGACTGGGCTCCCAATGAGTGAGAGGTTGAGTTCAGAATTTTAGCTTTGATCTTTTGCCAGCTAACCGTTGAGTTTTGTTCCCGGAGCTACTATTTTTAGTAAGCAGCCTCAAAGGAAATCATAGAGGACTTCATAAGCTGTGAACTTTGTGTTTGTCTTCAGGTTTTTAGGGCACAATGCAGACAATTCTCTCTGCAAGTTAGACCCGGCCTATTATAATTGTTTTGCTCCTCTCTGCTTGCTGCCTGCTGCCTGCCGGCTGAGCTCATTGTGGGGAAGCGCTTTCCCAGGTGCTGCTCTGGGTGTAGAGAAGATGATTTGTGGACTGATCCATAAAGAAAATGTCGGAGCGCTGACATCATCGGCCTTCCCCGCACCACTGGCTTTCACAATGCCATGTTGTTTATTTACTCATTCATCATACGACCACTTATTTCATATTTATGACTATCATTGTACTTTATAATGATAGACAATGCAGGGATGGGGATTTGTGGTATGGATTTTTGCCTTGTTAACGTTTAACAACCAACTGTATATATCATTATACAACCGCATGGTGCAACCACTATAAATCCTGATGCACCCAAAGGTACAATGTGACGCCATAAGTAAAGAATTTTCCACTGTTGCCCAAATTCATACATGCTGAAAGCCTAACTGACAGATGTGCGCTGAATACTGTGTGTACTGCAGCTCCTGTCAGACACTGAGAGGAGTTTTATATAATTGGAACCGGTAGCTACTCTATGTCACGAGGAGATTGATGTGAGATTGTTGGATGCTCTCTACCATCCAGCTTCACATGTTTTGCCACCATGTGATTAGCATGAACAATATTCATGTTATCTTGACGAGTTTCAGTAATAAATGGATCATGAAACATTGGACTTAAATGCTGAGTAAAGCTCTTTATGACTGAACAATTTCTTCTTTCGTCTCAAATTTGACTTTTTAAGATCCCTTTTGAGCCAGGACATGTCTGTACTTAATGGGACACTTCTTTTTTACCTGTAAATAATCTCATAATTTAACAATTTCTGTTCAATATGCATCATTAGGTTGCGGGTCAAGAATGACAAATTTGCTACATTTGAAGGATAAACACGTGTGTAAAGTAAAATAAAACATGCTAAACATAACCAGCAAAAGCAAATTTAATAGGTAAGTAATGGCATGAACTGAAAATGTTACTTTATGGAGAAAAAGGACACAGCATCCAGTATATGTTGAGGTTGCATGTTATCTTGACTTCCCAACAATTATGCAGAATATGTTGTTTTTTTTACAACACTGCCTTGTGTCGAACCGCTATTGACTTGTGGAAATTTTTCCTTTTCAGTTTTGCTGTTTTGAGTGAGTTTAGATGTCCTCAATCATATGGATCACAAACCATAAAAGAGAAAAGTTTGACAAAAATGAAAAAGTCTTTCATAGATGGCCTTAGCAAACACACTTTTCAACTCAGTCTTCTATAAACGACGTTCAGCTGTAATCAGGGTGACGCCGGACAACTGACACATTAGGAAGATCAATTCTAAGTCATCAACATCTAATGTTAGAAATTTCAATGTAATTAATCAATAACATCAGATATTCACAATCATATGGATCATGTTGTCTGTAATATTATTTCCACACACATGTAACTATAGAAAATACACATCGGTCTGTCATTTGTCTATTAAAAACATAAAGATGTACGGCAAGCTTGAGCATATAAGTGTGTTTGGCTTTGTGTTATTTAGCCGTTCTTTACTGAGCAAATATATTGCTGCTTATTTTCACTCCCTCTGACGAACATACTGTATATAAGAACTGGAGAAAAAAAAAAGAGGAAAGATTCCAACACGCTTAAAACGTATTAGTGTTGCGGTGTTGGATCATTTTCCCCGCGCCAGGTGCGTCACCTCAGGCTCCATTCCTCTGGGAACGCAGAGGAGCACAGATTGTGCCTGGTTACGTCACGCAGGGAGTTGGCCATTTTAGGATCGCAGTTTATCCAAGCGTATGGAATAAATGATCAAAAATAGGAGGGGCTATCCTGTATTAATATGGGCATTTGTGAATGATTAGCAGCATCTGCTTTTTCTGTGTGTCAATACGGATTAGATCACAACACTGGCAATGAGTGGGTTTGCTCATCTTTATTGTTCTGGTGCAAGCATGTATGTGTCTTTTCACATATGGCTTTGTGTGCGTTTAACTGCTATAACACACATGATGGGTTCGTATCCTGCTTTGCTTCTCTGGCTCAGCCCCAGTTTTCCATTCACTTCTCCAGTTACCTCACAAGGCCCTCAGTGAGCCAGAGCCTCCATATGTGGCGTAACAGGCCACAATCATCTCTGAACTCCCAATCAGTATCACCTGAGGAGTCATAACCTGGAGCCACTACCAATCCGTGGGAAACTGGAAAGGTCTTTTAACATCTGCTAAGGTATTTGACACAATGTCCATAACGCAGGGTGATGTTTCCCGATTAGCAGCTGGTAAAGACACACACTCTCTGGAGCAGAGGGAGGTGCTGGTGTCTTCTTTCTGGACTGGAGCACAGTTTGCTTGAAAGTACTGACGTTGTAAACACTATATATAAACGTATGAAGCCATTTTACACAACATATTAAATCAAAGCCAACCGCTCATTTACAGACACGACTAGTTTGAGTCTCGGATGTAGTCGCCACATCTGGCAGCGGCTCCCTGCTGTCAGAAAGTCAGCTGTCACTTTTCTCAGGTTGTGCAACTACATCTGGAGTATGTTCCATCCATACCAAACATGGTTGTGTTGCTTTGGACAGTGAAAATGTATCACTGAAAACATTTTTATTTTGTTTTTTAATGAATTAAATGAATGCAATGAAATAAGAACCTAATAAAGTAAAAATTCTTGTCAACAAATTCAATGAAAAATACTTTACTATATTACTTAGGGCTGCACCCTCGTAGTGGATTGGTCAACTAATTGGTCATTTGGTCTTTGTCGACATTTTTTTTAATGCATTTTCATGCTGAATGACTTATTTTCAAGAACATTATGAGCACACCTCTGGTAAACACAGGATTCAAAGCTGTGCTTTTGTGTGATTCTTTGCGGAGAAACTCAGTTTTACAAATCCGTCGATTAAATCATCCAATAGATTAGTCGACTGAGAATTTCCTTTACAACTCTGACAAAGTAAATCTTTAGAAACGCTCAACAATATGTAGTTTTACTTTTTTTTCGAAAGGCTGAATGATTTTTCTAAAACAGCTGGGTACTGTAGCTTTCAGCAAATGTTACTCAGACAGGAGTAAACAGGGCATCTGTCGGGGACTTTTTTCAGCAGTGGGTTAATACATATTTGGTGGTCTGCTGAGTGTGAATAATGAATGTTTGACTGACTCTCACATACTGTTCTGGTGTGAAAAAGACCAAAAGCGCATAATGCGGTTGGTGAAATGGGTGTTCATTCTAACGCAAGATGTATTGAGTCATTTTTTTTAGCTGCAGGGTATCAGTGGAAATAAATAAATTTCACACATAATGATGGTGGTAATAGTAGTAATTACAAAGTGGCTCAATGTCCACTTTCCAAACACAGTGACTTCAGAGCCTAATCTTTGCCAGCCTTTCACTGAGCCTCAATCAACAAACTCTGGAGAGCTGAGGAGGTGCAGCTGACGCTGTTGTACCTGCTAACCGTGCAGCCCAACACTGGAGAAGGTATTCATGGGAAAGTTTTCTCTGTCGACCCGACATATCTGTTCAATCGAGTTTGAGAAAACAAAGAGAATGGACTTTCTAATCCCTGAGCCTTTTTTATTTAGGTCTCTCTGTCTCTCTCTCTCTCTCTCTCCTGGAGTGAAAATATCTGTTCCTGGCGAGAGACTGTGAATTCTTGCTCAGATGCCCCATGTGCACGAGCTCACTTCCAGCAGTATTGTCAGAGCTTGGCAGCACAGCTATAATAGAATTGGCAAACACTGAAACACAATGGCATCTTGGTATGAGCGCTCTCATCTGGAGGAGAGGCCTGGATGTGGAACAAGATAGTGGAGGAGTAAAGAGAACGAGTGAGAGGATGAAACGGTTCACTGTTCATCAGTGAGGGAACGTCTTTAGAGCAATGTATTCAAGAGAAAGACCGGTGCCCATGTTTTCATAGAGGAAATATAATTTTTGCTCCATCCATCTGTCTGTGTGTGTGTGTGTGTGTGTGTGTGTCATCAATTTCACTGCTTAACCACTGTGCTCACCCCTCCTCTTATTTCCTCCCTCAACAATTTTCTGTTCCTCCATCACTTCGTCCATCTGTTTTTTTTTTGAGTCTTCTCTTTTTTTTCCTTTTTCACAACCAGAGTGTGTTTAAAATTAATGAGTTCATTTGACTGCATGACTGCATTTTGTTTTGTGTGTCGAGAGTGTAAATAGTTAGCTTGTGTCCATTTGTTTCATTAAAATAGTTTAATAGCCATTATTGGCACGAAGAGAGCAGTGGGCTCAACGTGTTGTAGAACCAATAATTACAAGTTTGGTTCAAAATATGTCATGGCAGCCAGCTAATATTACAGAGTGAATGGGAATTCACTGGGAGAGACTTGCTCTTATAACTGAACTTCTATCCAGAAAACAGCAGGGGAAGAAGGTATAAACAATGATGCCATCCCAGCAGATCACATTGCATCAGTGTATAGTAACAGACCTTGAGACACCTGTTTTCTCCCGGAGACCAACATAGTGCTGAGGCTATAGAGCATAGGGCACCAGTAAGCCTTTCCTGGTGCCCTATGCTCGGGACAGAAGGCATGCATTTGTCATGGTGGACATCTGCAGTACTGCAAGGTTCTCCTACCACCTAAAACAATATTTTAAAAGATAATTGTAGAGAACTGTTAACTGGGGCATGGGACTGCACACCAGGTCCATATATGTTTGTACTATATTTTTTTAAACAATGATAATGTAATAGTTGAACACTTTTAAGTGTGTGATTGCAATGTAAAGTTTATGGGAAGGCAAAAGCAAACCAGAAAGACGGAACACTTTTTTGGTCTACGTGCTGACTGAAAAGCTTTTGTTTTGTAATTAATGACTCCCATCTGTTTTCCATATACTACACCTTATGGGAGACTGTGCCGCTGGTCTTTGCAGATACAATTAAAGAATCTCTTGTTTCAAACCCAGGCTTCAATGACCTCAGCAAAAATAATGCCAAGGTCAGGGTGGTGAGTTGCAATGCAGCGCAGGCGGCTCCTCTCATCCTGTCTCCCACCAACAGTGAACACTGGCTTCCCTTGATATCTAACCATGATGAATATATTTTCCCAGTCTTGAATATGAATACTGAATATTACACTTCAGTGCAAGCCCATCGGTCCTGTCTACTTTTGTTGACCCTGAGAGTCATGAGGAATTTCCCTTTCACCTCCATCTCTCTCTACCCGTCCAACTAACCCCTCCTTTTTTTTTCAATGCCCTGCTAGGTCATCAAGAGGCCTGCAGCCACGTCAGCCAGACTATACTGCAAAGTCAACACACACACACACTTACACACACTCTGGCATAGTCATTATGTTTTAAAGGCATCTACGCTCTGGCATTCTTGCTTCTTAATTACACGCAGCACCCGCTCATTATTGGCAGCGATATTAGATTGTTTATTTAATCAACAGAGCTGACACTGGCCTCCAGGATCAGTTCAGACCTGTGTTTACCTGAAAGGGCCAGTCTCTGAGACAAGCCTCTGTGTTTAAGGCCAGATGTCGGGCCCTCTCGCCCGCGACACCCTCCCTGTTATCTGACACACTCCTGCAGTGGTTATTTAACCCGAAAAGAAAAAGTGGGCGGGAGAGAGAGAGCGCCAGAGAGACTTGTCGGTGGTGGAGATGAAGATGTGACCAACGCGTCGGTACGTTTAACTGCAGGATTGCTGCAGTGGCACCAAATGGATTTAGTATCCGAATCAGACTAATAAGGGATCATTTGGGATTTAGTCATCCACACAGATATGATTTGTCTGCTGCGGCACTGATTGAGGACAGGTGTCATATGTGGGGGCCTTTGAGAGGTAGGACAGATGGTCGGGTGCACTGAGATTCGCTAACGAGGGAAGAGTAAACGGATGTGGATGAAGCGATAGGGAGCGAGGGAGTGGCGGGGCGTAGAGGTGAGCTCTGGGGAAACATGTGGTGTCCAGATGCTGATCATAAAGACCCAAAAGGGGAGAGGACGCCCAACCTTTAAAGCTGCAGGCAGCGGCTTAATGAGGCTACACTCTACTGTGAACTTCAAAACAGGCATGAAGAGGACACAGCAGGAGACGAGAGACAGAGGTATGGAGGGCGAGGAGGAGGCCCATGAGATAAGCCTTAAATCTCCATTTTAATATTGCCACTCACAGAAATCCAGGATATGTTGCTAGATGAGTTAGATAAAACATTCATGATCCTGCCGCTTCACACAGCTCAAGTATTTGGCAGGAAGTGCGAAGCCTCTTTGGCGCCGAGGTCACAGCACAGTACAATTCATCTGAGGTGGGTTATCTTGCCTGAAGGAAGAAGGACAAGCGTGTCTAAAATGAAAGGAAATTGAGGAGAGGATGACTCCATAGAAATCGTGGGAAGCACAAAATGAGGCACATCTTAAGGCAAAGATTAATTTGCTCGATGCTGTTTTCTGTGCCTGATCAAACAACAAAAGCCTTTCTTTGTTTCACTCTCTTTGCTTCGCATGTGTGTGTGCAGAGGGAGTGTTGCAGTGGGAGGAACCAGAACATGAAAGACATTTCATATCATCCTCAATAGACAGATTTATCTATTTACATTTGAGCCAGAGAATCTCCAGAACACAATTGAGATAATGCTTCCCTTTTATTGGCCAAATCTTTTTTTATTGACGTAATTGTTCAATTGAGACATTTACTATTCTTTTGCAGACCTTCAACCTTCACCAGGATTGCCAGGACACAGGAAACATATGTCCTGCCCGGAAGAGCTAATGAAAGTACAGAAATGACTCGTCTGAGATTTTTATATTCTTTCCGATTTTAGAAAGCCAACGAAAAAGCATCGTTAGCATTTTAATGTTATATTTGCAACTCTAAGTTGGTCTGATCATTCATTTTAGAAGGGTTTTAATGAGCTCTTTGAGTAATTCTCCAAAAGGAAAACAGCTTTATGGGTGATAACATTTTAGTTTTAGCAGTAAAATAAAGGGATTCAAACACACACTCTTTTTCACCCCTTCCTCTTCCTCTATCGCATAATCCTCCTCGTTGTTGTATACATATATACTGTCCGTATTGTTCTTAACTTTAACTTCCCAGAAGTTCCCTCCTGTTAAATCTCTGCCTGGAGCGGACTCTGTCATTGGACGATGGCGTGTAGGAACACATTTATTCCCCCCCGGCGATGTGCAGTTTAGCGGTTGAAAAAACATGTTTAATGTGCGTGCACATGTACTCATTACCCACGAGTCAGGTGTGTCAGTGTGTTTCTAGTCCACGCTAAGAAAAAAAACAAAAGCCAACCATCAAGCGGCAGCTTCCTCCGTTATTACTCTGGTGGGCTTTTACACACACTCAAACAGGTACATTTAAAATGGTTAACTACCACTTGTGCAGCAGATAAATCACCATCCACACTGCTGTAAAAACAACATTCCCAGGACAGAAAAATGAACATCCTTATGTTTTGTCACACATCTGCAAGTGTAGACACGTACACACACACACACACACACACGTATGGTATTAAAATTATTAACCGCTGTGTCTCCTTCACGCTCAACGCCTCTCTACAGCTGCTGGTTATGTGTGATGATATTTATCTGTCTGACTGCAGATTATTGAAATTCCAAACCTGAGAGGGCTCTGCCTCTTCTCTGACTCATCCATGTGTGCAATGCAAGACTGTGCATGTTTAAGTGTGATTTTCTTTTCTTCCATGTATGTTTTTATAGCGATATAAGCATCTGTGTGCATTTCTGTGTGAAAACAGGTGTTTCTGAATTGCAATTTGTGGGTAAATGTCGAGTGTGAACACTGTTATCATACTTCAAGCACGAGTCAACGGCGCACAAGTGTGTGTGTGTGCGTTTCTATCTCTGTCCAGCCAGGCTAAAATTGGGTGTGATTTTGGATGGATGACAGCAAGGAATATTACAGCAAGCAGTGGAAAACTCCATCTCACCAAGTGTGTGTTTGTGTGTTTGTATGCACACATTCAAGTGCAAGCGTCCGCCGTTCCTTTTTTAAAGGGCAATTTAAATGCAAAGACAGCCGATATTTATTTTTCTGAAACCCATATAGAAGTGATAGGAAACTGCACAGTGACACAGTTAGGTTTAATTTCTTTTGCACAGATTTTATATAGACAAACTCACACGTACAGTAGCTGCAGTGTCTTCTGTGAGTGAGCTGGAGTGGAAATCTCTCGGTTACGAAACGGCTACGTAGAGCGCAAACCACACGGGCAGCAGCAGCTTCTACAATGACATCATGCGCTTACACACTGCTGTTGTGTCCATCCGTCGGTCCAATACTTCTGTGTCGACTTATTGACACAATATTCAGATTAAGTCAAATATAAACTTCAGGGCGAGTTAATGAGATAAACGTCCTGGTGGCAGCCCGTTTTGACGTGCTTGGTATACCTGCATTTTTGTTTTGTTTTGTTACCTCAGAGCAACATCTGTCGGCACTGTGGCTCCTCATTAGGCAGTGAGGAAGCGCTGCAACACTAAGGCTGCCTGTCATGACATCAGAGAGTAATTGGATAAATGTGGAAGCCTGAACGTCTCCGTCCATAACACACCGTCTGAATGTCATGACTCCAGTTTTTTTTCCCCAGGTTTTCCAGAAGTTATTTACATCTCAAGTGTTTCGCCGATGCTCCAGTTTCCAGAGTGTGCTTCCTTTGCGTAACGTCTTGTGTCGTCTTCGTTGGTGTTTCAGGGCGGCGACAGACCATAATGTGGACAACACTACTGCTATGCTGAGAGTATGGCTGAAGAGAGCCCAGAGCATCTACCACTACGTGGAGTGGAGACCAATGGATGAGCCCAAGTGAGTCCTGTTTTCTATAGGAATCATTTATTCACATCATTGTCTTCTATCAGTAATTTGTTCTGGTTTTCTCACATTATTAATAGGCCATGATCAATTACCTACCTCGTATCTTTGTATCAGGTCATACACAGATGAGTGGGGGCCGAAGCACTGGCCTCCGTCGAGGTTCAACCATGTGATGAAGCTGAGACAGGCGGCACTGAAGGCGGCCAGGGAACGATGGGCCGACTACATACTAGTAAGACTTTGATACTATTTTGATTAATATGTAAAAATTCAGTCAGTCACGTTTTATAGCAAAAAGCTTACACAGTTTAATTTTGTTATTTAAAAAAAATCTTCAGGAGCTCTTGAAGAATTTAAGCAGCCACACATATTCTGCCTGGAGAGTTAATTTGTAATAAACACGAACAATACAATTTAGTTTGAGTTCAAACACCAAAAGTGGAGCACAGGAGGAGGTTGGTGTGGTAGCGCTGAGTCGGCAAACAGCACTGGTGAAGTCATAGTGGCAATCAAACCTTATTTGTATAACACCTTTCATACAGGTTGGTGCAAAGTACTTCAGATGACTGACGAGACGGAAAAACAAGTATGGACAGTAAGAGCTAAAAACACGAAAGCAATTTAGCAACTTAACAATTCAAGCGATTGAGACAAATGCACACTAGACAATAAAATGAGTGTAATGAAATAGAATTTAAAGCTATAATGACAGTAATAGCAGTAAACAGTGTAAAATAAAAACTAGAATAACATAACATTATACAACCTAAATGCAATGAAATAAGCAATAATCAAAAATAGAATAAAAAAGCAACTTAAATATAAGAAATGAATGAAATAAAGTAGCAAATGAACCATGGCCATCCTGCATCGGTATGATTGGATGTTACTGGTGAAGGATGAGTCTGTCATTGTGAATCATGACTGCCCATTTCATTTAATTACCATTCGTTAAAGATAAACCAACGCTCTACAATTTAGCTCCAGCTTGTAAGCGACATGACGAGTGACCTGTCCACTCAGACGCTCTCCCCCTGTAGTTTGTGGACAGTGACAACCTGCTGACCAACCCCCGCGTGCTGAACCTGCTGATGGCTGAAAACCTGACTCTGGCCGCTCCCATGTTAGAGTCCCGCTCGCTCTACTCCAACTTCTGGTGTGGCATCACCCCGCAGGTACACTTTAGACTTTGAACTCGTACGCCCATCCGTCCGTCCGCTCAGCTAGATTTACCATCTGAACCCCCGGTGCTCTTCATCTCCCTCCTCTCCGTCAGGGTTACTACAAGCGAACCCCAGACTACCAGCCCATACGGGAGTGGAAGCGGCTGGGCTGTTACGCCGTTCCCATGGTGCACAGCACCTTCTTAATAGACCTGCGTCGTGAATCCAGCAGGGACCTGGCCTTCTACCCCCCTCACCCGGACTACAGCTGGGCCTTTGATGACATCATGGTGTTTGCCTTCTCGGCTCGTCAAGCAGGTCTGTAACGAAAACTCAACTCGCGACAAACTACCACATTTGAAGCAGGGCTGCGACATGGCAGCTTCTCTTTAAGAACCGTCTGTGACTTCACTAGTTCATCAGTAGTCTGTTGCAAACTGGTTTTTCATCCTGCATGTGTGCACTGCTGAGGGCTTTTCTTTACTGCTTTTCAAGCAGACGAGTGAATGCAGCGAAAAACGGATCCATGTGTTTGTCTCGACCGTGCAACAATGCCAGTGTTTGTAGATTTGTGTGTTTGTCGTGAGTAATCATCCATAGGGAGCAAACGGAGCCATTGAGCTTTCCATTACATATGTAAGAGTATGTGTGGCATTCTCCTGCAAACTGAAAGGCAAACATATTAAAAGCATTCACATAAACAGATATGCAAACACAAAGAGCCGACTTACAACTATGCACAATAGTGCATGTAAATATACAGCATTCTAAATGTAAATATTTCCCTTTTGAACGCATTTTTCAGATTTATGAGCAATAAAACACAGAATTGCGCAATTCTTCAGCCATGAGTGGCCTGGTTTGACCGATAGCTCATGGTGGCTAATGTCATTACTCTACCTTTGTTACTGTTGCACTACACTTTATGTCACTTGTATATCATTTTACTTTTCAGACAAACTAAATTAAATGTAAAAAGTAGGAATATTTGCTCAATTGCAATAAATGCAATTTTTCATCAATTGAAATACAATCAAATTAGATAATTAAGGAATGAAGCAATACATATTTTACACAATGATGGATGTTTCTTACAATTTAATAAATGCAATACACTCAAATGAAACATCTTACTGCAACACGTGCTTTAAAAGAAGGGACAGTGTTGATGGACAGACGATGTAGTTCATCTCTAGATGTGTGTAGTAGTGTTCTTCCTGGTGTCTACAAAGGGCAACAAAGGCTAGTTTCCCACTGTGTATAACACTGTCCATATGTGTAACCATAATCCTCTTTCATTTACTGGATGAGCTTTATGCTTTAACAACAACACTTGAAAGGAGCACCAGGCGGTTTACTTTCACTGTGGGAGTATTTATTTGCTTTTGTGTAGCGTGTAGACGAGGACCTGAGAACGTCTAATTTGCATGTTTGTTTGAAATATTTGGGTCAAAAAGGTTTCCTTTACAGAACCGTGTGTGTGTGTGTGTGTGTGTGTGTTCCAGGTGTGCCGATGTACGTGTGCAACAGAGAACATTACGGCCTCCTGCCCGTCCCTCTCAAAGCGCAGCAGAGTGTGGAAGAAGAAAGCGAGAGTTTCATCCACACCATCACAGAGGCTTTAAGTGAGTTCACAAACAGAAACACACTCTTTACTATCCATCACGCTTTGATTACTTCACCTCTCAGGTTTGTTTCTTCTCCTTCTTGACCTCTGAGAGCCGCTGTGGTTACATCCTGTCAACCCTCTTTGCTCTAAACCGTCTCTGTCTCCTCCTCCTCTCTCTCTCTGTTTATTCTACCCCCACCTCCCTCTCACTTTTGGCCTCACTCACTGCTCAGATTTTAAATAAAGCAAATTAAATAAACCGCCTGAATCCAGAGGAAGCTTGGCTTTTTTTCGAATCCTGTTTTTGCTGCCTTAACCTTTTTCCTCCCTCTGTCAACAGTTGACCACGACATGGAGCCGTCTGAGCACCTGTACTCTCCTCCCTCCCCGCAGGGCACCATGGGCTTCGATAAGGTGAGTTATGAGCGCTGCCTGGAGGAACGTGGGCTCTTCAACTTCTGTCTCTCTGTATATTTACAGCAACTCCCACTTCCTGTTTTTGTAGCCTTTCCTTGAGTCTCCACGTGCTTCTTCTCCCTTCTTTGCCTTTTGACCCCTAGCTTATGTTGCATTTTGCTTCTACTTTTCCACAAAGAGAAAACGTGACAAATTGCCATTAGGAATATACTTACAGAGCGAATTAAAATGTTTTATCTTCAACAACTACATCTCCTTTTTGCTTCTTGTTCAAATGTCTAGGTTTACCTGATCAACCTGAAGCGTCGGCTGGACAGAAGAACCAGGATGTTGAAAACGATGTCTTCGCTGGGTATACACACCACGCTGATGGACGCAGTGGACGGAAAGTAGGTCACAGAGCCCTGCATGCCCACGATGAGCTGACCTGAAAACATGCGACCTCCTGTAACTGTGCTCCTTGAATATCAGCCAAGATAATGCCCAGTCTCCCGTCTGTCGCTGCCTCTTTCTGACGTCTACATCCAGACATCCTGTCTAAACAAGAGCTTTGGTGTCTGTAGCAAAAGCCTCAACTTACTTTCCCTGCTCGGCGCTTACTTTAATCCACAGTTGAGAATGTCTTAATCCTCCTTCCAGCCGTTGTTTGTCTAACAACATGTATTACTTGTTGCAACTTGTCGAGTTTGACTTTGTGTTTTTCAGTGAAGCCGTTTTCACTGATGATACCTCTCTTTTCCCACTACTACATTCCCCTTCTCCATCTCTCTCAGGGCTCTCAATACGTCCCAGCTACAGGCTCTAGGAATAGAGATGATGCCGGGCTACAAGGACCCGTACTCGGGCCGAGTTCTGACCAGAGGGGAGATCGGTTGCTTCCTCAGCCATCACTCCGTATGGAAACAGGTGAGAGCAACTCAATAAGGGTTGTGTAGTTCAGGAAAGAGTCTCCCCACTTCTAGTTTGTATTCCTTGATATAATCTTGCATATTCTAGATAAGATAAATAACAGCACAATCATCACCAGGAATAATCATTTAAAAAAAAGGGACAATCTGGACAAAACCTCAGCTGTTATTCTTTCATTTTTAAGGGAGTGCGTTTTTGTTTTTTTCCTCTTCAGGTGTTGGAGCTCGGCCTCCAGAGGGTTCTTCTTTTAGAGGACGACGTGCGGTTTGAACCCAGGTTTAAACGACGGATCCAGTCCATAGTAGATGACATAGACAAAACCCAGCTGGACTGGGACCTCATGTAAGAACACACACTCAGTTTTTATGCCTCCACGGTGGTGACAACTGTGGCCGCAGGCATTGTGTTTTTGGGTTATATATATCTCAGGAACGCCTGGAGGGAATTTCATTGTATACAACACAAGCATCCACTTGGGCTCAAGGTTGAAAATACTAGAATTTGCTGGTCACCTGTGACCTCACAAATCTCCTTTTTTTTGGCCATAACTCAAGAATTTCTGTGCTAATTATTGCTAAGAACAGGAGTGGGACGCAAGCGCAGGAGACTGACAGTGATGAAGCTGGCGTGGGCAGATAAGGACGAAAGCAGGGGAAGGCGACGTAGTTTTTTTGAGTCACAGGGAGAGAAAAAACAGTTCAGGGATCGAGGGAAAAAAACAAGGAAGCAAACGCTAGGAATCAACGATATGACGTTTGGCCTGGCTTACACACAACACAATCTGACGACGAGTGGTTGAAAAGCGGGAGTAGATATACAGCATATGTGAACTGGGGAGAAGCAGGTGCGCTTGATTAGCTGATTGCAAACAGGTGAATGTGATGAGCAGAGCCGGGGGAAATTAGCAAAGGGAAGCCACGCCCACGCCAGCACACAGCAGAGAACACACAAGTTATAGATAAGGATACAATTATGAAGGGATGTTTTTTTTTAACATATATGGATATGATTCACAAAGTTGACTGGTGTATAACCATGAGGTGGTAACACACTTTTTTTTCTTCTTAATTAATGTTTTATAACTAAAGGTTTGCATCCATTTGTGTGATCATCAGCACACCCTTTCTGTCTCCGCTCCAGCTACGTGGGGCGTAAGCGCATGCAGGTGCAGAAGCCGGAGCAGTCCGTGGACGGCGTGAACAACCTGGTCAAGGCCGACTACTCCTACTGGACGCTCGGCTACGCGCTGTCACAGCAGGGAGCCAGGAAGCTGCTGGCTGCTGACCCCTTCACGAGGATGCTGCCCGTCGACGAGTTCCTGCCCGTCATGTTTGACAAACACCCAAAGTCAGTTTTTACTTCGTATTTCCTTGTGACAGGAATAATGTGCGATACAAAGGCTTGGAGTTGTATTTGAGACATGTACCGTAAAAGTCGGGTTACAAGCCGCTCCTACCTCCGGTCAGTGTCCCGCTGTAGCAAGTTAGGAGCAGCGCTAGCTAGCTCTCCGCTCCTGCTGCTAGCTCCCCGCTGCTGCTGCTACTGCCCGCGTCCCCTCTGCCCAAGTCGGGTGTCAAGCCGGGGCTGGTCCCGCTACCTTCGATGGTTGTCGGGGAGCTAGCGGAGAGTTAGTGGAAGTTAGCGGGGAACTAGCATGAGCGCCAGCTAGCTACAACGCGGAGCCAAATGGGACACTGACCGAAGGTAGTAGCGGCGTGTAACCCGACTTTTACGGTAATGCAGAAAATGGCAAAGCTCAAAATAAACAAAACTCACAAATACACGCAGATTACCTTTTTAGCATCCTGGTTTATGGAGAGACAGATATTTACTGAGGACCACAAATAGATGATCGCAGGTGCATTCTATATCAGGTAATCCACATTCAGAATAAACAGTATAAGCTTTATTTGTAGAACAGTGAGGCATGCAGGATCCAGTGCACATAAACGGACTCGAGGGCAATAAAGCTGCACAGTACTGTACAGTAATTATCTATACATAGACACAAACATGCATGCTCGCTGTCGACTTTTTAGACCGTGGTGTATGTAGTTTTCTAGTTTGTTCTCGTGTGGTAGACCACAGCCTTCATCCAGTTCAACTCCACGTTGTGTTCCCTAGCTATACGTCTTGACTTCTATGTCCTTTTTCTGTCCCTCCTTGCCCGATTATGTCCCTTTTTTCTTTTCAGCACCACCCCCACTTCTTCTTCTTCTGGCCTGCTCCCTCACACACAGGGCATGGATTGTTCCTGGGGCTTTACACACACAATGCCTGCTTTTCTCTTTCTTTGCTGCTTGGCGATTGCTGCTGAGCACCACTGCACCTCCGCCTCATCTCCTTCACATTTACTTTATCTTCTCATCCTTCAAATCAGCCCTCTGTCTTTCCAAGCTCTCATCTCGTTCTTCACTTCTGTTTTCTATTTTTTTTTTACATTTGATTTCTTTTAACATTCCTTCACTCCCCTCAACAGACCTTTACTTTCTCTGCACACCTTCTCCCTCCCTGTGTCACCCACCTCTCCTCCCCCTTCCCTCTCTCTCTCTTTGAGGAATGTGGGCCAGCACGGCTCTTCCTGCTGGTTGGAGAAGGGGACAGGATTCCCATTGATAGAGGCCTGAGCGTGGGGGTAGGGTAGAGATGGACACCATGTGTGTGTGTCTGTGTGTGCGTTACTATATAAATACATGGAGATGTGTGTCCAGTGTGCAGTGTATAGATTACTAAGTAAACAGTGAGAGAAGGTGAGTTTGTTTAAAAAAAAAAGTGAAAGAAATGGGAAATATGGACAAAAATGTCAGAAGGTGGCTTGAAAATTATGTAAAATGTGTTTTTTTGGTACATAAATGAACAGCAGGGGATTATGTGCTCTGTTTAAATTGTGGAGATTATGCCACACGTTGTTTTTAGAGGGAGGAAGGCTGTATGCCGAGACAATTTGTGCTCTAAAGGGCAGAGAAATATAAGACAGTAAACCCAGTGAAGAAGGCCTCATTGCAGGAAAAGTGTGTGTGTAGGTGTGTGTGTGTGTGTGTGTGTGTGTGTGTGTGTTTGTTTGTAGTGTAATGAAGGTATTGGGTTTCCCCGTCCTCATGAGGCGCAGACAGGTTTCAAACAGGCAATTGGACGGCAGGGAGTTGACCTCTGCGATGACCTCTGTCTGCACGAGCCGCCAGGGCGACGTGTCACAGACAAACATCCCTCATTCCTCCTGCTGGGCTGCAGGCGCATGACGGGCTGATAGTAGCTTTGGGTTGTTTTTAGTTTGACACAATATGATTACGTGAAGAGGATTTTATTATTTGATTTATCATGGACAGTGTTGCAGTGTACTGTGATGTAAAGTAGCTGGTGCTTGTACTTTACTTGAATACTTGTGTTTTTTTTGGTCCATAATACTTTTATTCTATTTAGGGCTGCAACTATTGTTTTCATTTGTAATCTGCCAATGATTCTCTCGCTTGGTCTCTAAAACATCAGAAAAGTTTAATTTCCAGAACATCTACAAATGCGTCTGACCAACAGTCAAAAACCCAAAGATCTCCAGTTAAATATCACAATATGAAAAGCATCAGATCCTATTTGAGCTGAATATCAGCTGAATAATACGCTCCATTGCTTTTCATTCTCCCACATTTATCTGACAGCAATAGACCATAGTTACCTTTCAACATACAAAATATGAAGCATTGTTGTAAGTTCAACTTTACTTGGGTGGCTCTAAAGCCTGAATCCTTCCACTACTGTTAATATAAAGCATATGATTGTGTACCGAGGAATAAAAACATTCGTGTCATGACTACATTGCGCTGCAGTAGAGAGGAGCATCCTGTTCCTTTATGTGATATCCTGTAGATCTGCTGTCTGTGGCGCAATTTTAAATCCGGTACATTGAGTATGGACAGCAGCACTTCCAGTTAAAAAGATATGAGTCAGTGTAGCAAAATGCAAAATAATCATAAAAGTCCTTCCTTTCTCTTCACTCTGGTACAAAGCCGTCAGAGACATAACCATCAGTGGCAGAGTACTGACATCACATTTCTAGATGTCAACATGTTTTTATTGCACAAGCAATTTCTTCTTCTTACTAGTTCGGTCAATCTTTGACCGAGGTGTCACCGGTCATTCACATTTCATAGCAGAGAACTGAAGCTGCACTTTCATGAGCTCACTGACGCTGAAATCAATTACTGTGGCTTCAGCAGACTAGTAACATGCAGTCACATTCATGCAGGTGTACAGTACCATCAGAACCTGTCACCTCCAGAACCTTCTCCCTATGTGCTATGTTTTTGGTTATTGTTGATTTAACCTCT
Organism: Taurulus bubalis; assembly: GCF_910589615.1. Taxonomy (NCBI): domain Eukaryota; kingdom Metazoa; phylum Chordata; class Actinopteri; order Perciformes; family Cottidae; genus Taurulus; species Taurulus bubalis. The sequence goes on along the minus strand of NC_136595.1, from coordinate 22,659,860 downwards.
TAAAAAAAAAACTTGCTGCAACCTAATTCCTGGTGTCATTTATCAAGTGTCATTGATCAAGCAAAAATTCCTTACATTCACTATTTCAAGTTTCTCAGATGTGAGGTTTTTCTCTGTTTTCTATTATTGTAGACTCAATACTTTTAGGTTTTGTGCCATTTTTGGACAGCACAAGACATCACCTTGGGCTCTAGGGAATTCTTCTAGCCATTTTTCTCCAACACTAATACCTTCTTCGTCCCTCTTTCCCGTCTCCCGCCCTCTGTCCCTCATCCTCCTCAGCACTCAGTTCAAGTCTCACTTCGAGCCGCGGGACCTGAAGGCCTTCTCCGTGGAGCCGCTGCTCATCTATCCCACCCACTACACCGGAGAGCCGGGCTACATCAGCGACACGGAGACCTCCACCATCTGGGACGACGAAGCCGTGGCCACAGACTGGGACCGGCAGCACGCCCGCAAGATGGAACAGCAGGGCAGCATCCGCCCCGTGGCACAGAACAGCGTCTCTGGAGAGTCGCCGCCCCCTGCAGCTCGAGCCTCGCGGGACGAACTCTGATGAGCTGACGCTCAGAGAGAAAGACTTGCGTGTACACACACACACTTGGAAAAAGACACTTGAACTACAAGCTGACATACTGTACATTAATTCACACATATATATACTGTATATATATATATATATATACACACACACTGATGTCCAAGTGGATAAAAGCAGAGTGAAGATGTCAATCTACTCTGCTGCCTGATGAAGGGACACTGAGGAGAGGAAGAAGAGAAACCGGGACGAGGGCCAGCAGGCCTTTGAGAAAAGCTTTATTTATTCCTCATGTGCCTCCTCTGGGCACGTGGAGACAGTTACAGCCCGTGAAAAAAACCTCAGCAACACGTGGAAGACGGCTAATATAATTTAAAAAAAACTTGAAAGAAAAATAAAATAATTCCCACGAATCAATTTTTTTTGTTTAGGAAGATTATTGTTATTTTAAAAAGATCAGATTTGATAATTTTTTATGGACAGCAAAAGAATAAAGGAAGCTGTCTGAAAACAGTGTGTGTGTGTGTGTGTGTGTGTGTGTGTGTGTGTGTGTGTGTGTGTGTGTGTGTGTGTGTGTGTGCGCGTTGACAGATGCATGTGTTGACAGAACATGTGGGAGGAGGGAGGCTGACATACTGTACCCAAGAGTGCCTCAGATGATGATGACACACACACACACACACACACACACACACACACACACACACCAAGAGGGAGTGCGGCCCTTCTTTACAAGCAGCAGGACAATAATGGATGTTATTAGGCTCCGTGTTTCTGTCATTGCAGATATCTCACGTGCACAGCGGGCTGGTCCTGCTAGTTGGCTTTCAGAGCCTCAGCAGTACGTTCCACGTAGCCTGCAGGATGTATGATATATGCACTTGTGTCCACTTCAGACCCCTGCTTTCAGAATTTCCGCGTGTTGAATTTCTTTGGATAAACTGAATTATTCATGTCCTCAACACGAGCTGTTCTTCGTTCAGTTGTGGTGCCGGGCTGAACCAATAAAACGACATCCCCCGTTTGTGTGTTTTCACTCACTGATTACAGCATTAACTGACACAGATGTCACCTTATCTTCCTACAGAAGTTTGGTTTATTATTAGATTAGTGGCACTGCAGAGAGTTTGAATTGAAGTGAGATTCAAACCCGTGACGACTAAACAAAAACACACTGCTCTCTTTATCCCTGTGGGACTGGAATATTGCATATTATTGTTTCATCAAGTGTGACCTTGCTGCAACTGTTCCCACAGCTTCCTGATTTCTCCTGGAATGGAAGACTTTTCCTCGCTTAAACCTTTCTGAAAATTAGCCTTATGGCATTTCATGAAATGGTAGTAAAACATGAAAAGAGCTACAAGCTCCCCAATAAATTCAAGGTTTGAACGGTGAGCACACTCAGTGGGTGTGTTGGCTCCTACTGTTCACAGGCAGAGTGAAGTTCTGCTCGCTGTTTTATAGTTCCTGTCTGATGTGGGATCTGACAGAGGGAGATGGGGAGCTGGGGTACAGGTGGTGGTGGTTATATATGGAGAACGAGAGCAATGGAGGAAGGCTGAAGAGGATTATTAGGCACAAAGGAGATCTTTTCAAAAATGAATATCCTGCAGTTGGGTTGCAGTGTGAGACAAAACCTGTTTAATCAGATCAAAAACATAGCGCTACTGCTAAACTCGCTTCATGCAACACTGACCAAACCTTACCCAATATTACTGCCATGCCAAGACCTTAGTTCCTTTATAGGATTCCTCATTTTTTTATTAGATTAGATTAGATTCAACTTTATTGTCATTACACATGTACAAGTACAGAGCAACGAAATGCAGTTTAGCATCCAACCAGAAGTGCAACAGTAGTAAGTACCAATATACAGATAATAAGTAAGTATTTTATAGATAATAAGTTAACGCTCCAAGTGGAACTGTAGTATATAAATATGGAATATACAGATTGATTGATTGAGGTAATATGAACATATTATACAGGTTGATTGTGCATTAAATGTAGGTTGACTATTTACAGGTTTGATTTCTCTTATAGATGCTGCAAAGCCAAAAGAGAGGGAGGATGCTGCTATCTGCTGGTCATGAGTGGAATGACAACCAGATTGTTCAGTTTTTGTTTTTTTAAGACCTGTCAAGTAATCCACATATGAAACATTTGTTCAGGAGCAAGCCAGTGCACTTAAACTACAAAAAACTGGATTTTATATATGCACATGCAGACTTATACAACTCTTTCACCGCTCATATATTGTTCATACTTACCATAGAAATACATCATTTCAGACCAGAGGAACATTGGTTGTTGTTATGAAACCCATCACACTGCATTCATTATGTCAAGTCATGTTATTGCAGTGCAAATTTCAAAGTGTATTATCGAGGAAAAATAACTTGGATAAAAACTTTATAAATCTTTCATATTGATATAACATGGCTGAGGATGTTCATGGAACATATTTGTAACAACTACTGCATCCACCAGACTAAAAGGCCTCATCACATTCAAAGGTTTTACTGTAAAAAGAGGGGAAGCCGTCAGTGTTATGACTCGCTGGAAGGGAAAAACAGACCACAGGCTCACGGTCACGCCACTTCTCCAAGGACGAAGGTCCCACTGTGTCACAGGTGGCTCGCTTCCTCACAGTGCGTTGACAACTTTACACGACACCAGATGGCAATTTTGTCTGAACCAAGACTATGAACCGGGCTGGCGACACAACTTCAGCCTTGAGGAAGGCCACCTCTGCCTTTTAGAGCCCAGCATCCGGCGCAGACCCAGCATGCAATGCAGAGAACTCGAGACGAGTGATTGTGGCACATCCAGACTCACCTGCTGTCAATCAAACCCCTGAACCACAAGCATTGGCTCGCAGCCAAACACAACCAACCGCAATCAGTGTTCAGGTTGATACAGGTCTACCTCTGCACAGATTGAGCATCTGTTACCCTTTCAATTTATTTGACACGAAAGGGACATCTATGGAAAAAAGGTTTACCAAAAATTAGGAGCACTATCAACTATGTGTGACGCTGCCAAAATGATATGGGGTCAAGTTTTGCTTGATGATGAAAGGTCCAAGGCACTCTTCTAGCAAAAGGTTAAAAAGCCTTAAGTCATATGGCTATTTCATAACTTCTAAAAACATAGACAACGCTGGTGCATGTTTAGATACAGCTGTCTTACAACCCATCCATAGTGACAAAAATAGCCTTCTTCAGGGTTTAACCGTAAGTGTAAAGTTGACCCTTTAGTATCTACAAGATCATTGCAAACACCGGAGGAGAATGACTAATGCAACATGTAACCACCAGGTGGCTCTACAGGATGTCTGAAAGTAGAAAAACATTATGAAAACAAAACAAGAAAACATACATTTACAGACAAAGCAATATACAAGAAAAGAAAACATTATTATTATTATAAGAAAACATTATAACAATATATATAATCATTTACAGCAACAGCACCGGACCACACGCCTCAGAGAGACTACAAATAAGTAATGAAATCAATGTTTTCATTTTAGTAAGCTGTGGCCTGCAGTTGGAGTATATCAAAAGTTTCTCTCTGCAATAATAATTTCAGTAGATCGCAACCTCATATGTTCTTTATCATGGCGTCTTGGCCTTCAACCGTTAAGCTTTCTGGATTGCTGTTACAAATGCTTTGCCGTAGGGTTCACTTTATGCTCCGAGATAATCTTTCATTGTGTCTTCGTCCAGATTGCAGTATGTAAAAGCAACCACAGGTGCAAGATAAATGGGACACAACCAACGTAGTAGTGTTACAGTTCATGCATGTTTTTATGTCACACACTTCTATCTGAATACAACAATCACCTTGACGAATCCTGTGACGGATCACAGGATTCAGTGTAAAACCAGACAGCAGCGCCGTTGGATTCACAGCTTGGTCGCTCCGCAGCAGAGCCCTGAGCCAGACGGAGCCAGACGGACACAGGCTTGATGATGAAGCAGCGTCTACTCGTCATCCCTGGTTGCATATGGCTGTGGTGTCGTGCCCTCCACCTGTGCATGGCCTACAGTGTCTCTCTCTCTGTGTCTGTGATTGCCAGAGCGGAGCCTCACCAGCTGCATCCCATCCGGCAATGAATCATATGAGTTATGACCAACTAAAAAGTGATATTTCTCCTGTTTTATTGGAGTATCTTTAAGTCAAAGAAACCCCAAAAAGACAGAGAAACGTTTATAGGATGAAATCTGTTTCTGCTTGTTTACTCTAGCCACCAGTTGGGGGGTCCCAACTCCCAGTTTGTTAGTCATATAGAGCGAGCCAATTTAGACTGTGTTTAGAATTGGGATTTCTTTATCTGTTCAATTTGCATATCTTAACTGATGATCCTATTAGTGTGGTATGCAGAGATAACAATGTAATTGCTGAACTCTTAGTCATCGAAGGGAACAGCCAGTGATTGGTTTGTGTTACTAGAGAGGATGATTCTTTCTGCAACAAGGAGATATCGTTTCGTAAATGGGTGACGAGGGATGAGTCAGGGAAGCTGAGGCCGGTGACTAATAGTGCTGCTGTGAGGCCGTGTCCTTTTTGACGGAGAGGGGTCTCACGCACATTCACCCACGTACACGATCCCCACATCCCGCACACGTGGGCATGTGTTTGAAAAGACAGAGGAACCAAAAAAGAAGAAGGAAATGGAAAAAAGAAAACATTGTTCTTGACACATTCATGCCTCCTCCTTCTGCCCTTTTTCTTTTTTTTCTTTTTCACTCAATCAGAGATCCAGAAACAATCTGTCTGTTCTCTTCCTCACACTGATAATGAGTAACTGCTCAGTGTCAACAAGAGCTCCTCAGACCTCTGCTCACTGAGTGTGTGTGTGTGTGTGTGTGTGTGTGTGTGTGTGTGTGTGTGTGTGTGTGTGTGTGTGTGTGTGTGTGTGTGTGTGTGTGTGTGTTTGTTGTACTGTCGGTGCAGAAAAGGCCCTGGCCAATGGAAAGACGGCAGAATAATCTTAAACAAATAATCTGATGTGATTTGTGTTCACTTCATGCTAATCCTCTAAAATAATCTGTGTCAAGGATTAAGCAAGAAAAACAACAACCAAGAAATTAATTTCTGGGTTCATTGTATGTGTGTTTGTGTTCCTATGGTAACCAGCAGAGGGCAGTGTGGAGTTGTGAAAACTGACATGAGAAGCTGAAGCTTTTGTGGTGTTTTTTTCATCTAATAAAAGAAACGTCTCAATTTATGAGAAATGTTATTTGTATAATCTGGAACATTGTGCCATCATTTATCATCTGTTATAGTCGAGCTGTTGGGATGTGTTTTCAGCAGTGGAAATATAATATAAAGTACATTTAGTCTGGTACTATTACTAGTATTTCCATGTTATACTACTGTATGTACCATATACTTATACTTATACCATATTTCAGAGGCAGATATTGTACCTGTTACTTGACTACATGTATCTGACTGCTATGGTAGCTTTTTTTTTAGATTAAGACTTACATGTGACTGAAAATATGATGCATTTCTTTAAGTAAATGAGCCGTCAGCATATGAAGTATTAGCTACGTTTGTTCTTTTACTTTTAATTTAGAATTGCTTTTACTTTGAAAGGATCTGGATACTTCTTTACTGTGCTTTTTTAAATCTCATGTACCAGCATGTGATCCTACTTAGTTATGCAGTGTTTCCTATTGTGTCGATAGAGATGTTTTTAGAGGTTTTGTTTGCATTGACCCAGACTGAGGGGATCGTGTGTGCGTGTGTGTGTGTGTGTGTGTGTGTGTGTGTGTGTGTGTGTGTGTGTGTGTGTTATCAGAGTTTAGACAGCTTTGGCTTCCCAGCTGTGTAAACTGGTACCGCTCACTGCGACTGTGTCAGCACACTGAGACAGAGCCAGAGAAGAAAAGCAAGACAAGGGTTTTCCTTGAACTTTAATTTGACTGAACAATGAAAACAAGTATAGAGGTGCAGTTAATATAAAATAATGGATTAATACTCTGCTGTTTCTGTGTCCAATCCCTCATATCTGCTGTTAAAACTGCTTTGGCAACATGTCCGCCATCAGTCCGGCGGAGACCACTATACTGGGGTAAAGTGCAGTGACATGAAGTGACCCCGGCGCTTTGAGAAAAGGAGCTTTCAACAACAGAGAGGGGAAATGGAGGAAGGAGGGGGAGAGGAAGGCAGAGAACGGAGGCCGGTTCACTGGAAGTCCATCTCGACAGCAGAAAGACAAGGAAGGCTGTTTACTCACTCGTCCTGCATTTCATGCTCCATTCACTCCCAGCAGTCAGCCGGGCACACAGTCCCTGAGAGTCAGAGTCAAATGACCTCTTCACTCACTTCAGCTCCGCTTGATTCGTCTGGTCTGATTACAGAGGCATTTTAATTGTTTGATGTTTTTTTTATCCACGGCATCCAACTATGAGTCAGTGCTAAATATAAACATACTTTAGGTGGAGTCTCGTTGCATTCTCGTGTGGTCAAGGCTCCAAAGGAATTTTGTCACGTTGAGTCAGTGTGAAGGCCGTGAATCAACCTCATAGATCAGGTCTCAGGAGAGGCTGCTTGATTCCACAGCTGTGTTCTGTCGTTGGCTCTGAGGTGGCGGGATTGAAAGAGGACTCCTCTGGTGTGTTTGCCAGTGGTGGAAGATGTGTTGGTGTCCTGGGGACAGATGCTTTACCCAGAGAGCCGATCACACAGTTTGATAATACTACATTGCAATTAAAAGTCTTGCATTTAAAATCCTTGATCATAAGTAAAGAGGTATATATATTAAAAAAAAAGTGTGCAGGAAGTGGACCCTGTGGCTCATCAGATTCCTCACACTGATGCAACAGTGTGTAAGCAGACTTCTACGTTTGAAGCTGGTCGAGATGGAGTTTGTTTTCAATGAATCAGAAGATTATTAGTTGATTAGGAAAAGAAAAAAAAAATCAAAGTCCCACAAAATTAGTATTCATTTCCCTAATCTTTTAATATTTCGTGAAATGTTGTATTTGATCTATTTAGGCCTGGATTAGTTGTTCAAATAAAACCATCTGAAGAGTTTAGAGGGGAAGTGTCTCTAACGGCCTAACAGACGTGTAAACATCATAAGAGGCCCGAGCGAGACACTGAAGTTTTTGTGAGGGGCCACTTGCCAACACGGTTGAGAATGATTGAACAGTTTGTACAGTTTGTTGTATTTCAAAACCTAATTTTTTGTGTAAAATCTTAATCTGTAAAGTGTGGTATACGACTATATAGTTGCAAAAATGGAAAATACTCACATAAAGTACAATACATACAAATTGTACTTAAGTGCATTACTGTGTGTGTGTGTGTGTGTGTGTGTGTGTGTGTGTGTGTGTGTGTGTGTGTGTGTGTGTGTGTGTGTGTGTGTGTGTGTGTGTGTGTAATCCATGGCCCCTCTGCTATGGAGCAACTTCTCCGGATGTTTCTCTGACACTGTTTTTCCAATGGCTGTTTATTTACCTGAGAAAACAGGATGCAACGCCTGACTGTAAGAAGCAACTTTCTTCACACTTTGTTCAATATTAACTGGTAAATCTACATATAGTGTGTGTGTGTGTGTGTGTGTGTGTGTGTGTGTGTGTGTGTGTGTGTGTGTGTGTGTGTGTGTCGGAGCACTGCTTGGTCTGAGATAATCCTTTTCCTCAGCAACTGTAGCGTTTTACACATGGCTGGCTCTTATTCCTCGATCTCACACACACACACACACGTGTGCTCTCCATAATTGTTACACATTTATTATGGTTTGCCCTTTGCTCTGCTGCCGTCACAGATGTCACCGAGCTGAGAGCTGAATCAGTAACTGTATAAAGCCATCCACACATTTAAACACTTCGATTTTGTTTAATGCAAAAAAAAAGAGAAGAAAATCACGTTTTCCTAACACGGGACTACTTAGAGACTTTTTTTTTTTTAAAGGAAGTGATTCAAAAAGGCTTTAGAGAGAAAATGCAACAACTCCAGCAAAATGAAAGTCTCAAAAGCAACAAGAATAAGAGTTCAAATGTGTTTGAAGATTTATTGAAGGCAGTTTGAGACATAAATGAGGCCCAAAGGCCATCCATCATGGAATATTTCTGCTATTGTTAGTCATTCTTAGAACCTCTTCCATAACATCCTCCTTTCTATCGCAGCTTTCCTGTCTTTCTTTCCTTTTCTTCACATTCTTCCACAGTCAAACTCTCTTTAGTCAGTGGGTAGTTTTTTAAGGGGGGGGGCTGGACCACGGAGTTATAGCTCCTCCCCTTCTGGCAGGGATGAATGTAGGGGGTGAGAGAAGGAGGGAGAAGGAGAAAGAGAGAGAGAGAGAAACAATAGACTTTAATCGCTCATGTGGTTGAGAGCTGTTGGCAAGCCGAGTTCCATGTGGTGGGGGAGAAACAGGAAGGGGGAAGACTGAGGTGGAGGACTTGAGAGGAGAGTTATCATTAGTGACATCTCTGAGCTGAAGACAAGTCTACAAACCAGACTGAGAGGAGAGGACGTGATCAACAACCCTAACAACCTAAAGGAGCCCAGGTTATCCTAAATCCAGCCCCAGATTTCTCCTGATTCTACTGAAGAAGTCTCCATCCACGCTGCCGTCCAGACAGGAGTATGTCCTGCCATCCCTGCCACCCCTGCCGCTGATCCAGGCGGTCAGCATGATCTCCCACTGCCCTCTGTCCACGCTGCTGCCCTGGCCCGCGGGTCCCAACCACCAGTACGCAGACCTGGACTGCAGCTTACTGCTGGAGGGGGAGGGAGGTGTCGCCCTGCAGAGGTACCAGCCTCGCTCCCCGGAGAGCAGCCCCCGCCACTGGGTGAGTCCATGGCAGAATAATTGTGTCTGTCTTTTGTTGTTGTATATATCTGGGAAGTGTTAGCAGAATATAACAATTTATATTATCAGAAGCACAGGTACTTCCAGTCTTGTCTAAAACAGTCTGGCAGATGTTGGCCTCGGCTTGCATGACCTTCCTGCGCCTGCTGTTGTTTGGAGCGCGGGGTGTGTTGTTTGGTGTCAGAGGTTCGGTCAATTTCAAGGATGGGAACGTGAAGTGCAAAGAGTAAACAATTCACTGTGAAATAAAGCTTTGGAATTAATAACAGATAAAGATGTGCGGCGAGGAGAAGAGACTCCTCCAAGGTCTGTTTGTTGGCTGTCTGTGGTGATTGTGAGAAACAAGGGAGAGTGATAGGAAAGGAATACTGAGAGAGAACATGGGGCTGTTCTGGTGGTCACATGGAGAGCTAACTGGTAGTGGCCCATCCTGCAACCAGTGGTCCACACGGCCAACATAAAACACCAGTGTAAAGTACAGTAAGTGAGGGTCAAATGGAAACCAAATCAAAAACATGCACAACTTATTGCTCAACTCAAAGATCAATCAGCGATTTCTCAATTTCTTTTCTTTTCAGTTCCTCTGTTTGACCTTGACTCACTGAAATTTTCCGCAATAAGTCGAAAAACTTGTCGTGCAATAACGCCGACTAGACGGTAACCTTTGATGGCACAGACAGGAGGACAGCTGACCTCTTGTGCAAAGCAGTAATTCGCTGTATAACCACCGCTTACAGGACACACACTTTTGCTGAATAAACACAAAGTTCACAGAAGAAGCATTACTCACTTTACTGCAGAACCCAAACCCCTTAATGTCTTTAATATGTGTCAGCCAACCGCCGGGAAAAAGACGGAACCGTGGCTCACATTACACTTCGTGTTTATTTACCTCTTTTAAGTTTGTCCGTGAGGCCGCAGATTCCTCACAACGGCGTGATTACCAGTAAATGACCTGCAGCGACAGCTTATTCCAGCTTAGCTGTGGCTAACTGTTTGCATGTGCGCACGTGTGGTATTGAGGATAAAAGTGAAAATGGGTTCGTTGTTTACATCTGGCATGTTGAGATTTAGTGAGTCGGGAGGATGAGGTCAGAAAACCAGACTGCTGAAGCGTCCTTGAGCAAGACACTGAACCCCACCTGCTCACGGGTGGAATAATCAATGGGCCCCTGGATACCCAAATAGGAGCAATAGCATAGTTGTGTAGCACCTTTTTTCTTCTTGTGATAATTGTGGTCTCCTTTGTATCTCTCTGTAGTTTTTTGTGTAACTTTGTAATTATTTTGGTCTTTTTGTAGCTTTTATTGTCTGTGACTGTTTCGCCCTTTTTAGTAGTCGTGTTGGCCCTTGGTCTCTTTGTAGTTATTCTGTGTCTTTTTGTAGTTTTTCTATATCACCTTTGTAGTTATTCTGTGTCTTTTTGTAGTTATTCTGTGTCTCTTTGTAGTTATTTGTGTTTCTTCATGGTAGATTTGCCCCTTCTCATGGTTGTTGCAAGTCTCTTTGTGGACTCCATCCACCCTGTCGTCCAAATCTTTGTCTCTTTGCAGTTGGTGTCTCTTTTGTCTCTTTGTGGTTGTTTTATGTTTCTTTGTGGTCATGTTGGCTCCTGGTCGATATATGTCTCTTTGAGTGACACTTTATAGATGAAGGTCAGTGGCGCTGACGCTTTGGGCCCCTGGGCCTGTGGCCTGGAGGCCCGTTCAGTAATCCATCCATGCACCTGCTGCACCACTGATATTCTGTGACAGCAAAAAGAAAACCATGTACCCCCATAACCCCGTTTTCATTACTATGAAAATAACAAAATGTCTCTCATGTGTCCCACTGTGCTGCACGTATGTATGTTTTGAACTTCAGCGTTAAGAGATCCTCCCCCTCGCTGCCTATCTGACATCCTGGTTGACGTGTCCTCCCGCCTCACAGCACCGTTTCCTCCGATTGTTTCTCGAGGGGTAAGGAGACTGGAGGTTAGCTTTCATACGCCGGCACTCACTTTGGATGCTGCAGCCAAAGTGAGGCTCAGCTTACATTCAAGCTCTACGTGTCAGAAACTCACCCGTGTGACTGTTTTTGCAGTCTTCAGTTGTGTTTGCCCTCACATCTTTGCCAAGAAGGTAGAAAGGCAATATGAGTGGTTATATAGAGGGGTAAATATCTCCAATAAAGTTAGAATAAACAAAACCACCAGTGGGTAATAATAGAACTTCTTGTGATAAAAAAGCAATAATTGCACGCCCTCGCCTCGTGTCATTATGTCACGCCAACAGCTGGCTCCCGTTGACTTGGAGGAGACTTTGCCTTTTCTGCTGTCAGGTGTCTCTTTCTCTCCTGTCAGTGAGCATGTTACGGGAGGTTATGAAACCATGCCGGTCATAAAGGGAGCAAGTGGACTGATGACCTCCCTGTAATCACCCTGCGGTGCGTTTAAAGGCTGTCAGGTCCACAGTTCAGGTCAGAGACGAGGGAGCAGTGCTGAGGTGTCGGCCCCTGACAGCAGTCCACTGAGGACGAGGAGACTCCCACTTGAACACACACACATTGTTCACACGAGCAGGGGGAATTTTCGGGAAGATGGAGCAACTGAAATTATTGATCGTAAATCACAAAGAATAAACAACGCATTTTACTCGGATGCTGCAAGCTGGTGTCACAAGTGGGAACAACAAAGGACTTGACTGAGTTTGACCCCGGTTATACAGAAGTCAGAGTGATGATGATTGGGTTATCATAGTGCATTTTACTGCTCAAACCACATTTTAGAAGTCTGCTGTGTTCTTTTATACTCTTCTCTCTCTGTCAGTGATAAGGCAATGTAATTAAGCCTGCAGGCTGATCAATCACAACTGCAGTAGAGGGAATATTAGCCGCCACCTCACACCCGTTTGGCTTATAATAACCAGCAGGGTAGTTCAATAACCTCAGTGATGGAAAAGCAGAAGTGATTTTATAAAGGATAAACAGGGACAAAGGAAGGGGGGGCGGACAGGACAGAGAATTTCGATGATGCCGTGTTTTCCATTGAAAAAAGTGAGAAAGCTGAGTTAACACTCCTCCTTCCTCTTTCTTGTCTTTTTGAACAGAGAAGTGCACGTTCCATGCTGATGCTCAGTGACGTCTCAGTGTTCCCTGAAGTTCTGATCCTTGCTTGTCATGTGCTTTGACGATTGCTCAGTGATTCACTCATCCGGCTAAGACTAGTTCTGCTTCGTTGGCCTTTGAATCAATACAAAGCTGTGTAGGTTTCATTTCTTAAATGTTTATGAAGTATAAGTGTATATGGGGCATCAGGGAGAACGCCATTCAGGGGACAAGGAGAAGACTGGGTTTATTGATTAACCCATTAAGCAATACAATACACAAGTGGAGTGGACAATAAAGCATCGGTCCTTTCTTTTTTTCTCCAAAATCCAGGTTTATTCACTCCACCACCTAAACAGTGTGTTCACACACACGGGCGACCCTCAGTGTGTCAAGTTGTCTCGTGGCCTGCAGCTCTCGTGAGGGTCATATTGTGATCTTGGGCCTAATTAGGTCACATAATAGCACTGGTGTGAAAAGTCAATACTGCGGGCATTGTCCCTGTCACCCGAGCGTCCATCTCAGTGACAACACCACAGGAGCAGCTCGCTCAACTGGGGCAGAAACTCATCGCGCCATATGGAGAATGTGTTTTGTGGCGATGTGTGTGTGTGTGTGTGTGTTTAGGGGTGGGTTGATAGGAGGCAGAGGGCACCGTGTGCACCGGCACCGTCTTTGCTTGGGTTTGTTTTCATTTTTTTCAGCTCTGTGACTCCTTTTCCCGCTCAGGCAGGGCTTTCAGTATTAGCCAGGACGCATGACTGGGATCAAGCTGGCATTGTGATGTGTCCATTAGTGTGTGTGTGTGTGTTTGTCCGTGTGTGTGTGTGTGTGTGTGTGTCGCTGGTGCCCGGACGACAGTTATTGATAAGAACACTCACACATTCTGTATGTCAGCAGTTTTACTAACTATAACAACTGCTGATGTCAAACATTGAGACAAACAAAGCAATGGCCGCCTCTAACTTTAGAACAGGAAACACATCCTGTATTTGTTTAAGTGAAACAGACGGGTATATTTTTAGGTAGACCAAAACTTTACACAAATTTGATGTGTCCATATTGTTTTGGCAGAGTAAACATTTTACATTTTGGTCGATGTTATATCACCAGCGATGCTCGTCGATGCTTGTTATTGCGCTACTGCCTCTTTTTGTGTGTTGTTGTGTTAATCACTTTCTCACTTTCATTTCCTCTAATGCACATGCTTCATATTTTGATTCCACACTAACAGTACTGCAAACCGCAGCGTAAAATCCCTTGGAATCCCTTGGTCCACTCTGATTGATTTACAGTCGTCTGCGTAGCTTTTCTGCTGTGATTTTGGGGGTTTTTGGCGAGGCAGCAGTTGCCACCAGTGTGCGACGGGCTTCATTGGTGCTGTTTTTGTTGACCGTGTGACAACTTTAGGCGAGCATGTATCTGCTGGGCAACAGATGGTCCATCTCTCATTAGCAGGGAGGGGTCAGACAGACAACCGAGCCAGTCCAGACCGATTCATTCGAGGCTTAGCAGGGCTTAGATCTAGAGGGGGGTTGGTCGGGTTTGGGGCCCCATGAAGGGGGGGGTTGTGTGTGTGTGTGTGTGTGTGTGTGTGTGTGTGTGTGTGTGTGTGTGTGTGTGTTGGGAATTCATCGCAACTCTTCTCAATGCAGAGACACCTGAAAGTACCTTAACCACCAGCATGCCATCTGAGTCATCATAGCCCCAGAGAGGATTATCCTTGCTTTAGTTTAGTGCAACGGTCCAACTGAACCCATATGGAGGCTGCTGTAAATCTGTTTCACAATTTCTAATTGCATAAACATCTCTGTGCATTAATAGGATTCAGTAGGTTTTGGTATTACTGAAACTGAGTAACTTTTCCTTGAAGTATGTCTTAGCTTGCAGGGTCAGCTGTGTTTAATGTGGAGTGCGGAGGAGGAGGAGGAGGAGGAGGAGGAGGAGGAGGAGGAGGGGTCTCGCTCTGAAGCTCTGGACATTACTGGAAAATAATGATGTCACCCATCCAGAGGGAGAGAGGGAGAGAGAGGGAGAGAGAGAGGGAGCGAGAGAGAGAGAGAGAGAGGAGCTGAACAACAGCCAGGACAATAGATCTGAGGGGAGTAGAGGCATGACATAAGAGAAAAGAGAGAGAAAAGGAGCGCGGCAGACAGAGCTTTAATGTGGCCGTTTGAACAAAGGGTTCGGTTGACCGAAGACGAGGCAGAGCAAAAGAGAAATGCAGCTGTGTGGGGTATGAGAGAAGACCTGGCATGTCCTTATCCAACTGTGTTTTCATGGTTGCTCTTATGGATCCACAGACACTCGTCTGCTGATCCCTTGCCTCATTAAATAACTATCAAATAACCCTGTGCACTTACTGAGCGCCCTCTTGCCCCCTGCTTCACTGCTATCAAATGACCAATTTAAGCTACTCTGATTGTCTCGTTCCAAAGTTTTATTGAGTTACAGCAGATCTCCCGCGCCATAAATCCAACCTCTTGGGTTTTGTTGCTCTGGCCTGGTTTGGCTCAAACCTCTGCTGACTCTGGATAAATACAGCGGTTTATGAACTCTGCCCTCTACTGGGCAGTATGCTTTGGAAACACAAACCCAGCAACCCCACAGCAGCATACAGTCAAACGGACTGTGTGTGCATACCCGTGCATCGCCCGAGAAGAACGTACAGACAACTATGAAACACAAATGTACTAACACATTTGGTCTAGATATGGTGGCAGGAAAGATTCTCTCCTCTTTTTTTTTTTACATTTCTACACAATGACATTCCACAGGAGAGTCTGGCTGATACTCCTCTCACTGGATGAAACCGATGAGCCTCCTGTTTACTTAGAAAG
The DNA here is from genome assembly GCF_910589615.1 of Taurulus bubalis. NCBI lineage: Eukaryota > Metazoa > Chordata > Actinopteri > Perciformes > Cottidae > Taurulus > Taurulus bubalis. The sequence goes on along the minus strand of NC_136595.1, from coordinate 22,644,559 downwards.
GAAAGCAGGGCGTCTCTTTCCGGTCTGAAATATGAAATCACTCTTTCTCTGGAAGCCAGTGCTCGATGGTCCTGTTACCTCACGCTTGTCTCTCAGCCAGTTTGGATCTTCTCAGTTTCTGGCTGTACTGTGAACTCTCCACCCTCCCATCTGTCTCTGTCTCTCCCTCTCACACTCACAGTGGAGATAATGTCCTTTCAAGTTAATCTCAACAGTGTCCTACATTTTCTTCGATACACGGCCTTTCTTATCTTGGGTGTAAACACACATGCTGCCCAAGACCGCCAACCTCATTATTCTCCCCTTGTGTGTTTGGTTCTTCTTCTTTTTTCCCAGCATTGTGATTCCTTGTCTGTCTCTCCTGCTCAATCAACTTGCTTCAAGGAATCCCCTTTTCCTCCTGTCGTCTCCAGGCCTGAGAAGCCCCCTCAGCCAGTCAGGTATGAGGACAGCCGGCTCGCTGGAGTCAGGAGGCAGGAAGTGGGAGATTTCCTGGAATGTGCGTTTTTTCCCCACAGTGGTGCAATAACAGTGCGAGCGGCGCTCCTCCTGTTTTCGTCCCCTTTCTGTCTGTACTGTAGCTCCCTTTGTGGCACAGGGGGGAAGAGCTCAATAATAGCAGGAACCCATTAGGAAAAACTGCTCTGCCCTCGTCAAGGGCTTTCCTAAGTGTAATTACGTCATTAGTCTTCTTCGAGAAAGCAAAACTTATGAGGATTCGCCGGTATTACGGTGCAAGAAGACCTTATGCAATATTTTATAGCCTTTCGAATATTGCTACATGAAGATGCCTTTCACATCCATCACATTATCTCGCAACCGGAAAGCTGATAGTTGTATGTTGAGATTCTTGTACTTAACTTGAGGATTTCCATTTAATATGACTTTATACTTCTACTCCACATTTTAGAGGGACGTTTTAATACATTTACATTTCAGACAGTTGCTCTACTATAGTTGGTAGTTACTTCAGAGAAAGTAATTAAATAATTTACATTGGAGGAACCCTTTGTCTCCCTTTGTGTTTTTCGGTAATGTTCAGCATTTATAGACTTGATGAAACAAGCAGCTTGATTTAACAGTGATGATTAGAAGTCACTGCCTCTGGTCAAGAAACAGTCCTCACATTAACTGTTAAAAACACAACTTGTCATCTTTACACTTTGGTTTTCATACTGAATATGCAAATTAGAGATGATGTGTAAATGATTTTTTCACATGAGAGCAGAAGGCATCCTTCTCATCTCACTATTGCCATAAAAAGCAAATCAGTGTTGGTCCTAACTTGTCAAACTCTTTCTTTAACTTGCCATAAAGGATCAAAATACCTCAAAACAGCTCTGTTGTTAAGAGTCTCTCCTGATGCATCCTATCAGAATAATTATACTACAGAAGTCTACATTCATGAATCTTTTCTCAAGAGAAGACATTTTCACATTTTGTTGAAAACCGCACGTACCGATCTGCTGCATCCATCAGACGTAGGAGCAGCTGTCACGTTTTGTCAAATGTGTTGTTTGCGTTCAGATGTGACATCATTCCCACTGTGAGACCGACAGAGAAATCCCCCCGGGGCTGAGTCGGGGGTCGCGTGGGGGCGCAACCTTCCCACTGCCCCTCTGGGCTTCCCAGAGCCCCAGAGACCCAAGTGGATACTGGGGCAGCTCGGCCTGGGAACTGGAGCCCGGCCAGATATGCAGCCTGATGAACAGTCAGCACCAAGGAAACCTGATAAAAACATATGATTAACACACACGGAGGAGGAACACTGACGGAGTGTAGTGCCCTCCTCCGTGTGTGCATCTGTGTGTGTGTGCACCCTGCTCAACAGCCAGTGACGCTGAGTGTGACGTTGGGGTTACGTGTCATGGGTGTTATGGGAGCCAGAGGAGTGGGTAGACCTATCTCACACACACACACACACACACACACACACATGATACTAAAGTTGGGGCCACGGCAGGTCTTGCCGTTTCACCCACGGACCCAGATGACAACGAGCATCACAACCTTCCCACTGTCTCCTGACTCTGGATCAGGAGTTTAGTTGTTTCATCGGCCGAGGAAATGCACCACCCACCGCTTGCTCACGTTTTATATATGTTTACGATACAACTTTGTACAAAAAGACCCCTCACAAAGTCGCCGCTTGATTCATATCTTCCCGTTTATTCACACGCGTGGGCTGTTTGAGTACGTGTGCAGGCCCATTCACAGTGGAGCAGTGTGGCCGTTCTCACACTCGGCCCATTCTCCTCTCCTGTCACTGACAATGCACAGTGCCGGTGCCGGCATCCACGGCCTTCCTTGCATTGTCCCACGCAAGGAGCCGTGAGGCAGCAGCTGCTTCACACCCATGACAGCGTCGCACTTCATCCACTCGAGATCTGTAGGTGAACAGTGCAGCGATCTACATTTTAATCACAAGTGATGTTTATGGGTAAAGAAACAAGTCAAAAGAAGCCTCTGATTTGTTAAGAGGGAGTCCAACAGTTGTACGCATCAAAGTCAGTTTACAGGATTTGGGGATATAAGGCCTACAGATGGTGATGACAGATGTTGAGAATATTGTTGGAAAGAACATAAACCGGAGGAGGCATCCTGATTAGATGCCCGATGTGTAGTTATACAAAACAGACTACATTATCAGAGCACTTAACATCTCGGTTTGGGGCCACAATAGCTGCTCCTAGCATCAGACACCGAAATCTTTGATCAATTGCTGCGGTTGAATTGCATTGTGGGTAACAATGTGTGGAATAAAAAATATTATATCAGTGTAGATGTTGAATCCACTGAGTAGACTAGGTCCACTGGTCATGCACACAGTCCTTCTTAGGTAAAGTGACTCCAGGTGATGAGGGGCAAAAAGTCATATAAAGTAGGTGTCTCCCAGAGTTATGGTCTTTTTTATAGTGATATTCCCTGTGTTAATGGCTACCATACCTCCACTTAAGAAAACACTGTCTGGGTGAAACGAAAGAGGGAATATTGCACTAAAAACACAGACTTTACAGTGACACGGGCCAACCGACTTCACTGCCAAATAGTTGCCTCAGTCACAGTGCAATTAGACACACAGTACAGAAAACAACACCCAATATTGACATCTATTTCTTACATCATGTTTTCTTATTCATAAGCTAAGCCAATAAACAACAAAAAGAAGAACACCAATAAAAAAGCTGTACTGTTTAGCCTGGACATAAGGATTTGGGGTTTATAAACTAATATAAACACATTCTAAAATATTTTACGAGTGTTGAGAAATTCTCTTGAAAGAGATTTATTGTAGTAGGGCATTCATTGCGCAAACGGAAATCACAACTGTGCGTCTGAGCGCGCGCGCTGTACTCAGAATGATGGACGTCAGGACAGAAAGGAAGGAGGAGGAGTTTAAACGGGACTGTTGTGAGTGCGAGGAGGCGGAGTTCGGTCATTCAGTAGAAGAAGAGGGGAAAGCCTGCTGACAGACAGAGGAGGACGATCTGGAGTTTGGAGTTGAGCGGAAGAAAGTGTGCGCGTTGAAGGAGAAGATCTTTGTTCCAGCGTGGATCTGGGATTTGATTTAAAAATATAGGAACGCCTCTTCTTCTTCTTCTTCATCTTCATCTTCTTCTTTCCTTGGCGGATTATACCCGAGCTCTGATGCTGTCCCCGGATCATGAAAGAAACGCTCACCATGAAATTCGCCTGGAAAAGTAAAATGGTAACAACCAAAACAACAACAAAAAAAGAGCTTCTCGTGCTTTCCCATCCTGCGCTCTGTTTGTGTGTGTTTTTTGAAGAGAGGGGGAGAGGGAGAGGGAAAGGGAAAGGGGGGAGAAAAAGGAGGGGGTGTTTGTAGGCTTGGGAAAGTAGTGGATAAAGGGGAGAAGAGGAGGGGAACAGCGGGGGAACAGTTGGACATTGAGTTTTAATTGTGTTTGCCAGGCTTTAAATCCAGTGTAACCTACATTGTCGGTGCGTAAAGATGTCGCGCAAAGTTTGAATGCGGCTGAGATAATGTAAAAAAAACAACAACAACCATGCCGACTCCGCCAGAATATGAACTCGATCCGTTAGCTCTCCCCTCCCTGATGGTGGATATGAAAACTTTTGTCGGGGGGCCCGCAGCGAAACAGAGAGGGAACAATTGGCGAGGCCCCGGGGCCATCGCGGTCTCTCCACGGGCCCCAGCTGCGTCCAGGCGAGGAAAGCACAAAAGCCCACAGATCAGCCCCAAACATTGAACTGTTGTTGTTGTTGTTATCTTGGGAGTATTGTTTCACACACAGCTGATGTGCAGATTAGCTCTATTCAAGCAGAGATTGGTTTCTATTTGCTCATCTTGGTAACCTCACTGTGCACTTTGTGAGCATCTTCTTGGTGAAGGGACCCAAGTTAGTGCAGTGAGTAAACAACCCATCTCCTGTTTACACCTTCCTGGGGCCCTGTGATGTACTGTGCTCTCTGTGAGCGCGTCCTTATCTGCTGTGTAATGTTTCTGGCCTGTATTCTCCGGTGAATAGAAATATCAGTGACAGGCTGTTTTGGTTCCCATGCAAGCTGGTGGAACTTTGTCTCTCAATAAGCCCCAAACTTGGTGCACAAAGCGAGCAGAGCCGTTTTTTTGTTTAAAGCCCTGCTCTCAAAAACATCTCCAGCTCTGTGGCTGACAAAAAGCAGGCTGTGTGTGTGTGTGTGTGCAGACTGTGAACTCAGCATCCCGGGCTGGGCTAGCGCAGAGAGCTCTCGCTATTGTTTTGGGAGTTGTGTGGACTGCATGACTCATGCACTGATGTATTTATCTGTCTCTGCGCCAGCAGCAGCCGAACAGAGAGCGAGAGAGATGTGCACGGACTAGGCCTCTGACCCTTAAGACGAGATGCTGAACAGGGTCGGGCATGTCGACGTGTTTCAGACCAGTGCAGCAACACAGACATGCTTACTGGTTTCATCTGCCAGAGCCAGTTAAGATCCCTGTTCCCTTTCTCTCTTTGTGTTTTTTGCTTTTGGTTTGGACATCACATGTTTCTGTTCAAACCCAAACACAGTCGTGGCCGAGTGCCATGACCGGCCTCCTGGACCGTCCCATTGAGCCTGCTTACGGCGACTTTGACCTTTTTGACCTCTTTTCTGGCAGCCTCTGTGTTTGGGGAATAGTGTGGACTTTGTCATTGAGCGGTGTGAATGAAAGTGGGGACAAGTTAGAGTGATCTTGGCGGCCGCGACCTGTGTGTGTGTGTGTGTGTGTGTGCTGAGGCCTTGGTCATAATACTGCGTGCGTGGTGTTTATATTTGGCCCGTCCTTCTCCTTTGCCGTTTCTGTTTTTGTCTCCTTAATATGTTGATGTCTCAGCGTATATCTCGGGTTCTTTCTGAGCAGAAGTTTTGTATTTTGATTTCACTCTGCTCTCTCTGTTTGTTCATGCCGTCTGCAGACAAAGTGCATTCGGAGCGAGATTAGCGCCAATGTACGTGTGGTTGTGCTCTCACTTGTAATCAAGCTCTCTTGTATAATTACAAACAGACCGAGACATATCAACATGTCTTGTTTTATTACGTAGGGGTTTTGTTTGCAAGACTCTGTCCATTCTGGCTCTTATCTCCAGCTTTCTGAGCCCCAGTAAAGCTGTCCAGCTCTGACTTCACCTCAGAGAGAAGGGGACACGGTGAAAGAGATGGATGGGGAATAAAAGAGGGAGTAAAAGAGGAGGAGGGAGGCCTGGCAGGCTGCAGCTGTGGGGGTTGGGGACTTGGTCATTCTTGATATTTTACGGCACGTTAGTCCTTCTTTTCCTAAATTGTTTGAGTACGTTGCTTGTGTTTCTTTTGTTTTGTTTTTTCTGATGCGTCCTTCTGCTTTTCTCAGATCGTCAGTTCCCATTTTGTTCAACTATTGCAATGCCACTGAGTGAGTTAGTATCCTTATCTTTCTCCTGGAGGCTTCTAACATTTCCCCCTCTTTACTCTCTCCCTGCAGAGCTCAGTGCAGGACTGGGGGGAGGAAGTCGAGGAAGGAGCCATCTACAATGTGACCCTGAAGAGGGTTCAGATTCAGCAGGCGGCCAACAAGGGGGCGAGATGGCTCGGGGTGAGTAGAGGCCCGTCTCGCGTCTCGCTGTGTGACAGAATCACAGCTGACGAAGCTTTTTCAAAGAAGAGACCGAAACGGAGCACATAAATGAAAACCCGATGCTTCTTTTTTTTGTTTTCCACTCTCTTAACCTGTTGCTCTGCAAAATGTGAACTCCTGATTTATACCCAAAGTGGAATAGTCTCTGCCTTTTTGGGATTTTATCATGAGTGGATTGGGTTGTAAAAGCAATCTTGTGTGCAGGCCGCTCATCATAAAAACAGAACCTAATCTCTTTTGTTTAAAGCCGACCGTGTCTTTTCAATAGCGGGGCGTCTCTCAGCTTTCTGCTCTGTTGCTTTAACATTTGAGCTATAAATCTCCCCGTTTAGACGACACCTTTTAGCTGCCTGCTGGAAATCAACAGTTTCCCCAGACCTGGACTGTTTAGCCAAAGCATGTGATTTCCTGACTTTACTGACTGCCAACAAAACGGCTCGCTCCCCTGTACAACAATGTTTTTATAAACGCTGGTATGACCCCCCCGCCCCCCCAAAAAAGGTGGGGGTATTAAAGGCTTTTCCTTCAGTTGTGCATTTTTCCAGTGCATGTGAAGCATTGCTGTTCCCTCCACTGTGCTGTTTATATGAGCATAATAAGATGTTGTACAGTATGTCATTATACTACACAGAAGGGCCAATTAGGTCTCTTGTGTGTTGCCTATTGAAGGAATGCATAAATCCAGCACAATAGAAATTACAGATGCCTTTTTGTTTGCAAGAAAAAAGAAAATCACGATCTTGTTGCTAGCTTGTTTGTACCATTGTTGTCTCTTTGTGCTGACATGGGAGGGATGGAGGTTGGCACATGAAGAAATGGATAACAGCTCTGAGGCTTTAAGACCGTATTGATGTATTGACGGCGTGAGCTGCCAACTGTATTTCTCGAGCTAATTAAAACAACATGGGTGCTTTTACACAGTGCTGTCTATTGAGTGGAGTAGAATGGAGACCGGTCCCTATTGAGGCCTTATTATTTACTATAAACAGCCAATTGTCAGTGAATAACAGCAATTACTGTTCATCGGTGGGATTGCGCGCGGATGTGTCTTTACACCCTGTGAGGCAGAATTGTTGGCAACTTCAGTCCCACTTGATTGTGAGTTGTAAAAGTTCAGCCCATATGTGTGTGTGGCTGCACAGTGGGTCACATCGCAGAGATAAGTAATGGCGTTTTTTTTGTCATTAAATGGAAGTGGTGGGAGAACTTGGCTGGTGCTGTCCTCCTCTCAGTCTGGAGGGCCCGTGGAGGAGGGGCCTGTTGTGATTAAAAGCAGATTGGAGCGTTTCCTGTTGTAGCGTGCTAACTTCACCATGGTCTCTTTCTCTCCCCGTCTGTGTCGCCTCCTCCTCTACTCTCTCCCTGCCGGGTTTGTAACCCCTCTGTCTGTTTCCCCCGCAGACACAATAGTCGGACACATCTGGAGATATCAGAATTAAATATAGGGTTATGATTGCCCCCCCCCTGTTTCCTCCCCTCCAGCTTTGTCTTCTGGTGAATTGTTCCACTCCTCTAATTTCAAAGCTTAACGGAATAAAATGATGTTATGATGACGACCAGATTCAAGTATTAATCTGCGACGCATTCAAAGCCAGACAAAGCAAAGAAAAGCTTTGGTAGCACCAGCCAAAGTCGCCACACTCCTCCGTTCGGCTCACACTGGTTTAACGGTGTGAAAATATGTGTGTTCAGGCGGAGGGGGATCGCCTGCCTCCCGGCCACACGGTGAGCCAGCTGGAGACCTGCAAAATCCGAAGTATCCGCGCCGGAACGCTGGAGCGTCTGGTGGAGACGTTGCTGACGGCGATCGGAGACAACGACCTCACCTACACCTCCATCTTCCTGTCCACCTACAGAGCCTTCGCCAGCACGAAGACTGTTCTGCAGCTGCTGCTAGACAGGTGGGGCTTGAGTGAAGACTTGCATGCGGCCACGTCATATATCATATATCATATAAATGCATCGACGATACCTTTTCGAGGTTATGAACAGGCCCTCTGCTTATTTTCTGCTGCAGGTATGGAAGCGGGGAGGAAAATGAGCAAGACGCTGGCAAAGGCTCTGAAACCAGCGTAGCCATCAGAAGGTGAGTTACATTTGTCTGTGCTCATCATCAGCTTTCAATAGATAACATTTGTGGTAACAGCATAGCTGATTTATCACACCTGTCCTTCTGTCCGTGCCAGCTCTCCTAACAAATCGTTGCCTGCTGTCTCCACAGGGCCTTGGCCTCCATCCTGCGCGCCTGGTTGGACCAGTGTCCTGAAGACTTCCAGGAGCCGCCTGAATACCCGTGTCTCCACAGGCTGATGGACTACCTGCGCATGGCCCTGCCAGGCTCCGAGGCTCTTAGACGGGCACAGGGTCTGCTGGAGCAGCTGCAGAGCCAGGCCAGCATGGACGACTCTGACGGTAACTAACAAAAGCGTCTGGTTTTAACTCGCTTTATCACACATTTTCCGACAGTCAAATCACCTGTATTTTTTTGCCTGCTTTCAGTTGGCTTCCACGGAAACAGTTCTTTCTGCCTCGGGGAAGAGGAGGAAGTGGAGATCGAGCTCCAGGAGGACTTCATGTCGTTTGAGTCCGACCTGGTGGCTGAGCAGCTGACCTACATGGATGCGGTAAGTGGGAGGGAGTTGGTCAGGGCGGCCCCCGTTGCTGCGGCTACGAGGTTTCTTCCGTGTCGTCGTACTAACGTCAGCCTTGTCCTTCCGCTCTAGCTGCTGTTTAAAAAGGTCGTGCCCCACCACTGCCTGGGCTCCGTTTGGTCTCAGAGGGACAAGAAGCACAACAAGCACAGCGCCCCCACCGTGCGTGCCACGATCACGCAGTTTAACGCTGTGGCGGCCTGCGTGGTCAGCACAGTGCTGAAACACCGGCAGATCAGACCGCATGTCAGAGCGCGCGTCATCCAGCGCTGGATAGACATCGCTCAGGTTGGCAAACACACACACACAAATTCATCTATGAACTCAGTACAGAAATGGGCCACGTCGTGACTGTCCTTGTCTTCTAACAGGAGTGTCGAATACGCAAAAACTTCTCGTCTCTGCGAGCCATTGTGTCTGCGCTGCAGTCCAACCCTCTGTACAGGCTGAAGAGGGCGTGGGCCTGTGTGCACAAGTAAGTCTTGGTGGAAGAATCAGCATTTTGGCAGGATTCAGCAGCATTTCTGAGATGTTGAAGACTGTGTTTTACCTGATATGTCCGGTACCCTGATCTAACGTGAATCCATGCTTCACACAGAGACAGTATGCAGACATTTGAGGAACTGTCGGACATTTTCTCCGATCACAACAACTACCTGACCAGCAGAGAGCTCCTGATGAGGGTGAGTTCACTTCAACACTTATTTAACGGTCCCATATTGTAGAAAGTATGATTTTCATGTATTTTTTTTTATAATGAAGCAGCTGGGGACTATATAAACACTGTGAAAGTGCCAAAGCATTCAATCCATGGAGAAATGCACACAGGCCTTATTCAGAAAGTGTGCCTTTTATAACAAGCTTTAACGGGCTTATAACAGGCTTTTTTGGAATGGGGACTTAAAGAGAATGACGCTAAAACGGAGCTTTTCAGAGAAAGGGTGAATACGAGTATATTACGGGAGAAAAATGGGAAAAATATGTTTTGTTGTTGTTGTTTTTCACATTAAAGCATGGAAACGTGTTCGATTAGAAACACAAAATACAAGTATGAACCTGAAAATGAGCACGATAATATCTGAGGGACCAGTGAAATTGTGAAGTAATACATTTAGTACCCTTTGTGGAATAAACTCCTAGTTTAAAAGTGGGTAGATGTAGGTAGATGTAAGACTTCTTCTTCTTCTTCTGATCTGAAAATCCTCAAAGCATTCCTTCATTCACTGGAGAGAACCTGGAAGACTAAAGCTGCATTTTGCTTTGTTTACAGGAAGGCACTTCAAAGTTTGCCAGTCTGGAGAGTTGTGCCAAGGAGCACCAGAAACGCACCCACAAGAGACTACAGTTGCAGAAGGAAATGGTGAGACAAAGACCATCTGATCACGAGCTTCTGTGACAAATGCCGGCCGAATGGAGAGCTACAACCATTCATAATTTAAAGCAACACATTCCTCTAAAATAATGTGCCGTAAAGAGAGTTCTAGCCTCTCTAGTGGGATGAGGTCACGATGCGTTTACAACCCCCCCCCCTGGCATCTGTAAATCACAAGTGTAAATTAGTCTCCGGCTTTATTGTGGTGTCCTTTTTTAAAGTATTTATTTAAACATGTGTGTCTTTCTCCACAGGGAGCCATGCAAGGAACAATACCATACTTGGGGACCTTTCTCACTGACCTGACCATGCTGGATACAGCCCTGCCCGACCTAGTAGAGGTAAGAAGAAGAACAAATCTGTGTGTGTGGATATTTGAGAGCATGTGTCTGCGAGTGTGCACAGCTCTGCTGATCTGAGAGTCTATCTGTGTAACCGCTGTCAGAAACCGGGTCCGTAAGTTTCCATGAGCGCGTGAGGAATTTTCCCGCCGGGCCCTCTGTTGGAGCGGTCCACCTAATGCTGTTTGCCTAAGCAGCCGTTGGTATGCGACGTCCAGGCTCTGACAGCGTGCTCTTTGTGTCCTCCGCAGGGTGGCCTGTACAACTTCGAGAAGAGACGCAGGGTGAGTGTAGCCGCGAGCGTCCGACTCGTGACGCCATTGCAGTAGTGGCACGATGCGCTCGGGGTGACGTCGCGCCACGTGTCTGACTGTCTCTCTGTCTCCGCAGGAGTTTGAGGTGATCGCTCAGATCAAGCTGCTCCAGTCGGCCTGCAACAGCTACTGTCTGGCTCCAGAGGCGGCCTTCCTCCGCTGGTTTAAGAGCCAGGTTCAGTTCAGTGAGGAGGAAAGGTACGGCCGCTTTACTCTGAAGACCTTCTTCCTCGATCGCGCCGTCATCCGTTCAGTAACCAGCACATTATTGCTTGAGGTCAAGGTCTGCTGGACCTATTGTTCACAAACAGACAATAGAAGCTTCTTTGTGTGCTTTCTCCTCGCCTCTCTCTGCGATTCCCTCCCTTACTGATCTATTGTACTTATTGCTTTTGCTCTGTGAACTCTCTTTTCTCCCTCCGTCTCTTTTCCTCTCTTTCACGTTCCCTCTCTCTCACTCAGGAATTCATTGGTTCTCCAAAAAAAAAAAAAAAAAGAACACCAGGCACATGATTTGTTTTATGATGTCTAAGTTTTATTATCAATGTTCCCTCATGCAGCTACGCCTTGTCCTGCGAGATTGAAAGTCTCGGTGACAGCAGCCCAACCTTACCCAAACCTCGAAAAAGCATGGTGAAGAGACTCAGCCTGTGAGTGCATTGGCAAAAACAAAAATCATGGAAATTAAGTATTGTCAAACTGTCATATTTAAGCACTGGGTTGCTGTGACCCATTTGTTTTATTACCCAATAACCAACTTCCGCTGCTCTGCAGGATGTTTCTTGGGCCAGACAGCAGCGCAGCCAGTTCTCCAGTCAGAGAGACGCCACGCTCGCCCCCTACTGGCAGCTCAGGGGAGAGCATGGACTCCGTCAGCGTGTCCTCCAGCGACTCCAGCAGCCCGTCAGACGGCGAGGGCCTCGCCCCCACGCACGCCTCCGACTCCCAGCAGAACAAGGTGGGCTGCAGCGCCACAGAGAATGGGCTCGGTTTGGTCATACTTGGGAACTGTGTGAAAATCATTGGTTTGGGGAATTATTGTCACTAATTTATTCTTTGGGCCCTGCCCTTGACACCTTCCCCCAAATATATGTATTTTTTAATTACACTTTTAAAGTGGTACATTTCACTTTGCTGTGAATAACAAAAATTGCATGAGATAAGGTGCAGTTGTTGTACAGTTCAAACCTCATATGCTAATGGTTGCAGCCACTTGTATAATTTCCAAAATTATGGAAAACATAACAAAATGATTTGTCCTGTTCATTGAACCATTTTCCTATATATGTCCATCATGTTAGGAAATCGTTGATGTTGGAAAAAGAGCCCGAATGTGTCCCAAAACGCACATTCATTACCCAAGTTGCACACAAAAGCCATAATTCCTTTTTAAAATGTTTATTTATTTTTTAACAAGTTGAATTGGGGAAAAATACAATCTAACTCTGGGATGAGACAGAAGGCTCTCCGTTATTATTCCCTAATTCCTTACAACCTTCTACACCCCCCTCTATTCATTTTCATACAGTCCCTAAGACAAAGTTGTTAGGCAAAGGTTTATCAGAAAAACTATTTTGGCATGTGTCCCTTTGTTCCAGTCCGGTTTCCCCTGACCTCAAATAGCTGCAAATGAATGATCTCCGATAAGGGTCCAGTGCATTTGTGAAGGAAAAAATCTGTAAATAACTTCTGCTTCCATGTTTCCCCAGCTATCAGAATCCTCCTCTTGTAATTCACTCCACTCCATGGACACCAGCTCGTCGACGGCCAGCGTCTCCATGACTCCAGCATCTCCCCCACTCCCCGGGCCCCCCTGCACCCACAGACGCTCCCACTCTCTCACACCCATGCCCCCCAGCACCCCGAGTCAAACCCCAACCTATAACACCCAGGCCCAAGACGCATGCATCATAAGAGTGAGTCTGGAGCAGGGCAACGGGAATCTCTACAAGAGCATCCTGGTAAACATTGTTCTTGTTCCAGTTTCAGTGAGATGCTCTCGGTTTACATGTTTACATGATATATGAGCAATTTCTTGTCAATTTCCTGAATAGTTGACCAATCAAGACAAGACCCCGGCTGTAATTTCTAGAGCCATGGCGAAGCACAACCTGGAGGTGGAGCCAGAGGAGGGATACGAGCTGGTACAAGTCATCTCTGAGGAGAGAGGTACAAACAATTAGATTGAGCCTTATTTATCTTTCTGGATGGGTTTCAGGCGATTTGTTTTCCATGTTTGTATATATACCTTTCTCATTATTCAGACCTACACTCGTAATTAGAGGTTGCTACATGTTGGGCTTTCCAAAAACGGCACCACTGTAAAATTCCAAGGCATACAGTCAGACATTTACAATGAAAACAGGAAGCAGAAGCTGTTGTGGTAGAAAAACTACCCTCAGTATTTGCAATTCAGCGTTTCAATTACTGTAATCTTATCCACCGATCAGCTGTTTTTCAAACCACAATGGCCAATGTATTGCAATCTAAAAATATAGTAGGAGCGCCACCAGTAAGAGCTGAAACCAAAACTCATAGTGTCTGCTTCCTCTCCGCTCTCCTTTTATCAGAACTGGTGATCCCAGACAACGCCAACGTCTTTTACGCCATGAACACCTCCGCCAACTATGACTTCCTGCTGCGGGTGCGAGGCTCGGCGAGTCGGCCGGTCCAGCTGCGGAGCCGCTGTAGCTCCACGCTGCCCCGTGCCCAGCACCGCTCCAGCCTGTCGCTGAGACTCAGCAAGGTCACGCTGTGACCCCCGGAGACTGCGGGGACCCAGCGGTTTGCCCTTAAGACCACTAATCCAGGGTCACACGGGGCACAGACTGGATGGGACCTGTTGGATTTTAGATGAAGACGCTGGAGGGACGAATGGACGAGGAGCTCCGGAGGAACCAAGAAGGAACACAAGGAGTCTTCAGACTCTCTAAGAGCTCCGCTTTGACTCTTATCTTGCCGGTTGAGTCTCACTCTGAACTGTGCCATCCCTCCTTGTCGTCTTCCCAGCCTTATTATGGAGCGTGGATGTGTAGCGTGACTGACTGCTGTGCCAGTGGGACTTGACTTTTTGACGAGTGATGCCTGTGACCGAGTGAAACGGCGACCCCTAGTGGCCGTCGCTCTTTACAACAGCAGGTTTTTGCACATGTTATGGGAGCAGCCAAACTCCTGACCTCCAACAGTATTCTGAAAGCGAATGAACTTCTGTTTGTCTCGTGAAAGTCTGTGCCGCGGAATATTCACTTTACTGGTAGTAGAAGTGTGATGAATGCAGAAAGAGAAGAGGGACGGTGGAATAGAAGGAGAAGTGGACCGAGTGTCCGGTCCTGCTGCCTTTACCGATGAATGAATGAATGAACGGATCTCTGATGGTATTTCTGAATGATATTAATTGATTAATTGATTGACAGGAGCTGTGATGTCATTATTTTCATTAGTCGGGCATGTTTACCTGCCGTGTCCGGCTCGTGCACAGTGTGCACTGTGTTTGTGTGTATTCTGCCCCTCCTCTCATGTTGTGAGCTGTGTGACGAATGTTCCGTGCATTCTGATTGGTTCCCTTACTTGGTTTTAACAAGTCCACGGCAACTATTGTAACAGCCTTACCTGCCCTTTCTTCAGGGTTTAGAGATGAAATATGTGCTTCTTTCTGATCCAGAAAGATGGTCCCTCGCCTCCTCGCATTTTCCGACTTGTTTTTAAATAAATAAATAAACTAATAAATAAAAAATAAATTGATGTGCAAGAACAGGGAGGAGGAGGAGACTGTCTTCCTGGAGTGGAAAATGCCACGCAAAGTGTATCAAACTGATTTATCCTTGTACCTCTTTGCCCTTCATTATATGAACTATAGAGCTGCACTTGTCAGTTGGTAGGAGATGCCAATGTGATGTGAATATAGAAGAGTGAACCAGCCGCTCTGTAAGTGGTTCCCCCCCCCTCTTCGCTATTTTTGTTTGTAATTGTTGCATTTTTATATGTTTTCGTAACTCAATTCAAACCAGACACTTATGCCAGATTGGAGAGCGATGAAGTAAATGTTAACGAATTCACAGGGTCATTAAAAAAAGACGGCGGTACCAGATTTTTTACTGTGATCGGCGAGGAAATCTTTTACCGAGGGACACGTCACTTCATTGCACCGAAGCCAAACACCTCCTCGCACAGTAAACACCCATCTGTCTGCGACGCCGTCGTAGTTTCACAGCGGCACGTCTCACCTGTCGCATCACAGCGGCCAATTTCTGCCCATAAACACTCCTTTGAGCCTCTTTTTTTATTCTGTCTCTTTTAGTTATTATCCACTCCTGCAGATCTCACACGCCATCGTGCCAATTTGTCCAACCGGTTAATGTTCCTTGGTCAACGTTACGTTCCCACTGGGTGAACTGGTTCCCGGTTGGATTTGTGTTAATGGTCCAGTTGGGCCAATCATTTGTCTCCATGCAGCACTTCACTCTAAAATGTTGTCATTAAATCACCCTCAGTTCCTGTGTTCTTCACTGCCAAAGACTTTTACTCTACCTGAATAAATAAATTATTATCATTGTTAAGGCCTGTTGTCCTGTGAATTCCTAATGAGTAACTTTATAATTATTAGAGTTTTGTTTGAACTCTGTTCATTGTCTTACTCCCCTCCCTCCCTTATTTCAAAGCACATCGATGTGACGACACGAACACCTGTCCACAATCGATCCATCATGCATCTGTCTTTTTGCCCTTGTGCTGTGATGGACGACACGCTCATTCCTCTCAGGATTGACACGATCAAGAGAAAGGACCCCGGGCGGCTCTGGACAGAGCCCAAGTTATTTTGCTGAGTGGAAGACATTTCTGCTGAGTTGAAATGCAGCACGACCTTCCTTCCCTGAAGCGCCGGTCAGACACTTTTCCAGGAATTCAAAGACAAACGTGCATTTTTTTTTTTTTTTTTACATTCACATGAATTTATTGAAAAAAAGATAAAACGGATGTAACTTTAGGGAAAATACCTTTATTTTACAGGCCTCTGAAAGAAAAGCAAGTGCATTTTTGAGGTGGGTTATGTGGTGTTAAAATGTGTATTTTATCTACTTCATGAAAATGGTTCCTACTTGTGGATCAAAACCAGCCAATAGTTTCCAGGATAAATCAGAGGGTGAATCACAAGATGCTTTTTCTCAAATGTTTGAAAGTTTGACCTCGAGGCCTCTTTAAATCCTTAAAATTAAACATTTTGAGAAACAAAAACCCACTGAGGTCCACATGAAGACCATGTGGAATGTGATTTAAAACTCTTTACCTGACCTGTCCTTCACCTTTCTACTTAGTTCTTTCTACAACATAAGTCCTTCTCTGTGTAAAATTACTGTTTTAATCTGTGCAAGGCCTCCAGTATGCTGACCAGTATCGTGCTCTGTATTCTGAGTTCATGCTGCTGCCCTCGGGCTGGAGGCTTAACAAAGCTCCTTAATGCCACAAGCTATGAACACTCCCTTGTGACTCCCTTTTTCTTGCAATTTCCAAAATTAAAAAACGTTTTTTTTGTATTGGTTTAATTTGACAGAAAAAGCTTTAAAACCTGCCACAGACTACAAAGAACAGATACACATCAGGGAGATATACATAATGCAAGATGCTCTGCAGGAATGGTAATGAGCAAACCGAAGCCAGACATGAACTCAGCAGGCATGCTGGCTAGCCACAAATTAAAATGCAGCAAAATATCGAAGAAGCAAATATTCTCCACCACTTAATGTGGAAACCTTCGTGAAGAAGCCTGCATGTTCCCTTTGAATGCTGGAGAGGCCGTTTCATGAGAGGGCAGAGATCATCCCTCATGCTGGCAGCTTCTTGACTGATTATGCAGCAAGATATCAAAGTATATGTTTGTGCAATATAGTCACACACACACACACACACAGGATGTTTTATTGTTTATTTATAATACTTGTTTTTAATTTACTGTTTCGTGTGCACTTTCATACATTTGTGTATTATTTCAGCATTGTTTTAATGTAATATATCCTCATCTGTGTACGCTAGAGAGGATAATTACATATTAAAGGGTCAAATTTGTTCACATAATACAACATTTTTAATGACCTGAAGCTGACAGTCGAACTACGATCTGCTATAATGGATTGTTCAGGGCTCCCAAAAGATTCATCAAAATGTATTACTTAAATTATTCAGTTGTTAAATATTGAAACTTCAATACCACTGGTTTAGAGCGAAACTTTTTCAAAAGGAAAAACTTTAAATGATTTTATTTTTACCCAGAAACCTAAGTTTGAGTTACTTTGTGTCCTTACTTGCACTATTTTATTTTTTCTCAGCAGGCATCACAGTCTTTACGGGTCATCTGCAGCCTCGCTTCACAGTGAGGTCATCGGGTCACGGAAACCTGTGAGATTCATGCGTCCAGCTAATGCAAATCCTGGTGTTTCCTTTCCTCATGCAGGCCCTCTAGTCTACACTCTATGGTTTCTACGCCTCTCAAAATGATACAGTCTAAATGCTCACCACAACATAATCCTCCAGTTGAGAACATTAAAAGGCTTCAAAAGCTCCCTGATTCACACGTCTCGTTTCAAGTCTCCCGTTGTCGAGAACCAGCACGTCCACAATCCTTTGATACGCGTCGACATGAAAGGCTCTCTGTGTGAAAGACTGAGTGCGGATGAGTGCTGCTGGTGCTCCATGCAGTAGATCGGGGGGGGGGATGCGGACTGCAGCTGCTTTTAATCCGTAAGGGCATTTGAGTGGGACACCAGATTGTTTATGTAGTCCATTGAAAGCGAGCTGGCACACGCGTGTGTGTGTGTGCGCGTGTGTGTGTTTTCAGAAGTGAGGAGGGTGATCTCAGCTTAAGATCCTCTGTCCCCATTTTCCCATAACGCAACACGGTGGCAGACAGTGAGGGGAGGCTGGGACAGACCTGAGTCCTATGGTATTGGTTTAATTAAAACATCATTTGAGCCTCTTTTTTTTTTTGGCGCAGATGATAACAAGCCCATCCCAAAACACGACAACTCTACAGAGGAGGGGGCACGCGCACACACACGGCAATTAAAGGACTCATTTACTCATAAGCCAATTATTCTCCTCTCTCTCTCCTCTCTCCTCTCTCTCCTCTCTCTCTCTCTCTCCCTCTCTCTCTCTCTCTCTCTCTCTCTCTCTCTCTCTCTCTCTCTCTCTCTCTCCTCTCTCCTCTCTCTCTCTCTCTCTCTCCTCTCTCTCTCTCTCTCTCTCTCTCTCTCTCTCTCTCTCTCTCTCTCTCTCTCTCTCTCTCTCTCTCTCGCAGCATAGAGCTCATCATCAAATTATACCTTTTTTGTTTTAAAGAGCAAAAGAGTCATTGTAATTATCAATTCATGATTATGTTTTATTAACTTCTTCTTAATTATCGCAAAAAAACGACAATCTTCAAAAGCTAAAAATGAGTCAGTAAAAGAAACAATGGCTAACATTGGAATAAAAGACAGTTTTCTTTTCAAACAAAAAGCTTTTCATTTGTCAGCTTGAAGTTCCCCTTTAATTGTTCTTAAATCATTCCACACTCTCATTTTTTCCATAAACGTGTCCAAACTCACAGCTTTGTTGTAAAAGTTGTTCTCCTTCACAAATGATAAATTATTAAAACACCTTGAAGAAAAAAAACAAACCCACAAATTATGCTGCTCAAACTCAGTTGATGGTAAAACATATTTAGCGATATGACAAATGGTCACATGAATTTATCGAAATATATTGTGTAGTGGAAAAAGACATGGATGAATACACTTTTTGATAAAAGAACTTAAATTTCAACATGTAAGCCTTTGGTTACGAAGATACCAACATAAATCAGCAGGTACATTGGGTAAAGCCCTAAAAATAAAAAGAAGAAGCAAAACTTTGGTTCATATGTACACAAGAAACCCCCGAAAAGTCATCAACTCAGCGAAGAGGTTTAATAGGAGCAACACCCAGGTTCATGGAAATCAACTCAGAGGAAACACTTTGTTCCTTCCATTTTTTAAGCTATACATTTGAACTTTACTTAGATCCTAATTTCGGCTTCAAACTTTGGGAGTGTTGCAACTTTTAAGCTGGACGCTTCAGTCTGCACCTCATGGCTGCTTATAAAACAGACCATCAGTGAAACTAACAAACGGATTACGATTTATCTTACGAGTCATCTCAAAAATGAACATAAACAGGGCAGCTGGCGGATACAATTCCAAACCAGTTATTTTTGTATCCTGGTTATAAGCAAATAAAAATGGCCTTTGCAGTAAAAACGGGATAATTTCCTGTCTCCTAGTTAGTGATATCCCCCTAAATAATCAGCGCGAAAAGAACAAATCACAAAAGGGAACGCAACGTGCTCGAGACACTTTGCAATAGATACAAAAGTCACACCAGCAGCGAGAAACGATCGCCGACCACTCTTATAGTCAATGCTGTGTAAAAAAAACCCAATAGTGTTACAGAGAGCCGCGACATACAGGCGGATGTTATCGGCAGTTCATGTAAAGGCTGTAAACCAGAGAGCCCTTGAGGAATTTTCTTCACTTAAAAACACACTCTGCTTGCTCTCAATTTTTTATACCTGTGGCACAGGATAGCAGCGGAATAGCATTGTCGGAGTATGGATGTGCCGTAAGTCAGGAGCTTCTAACCGTGTGCTCTTTGAACCGCAGCACTGCATTGCTGCATCTGTTGCTGTGCTCATTAAGTGTATAAGACTGGGAAGTATGTGTATTCATCAGAATGTGAAGCTCAAGGTGGACTAAAAATAAGAAAAAGAAATCAAGATTGACAAAACTGCAGCGAGTAAAATGGCCGTCAGACAGCTTCAGAGATAAAAAACAAACTGTCTGGAGGTAGAACACAGAGGCCTGTTTCTTTTTAGTGTCGCTTCTCTGTTCCAGACACGGAGGGGAAACAGGAACTTCGCAGACGACTGTGACCTACTGGTGTGAGACATAAACAAACGGGATGAACAGACTCTCAAGACATTCCACTCGATGACGTAGCGTAAGGTATTTTCTTTTCTGGAGGCTCTTGGGCTTCTTTGCCGCAGTTCAATCCCACTCCGTTACCGGGAGACAGATGTGGCGCTGAGAAGACTAAAAGACATTACGGAGAAAGTTAGCGGTCTGTGCCTCAGTTTTGGGATCGTAGTTTGCTGGTAAAAACCAACCTCTCACACACACACACACACGCTTCCTTAGAAATCTTTTCTTAAAAAGGATCTAGAGGTGATTTCAGCCAACTGCATAAAAAAAACCCGACACAAACAGATGTGCAACACACTTAACCACATGTCTAAAAGAGGGGTACCTGAGCAAAAGAAAACTGAATTAAGCATGCATGCATCTAGTGCATACATGAGGTGATCAGATATTAGAACACCGGTCAATATAATGCAGTCCAGCGCCACACAACTAATAACTACAAAATGACAATATGGTTGAATCAACTCTTCTTTTTATCGTCAGGCTTTAAATTGGATTGCATTAGATTGTGCAGGAGTTACTAATAGAAACTGTAGAAAACTTAGTTACAAACCGGTTTGCAATTCAAACGGGTGTGAAGAAAACGACCACAAAAAAAGATGAAAAAATCCCAACCCGTCACAAGCATTTTTGAGGGCGTTCTTTAGTGTTTCTAACGCGTCACCATTATCCATTTAACTTAGGTTAACAGTAAAAATCACACAATAAACTCCGAGTAAGCTGGGAAAAAAAAAAAAAGATTTTCCATGTGGATCACAATGTCCACATGGAAAATGAATCAGTTTGTTGTTCTGGTAATTCTCCTTTGATAATTTAAAAAGGCTTTTTCTCTCTGTCCATATTATTGCACAGTATAGGAACAGATGTAGTATGAAAGTAACTGCTTAAAAAAAAAAAAGAAGCCAAAGTGCAGTTTGTGAAAAGGTCTTTTCACACTCACACACTTCTAATCCACGGCCCGTTAAAGTGCCCCGGAAACAAAGCACTACAGTACTCGGTAAGCTGAGGGACGGTTTAGATGACTCTCAAACAAATGGTAATGATGATGATGATGATGGTGATGATGGTGATGATGATGATGGTGATGGTCCGGGTGGGGACGGTCAGGCGTGCTGCACCGCCAGCTCCTGTCCTATGAAGCGGCGCAGGCGCTCCAGATACTGGCTGTACAGCTCAATGTCGTTGTGTCCCGCCCCCTCCACCCAGAGCGGCTCCACGGCTTTGGGGCAGCGCTCGAACAGAGCCAGGCCGTGGGAGAAGTCGATGACCTCGTCCTCTGTGCCGTGGATGATGAGCACCGGGGATGTGATTTTGGACACTTTCTCAATGCTAAAAAAGAGGAAGGAGGGGGGAGCGAGAAATGAAAAGAAATGAGATTATAAAGAAACTGATGATTTACGTACAGTATTAATTACCCGGCTTTATAAAAGAGCTCATCAATCAATGGCACTGTCGATCAGATCATAAAAAAAAGTGCCATTCTAGTGGGTCGGTGCGCTGGCTGTTATAGATTAAACAATAAAATCGTAATAGATCGGCGGAGCTTAATTTTTTTTGTCTGGACTGCTACAGTAAATTGTTATTGGCTATAAAACTTATTTATTAATTTGAAACCACCGTGATATCTTCGTGTTATTATTTCTGCTCATCAAAAACAGTTATCTTGTCTTATTGCCTGGGTGCCGATCATTTGCACAGTTTATCACTCGCTCACATCAGTGCAGAAGACAAACATAATGTCTTTAGGTTTATAGATTTAATCTGTAGAATGAACATATTTATTGCATAATGGAGGCGGAAACTAGAATTATCCGTGTGCCTCCACCAACCAGCCAAAATGCAGTTTAAATCCACGTCTGTCCAAAATGCCATCATTTTATCACATTAGACATTGGTGTGAAGTCATCATAATTAGCATATCAATTATTGCAAGGTCAGAGTGACCTTTGACCAACAAATTCGTTAAGATTTGTTCATCTTCGAGGCCAAGCGGACGTTTGCGCCCCGAACTCGAAGGAATTCCCTCCAGGCGCTCATGAGATATCGGGTTCAAAAGAAAAAAGGTACGGACAACCCCAAAAACAGGCAGAGGCATTAAAACATACGACTACTAGGGCTGTGCGGTATGGGCAAAAATTCATATCACGGTATTTTGTAAGATTCTGGTGGTTTCAGGTATATTTTTTTTTTAAACAAGTAAACACATTGATACCATTAACAGCACCAGTCAACTAGACAGCAATACTGTCAGCGAGCCATCCATAGCCACAACAACAGGTAGCAACATTGACTTTTTACAGTTTAATACTGGGAGCGCAGTGGAGCTACTTACCTGTCAGTGTTACTGGGCTCAGTCATGGTTCACACCTGTTATAAAATTACAGCGCCGAATTGCATGCTGGGTAGAGTTTGCGCACAAAAAAAACAACAGGAAGAGACAGACCAGAAGACACCACAAACAGCTGTTCGCCGCCCAACTTCCCAGCATTCAATTTGGCCGTGTAATTTTGAACCATAAGTGAACCAAGTTACCCTGACAGCTAAGTAGCTCCACTGCGCTCCCAGTATTAAACTGTAAAAAATAAATGTTGCCGCCTGCTGTTCTTGCGGATATGCACGGCTTGTTGACGGCGCTTGTCGCTGACAGCACGCAGCGCAACAACAGTTGGTACGTGTAATCACCGGTACATGAAAAATTCATACCGTATGGAAATCTGAAACCGGTATACGGTTTGAACCGGTATACCGCACAGCCCTAACGACTACTTCTGCAAAAATAATGGCTTCAGCAAAGCACACAATGGCCACATGAATAATTAAAATGATAATCAGGCCATCCTATGGAATATTTACAGAGTAAACTGCAGATAAAGATGCAGTCAGATACACTTTGAGGAAGGAGGGCTGCCAGCTGCCCACTCTGAATCAATCAATCACTCACTCACACGCACCAAGGCATCCCCTGGTTTCCTACCACCTCTGCTCCTCACCCACTTGTACCATCTGGAGCTAGTCTCTGCATTAAGGCCGCCGGTGGCCGGATACTGACCTTCGTCAGCCGCGGCCACTAAAACTAAACCGACAACGAGAACAGAAGGGATAGAGTCTCACTAATGATAGCATTACTCGCCGCCACTTCTGTCCCGCCAAGGGAGCTTGTTCAGTGGCCAAGATTTAAAAATAAAAACACAGTAAACACGTTACAGGGAACACCCACATTACAGTCGCACACAAATGTGGGACAATGAATCCCTTTAAAAAGGAAAAAAGGAGCCATCAAAAGTGCCAAAAAAGGACTGAATTTCACAACCACGTTGTTGGTGTTGAATAAAATCACTTTCATTTTGACTGCTTAGTAATACCAAATTGTTCCTCTTTTTAAAAAAAAGCATTGCATGGTGAAGCGCTTACATTCTAAAAGCTGCAGAGCTTATTCTTACAGTTTAAGACATTCAAAATGATTAGTAGACATGAACAACTCTCTCCCAAATCCCAAAACTAGCATGCTAAAGCACACATTTGTGATATAGACTAGTATAGAAATTAATTGGTAAAGATGTTATAGATGACACTGAGGGGGTTCGGAGTATAAAAGTACATTTTCTGTTTCACAACAGAGCACTACATTAGAATATAAAGCTCATTTGTGTGTAAAATAGAACAAAAAAACATCCTGCGGGTCCATAAAATCAGTCTCAGTCATGGTCTATGGAGCAGCTCCAGGCGTTATACATGATGTCATCACAAGTTTTTAGACTCGTTTCTGGCTTTGAGAGAGAGCCACTCGTGTTCACAAAGACAGATTGAACTTTCCGAAGCCGCAACCTATTTTAACTCTTAATTTAGGATGGTGTTTCTCTTTAACGGTTTCTTTAACTGCCATTCACTGTCAATTAGGTTGAAAAGATGTGGGACTTAGACTTTATTACCTGAACGTAATGGGCTGCAAGTCCCACACTCTTGTAAAAAGTTAAAGATAAACTACGATTGCACTCCTGGAAGGTCACTTTTAGACCAAAGTGAAAGAGATTTCGGTCGCTGTACAGTGAGATCCACTTCTGCATGATAACACAGTTCTTCTCTGAAATATTACAGTATTTGGACGGCCGACTCATCTACGAAAACAAAATAAAAAATGATGTCCACACACACACACAAACTAACCAAGAAAAGACATTAACACAGAAATTAAGGCCCCAGAGCTGCTCTTTCAGCGCAGATGTTTGTTTTAGATAAAAAACACTTTCAGTGCAAATAGCAATTACGCCTTTCTGCTGGCAGATCTGTAATTATGTGGAAATGCCAACTGGCAGCAAAATAGTCGCCGTAATCCATGTGTGTGTATGTTTAAAAGAACACCTTATTTCAGGATTTTATGGTGCAGAGAAAAGAGACAAAGGGGGAAATGAAAGGCTTTGTTGTTGTTGAAAGATTTCTTTGACAAAATGTTATCCTTACCGCAAGTTAATAATTTAATGCCATGTATTCACAGGCGCCAACTGAATTGCACCGCGCGCTGACAAACACAAATGCGATACGACCGTAACGGAGCGGCGACTTACTTGGGGAACGCGTCGAAGCAATAGGTCTTCTTCGTGTCGGGAAAGGCCACTCTCATGCCGGACGTCAGCGGGGAGTGAAGCACCACGGCAGCGCACTCGTACCGGGACGCCAGGTCCACGGTGGGGACCGTACCGATGCTCTGCCCGTACAGGATGATATTCTCCGGGCTGATGCCATACCTGGTCACGACCAAACATTCAAATACATAGTGCAAGTTCATGGAAGCTGTGCCTTGTTGAAAATGCAGCAGTGACGGATACAAAACAGTCATGTGTTGTTTTTCATTGACTTTCATCACAAAAAAAAGGTGACTACGATAAATATACAATGAAGAAAAACTATTTAATTGCAGGTAGAGTATTGGGGAAACTAAATAGTTTTTAATAAACAGACTGAAATGACATGATCAAGAGTGACAGCTACACCCAAATGTTAATTCACCTAAACTAGCCCTTTGTCAATGCGTCGTGGTGTCACGTCTTCCTAAGGCTACAGCCGCATTAAGGCAGCTCCGCTTTCTCTAATGAGACACTTTATCACATTGCAACGTCCTTGAGACACCACCCCCCCCCCCCCTCTCCCCCAGCCTTTCCTTCCTTCATCCGTCCAGCTCACTATTTCTTTCTTTTTTATTCCCACGACATTGACATTTATCCACTCTTCTCTTTTCCTCTCAGCGCTGTCCTGACCACAAACTCAGCCACCTTGATTCACCCCATCTCCATATCTTTATCTTTTAACCCTTCTCTGCCTATTTGTGTTTTTCCACACCCGCTTTTTTTAGAACATACAACAGTGGTTTCCCTAAGAATGCAGTGATATTTGAACTGATCCATACATGTAACATGGTTTGTTTTGCTCCTACTTTAAACTACACGCCCTGTCAGAACAGAGCAAGACGCCGTATAATAAGTCATCCCTTGGAAGGACGCGTACGGCTACATTATATCACAACCTACCGCGTGCGCAGGGCGTGCCAGGCCGCGTCGATGTCTGCGTAGAGGTTCTTCTCAGAGGGCTTGCCAGTGCTGGCACCGTAGCCGGAGTAGTCGTAGGAGAAGATGTTGCAGTTGATGCGAGTGCCGAGGCCGATGTAGAAACTGCTCATCTGGCCCAGGTCGACCGCGTTGCCGTGGGAGAAGAGCACTGTGAATCTGACAGGGCACGCGGGCAAAAGACAGGTTAGTAGATGGCGCCCATGATAATCCCTGACAAGTACTATATTTATATTCAAAAATATTAGCAGTCCATAGACGCTTAGCTGTCATTTTTACAGGACTAGAATCTTTAGTTGTGGCTTTGTTTGAGTGCATAAGCCAAACAGTATTGTATAAACACTGGAGATCCTACTGGACTTCACTTGACATGGAGGATTAACAAAAATGTTAGAAGAGACACAAACAAACTAAAACACAATCCAGTTTCTCACATTTCTAAAGCTGGTAACTGGACACCGAATCAAAGCATAAGCAGCATGTTGTTGCGAGGTGACTTGGGCTCTGTGCCAACGAGCCGCAGACTGGAGGATTGGTTTACTGCTCTTGACAAATGGCTAACTTCTAGACAGTTTGCACAACCTGAGAAGGAGTGTATCCACTATAAAAGCTGGCTATCTAGCCCTCGCCTTTTATTCATGAACGCATGTTGTGCTCTCTTGAGAAATCAGATACTTTTTCTCTACATCGATTGTTTTTTTTGGTAATCCTCTCCCTTTACTTTATGAACCCATACGGCCCGTGGCTTTGCCCGTGGTCTTTCCACTCGGAATGCGGCCTAACAATGACTCTGGCATATCAGGTCTAGTTTGGATTCATCCGTGTGTAATACAAGATAGACATTTATACAAGACACAGACTGTAACACAAGCCCGTCCATGTCTTTTTAATTGATTGAGTAAATTAATCAGCAGCAGCACACAGCGACAGGCAGGGAATAAAACTGAACTTTTACAGTACATCATAACATAAAACATCTGCTGCTAAATGATATGATCCCTTCTTGTAAAACAATCTACCAGTCACTGACAATAAATCCAACAGCACAAAACTAAAGGAAAGAAAGCCAGATTGCTGAAAATGTTTAGTCTCTGACTCCCTGAAAACTAATATTGTTACTGAGCGTGACACTTTTTTAATTTAATTTTAATTAGGATTATTATCATGAAGCAGAATTAGTGTTTATTTTCGGTCTCAGTGTATGAGCATGACATCAGCATGACAGGAAGTAAACATGGTCCCAAGCTGTGCAATCTCATTGAAAATGTGCGCTACAGACAGAGGGTGAATATATTCAGAATGACAGTATGATGAAAAATAGTGTTTTTTTAACATCAAGGCATGCAAACATGTTCTTGTAGAAATCTGAAATACTGGCATGAATCTGGATATGAGCAAAATATGTATACTTTCAAATAAATGGAAGATATCCATTGAAAAGCAGGAGCAGACAATCTTTCGTCAGCTGAGTCAACAGGGAGACAAAGGAAATAGACCTGGGTGTGAGTGAAAGACTGACGAGGAAGGAGGGTGTGGAAACACTTCTGAGGAAGTGTTTCCACACTGTCCAAAAGAACTAAGGGCAAGCAAGCAAGCTGTTGCCTATAACACAGAAACAATTACAGTTTCCACATGGACTCGCGAGAGAGGTAAACCATTCAAACGACCCACCTGGCGTTGGGAACACAGCGAATGTACATGCAGCCGACTCGGTTGCCTCGGCTGGATCGCGTGAGGAACACCTCCGTCGTGTCCAGCTCTCTCTGCGAGTACTGAAACTCTGCTCGCTCCGTCAGGTGGAGCTTCCATCTGCCCTCCACAGACGGGGCGGCCCCTCCGCTCCCAGAAACCGATGCGCCGCTCCGCGCCCGCAGGCTGGATGTCCCCGTTGCTCCTGCTGCTGCTCCTGCCGTCGGTGCTGTTGTAGTCGTCGCTGCTACTGCGTCTCCTGCCGGGCCAGCCTCTGGGTCTGGAAGGAAGGCGTACGTGGGCTCAGGGGGCAGGAAGGCGAGTTTGGCTGCGATGCGGCCGGGACATGGTGGGCAGCAGAAAAGGCAGCAGAGCTCGCTGAGAGAGAGGCCATTCATCCTTCACTGTGCAGGAGGAAGACAAGAGGATCACTGTGTTAATGAATCCACATCATCCCAGTGTTGACACAATGAGATACTTATTACAATGTCATCTATAAAGGGCATTCAGTCAAAGTGTGGCTCCAATGACTATGACGATGTTCTACGACAGCTAGTTTGTAACATGTTACGATTATAAGCAATTGGATACATAGCATGTCATAAATATTGCCTAAATATGGATTATCTATTCATCAATTTGATGATTTATCTTATTTATTTGGGAAAACTGTTTAAGACCCGAAAACATTTCGTTAACTGTCACATAATACAAAGAAACACAGCACATCCTCACAACTGAGAGGCTGGGACAGCTGAATTAAGAATATTTCCTTGAGAAATGACAAACAAGTATCAATTATCAAAGTGCTGATTATTTTTTAGCCAACTAACAATTGATACTTGTTTCAGCTCTGTCTTTTTTTGGATGTTGGGTAGTAAATAAGCAAGTGATCGCTCTCTGGTGAACCATATGATTACAACTCTTGAGCAAAAAGAGAAGACATTTATAAAAAGAATCCTTGAACGCACCACCATATGACATCACCACAAACACGCCACACATGCGGACAATGACAGCAGACCTACCTACTGAGCTGAGGAGCTTCGTCGAAGTTAAAGTAACAAAAGAAGTTGTGTTGAAACAAAAGTTAAAAAAAAACAAACACACACACAAAAAAACAAGACAGACTTCCTCCGCTTCAGTTAACTTCAAAACGCAGGATACTGCTTGTAAAGTGCCCAGTCAGCAGAAGGAGGAAAAAGTAGGTGAGCCGAACGGCTGCCAGGAAGTGTTATTTACAAAGTATCTGCTCTGCTGTCTGAGTGGCGACTGAAGTCCAGATCACATCCATTTTGTCCACTTGTTGAGACGGAACGTTCCGTTTCCCCAAACGTGCCCTGTGCGCTTCAAGAAAACGACACACTTTTGTACTTGTCTTTGACCAGCGTTCCCAATGTGAATGACAAAGCGGCGCAAACTAAATGCTGAGCGTTTCCGCCCCCACAATTACAACCCCTCCACACAAATTCCCTCACGTGCGAATAAGTGACGTATTGAGAGCAACGGCAGGTCAGTTATGACCGGAGAGAGGAGCAGTTTGTCTGCGCGCACCAGCTAACAGCTACGATGGCTTAAGCTAGCAAGAAGACATAAACACGGCTAATCAGTTAAAAACAAACGCGCGCTCGCGGACATCCGGAGTAAAACGGCGTCAATACACAGTTTCCGACGTGTTGCACGTTTCACCGGTAGATCCAGTCTGGACGCTGCTGGATTTATGGATGACGTCTTGTCATTTAAATTAATCCATGTAACCTACGTGCGGTGTTTTCCTTCTTCTCCGCCGTTTCACCGCATCCGGAAGCGACAGCTGACAGGATGTGACGTCAGGGGTCTCCGCTGGACAATTAAGGGAAACTCGTTATCAAGTGAGGATGACAATGCTGTAAGAAAGATGACATTTGAACTTAATTGTTCATTTGCACAATTGAAGAAAAATAAAAAACGGGTAAATAGCACCAGTGTCCATTGTTACTGAAGTGCTTATGAATCATCACAATAACTTAGTATTGGTCACGAAAATGATGGATTAAAGTTGGGACTTTATTACAATTAATGCATTTGTTTTTAACAAAGAACAAGCCGTGTCGTCATGTATCTTTGTGTAGGAAACCGTATAATAGCCCTCAAACAAGCCTTTGAAGAAGTGAGGACCGGTCAAATGTCCTCACTCCTGGGTCTAAAACTCAAAGTGGTCCTCATAAAGATAGATGTACACACACACACACACACACACACACACACACACACACACACACACACACACACACACACACACACACACACACACACACACCCTTTACTCTATTACAGAGAACTGCAAATGTCAGTTCTTCAAACTTTAATTTATGTAGCCCACCCGTGGTCATAAGAAATAGGCCACCTTGTTACAGACCTGCACAGTGTCCAACACAGGTGTTTTCTGTTATTCTGGCTGATTGGACTTTCAGGTTAATCATCATCAGTCTTTTGTTACACTGATAAGGCGAAGACATACTTTATCGATACATTAGTATTACTAGAACCGTATGTTCCAGCTCTCACATCTTGAAATATGTGTTGCTCAAACATTTAAAATGTAATTAAACTTATTTCAAGTTTGAATAAGTGTAAATTCAGTACAGTTAAATAACTTTGTGGCAACTCCTCTTGCAGCATGCATCAGCGCTGAACATTAGGTGCTATTGTACTATTTGTGACTATAGTTTTTGCTTTGTATTCGAAAACAATAATCAAGTACAATGCATTGGGGGCCACAGCCTGTGCACATACTGGAGCAGCAAAGAAGTCATGAAGGCTTTTAACTTTATACCACTCGATATATACATTTGTATATTTTCAAGAAAATTTGAACCGTAAAATAAATAAATACAAAAGACAAGTGTAATTTAAAATAAACTTTGTGAATTTATTGTTTTATACTTACTCTTACACATCATACAATCCTAAATCTTCAAAGAAAACAAAATAAAAAGATATCTGGTGGTGTTTCTGGGGGACTGGAGTGCCAAGGAACAAGAAGTACAGCTTTGTGAACATTGAAACATTGTTTCCTTTGATGTCCCTCAAGCTCTTCTTGAAAAGACAGATTGAGTCAAGTCACCGTCATTTGTCTTTTCTTCCGCAGTGAAACTGAATTTCAACTTGTCACAACTGACAGGTTTATCATTATTATCAATCAAAACCCTCGCACGATGAAGACACGGATTATGAAAGGTTGTGCTAAAGACAGGATTGAAGACATCAAAACTCTATCGAAGCAACAGAACAGAGGGAAGGGCAATGTATGCATGTCCGGATGATATCTTGGTTATTTAGGTATGGTTGCCCTGATTGCTGGTGCCAAGTCCGTCATCACAAATAGTCAGTGATCCAACAGTCTGAAATCACGTGTAAGAAAATTGGGCCTCCACCCAAAAACATAAGACAATGTCGGGGCCGAGTAGTTTGATGAATGACATTACAGCTGAATATGTGAATTATGGTGATTTACATTCAAACTGCCCACGTTTATTAAGAAAATAAAGGGGTGGGAGTTCGATATGAGCAGTCAATAGAAAACAAGTGTAAACCGTGAAATCCTCACAATTTCCACAGCTGAACAATCCTCCCAAAGCAAAGTACTTTTACTCTGAAATGACTTTCAATCTGTAAAGTAAAACTGAGTAATTTGAATATATATATAGCGATGCACCTCAGGGACCATCAAACTACAGAGTTTCAACCACAAGTCCCCGCCCGACTATGACAATATTTAAACTCCTTCTGAATTTCAAGTTTCCACCAGTGGTAATTAAATCCGTCAGGGGCTTTAGAATAGCAACTTATCCTGGGTAAGCAGTCTCAGTGTTGGCACGCCAAGTCACAAAGCCATTTATACGTCCATCACCCACACTAGGACTTATGGAACAGGAATTATGACCCAATAAAAAGGAGCCAGAACTAAACTCAACCAGGTCCAACATGATATTCTGTGCATACAAGGAGAAGAGTCATTCACATCCAATACATTCTGCATTGGCTTTTTTTTCTTCCTTTTAAAATACACACTCTGCAAATTCCTTGAAACTTTTCTACAGCT
This sequence comes from Taurulus bubalis, assembly GCF_910589615.1. NCBI lineage: Eukaryota > Metazoa > Chordata > Actinopteri > Perciformes > Cottidae > Taurulus > Taurulus bubalis. The sequence continues at coordinate 22,613,445 of NC_136595.1, read as the reverse complement.
CTTTCATAAATACTTAATGATGAAGATCTCGCATCATTTGCAGAGAAAGCTTTTGATTATAAAAAGATGAAACTTCAAACGCCCCTCCGCATCTCACAAGGGGCCTTTTTAACTTATTATCGCTGCGCTATGAATAGACTTCAGTAAACAGGATAAAAGCATGTGCCGGGATGCTGTGTGATTCAGCGAGGTTAATAAAGTTTACGGGGCAGTTATTGTAGAATAGAAGCTACATGGGCCCCCTTGGGAGATACTCATGGAAGAGCCAGATACTGAATATACTTCGGACATTACACGGGCAGATGATGTGATTAATAACGTGGAAATAAAATGGGGGACATGATGTGGGGGAAAGATCAGTGCCATTTGTAGCACATTCTTATGTAGGGGGTTATGAAAAGCACTTTTATACACAGTACTATTCTTCACTTTAGTCCCCCACCTTTATTACCCGTCAAAAATCTACATTAAGATTATACTATATGAATAGGAGCCATATGGTATTTACATTTGGAGAAAAACTAAAAACAGTAGAGCCCTGTTAACTTGACCTCAAGGTTCCAGTCATGCATTGTGCTACTGCTTGCGTGGCTTTTTTAAATTTTTTTTGTACGCATTTTTAAACATTCCAGCTTCATTTCAAACTGTGCAGCCGGCTGGTTACAAAACAGCAACTCGTATGTCGGACTGCACACATGCAGGTGGGTTTGACCATCCTAGAAAGAAGCGGACGAGAGGCGGCCTCGTCGGAACCGGAGCACGTTGTAAAAAGCGCAGCACGCAACTCTGTAGCTGAGCAGAAGGTGTGTGTCAGTGTGAAGAGTCACCGCGACCCAGGTCAGTTTTCATTCAGCATGTGTCAGAGGTCTGCTGGTGGTCAGAGAAACAAAAAAGGAGCGGCACTCGTGGAACGGAAAAGGGAATTCGCGGAGAACACGCGAAAACGGAACGTCTCGTCGAACAGGAAAGTTCTTCGGCTGCACAGATCAAACATAAACGGCAAATGACCCGGATGCTGAACCAAACTGAGTAGGCGTGGCACACCGTGTTGTGCTCTGCAAGTTTGACACAATTTGTTGTGCTTTGTTTCCAAATCCAAAACGCTGGACATTTTACTGCACAATTGTGACTGTTAGCGGCTTAACTGGACTCTACGCCATCATGTCAAAGCTTGTGTATTTTTTTTATTCAATGGTTATATAATCAAGATGTAATTACTTAAATATAATTGAAAAGGTTAAGTGCAAATCTAAATGATTTGCTGACACATGCTGCCAATCCTCCAGCACAGACCAACCAAACGATAAAAAATAAATAGAATGCAATCACACAATTCAAGCTAACTACAATATATTAATATAGATCTTCTGAAGTCATACGCTCATTAAAACAGAAAAAAAGAAGAAAAAAGAAACAGAATTCAATCACTCAGTTAAGTCAAGGTTCTCAGTTTTCCCTATCCTTGCCCTCCCCCTCCAACAACTGTTCATGCACCCAATATCAGTATGATAAGTCAATATATCAAAGAGAAACGGTTCTGGAAAATGCTAAGACTTGGTTCAACGTATGGTGACCCATAGAGAAAACATAAGAGGATATGGAAGGGGGAAAAAGTATGCCAATTTGACAATAGTTGACATCATTTTTAGTCTGGGAAGGGCGGAGGGGAAGAGAAATATATGTATATAGATATATATATATATATTCCAAAGCCCTTAAAATGTCTTGCTGATAGATGAAATCTCCCATGTAGGTAATTTTTTTTTTGACCTGTGTCATTAGTCAGGCTGTGACACATTCCTCAGCTTACCCCCGTCTCATTTCAACTGCCTCAAAGGGATTGTATAAAAATAAAAGCACACGATCCCTCAAATTGAGAAACAAAAAGGGCTAAAAAAATCAAAAGCCTTCCCTCCCCACAGCAACACTAATGTCCACCAGGCCCCTACGGCGCTCTCCCTGACTCTCAAGTAAATGTGCACACACTGACTTTCATACAAAACACGCACACACAGACAGACGGACACGCTCAGGTTCAGCCAATAGTGGAGAGAGAGGGAGATGCTAGTAAGGGAAGCGTCTGGACAGTGGCTGCCACCGCACCACCCCGCCCGGCTTAGTCTACCATGAACAAATGAAGCCATGATATCAGGTGTTTTCATCCAAGTCGCCATTGTTCAAATTCACAAAGTCAGAGACTTTATGTTTGTTTGCACTCAGTCCTCATAACTTCTGAATCTTCTCCGCCACCACGATGGGGTTCTCCTTGCGTATGCGGGCAGCAGCTGCACTCCGGTAGTCGTAGGGACAGTCGTGTTTGTCGGAGTAACGGTGGATGGCACAGAACAGGTTCCCGCAGCGACAGTCAAAACCTTTAGCAGAGAGACACGAACGCGGTCAGTCAAGCATGTTACAGACATAATTACACATAGAAGGAAGTTAATATGCACACTGATGCTTGTATAGAGGACGAGTTTTGCTGCACTGACTATCTATGGGTTTTAAAGTGCATTGGCTCTCTTTAAAATATTGTATGAGCCTCTTCAACACGGATCAAAACAGGACATTCTAACCAAGTATTCGACCAGACCATGAGAGTTCATGCTAATATCAGGTTGCATTTTGCCCACTTTTTAAATCTTTTGGATGAGGGATTAGGCATAAATTTACAAATACTACTTATTCAACATTAAATAGGACTGGAGCCTCCTTTGAGGTAATCCAGTTTGACAATAAGGTGGAGGCCAGCAGTACACTGTGAAATGCACCACTGACCTGCAGTATGTTGCTCTCTGTGCAAAGTGTTTTGGTTGTGGAGAAGAAGACACACACTTTACACAAACCATGGACTGGGAGTTGGATGTTAGGGAGTTTAAGGCTTTTAGAGTCAATTTTAGAGATGCATTTTAGTTAGAAGACACATGAGTAAATAATAGGTTTAGGCTCAGATAAGACGTGACGAATATTCCCCAAACTCCCCAACTGTTATCTATTGCCAGACACTGAATGGCAGGAAGCCGTAATATCAGCGATAACAAGACTCTCAGTGAAAACCTCTTCCTTACCAGTAAGGCCCACTTTCTTCCGGCAAGAAAAGCAGCGGTTCTTTTTCTTGTTTTTATCTGGAGTTTGGTCATTATCAGACAAAGCCTGTGCTGCTTCCTCCACTGGTTCTGATGAAAAGAACACACACACACACACACACACACACACACACACACACACACACACACACACACACACACACACACACACACACACACACACACACACACACACACACACACACACACACACACACACACCAAAGAAACACACAATGGTGACTAAACAATCCGTGTATTGTTTGTTCACATATATGCATCCATGCGAGGATAACTACATGTTCAAATGAACTACTAAAACTAACACATTTTAGAAATCTAGTATGACAGACTGCATAAAATAGCTTTATATTCATTATTTGTTTCTCTTTCAGAGCCAATTACAGCCACTAAAGCATCGCCGCTTTCACTCTCTCCCTATTTACACATTTGGAGGATGGATTTGCGATACTAAGGGCCATCCCAAACCAGTCGGCGTGACAAAATAACACAGGTGCTGAATTTAAAACTCCCATTACCCCACAAACAACCATGCCGAAAATTGGAGAAATATCATACTTTGAAGTTTCATCTTCCATTCATCATATGGTATAGTTTTATGATTTAAAAAAAAAAAGCAACAACTATTTCAAGGTGAGATTAGAGTAAGAAGGAAAGTAAAAAAAACACCATCCTCAGAGTGTATGCTTCTATTGTTTTGGAGATCTTTATGGTAGAGGGCGGCCAGTGCATCCCACGTCTACATGTTTATTCCTACCGTTAATAAGTAGTGCCCTCCGCAGCTGCGAGTGTGACTCACTTCATGTGAATAGCGGGTAAGGCCTGATTTGCAAACCGATTCCTGTGATGTTTACCTGAGCTGTTGGAAGTACCCTCTTCCTCTCCCTCCTCAGCCTCCGCTCGATCAGAGTCTACGGCGACCGATTCCTGGGAGATGCTCATAGCGGTCATCTGTTGAGTTACTGGGCTGGGCGAGCTGGGACTGTAAATACATTTGAACCAGACAGGAATTATTTTCCAATTCATTTGTAGCAAATGTACGGCTGAAAGATTTGTGATTAGTGATAACGTCTTTACTTCACAGATAACCTTGATGCTCCTGTTGCCATCGTGAATGACTTACAAACCATCTATGTGAAAATGGAGTGAACACAATCCAAACAATTTAGTAGGTTTTTCCCCAACCACATAAACAATTTTGCCATTTTTTAAACCCCCCCGACCCCCATTTGTTTTATTTGGCTGCACACATTGTCCCATCATTTTGTTTGGTGATTGACTACAACCTACTTGGATCCGTTTCAGCACACTCCCTGTCAGCAACTTTGAGAAATGCCTTTTGAAGAGCTCTCTCTTTCTCACAATCAACTTGACAAGACACAAGCAGCTACAAACAGGCAGCGCAAGCAGAAACCGCTACAGTGAATATATATACACACACAGCACAATCCATAAGAATATTATGCAGACAGATCAGACGCAAATCCCTTCTTATAACTCCAAAAATGTCATCTCACTAGGAAGAAATGGCTGTTTGGACTTCTCTGTGAACAGTCTGGGAAGCATAAACATTATAAACTAAGTAATCTTAAGCTCTTTCTTTCAGTGTCAACTTTAAACAAGATATTGTTAACTATTAGGGGGGAAAAGGCACTTGTACTTAAAATTCCCAAATATATCACAAGACTTGGTGAAAATGGCAAAAACACCACAAAGACAGCAATGGTCAGTACTACCCAATGACTAGCCGTCCACTATGAATAAATAACCTTTTACGCAGGTACGGTGTAGCAAGACCTGCCAACAGACAACGATTATGTGTGTAATGTCACAGATAAAGAACTTGTAGTTTTGTTTAAAAAAAACAACTATGCCCATCTCACATAATCGCTATGGGTTTACAGTGTGGAGACTGAACCAAAATGCAAAGCAGAGATACTCAGTCACCAAGAAATAAAGACAAAATAAGTCCAGAGAAGCCACTGAGACAACGGACTCAATTAAAATGTTCAATTTATCACAAACATAAAATAAACAGTGCCATAGTCAGTTCTGACCTGGCATTAGAGAGCACAAATGTGTCAGATTTGGAGCACAATGTTGTGTATTAGATCTTAAAAGTGGCTGAAAATGTAGTATTAACGAGCAAAGAAAATATATATATATATGAATGGCCAGAGAAGATTGTATCTTGAACAGTAAGATGCGAATATAAATATAGCTTACCATCTCGGATTTCTGCAGTGGAAAACTGTTATGCTTGCACTAATTGAAGCTACTAATGAGAACCCATTAAAACACAGTGTGCTGGAGCTACTGATGCACTGATCTACTTGCCTATGTTGTCAATTAAACAGGCATTTTAACAATATAATTTAAAGTCCACTAGAATGACAAACACCATGTACAAGTTCCGAGACCAACGTTTCCCAATTATTTTCATATAATTACTCAATTTGTCCAATCTGCTTCTAAAAAACACCTCACAGTACGTTGTGTTCATAATTGTAATTGGTCATCAAATTAACACTAATTCCCAATGATTCGTTGTCTGAAGACTCCGTCCCACCCGTCCGTCAACATACCTGGCTGTTTGCTCCTCAGGTGGGGTTCCCGCCACCTCTGTGCTGGGCTCCGAGGTCGTACTCTCCACAGTCGCACCAGCCGACCCTGGCGAACCTGCTGGTGATGTAGCAGCTGTGTGGGGACAGAACAGTCTGATGGCACCAACAACCCAAAACCTGTTGCTTTAGCTCCGGGACATGAATGACTTTCTATTGGTTTCTAAGTATCCTAACATACACCCGTGTGTGTCTGCTAGGATCAGATGTGTTATGAGTTAATGTGAAGCAACAGATGGTGATGTCACACTCTTGCTTTCTGATGCCACAGTGTAGGCAGCTACTGCTACCTTTGTTCTCCAGCTCCTTTTAGCAAATTCAGCACCCCCACATGACTGTAGTTTTTGAGTGAAAGTGTCCCCAGTTCCTGTCTTTCCCACCTAAGAGACCCAATATCTTGCACCAGACTGGTTATACATGGCTCTCCCATCTACATACCTTTCTCTCCCGGGGGGCTGGATCGCCCCCCTCCTTGTTGTCTTTGCAGGTGTTCCTTGTAGCAAACCGAGCACATGCCGTTGGTTCGGGGGTTACCATAGAAACCGCATCCCATAGTGCAAAGCATTGGCACCTGTGTCTGATTGGTCTCCTGAGCCATGCTCCGACAGAGGGGGTAAGGGGGATGGGAGAGGATATTCCTGAAAATGGGGATGCAGAAGTTAGTCAAAATGATTAGATTTGGTTTATTTACATTCGTCTATTTGCTTACATGGTTATTCCACTTTTTATTATTTAGCTAAAATAGTTTGGAGACTGGCATTGGAGCATGAGAGTAAAGTTGGATACAATGCAAGTTACTTTGTGGGCTCAGGGGTGATGACCTACTAATAGTAGCTGTAATGAAGGTTTGCCAAACAGGGTCATTCATACCTTAAATCAACCAAAATGAGGTAAAACACCACCCACAGTGGGGGAAAAAGTAAGCATAACAGGACTTTATCACACTTAACTCACTGACTTTAGTATAAAGTCTGTGTGTGAATTAAAGACCAAATCAATCGCATACATAATAGGGGGAAATTAATACAAAACAGCAGGTAAATACAAAACACACTACACACCTAACGGTTAACGTAAAGCTGCTCCTGCAACAATAGGGCGACACAACCAGGAGTTTGGAAAGTGACACACTATGGAATTGTCACAAAAACTAGGTGTAGAGCCGAGCACATGAATGAAAACAAAGGGTACAAAGAGACGTGCTGAGTTTCAGTGTAAGAGGCAAGTTAAGGTCTGCGAGGACACGAGCAAGCTCAGCGAGTTTACGCTGCCTTCGGAAAGATGTTTTTGATCGCGACAAAGTTAACAAAAAAAGAAGAAGCAAAAAGCTAAAAAACAGACAGGTCTTCACGCAAAAAAATCAAAAAAACTTGAACGAAACCCCTCGGCATTAACCAATGACCTGGCAAACGTTGCTCCCAGTGAAGCCGAACAACTTCCAGCTGACTGTGTCCCCCAGTCTGAGTTTTGTCCGCAGCAGAAAACAATTGGCGTCCTGTGCTCGGAGCAAAACACTGAAACGTTAGCAAACAGCCTCGCCGGGGACGGGTTTGGTCTCGTCTGACTGGATAACGCCGCGAAGAGAAGGGCGAAACTCACTCGGTAGCCTCCGGTTGCGATGACGAGCAAGACGATGAAAAGAAGTACAGCGTCCTTGGCGACGGACTGTCAACAAATCTTGCGTTTTAAATCGAATAAACGCTCGCGTTAGCGGGCTAGCGTTAGCTGAACCGCTAGCATAAACCAGCCAGCCCCCCTCTAAAAGCAGTGCGCTTTCCCCACCGACAGCGTCCGAGCTGGTTTAGGGTTGGTTTCGGCACAGCGGGGGGGGTCTCCCGTTGCGGCCTGGAAGGACGACAGTACCTGAAATTCGAGGTGCCGGGGGCTGCCGACGACCTTGGGCTGCAGATTTGTACAAGTTGTGTCCCCAGCAGAGCGCGCGGCCTCTTACCCAGCGCTAGCTCCCGACATTCGAAACAACGACCATGACGTCATCCTCAGCATCGATTCAGCCTTCAGTCGGTTGGGCCAACATAGCAAAGTCCACCATCCCACCCCCCCAAAAAACAACAACAAAAGCACTTATGAATAACACTTTTAATGAATGCATTCAATACCAATACATCAATACTGTGTAGTGGCATGTCAAGCTCATCACAGTTCAGCAGCTGCTTCCAGAAACTCATCAAGGTGAAGGCACAGAATACTGAAATTAAAACTGCAAACCTAAAAACAGATGAATACACCGTTCCCTCTACATTGAATGCTTCTGGCTGTTTTATCCACACAAAATAACATTTCGAGCATTGGCTTAGTTCTAGGAATGCTTGGACTTCTTTTTAGGCACTAACGGAAGTCTTTGGCACATGCATATATTGATCTTCAACATATGTAAAACATACTTTTATCTTTTAGGATGTATAATAAAGTGAACAGATGTGCAAATTCTCTATGGCCACATCAGAGCTTTTTTTAACATCTACATTATAAATATAGTGTCATTAACTTGTGAAAAAAAAGTTAAGGCCTCTTTCATTAAAGCAAGCAGATATGTTTTGTTTTCTTAACGGGCAATCTACAGTACACACCAGTCTTCCATCACCCTCATGGAAAAAACACAACAAAGAATTGCAAGTCTAGTTGTGTGGTCCGCTCTGCTCCATCGCCCCATCGTCTTTCTCAATGATCTGAGGGGCGAAAGGTCCCACCAGCCAGTTGAGTGGCGTGTTGTGCAAGAGATACTCCATGACACCATCCAGAGATTGTCGAACCTGGGAACAAGCACATACTAGGATCACTTTCAACAAGATTAACTAACCTTAATCAAAGCAACGTTAACGTATAAATATGCTAAGCTTATTGTGGGTAGGATATACAGAGGTTATATGTGTGCATAACTAAATACAACATAAGCTTGACTGTCCTAGTTTCATAAATGCATATGAATGAGCAGACACCCCTGGTGGATGTTTGTTTTTGTGAAGTATGCCGGAGTTTCCTGTTTAATAAGACCATGTTTATTATTCAAGCAGCATTATAAAAGGTAATGGAAGGTAACTGTGTGAAGTGATTGCACTGAGAAAAAAAATTACACTTCACACACTACACTATATTTAGCTATGCTGATGCAGCAAAACAAAAACCCTGCGGTAAAGGCAACGCGATGCAATTATTACTTGGTTCAGATGGTGGCGGCTCTGCTCCAGAAGGAGGGGTGTGATGGTGCTGGTGGTCCCGAGAGAGGAGTGCAATTCTTCAGCTGATCGCCTTGCGCTGGTAAGCTGGTCCTGGACTGCACCTGGCAGACCCTGAGCACTTGACACCACATTGGAGCACGTGGATCTCAGCTGATCACTCAGACCGTGCACCATGGAGAGGACTCGCCATTCCAGCTGCTGTGAACAGGAGTGGTAATAAAAATAGAGATAAGTGATTTGCATATTAATTAATAAAGCTGTAACGTATCAATTCTTCCCAGTTTCTTTAGGCTGAGGTAATCCCATCCCCAATCCTGCTGAGGACAAAATGTAACATCACTGCTATCCCACATGAATCTGTGGAGGCATTACAACACATTGTCAGCCTCTAAAATACACTCACATTTATTGTTAACTTTATTGATTTGTTCTTATCACCGTCATGCTCTTAGATTTCTTTTATTTGTGGTATTATAAGTGGTATTCCAAGAGACTGTGGGTACTCCAAGAGACATGCTGCCTATGTACAGTAAAGTATACACTCTAAATGCTATCAAATGCAAACATAATCTGGTTAGAAACCATTAAGTCCATTCTCTAAATGCTTCAGCTCTGACCTCAGCCTCATCTTTGGTCACATCTGGTTCTGTCTGAGTCTGAGCGTCTTCAGCTACAGCCTGCTTCTGCTTCCACTCTGTCCAGCGCTGCAGCAGCTGCTCCGAGGCTCCTCCTATCTGGTTACTGGCGGTACCCAGGCCGGTGCGGGCCCTCTCCAGCAGGTCCAGAGTACTGGTAATCTGAGCCACTGTAGAGTAGGTGGCATCTCTGGCATGGCCAGCACGAACCAGGGAATGCTGTAGGGCTCGCTCCTGGACTTTGGCGGAGAGTTTCCCCAAGCGGACAAAGTAGCTGGGGCTCGATGGGACAACCACCTCACCGCTGGCAGGTTCAGCCACGGCAGCTGAGAGAGAATAGTATTAATCTCATATGTATTCAAAAGAGATGTTTTATGTATAGAAATGTAAAATGGCATACAATATTTAGTGAGCACAAGCACAAGGGTGTGATTATAGTAGGAAAATATCCAGTATTGCGATATCATGTTTTGTGATACTATATTGATTCTTAAAAAGTGGTGCTATGATGCTGGAAGTTACAGTGACTGTTATAAATGCAAATGAAGTTCCCACTGTTATGATAAAAAAAAAAAAAAAAAGTTTTTTTTTTTTTTTTAAACTCTGATTTTATACATATGGTCGTCGAGTACTTTATGCTGTGAAAGTTTCCCTAAAATTATATTTTAGAAAATCGCAATACATCACCTTGCTTACAGCAATATCGCTGACAGGCATGTTTTGAGTGATGGCTAAAAGCACAATGGGCTCCCTCCCACTGTGCTAACTGGTGCATATGTTCCAAGGTGGGCCACTCGACTCTGACCGGGTTAAAAGGGCATCTAGATGCTCAAGAGCGACCAAAAGACCCGTGAGACACCTAAAAAACCCAACCATCCGTCTGTGGAAGCTTAGATATTTGCAGAAAGACTCGGTCTCCCTGTGGCTCTGTTAAAAGCCACAGTAACCACTGAACAATTCCAAAATCCCCAGAGTACTGCCATTACGAGTACTTTTCTGCTGCCGCTCATAGCAGTTACACCTTTCTCATATCCATAATCAGAGAAGAGGATTGCCTCTTGAGTATTGCAGCTACCTACGTTGGAGAATTGCAGGTTGTCATGACATCACAGTAGCAGGTGTCAAAGCTGTGAGTGTTGGAAATTGTAGGGCCTTTATGGGCCAAGCAAACAGAGGGGAAGTTCACTGGAATGTCCTGCCTCCATCTCTATGAATAGCATCAACCATTCATGTGTGTCAGATCCAGTCACAGTGGGAGAATTTAACACTTTTGTCACGACCACCCCAACCTGCTTTATCACCTTGTCTTGGCTTTATAATGTTAATTATTTTGGACAGTCTCATCAAATTTGCCGTTTGATCAATAGATCAGTGAAGCAAGGACATAGTGTCAGGCTACTGACTCTCTTAGTAAATGGAAAGTATGGAAATATATGGAAATAGTGCAAATGCCATCATTCACGCATATTAATTATGGAATAAATTAAGTTTTAGTGAATGCCAGCTACAATATATAATGTATGAAATTAAACTTTGAGTCATGTAAGGGATGTAAAGGCTAATCGTTGAGCTTAAACTTTGAAATGTTCCACTTTAAAGCAAAACTGAAGCATTATTCATTCTTAACTGAAAGTAGATGTACTTTCTAGTACGCCAATGTGGAACACATTTATCAAATGTATCTTTTAGTTGCAAGTGCAAATGTAAAAAGAACAAAAAAGGGCCAAAAATCTAATAAATATGGTGTTTTAAGGAATGAAGAGAAAGTAATCGCTTTTTGTTTTTTAATGAAATACATTAAAAAGACATTCTGTGACCCAAATGTAAAAGAAAGCCCCATCACAAATATTCTACATTTAGGGTTGGAATCATTCCCACTGAGTGACAGACAGGCCACAAAATCAGATTTAAAAGTGCTTTGTTGCCATTGAAGTTTTGTTTCCATCGGCATGATTTATGAAAAATGGAAATCTTACTGACTGTGTGATTGAAGCCATACATTTGTTTGTTTATATTTAGGATCATCTGAGACAAAGTGTCCGCGTGTGGTCCCATAATTAAATAGTTTCAGCTGGAGCCTCATTTCTGCTTTATGTGATCTAACTGTCAAAACACACCGTCTGTACTTCAGCGTTGTTGTTTTTATTATTATAAATGGACCGATTATGCTTTCCACATTTCATATAACTACTGACCCAGCTCCTTCTCAGTGAGTGGCAGGTTCTGGTCAACCCAGTCCTCGGAGCGGCTCAGGGCCATGCCCATCCCACTGCTGACCATCTGGCCCATCCTGGTGCCCATGGCGGTGAGGATACCTCCGCTGACCGCTGCCCGGGTCATCTCCACTCCACCCATCACAGCCCCCATCACAGCATCTTTGGCCCCTGCCACCGACTGGTACATCATACCTACTGTGTCCGACACCACCTGAGGAAGAGAGAGACGATTATGAGTGGGGCTACGAGAGTAATTTATGCATTTTCTACATGGCTCTTAATTATATTATATTATATATAATATATTATATGGGCAGTCATTTAGTAAAATTACCTTGTGTGATTAAGGGTAAAATTTAGGGCTGCCAAATGAATCCATCCGTTTTGATTAACTTTTCATAGAAATAATAATGTAAAAGAACAACTCAAAATACACATATTATTCGGTGATTATGTCAATTAATTGATGTACCAATGTTACGATAAGTAGTATAACTATTTTTGCCACACTAAGACAGTCTGGGTTTCAAACACTCGGAGCCTCTGACAGCAGCGCTCTTCATTTATAAAAGACATTAGAGCACTCGGGAGCCACCGACACCATCGTAGTGAATTTATGAACGTTCTCCTCTGACACTGAACGCCGGATAATTCTAACCCATCAGTTGGGTAAATAGTATGTTAAATAGCTTTTAAATAGACAGCCATAGTAACATCATAATTAATAAATCCAAAATGCACAGTAAAAAGGTATTTCTTGACAGCATTCATTCGGTCTGACCTTGTCTGCTGGTTGGTGAAGAATAGGCAGCTTCTCTTCCATCTTATTCAGTCCTTTCAAGGCGTACTCATTCACTGTAGCAACTGAAACAAGTATGCAACAGAAATTCACTAATAATTTAGGAGGAAACTCAAACTCAAAAGAAACCTCTGCTACCTTGATCAGTGGGAGGTAATGCCAAGTACCACAAGTAGTAATGTGCGTTTCATATTGTACAGTAAGAATTGAAAGGCGTTTAAATATGACCATCTGGAAATTCTGTTCCAAGAAGAAGAATCCTATTTGTATTCCTGTTGTATTCTAGCCTAGAGGCAACAAGTGGACCTGACATCAGTTTCACAAGCGCAACAAGCTTGCAATATTCGTTTAATAGTATGCCGTCCTTGCAAATACATTACATCATGTTTTGCACAGAGAGGAGAACTCACGCTGTGGTTCTATAATGTCCAAAAGCGGCTTTGACCCCGTGGTTGCGACAGCTCCCAGGGTTCGGACTCCACTCTCCGCTACATCCATCACTCCCTTCAGCAAGGGCACACTGTCTTTGGTGCTACTGTAGGCGCTGGAAACCACCTCGCAAGCTGAACTGACCAGGGGCAGATGGCTCACTCGGGAAACAACATTCTAGGACAAAAAAACAACCATTACTATCATTGAAAAGACACTAAATAAATAAATAAGTGAAATGCAATGCAAGCCCTTTTGTGTAAAGAGTTTAAGTTTTCTGTTCAGGGTAATGATTGATTCCCTACAGCGGCTTATCGAGCATAAAATTAGTTCATGATATGCCTCGGTTTTGTAAAACATGTCATTCTGGGTCAAGGTGCTCCTCACCTGCTGGTCTCCATTAGCTGGTTCTGCTGCTGCAGCTGCAGTCTCATTAGTCTTCCCGCTGTCCGCCATTGTGACTGCTGGATTCAATCTCTGACATGGAATATAGAGTGTCAAAAAACAGCGATTGCTTGGTATGCTTGATGAAATACATCTTGGATATTCTTTGTTTAAGTGTCGATCTTTGAGAGAAGAAATGTCTTATCAATTTGGAAATCAAATTGCTGTTCTGTCAAGAGGGTTGAAGAATGTGGGCAGAAAGGCAACTCAACCATGTTAAATTCATTTGTCAACACTATGATGCAACGGGGATGAAACTGCACTTACAAAATAAAAAAATGGCGCAGCAATGCAGATAAGTCAGCAGTCCATGTCAAAGTTGAAAGTAACATAATGGATAATGATGCATTTTGGAGTTTTCTTCCCACGGCAATTAGTTTGCATTTGAAAAACAACATTACAGTCAGACAGAGGCTGAGGAAAATGTTGAATTTGCTCATGGAAAGAGGGATTAATGAGGCCAATGTAGATCAAGGTGAAGAATTACAATGTGTGAATTCTCAATTTAAAAACACAAACTATGCCAGCATCGGAGTCACAAGACATATTTTCCCTTCGATGTAGCTTAATATTTGACCTCTTAGTATGTGATGCCAGAAACAACACTGGTTTCTGGGGCTCCAGAAGTTAGTCTGATTTAAAACTATGGACTAGTAGAGTCAAGAAGAAAAAAATCCATATGAATAACGGCCAACTGTGAAACAGCAGGCCACTGACGCTGGAGATCGATCGCTCACATGAAGGCGTGTGGGAAAAATGGACCTCCATATCATTTACATCAAGTGAAAATTCCTAAGTGAAATATTGAGCAATACTGCAAGTCTACTATTGTAAAATATTGCTTCATGAAAACTAGGCCAAACGAATTACTCAAGTGAAATATTGCTACTATATTCCATTAATACTAAGTTAGAGTCATTGCCTTAAATAGAAACTAAATCCAACACTAAATTGGGTCAGAAAAGGGTCAAATAATGAACTTCACACAAAATGGGTGACATATGAGTGAAGGTCTCTTGTTAGAAGTGGGTGATATGTATAAACACCTCCATCATGGTATACTGTAATCTAAAACTGCAACTAAGAATGCTTTTGATTGATTAGTCTGCCGATTATTTTCTGGATTAATTAATTACATTAAAAAAATGTCCCAGTTTCCAAGAGGCCAAGGGAACTCTCCAATTGTTTAAATGTCTCAAGTAGAGCGGAAACAATTAAATCCTTAGTCAATTTAATAGACTTTTTTTTCTGATTTGCTGCTTTTCTTTGTCATGTGTGATAGCAAACTGAATATCTTTGAGTTTAAGATTGTTGGCAAAAAAAAAAAGCCACTTGAAGACATCGCTTCGGGAAATTGTGGCTTTTCTTTATTTTCTGACATGCCATTAATCAATCATCGAAAAACGTGATAGCTGGTGCTCCAAACATGTGGACGACATCTGTTTGTGTGCTACCAGATGCCACGGGGAGTCCATCTGTATTCACTGAAACGCTGGTTGTTAACCATCGTGGACCTGATGCATAGGGGCAGACGAATCAAAGAAAGACAAGGCCTGTGTGATCATATTGCTGGGGACCATGAAGCAGTAGCACGTGGAGTGCAGCCGCACAGATGTGACGCGTTGCCAACATAGATTAGGCTCCACACCACCTGACAGAAAGAACTGTTGACGGAGAGACGAGCCTCATATACAGAAATCTACATTGAAGACGAGCAGTTCCAATGATGGATGACCTTTTTTTTCTTTCAATAACAACAATAGAAGTTTTTTTTCTTCTGTCGAGCTACGATAGACAGATTCTTTTAGATGTCGGGGTGAATAAAACCTCTCTGATATTTTCATGACCTGTGGTGTTCCAGACTGTGTGATTGCAAATTGCATTTTGTTGCAACAGCTTGGTTGAGCAACATATTTTTCTTCGCTGGCTTTATTACAAAGCAAAGTCTGACACTATTCTCCCTGCTATCAAGTCAGAGATGAACCCAAGATAATTCTCAGCGACATTGTACATATGAGGAAGACTGTTGCAACACAAACTAAGCCGTTTAGACTTTCAGAAATAATCATCCCACTGACAAGTGACTCCAGAAAAGCACTTATTGCGTTATAAGCCGTTTGTCACATCTTCACAATGTTGAGAGGCATCATCCCCTTTCAGAGAAAAGAAAACTGTCATGCTCCCTTTGGAGCTGAAACATTATGTGACCTTTGATATTAATGGACAAAGTGGTATATCTCCAGGAAAATATTGAGACACTTACCACAGGCAACAGTATTGCAGCTGACACAAAAGAAAGATCACTTCTGGTCAGTTGGTCAAAGAAGTCTACAGTTGTTCTTGATCCAAGACACTATCACTGTCCCTGATCTGACAGATAGAGAATTTAGAAAGAAAGACATTTTCAATGTGGGCAAAAACAGTGGAGTGTATATTATTAAATAAAGACAGGAAGAGCTAGGTTCTTCAAAATTTGATTATACATTTGAACTATATCTAAAATAGTGTTGACCCAGATCAGTGACTTTAATTTGCATTGGCTGAAAAGCATTTAGTGAGAGCTGAACCTGGAGCTCAGGTCTCATGACACTTCAAGGGGCAATACAATTACTACAGAGATGAGCAAAAAAAGAGAAAAAAAAAAAATCAATTACACTATATTCTTGTGAATTTTTCCAGGCTTCTGAAATCCCTGAAATGAAACAACTTAAGAAAAAAGAAGAAGAAGAATGTCCCTTACAGCTCGGTCACAAATAGGCACTGCTTGATCATAAAGGGGTCACCGTGTAACACAATATTATATATAAAGCACAGGCACAGTAAACAATGAATTGGTATAATATCCAGTGTCTGAAGAGTCAGCTCATTGTGGAGGGGAAACAAAGGATTTAACCGCAGCATGTGTAAATTTGGCCGAGAGAATAATTTCCGACCCTTTGAGCTGCTTTTGAACACAACACCGTGTCATCGCAATAGTGCGCGCTCGCGCTGTGTGCAACGCAGTCATTTGTTTCAGTTAGTTTCTGATGAACTTTACCCCAGATGAGAAACTCTGACATGTTGTAAACGTTACTTCAGCAAACAACAACCCTCTCTTCATCGGTTCCTCCTTATTTATCATGACACTCCTCGACGTTAACGAGCAAAGTACGTATTTAGTAGTTGCTTCAGCCCCCAAAGGGAACGTTAATGTTAAGTTAACTAATTTAGCTATCATAGCTAACTAACTAAGTTAGCTTAGCAACACGTATTCTAGAAGATGAATTTAAAGACAAAACAGCTGTCAAATAAGCCACTGACCTCACTGGCAGTCTGCTGCTCCTCTGTCCTGGCGTGACCTGCAGTGTAATGTTGGTCAATGAACCGGACCAGCCCACAACAAGGCCCTCTTTCTCTCCGCCTGAGCCGCCGCACATAGCAACGTTACGGGCAGGAAGGCGGGGCTCTTGTCAACTTTGAACCAATTGAATCGCAGCACGGACGTCCCAGTCGCAGCTGTCACATTTTGGTGCAATCAAATCATAAAAATGCCAATTAATCGAAATGAATACACAATTGCGAACCCTGTTTATTTCGGTTTTATGTTTTTATTCCTGCACTCGCTCAGCTGAAGTTTGGACTTGCCTTGCTGATGTGTCCCTATTTATCCCCAAGATCATTTATATCATATGACTCATTCATAACTTTGTAAATTCATATATTGTATATTTGGATGGATTCATTTCATATGTGTTCTGGCAAGTATAGTGGAAACTAAGTAGGTCTAAATTAAAGTGTGTTTCTAAGTAACATTTTTAATCACTTAAATATATATCTAACATATTCTGCTTTATAAATCTAGACTATGATTTTACATACAAAACATGATCAGTTTATATGATAGCATGCATTTAGATTAAACTACCCAGCAGTATATAAAGCAGTTAAAATTAGCTCCATCTCAACCAATTTAAACACTCAATTATTGCTATCAAGTGTTATTATGTCAATCAATGATCCTTTTCTGCATTCTGCATAGTGAGTACTTTTACTTTTAACATTGAAAGTGCACTCTAAACTGTACTGTAGCCGTGTTACATGCAGCCATGTGAAGTAAGTTAGTATTTTTACTTTAATTAATTTATCACAAAATTATCTAAATATTTCCTCCACCAATGGAATTGGCCAAATTCATGAGGTAGCACATTCATATGGCCAAGGTATTTATGTCCACACCTGGTATTCAAAAATAAAGAAAGCTTCAAGAAAAACATTTTGACAAGGTCCTCATTGGACATTCTCCAGAGCTTTCAGCCACACATCATTGGTACCCTACCCAGCATCAGTGATATCGGTGAGAAGGGGAGCCTGCAAAGAGCAGGACATTGAAAGACAAAACCCACCCAGCCACAACCTGCTCACTCTGCGGCTGCCTGGAAAGAGAAACAGAAATCTGCTGCCGTAGAAACAGACCAGCTTCATTACTCTGGCTGTGAGACTCCACCATTGTATAGTTTTGTGTGTGTGTGATTTTGTGTTTTGTTGTGGAGCAAAATGAGACTGCAATCTGCATTCTGTTGACAATGGAATCACCTTGTAAATTGTAACCCTGTGACCTGAAAAAAAACAGGTGGTTGTATAATGGAGGATACCCTTGAAATTCCATTGCTGGAGATATTTTTTGCATCAAAATATTATTTCTAAGGACAGTAATGAATCTTCAAGCTTAGCTTTCCCATTGGTTTTGCAACATATGGGTAACGCTATAATTTTATTTTAGTGCTCTAAGACAGCTCCATAAGAAGTAAGTAAACCTTTTGCACAGTTTTTTTATTGTTATTATCATACTACGATATTTCCAATTACCATGAGGAATCTTCAAACGTAATTTTCCATTTTGTTTTGCCAAATATAGGTAATAGTTTCACATTACACTATTATATATAGTTGAAAGCAGATATAAAGACATTTTTATATGTTTGTACCTATATTATTTGCCAACAACTATAATTCCTCTGGTGAAGTATAATTAATTACAGTTAATATAGAATTGACAATAGAATAAGAAATATGTTTTTCATGTCAATATCAAACATGAAGTATATATTTATTATATTTATAAATCATGTGTATTATATATTCTACATTAATTAATTATGTTTAGAAATGTATTCATTCATACATTCTTCTTCACTCAGGTTATTGTGCAAATCCAATCTCCCGATGAAAGCCATGAGCTGCAACAAGATGCTGCAAGAAAAAAATTACTAGTGAATGTCAATGTGGGCCATTCTCCACCCTGCCTGTGTGTACAGCCAGACAGCTGATAGTCAGGCAACCACGTTAACTGCAATTGACATAGGAAACCCTGAGAGGGCAGTCTTTACCCATTAAGTCAACTTAACTTTTTTTTCTTCTGTAGCCTGAGTTAGGTTCATTCACATCTAAATCCTTTTGAATACTTTCCTGCTGCAGATGCATTACAACTCCAGAGTCTATTTTGTATTAATTATTAAAGAATTAAAGATTACAAAATGTCCTGGAAGAATGAGTCTTGGATGGTGAAGGAAGAGTAGTCAAATCAATAGCTGCATTCATTGATGTATGTATTGTCTGGGAGGCGAATCTCACAAAACCTTTCTTCTTCATGTGGCACTCACACATAATACTGCACTTTATCATTGTGAAGCCAGCACAGAGACTTCTTCTCCTGCTGGACGCTGTGTATCGTCACCACTAGAACTCTATTAACTCCCCCTCTTCATTTACAGAGGATTTTCATTATTCAGGCCATTATGTGCCCATTGGTACTTTCCCTGCACTGTGCTCCAGAGAAAGGAAATAGATTGCCTCTCATGTCGCTATCAGAAGTTCGTGGAATAGTACCTGTTGTAGCCTTATTTTGGCCGTGTTTAAAATCAAGGCTGCACCGGCAGCCGTTTATGATGCAACTGAGGCGATGAGAGTGAACAAGTCCGTGAGAGAAAATAGCATGATGTGGGAAACATGGGTGTGCTGTCTTGACCAGGGCTCCTTGGCTGCTTCCCCCTTGAATTGTTTGATACGTTTATGAACAACCAAGCAATTTCAACCTCTGCATTGTATTGCTTCAACTGAAACACACACACTCACACACACACACACACACACACACACACACACACACACACACACAAATCCGTGCACACTAGTGCCACCACGGTCTCCTGCAGAAGAGTTGGCAACATGTGCCCCGAAGGCCCTCATCTGTTCCCGCTTAACTCTTAACTCTGCTTCACTGGATCATTTGATTGAGGCCAAAATTGTTCTGGATATTGAGTAATTGAAGATTAGTAGATAACGGGAAATTCCCCCATCCCTCGGAGTAAATTGATCACTCCACTCTCCCCTCCTCTCTCTCTCTCTCCACTTCCCTGCCTGAAGACAGACCTTTCATGAAAACAGCAATAAATTGCCAATTTTACCAGATTTTCATGGATGTGAGAGCAGAACCCACCAATCTTATTTATATAGATTTATCTTTTAGATATTTTCCCACAGTAAATAGAAGTGCCTATTTTTCGATCTTTTGGTCATAATAGAAAAGAAAGACACAAACTGCCGTCCGTATACATAGCAACAAATAGTGCAACGTGGGTAAATTCAATACCCTATATTTAATAACATATGGAATGCAATGTAGCAGCACACAGATCTGTATATATTCATTACAGTAAAATTGTAAATATTTCCAAATTAAAGCCAACAAATGATAGAACCAAAAAAACAAACGTTAAAGGGATACCATAAAACACGTTGATGTTCAAATCCCAGGTGCACTTTGAGTCGTTTCGCTTGGAAGATGAATTGTTTCAATAAGATATCCATCATCATCAAAGCACACTTTAGAAAGGACGTGGTCTTTGCAAAGCAATGAAAGGAGCAGTACAATTACGCCATAATGAAATCCATTTGCTCTCTTTCATGTTTACTGTCAATCCACAAGTCTCAGGTGGGCTGCAATCACATCACAAGCTATTTTTTGGCTCAGCATTCGCTTTCTCTCTTGTTTCACCTCCTGCTCTTCATTATCAGCGGCCTCGAAACTGTAAGAAATTAGCTTCCATTAATAGCTGAGCAGATCTTCTTGGTTTCATCTGCACTAAACCGTTGATGGGAATCTTATTTCCAACATCCTGCAACAAATTTCCGGGGGCTTGCAACACGAGGTATCAGTAACATGCAACACAGCTACAAATCATCTGCAGGTTGAAACCTGAGATGGACCTTTGCCCTTACTATATTCTGGCCAATAACATATTAATAAGGCATAACCAAGGCACCGGTTGTTGATGATTCGTCCATCATGTTGAAATAATAACGATACAGGGGGTTGACCTTGAGTCACATGCTGGTAAGCACCGCATTCATTACAACAAATGTTTTCAAAGAGGATGCATTGATGAGAATATCATGATCTGAAGCTGCAATGAGGCGAGTTTAACGCAGCAGTTTTACATATTGGAAAATACTTTGCTTTCTTGCTGAGAGTTACATGAGAAGATTAACAGCTCCCTCGTGCGTGTGCGATCAATATGTAGCCGGAGCCAATCACTGTTAGCTAAGCTTAGCATTAAGAATTCGGTCACGAGGAAAGACCTAGCCTGGCTCTCTGTAACAAAATCCACCTTTCAGCGGCTCTAAAGCTCACGAAATAATACGTTATATCTTGTTCACAGTTTATTGCGAGCTTATGTGCCAGACTTTTTCTTGGCCTGAAGCAGTTGCCAGCCAACAAGCGGAGACTCCAGGAAGTTGCTTGTCCTGGCCAAGAAATAGTCTGGGTCATAATGCGGCAATCGTCTAATTGACTCTTTTTCACGTTTTGTGTGGGACTGACGTGTTAATTAGCGAGCTGTAAAGGTGCTGGTTTTGTTATCTTGTAAGCGGTTTCCAAATGTTGCTAAGCTAACCGGCTGTTGGCTCCAGCTAAATGAGAGTTCATTTCCCCACCTAGTCCCTATGCATACTATAGTTTTTTTTTCCAATTAATAAATTTCTGTTGATGTTCTGGACTTCGGTAATTTTAGACACAACCTTGAATTTGAGATCTTATCTGTCCATCCTCAAAAGCAAAATATACAATCTACACTAATTATGTGCATCGAAGTGTGTGAGAAATGAGCATTGGAAGATACTGCGTTAGTTTATGAAGTAGAATCCCAAACTGAAAGCTCATAAAAGTCATTAACTTTATGGGTTAAACTTTTTGTGAGAGTAACGGTCTTTAATCTTTTGAGTGGAATTGGCCTGCGAGGAAATCTTAACTGGCTACAGACGTTTTATGACTGTTTGCCTTTGGCTTAAAGGATATTGGAAAAGTGATTTGTGGGGAACCTCGAGCAGACTTTAAAAACACATGATCTACAAGATTTGTAGACACAGTCGGAGAACATGGGAAATGCCAGGTCACTGCATGCAACATACAAAATGAAAAGCAACAAATAACATAGCAGAGTGTCATGCCATGGCCAACAGGTAGTCTCAACTTTGCTGCCACAGAGAATGCACTTCCTCGCTCTGTGTTTTATGACTTCCCATAGATTTTTGAATACCAGTCGCAGCCATACTATTCCTCCGGGTCTCCCCTGTTTATTTTGGAGAGCTCATTCCACCCCAGAGCCCTGGCAGCGGGTCAGCTGTCACTGCGGAGGTGGAGAGGAAACATGGACAGAGCTGACTGGCCCTAAAATATTTATGCTTCTTTAGTGTTGTGATTGTATGAATTTTGACAGCCGTGGCACATTACTGTGACCCTTCCCCAAAAGGCCTGATGGGTTGCTATCTGTTGTGACTTGGAGGGGTCAGACAAAGTGCATGCTTTTTTTCGCCATACATCGTCTCCATGCTTTGCTCGTTTTGTATCGTCCTCTCTGTGAAAAGAGTTCTCTGAATGTTTGAGCGTTGATCCTCTTCTTGTGCTTCTTTAACCCGTTTCCACTATTTCCTCCACTGTTATTCTCTTCAAATCTCTTCATAGCAAAGTGTGCTTGCCTTCTCTCCCCCCGCTGCCTCCTCGACCCGCTCCACCTCATTTCCTCTCCCTTGTCATCTCTGCACCACATTCATAATGACAGATTGATGGCCGCCGCTGCAGTATCGCTCAGTAATAATAAAGTCGCCTAGATTGGTCACAACTAATTTACAGCACAGCCTGTTTATACACCGGCTGTAAATTATTTAGTATTGAGACTAAATATTGTAAGTAATCAGACCTTAAATTGACTTCAGACTATTAATTACAGTGTCATCTTTAGACTGAGTGCAGTACCACCAACTAACAAATAACAGACTTCATATAACAGTGAAAACCCTGAATAAGTTGGTTAAACATGAGTAACTATAAAATTGAGTTTGCTCATTCTATAAACAAACATCCATCCTTTATGACAGCAGACTTGTTGTCTCTCTCCTTCAAATCCAAACAAAGCATTGTTCTTCAAAACTTTTTGACTTTACTGTTTACATGTCACACTGAGAGGAGGAACAATCCAAAATTGAGCTCACTGCCTCCGTGTTTTGTATAAATACTGGAACAGAGTCCCACACCAGGGACTGTCACAATCAAGGTCATTTTCTCTAGTTTCATTTGATACGGATTCTCTCTGTAAACGCTGCGCTAGGCATTACCAGTGCAGATGGTATGTCTGATAACTTTATCACTAGCAGCTTGTTCTTAGTGTTACTTCAGTGTGCAACGTCATCAACATTTCAACATCAGATGGACTCACGGGGTGAGTTGACATCTATTTCTTCTGTCCATCCAGGGAGAGAGATCCTCCTCCGTTGCTCTCCTGAAGGTTTCTTCTTTTTTTTCCCCTGTGTTTTTTGGGTTAGTTTTTTTCTGATCTGATGTGAGGTCCTGTGACAGGTATGTTTTATGTGTACAGATTGTAAAACCCTCAGAGGCAAATTTGTAATTTGGGGCTATACAAAATAAACTGAATTGAATTGAATCAGGTTAAAGCAATCCAGTTGAGAGAAGAAAGAACACCGGTTAAGTCATTATATTAGTTCTAATGTTTCTTCTCCACCATCCTAATAAACTGTATGTAGTTTAGGATGTGTCAGATCAAACTTGCTTTTTAATGTCTGTCTTTGGTTACACTGCTTGGTGGAATGCAACTAAATACATTTACTCAAGTACTGAACTCAAGTACAATTTAAGGGTACTTTATATTTCAACTCTACTACATTTTGGAGCTAACTATTGTACCTTGTACACTACTTTTTATATTTAATTTAAACTTGAGTTACTAGTTACTTCACAGATTAAATTATTAATACAAAATATAAAATCAACATATACATTATGGTATATTATTATAGATTAAGCTACCCAGTAGTAAATAAAGTCATTTAAATTAGCTCGCCTTCACTAGCTGCAACATTATGTAACACATAATTGCATCTATAATTATAATATAGTAATATAATATAGGCCATTCAGTATAATGACTTTTACTTCAAGTATAGTTTGATTTTAATACTTGCGTTTTTAGGACTTTCACCTGTAACTGCGTATTTATACACTGTGGTATTACTACTTCCATCACTGGGTGATGGAGACCTACAGTATGTAGTGGCCTGTGATGATAATGTTGTTACTTGTATTACAAGTCATTTCAAATTGATTTGTTCTATGATTCAAATATGTCACATGTTTTATTAACATGGAAGAATTTGTCAGAGTCTTAGAGCCAGAGATTATGAAATGGCTGAGCTCCATTGGCTAAATTGAGTCGTCAGAGCGACTGCTGAGCTTGTGAAGTCACTGCGTCTGATCACATGGGCCCGGCATGCAGTCTGTGTGTCTTTGTTCGCAGCTTGGCGAACCATGTGATTACTTTGGTGGCATGGAAAATGGTCACACTGGAGACTGAGGCATCTTTATTTTGCAGTCATTTTTCTGCTGAATTGGAAGTTAGCAGACAAAAGCCCTTGCTGTGAAGAGTTCATCTAACTTTGGCATCAGCATATATCCCCTCCTAATGCTACTAACACACAGACACACGCGATTCTTCCCTCCTGCTGTGTTACTGTGCTGCAGCGGCTATGAACACTGTGCTGCCCCTCTTTCCTCATGAAAGATTAAAAAGTGCATTCCGCATCGAAGGTTGTCGGGGTTTTTTTTGCTCAGCTTTCTTGCTCTCTCGTGGCAGCTCTTCTCCTTCTTTTTTTTTATCTGGCTCAGGTCAACACAGCGAGTGGGATGAAAGGAAACGGATGAACAAAACAAATGTTTATTTATTGTCGGCACACACACTTTGACAGGAGATGGCATGGTTCAAGTTCTTTTGTTGAACATGGCTCGAAGTTCCTGTGTCCTGAATCATTTCTATGCAAATTAGCTGGAAACAGAATAATAAAACTAATCTGGGGATTAAAAAAATAAACTTTTATGGAGCTGTTGAATAGAGTGCTGTCAGCAGTAGTTTTAGTATGTGCACTGAGTCACTGTGGACATTTTCCCTCCCTCCCTTTATCTTCCTGTGACATTAAGGAAAGAATACTACCATGACACAATGTACCCATCAGGCAAAAAATGAACAAGATAGCATTCATTTGGAGCCACATGTCGAATATCAGACAAATGTATTTACTCTTTCCCTTTTAGCTCTGTTTTTGGCCTCCACCAACTTCTTAATGGAAATATGTAGCTGCTAAGCTAAATGCTAAACTATGATAACCAGCTAGTCGCCAACTGTGTCTGTGTAGTGTAGGCTACAGTGGGCTTAAACATGTTTGCATTGTTTTAATGATGGAGCAGGTTGAGGTTTTTAACATAAAAAACATTGCATTTTTTTGAGCTTACTATATATATATGAATCTGGGATGTATTGGCAGAAATGGAATATAATATTCATAACTTTTAATTTCTGTATATGCACCTGAAACTCCATAAATTGTTTTTATCAACTTAGCATCAGCCTATACATAGGAAGCGTGTCCGCCATGTTGCACCGCCATGTTTCTACAGTAGCCCAGAACATATACAAGCCAAACACTGGATCTAGAGAAGGACTATCACCTTGTTTGTTACCTGAAGGCCACCATAGTTCTCCGACACGCATGGAAAAAGGAGGGTTAAGCGGAGGGCTATTCAGTTAGTTGCAATCTGCAACATCACCACTAGATGCCACTACATCCCACACACTGCTCCTTTTAAGTGTACAGCAGTAGCGTAGAAGTATTGGTGACTCACTTTACTTTTATTGCATAACTCTCACTTGTTGCCAAAGTGGCTGCTTTTAGGGGGCGAAGTGGAAGTGCAGTGAAGCAGCAGGGACAAAGCAATAAAAAAGTGTCAGCTTTCTCTCTCTCTCTCTCTGACACACACACACACACACACACACACACACACACACACACACACACACACACACACACACGTGCGAATGAACTGAAATCAAGTGTTGTGGGACAACCCATCATTATTCCACTGTCTGTGAATACTTTCCTCTGCTGTAACCTGATTCAGCCTGTTCAAAGACTTTCAGCAGGTCTCCTCTGGACAAAAGAAACTTTATTTTTTAATTACCGATGCCGCAAAGTCACAGGCAGCCAGGGATGATTACGTTAGCAGGATGAAAACTGTTATTAAGTACTACAGTGCTGGTGCAGGCACATTTTGGCTGTGTAAATGAAGATAAGTCGAAAAACAAAACAGCAAATAACAAGCAAACCAAAACCTGCCCTACAATAATATCAATGTCAGAAAACAGTCGGCCATATCATAAGCTCCACAAAGGAACTTACAGTATGCCAAGAAAAAGCCTTTGATATATTTTTGCCATTTCTTTCTAAATAAACACCGAAAATGACATGAAAGAAAGTACTCGTTTTAAAACCTTTACTTATACAATGAACATAAAGTATCAAAATGTTATTCAATATAATGTTTTTGGATTCCAACTTGAATAAAATAACC
Source organism: Taurulus bubalis (assembly GCF_910589615.1). NCBI lineage: Eukaryota > Metazoa > Chordata > Actinopteri > Perciformes > Cottidae > Taurulus > Taurulus bubalis. Next base: position 22,587,051 of record NC_136595.1, on the reverse strand, counting down.
TTTGGCTAAATTATACTCCATGATAGAAGGGGACTGTTTTGCACATTCCGCCCAAATCATAAATTGAGTCATCTGATTTGGCAAAACTGATTAGCAGATTGTATCAAAAAGGCTGTCAGATTGCCGCCAGTAGCTTTATTAAGATGGTAACGAGAATGAGCTGCAGACACGAGCCCCCAAACCTATTAGTCATTATTTCAGCAGATTAGTTATTCATAAATCAAAGCTTTAAAGTGTCTCTTGGTAATTGAATGGCAAAGTCCAGTAAGTCTAACTCCTTTTACACGGCACCGCGCTGTAAAGGTTTCTCAGCGTGGTCCTTTTGGCATCGAGTCCTCTGCAGGCCATTTAGATTCCTATTTGGGTTAAGTATGAGGACGTAGCGCTCAAACACTAACCCTAAAGTATGATAAAGCAACAATTACGTTTGTCTGGAGGCTTATTAAGATTTCATTTTAATGGGACTAAATTATTCCTCTGTTGTGTTAATTTCAGGCTCAATGAGAAGACACAGAAAAGATATTAAACTCAAGGATGGAGACTACTGGCGAAAAGCGTTTATTAAGTTCACTGAGTTAGAAATTGTAGTTAAAAGAAATTGTTCCTTAAGTGTGTGCCGTAGAATATAGGCCTATGTGCTGAATCAAAGGATGAACGTGATGAAAATGGACACATTTCTCAGAGTGATGTTTGAATTGTCCAATAGATATGATTGTCATTGCTGTTGATTGAGCATATGAATTAAAAGTAACACACATGAAGTCAACAACATGTTTTGAAGAAATGCAAAATATATTATCTCCTTGGTTATGGATCCACCTCCTGTCCATGTTGTCTCCTTGTGGTTTAACTTTCCCAGAACGTCTGCTGTTTGTTCTTTTGGGAGAAAGATTCCTTAGAATAAAGGTGTCTCCTATTTCAAGCCCCTGCGCGCCCAAGGTGAGTTTTTGACCTCGTGCCTGTGACGAATTTCACTTCTCAATTATTCATGCGACCATGAAACATGGTCGACCGACAACAGTGAAGTTTGTGCTGCAATAGACCGAATTTTTGACGGTATACGAAAAAAATTGCCCAATTAGCCACTAATCAATTCCATTCCAGTCGCTGCATAACTCTGCTTCAGGTTTTGGCTCAAACGGGCTCCAGGAGTCTCTTGTGGATGACAGCAGGGAGCAGCGCTGGAGATGCTGTAGCTCACACAGCCGCTAGAAGACGGAGCGCCGTGGTCCTCCCACCTTCTCACAGCTCCACAGTGCAGCCCGGAGACAGGAACAGCGACTCAATAAACCGATGAATGGGGACTTTGCCCTGCGCTGGATCCCGGAGCCTGGCTCCCTGCTGCGGAGGTGTGGGGCGCGTTTGCGGACAGAGAGGGGACACAGTATATCCTTTCAGTGAGAGACCCGAGGTGGAAAAAGACGCAGCAATGACAGAGCCGCAGTCGTGCGCAGCGGCGAGATAGACCAACTATTGTGGGGACGGGAGATCAGGAAACACAACTGTGGGCGAGCAACGCCAGCGGCAGATGTAATTTTCCAAACAGCTGGTTTTTGGTGCCCTGCTTTGGTGTGCTGGACGGGCTGTCCTCGCGGTCTCCTTTTTCATCATCCACTGCGTCTCCAGCGCTTCCACATTACTTCAGGGAGGGGGGTGGGGGGGGTGGGGGGGAGATCACGGGCGGCTGTCCGCGAGGGAGTATTGCTGCAGAGACTAACGGGGAATGCCATGTGTCTGCGCGCGACATAGAAGCTCTTTGTGGGCTGTTTTGCACCGGGGACAGGTGGTGCCGCGCGCGTGCGTGCCTGCCTGCGTGCGTGTGTTGGAACTAGCAGGAAGGGGGGCCCACGGACACACAACCCCTGAGACAGTTGTCCTGGGGATGTCAGGCCGGCGTACGGGATCAGTGTTTGCCAGAGACAGGTGCGACAGGGAGGAGTAGTTCACAGAGCCCGACTCTGGATCTGGGATCGCGCTAACGAGCCTCCTCCTCCTCTCCTCTGATCACTCTCGGATTTTGTTGTTGTTGTTGTTGGAGGGATCCAGCGGTACTCGCACCCGACTCGTATACTGCCGTTATCAGAGGTAAGTGACCCGAGCTGTCCGGTGTGGGGGTCTGAGGTGGGTGGGCTGGTGGTGGCGCGCGCTGGGGGCACTACGGGCTTCAAGCTCGGGATTCATTGTGTCGTCTCCGATGACATGAAGGATTGAAGTTGTGCGACCCGGTGAAGACGAACAAATACCGAGCTGATCTGTCATCCCTCGCATCTTGTCCTTTTACAGTAGGTTGCATTGTATAATTCTCAATTTCATACTGCGTAGCTCGCAGCCACGCACAAAAACAAGCAGCTCTCAGCTGTCCGGAGCAGGAGGCGCTTCACCATCCGTGTATTGATTGGGTATTGACACGGATCAGATCAGTGTGATTGGAAATGGCTGACAGTTTTATGGTTGTGTATTGGCCCAAGATCATTTGTTACTGTACATCCTGACAGCTGTAGTTCTGTCATCAGTGTCACTCATCCACTTTGAGCCACCTGGCTTTGCTCAGGGAGCGGTTTCATTTGAGAAATGTGGGACTTTCCTTGTTTTGTTGGGAGGAATTTTGCCTTTTTGACATTACAATTGTTTTTAAAGGGTAATTAGAAAACCTCATGTTCTAATCCAGTGAGTTGCAGAACCGTAGAAGCAGAGACTGCATTGTATACCTTCACTGTGGGTTTGGTATAAATATGCCCCTCTCTTTGTGTTTTTGTTGTTTGCATTGTGTGTTGTGTGATTGCTTGTTACCTGCTCACAGTTGTGTACGTTCTACAGTCCTGCCTGCTGGGCCCCTGGTGTCCAGGGCTCCATGCCTTCAAGCTCTCTCCCTCCCCTCTGCAGTAGCTGCTATCTTTACAGTTGGCTGGATAATGTCAGAATCACATTTTTGCCTTCGGTGCGCGGACTAACTCCTAATAGCTGGCTCCAAGTCTTCCAAAGTTTCTCCATTTTGGAGCTGCGTGTTTTTGTTGTGGCCCCCTGTTTCAAATTCAAATTTCCTTTCAGCTGCCTTTTGTCCATTGGCGAGTTTTGTTGGACTGGAAGGAGAGACAGAGAAGTAAGAGAAGTCCCCAAGGGTCAGAGCATTCCTATAATGAGCCCGTGTGTGTGTGTGTGTGTGTGTGTGTGTGTGTGTGTGTGTGTGTGTGTGTGTGTGTGAGAGAGAGAGGAGAGAAGAGCAGGGGGACAGTGAAAGACACATTTAAAGAAAGTGAGACACTGCTCCTTGTTCAGTGCAAAGGTAGAGACAGCCAAGGGAATACCGGCACCTCCACTAACCTTTCTGTCGCTCTGACTGTGTCAATCAGTCTTGGAGGACAAGAGCCTCTTTAATTCCCCATCCTCTGGGCTGTCACCCATCCTGACAGCCAGAGCTCAGGGGTGCTGCCACAGGTTACACATAGATCCTTCCTCCCTGCTGCTCAGATGCTACTCCAGTGGGTGATGTCCTTTTTTTTTCTTCTTCTTCTTCTTCTTCACGGAAACAACAGTGCATACGAGGGAGAGGAAGTAGGTGGTGGAGGTGAACAAGTTAAGATGAAACATGAAGGGAAAGATGATCATACACTAATCATCTGAGTGTTGCCGCTTCTTCGGCACGACGGAGGAACAGTGGCGCCCTCTTCTCTCATGTGCTGACACCCTCTTGTAGGCCCATCACGCCACCAGTAATTACTGGAGAAGTGCTATCAGAGGGAATTAATTAATAGACAACAGAGGAAATACCTGTCTGATAAGATCTCTGATCTTCTTATTGCACCGGATCTAGTTTCCATTTGTTCAGGGGCCAAACACTTTGTGTGGAGTTGAGAATAGAATAGTTTTGCTGGTTCTTCAAGTCATTTTGAGAATATTTTTGAAGGGAAAATCTACACAGAAATAAACCGCGAATGTATTCTTCTCATCGAGCGCGGCATAAGATTGTGAAGAAGATCCGGCGAGAAACGAACTGATCAAAAGGCAGACCTTGGAGCTGCTGCACTGTTAATTTGACCTGAAGTCACATTCTGTAACCGCCACAGAAATATTAGCACTTAGTCAAGATTAAACTCTCTAATAAGGTTTTAATAGCAAGCTTGCTCAAAAGAGTTGAATCTCTCCTTGCAGGCAGGGGAGAAGGGATACATGTTTTCTCAGTTATTATATAAATAACCAGACTGTAGGAAGTCTTGCTCCTGCCAAAAGAAATGACTCAGTGGGGGTGGGGTGGGGGGGGGGGGGGGGGGGGTGGGGGGGGGGGGGGGGGAGGCAAGATTGCACAGGCAAACATAAGGAAAGCAAACATAAGGAAAGCAATCAAAGGAACGCTTTACCTGATGTTAGAGCTGATGTCCTGAACACTAAATGTGATTAGTGGAGAAACCCCAACAGTGGGGGGAAAAAGCAATAGTTGCAAGTAAAAGCTTAATATAGGAGCTGGGTTTTGTGTCAGTGGAGAACTCAGATAACAAGGCTAAATGTGTGCCCAGGAAACCAGGCAGGGGGTTTGGACCGCTCCAAGGTCCCAGTGCTGATGTCAGTTTTTGGCGACGTTTTCCCCCGTCCCCAGTGCTTCTCCTCGCAGCTTAACAAACTGCTCACCGGAGCTTGGCTAATCCTTGGCTATAGCAGTGCCCAGTGATTTATCATAAAGTTGGTTAATTCGGGGAGATCTGCAACATCCCACTGTACACCCATGCCTCTGACAGATCCCTGCTGTCTTCACCGCAGAGTCTGAATCACCAATTAGTTTGAAGAATAGTTTGCGTGTGTGTGTGTGTTTAAGTGTGTGCGCAGGTCATTAAGAAACGAGGAGAGACAGAGCGAGAGTTTGTCTATCAGAAGGAAACATAGGCACACTGTTCATCACATTGTGTCTGTTTGCCATCCTGTCTCGTATGGACTTTGTGTGTGTGTGAGTCAGTCCGTCTGTCTGTGGCCCCATACAAGTGTGATTCAACACTGTCCAGCCTCGCTTGAATGGACGCCCTGTTTGAGCCCCGTTTCTGACGCCAGCAGCCGCTCTGCACCCGTTGCCTCGGCGCAAGTGTCGCGCCCTCTGTGCTGGAATAACAGGTGCCTTTTTACACAATGACTTAATCCTCTCTTTCCCACCTCCCCCGCTGCACCCTGCTGGGAGGCTGTTGCGTCACCTGTGGGCCCCGGGGCAGCTCCAGCGTGGAAATAAAAAAATCATACATTAGTCAGACACAGCTTGCTTTCCCAGAGAAGACCACACACACCTCGACAAATTGGGCTTTTGTTCTCAGAGCAGAACATTTGTAGAATCATGGATTCAACACTAAAGCCAAGAGGGAGAGGGGAAATGTCACAAGGGTTCTCTTATGAGAAAATAACTTCTTCAACACAGTTATGATCTAAAATTGTGACTCTTTTGCTATCTTGTATCTACAGGTAAAAGGGCACTCCATCAATTGTGCTCATATAATCCGTCCTGAGGAGTAATACTCTGACCTGAGCCTGTGAAAACAGTTGTATAACGTCTTTTGTGCCTCTGGAGGGAGCTGTCTAAAGTTTGAAAGATGTCATCTGCGTTATCTCTGATTTAACAGAAAGCCTGTGTTACAAACTGAAGGGCTGGAGTTCAAAAGAAGTATGCATTTAAGAGGACAGTGGGTGTTTTATGAAAGAGAGTTAACTTGAATTGCATAATGGAAAATGTTCAATCCAGTGTTTTTTTAGATTGACCCATACTGTTCTATGGACTAACAGTGAGGATAACTTGGCCTCTGCTGCGTATATTTTTATCATACTTATTCTGTCTCTCGAGTGGCTCAATATCTAACCGCACGGATAGTTTGGGTTTTAGAAATCTGGCCGTGTGATTTCTTCCTCCATCTGAATACAATGGAAATGAACGGAATTTCATTTGTAATACTCATAGAAGTAAAAATAACTATTTTATTGGTAGAAAGTGTTTCCAATGAAAACAGAGTATACCTCTAGAGCTAAGTGAGAAAGTATGATTTCTTGCAAATTTCGTGAACTTTAAAATCCTGTTGGCTGAAGTTTCTCTTCGGCAAAAATGAGTCATAAGGGTCAGCATTTGACTCTTAATTACATTTCAATATTGCACCAAATGCATGTGCACCTGTGTTGACTTAGAAGTGGTCTATGTGGGAGCAGAGCTGTCGCCATCTGCACCAGTCTAGTCTGAGACTGACAGACTGGTAGGAAATACTATTGAGCTGCAGAGTCTGGGTGTTAAACTTGGCGCCCCAGCCTCCTTTTCTTTTTCTCTGTCATTCTTTCTTCAGCCCCCCCCCTCCTCCCACTGCTAGTTTCCTTTGCACTTTCTGCCTCCGTTCTGCTCCCCTCATTACCTCTCTTCTCCTGTTCCCCCCCTCCCGTCTGTCCTTCGCTATCCTCTCCTTCGCTTTCTCCTCCCGCCACCCCCCGCCCCCTCCTCCCTCTCTCAATCTCCTCTGGACCTTGATGTCAAGGCCTCTCAGGCAGTGTGGTCTCTGTCTGCAGGCTGTCAGGGCAGGGACACTGCCCACTGGGACCCTGAATGGGACAAATTGACCGTAACAATGTTCCCACTTAGCATGTGGAGCTGGGAGAAAGAGAAGGTGAAAAGGAGGGCCTGATGATTGAGGGCCAGGCCAGCCACATTGGGGGAGATTGGTGGAGAGGAAGGGAGCAGGACAGCTCTTTGAAATGTATGAATTGAACACTTGCATTAAATCCCACACCTCGTTTTTTTTAAATCCTCTCCTCACACGTTCGCTCTGCACATATGGCTTTTATTGTTATTTGCCCAAGGCTAGTGCTGGGGTTGCCATAGCAGCAGGATAAACACGTTTGCCTGTGACCCTGCGAGCCCTTGCACACAAACACACAAACACACACACACACACACACACACACACACACACACACACACACACACACACACACACACACACACACACACACACACATAACACACCTCATTCTCAAGGCCCTTCAAGGGGGGTTTGTCAGGCCTGGTAGTTTGATCTGCACTAAGGTGCTAGAGCTGCCCCACAATGGGTCAAGGATCATCCGGCCCCCCATTACAATGTAATAAGGGCTATAGCCCAATGGGACCACCTCTGCCATTTAATGCTGCTCCCACATCATCTGGCTCTCTTGCTTTTATCTTTTAATCACTTGTTTTTCCAGTCCTGTCTTCCTTTCACTCTCATCTCTCCGCCTGCTTCATACATCCAGTGCAATGCCAAAGCAGCCAGAATAGATGAGAGAGTTCAAAGGAGGATGCCTGATATAGTCAATAATAAGCACATTTTCATTTTTCATTCTAAAATTCTCTTTCTCATGGTTGTGCTCATTGGCAGCCACAGGCGAGTCTCTCCTCTGAGTTTGTAAAGTCTATGATTTCAACATTTTCTTGTCTATGCCCTTTAACTGTGACAGAATGTCTTGGAAAAGTTGGAGGGATATCATGTTGTGTAAGCCTGAGGTGGCACAGTATGACAGGAACAAAGAATGCAGCTGCTATCACCAAAGGCCAAGTGGCTGTTGAATAAAGATGCTTTCCCGTTGGTAAAACTGGCATTCCATGTAGGCTTATTGTACCTCCACAGGGGGAGTGTGTTCTTGCGTGTGTGTCTCTCCTATGTCTGAATAAGGTAGACACCGGGGATTCTTCCTTTCTCTTCAGCAGTGAAAAAGAGACATTTCCATGAGTATAAAGTCAAACTGGCAGCGGACCATGAGCGATACTGTGGGAGACGGGGATGAAAAGACGGGCAGACATGACGGAGACGGACAACAACGTTTACTTCCTGTACACGGATAAACAGTGTGTGTGAACTGAATTTTTTTCACGGCCTGTTTGCTGCCCCCCCCCCACTGCTCTCTGTATCTCTTTCTTTCTCACACACACAAATACTCACACACACACACACACACACTCTGCCGCTCACACTCTTATGAGGTCTTGGTGTCAGTAGAGCCCCAGTCTGTTAACAAGAGAAGAGACTAATGAGGGGCCATGGTCAGGAAGGGAGTGGACAGGCCGGTCCCGTATACCACCCGGAATACATGAATACACACTGGCTCATTGAGGCACACACTTGCATATTCCCAGACAAATATACACACACATCTAAGTAACAAGCCACCACAAGCCCAAAGCCGTGAGTCGCATATTTAGCGCCAGCAGCCATACCGCAATTATATCATTTTTCTCCTCTAACATGATAAAAATAGCAACGCTTATTTCTATTATAGCATTCTCAGACACACTCTGCGCACCTCCACGGTTTTATTTCCCATGCCAGGTTGCTCCAATCGTTCAGCAGATAACTATGAAGACTCAGTTTAACTGCTCTATGGTGGGAGACATTGCGTCGAGGATGCTGGTCACACACATTTTGAATCATTTCCCGCATCAGCGCAGCGTGAATCTGTATAAAACCATGCCCTCTGGGCTAGCCGTGTATTATCCTGCTTCTGTTTTATAGCTGATTCATTTCTTAGGGGAACTTCCAGCCCAAATGGCTCCATCCTGTAGTTTTATGGCCGCAGAGAAGCTGCAAAGATAAAATGAGAATGTTCTCATTGGTTTTGTCAGTTGTTGACAGAATTGTTTACTACTTCAGCTGCAGCTTTTGCTATCGTTGCTGTGGTCTCTGCTTGTCTCATTGACGTTCTGTTTTAAGCTTGTGACTGTACGCTTGAAAAAAAAAAAAGAAGTGAATGTCTGCTCATTTTTCTGCCGAGCAACCACTTGTTTTGTGCTTCAAGGTAATTAACAGCTTAACATGTTCAGTGACCTGGGCGAGTCAGTCATGCTGAAAAAAACAAAAACAAAACTGTCTTGCTGGCACTGGTTGCGGGGCAGTTGGCGAAGTGGTGGGACGGAGCCGAGACTGTGACCCGCTGTCCCGCTTCACTCTGCGACGGCGAAGTGAAGGGAGAGCGGGGGAAGGGCTGCGGCGAGAAGGGGCTGCGACATGTTGACGGTTGATGGGTGGAGGCTGAACTGGAAGGTAATGGGGGGGAAGCAGAGAGAAGGATAGAAAGGTGGGAAATAGTAGCAGAGCCTAAAGGGGATGCTTGCTCAGCCTCTATTGCCGTTGGAAAGTGGGTCCTTGAACGTACTCGCCTAAATTAACAGCACAGAAGCACCAATTAATGTACAGCCTCGCTGTGGGTCTCTGCTGCGCTGAATCAAAGGGGTCTTGCTGTGCAGTGCGTCTGCTCATATCCTTAGCACCCCCCCCCCCCCACACACACACACACACACACACGCATGTACGCACACACACGAACGCACACGCACAGAGGGGGTTTTAGCCAAGGAACTCGAGCCAATGAGTGAGAGATGGGATGAAAGTGTTGCATGGAGCTTAAAGCTGAATGTCAAGGTTAAAGAACAAAAGGATGATGATTTTTGGGCTTTGTGTGAGTGTCGAGGGGATGAAGGGAAGGTGAAGTTTGATGCTGGGATGAGAAGAAGACGAGATGAAATAAGGAGAGGAGGAGGACAGAGTGTGCTCTCCGAGGGAGGGAATCACAGAGCCAGACCCGGGTCCCATCTGGAGGCAACAGGTCCGGTGACAGCAGGCTGGTTCACAGTCCAAGTATCCCAGCCGGGTGTGACAGCCAGGACCGGAGCCAGGGTCTCCCCTTGTCCAAGACCCCTAGTGCCCCAGCCAGTCCACCAGCAATCTGTACCGCGGTACTAACCACTTCAGTATGACAGATCGGCACGTTTGTTATGTTCAAATTGAAAGTGGATGGCTGATATTAGCGCCGCTATCAGAGACGAGTGGACTCCATGAGACAGTCTGAGGAAATGTGGAACTGATAGAGAGGATTTAAGCTCCTTCACAGCAAATCTGTTATTGCTGTACTACATTATGTCCCAGCCTGAATTCATTAACATTAATTTTCACTTGATACAAGGAGCGGTAACAATAGCAGTCACAAACCAATAAGCCACAAAAGCAAAAATAATTGATATCCTACACGCATAACAGCTACTTCTAAAGCCTGCGTGCTGTTACAATAGAGCTGTTGATTGGCAAGTCTTCTGTGCCGGGGTTTTTCTGTTGGTCGCTGTGCATTCAGAATCTCATAGCTAGCGTGCTCACAGTAGCTAGTGGGTCATTCGTATTTGCATGTAAATGTTTTTCACCCCTTGGCTTGACTGGTGGGGCAATCAGAATGGCTCTCTGTCTGCATCACTAAGAGGGAGGCTGCAATGACTGACTGTGACATTCAGAGCTCAGGCCAGGCTTCACCCTTTGCTTTCATTGGCTTGTTCGCTCACACGTTCGTTTCTGTGGGAAGGAGAAGGCAAAAGACAGGAAAGGGTGGTTTTTTTTGTTTGTTCTTGTCGATGTGATATCTCGTCAGTCGATCCTTTAGTGCGCATTCATGGGTCCATTCTCAACGGCTTGATTAGCTCTAAACAACACGAGAATCGTGTCATCCCACCTCCTCCTACCTCATCATCCAGCCCCGGAGCCTCAGCTTGGCCACCTCCAGCGTCCCATGGCGCCACCGACATGGACACTTTGCGGGGATTTTTCTTGCTCGGACCAGCGTGACACACACACACACACCTCCCACATGGCGATGATGGATACATGTGCAAACGCGTATCTGTACGACGGAGGAGTGTTTGTGCTTGACTCATGTAGCACATCCCATAGTTTGGCAGTCTGTCAGGCATTTATCAGCCTCTGCTATCAGATGAAACATGGTCCTTTTTGGTCTCTGAGCTTCACCAGCTGGGTTTCTCTGCTTGCTGAGCGAGGCGGGAAGAAGGGACATTAGGGGACAAGGACACTCAGGAGGGGTTGAATGTTTCGAGTGAATAAGTTCAGTGAGTGAATGAGGACATAATACATCTAAATACTCTGTTACTGTTGGAATATGTGTTTATTTTATGAATATATCCATCGAGCTGACATTATTTCAAACATGTCTGTTTCAGCAACCGCAATGCTCCAGTAATTCCAGTACAGCTCTGTTTGCTGCTCATACTTGCTGTGTTCTTCCCGACACTGATGTAGGTGTATCTTCCGTCTTTGTCTAAGCATGCGAGTACGTCTGTGCCAATGTAGGAAGTTGTGTGTGTACTCACAGTCTAAATAAACACAAAAACTATTTTTAAAAGTTTCCCCTTCCCAGTTTGTGCTTGTGTCTGTTTGATGTGACTGCACTTCAAACATTTCTCTAATCCTCCTCCTTGACATTTGAGCACTCAGTTCTTTCATCCCAATCATAGGATGTTACTGTACGGCTTGTCCGCTTGCTCAACGGAAACATTGGTTTGTTGCTGTCATTATGTGGTCTTTGCTGTATTGGCTGCTCTTGTAAATATTGTCTGAGAGGCTGAGGCACCTTATGGGTTTAAAATGCCAGCGCATTGGCCTTTTAATCATGCAAAAATGCTCAGGAGTTGGTTCTAGTTAGCTTGTCTCTGGGCTCACGGCGCACTGATTTTGACACCTCATCAGTTACATGTTTCTCAACGACGTGACTCTCGGGGCGGCTCCCTCTGACCCTGTCCTTACCTGGCGACGTCGCATGCTGCTTCAACACCCTGTTGTGCACATCGACGCGCGGCTCACTTGTTACCTGCTGTGGCTGCTTTAACCTTTTCAACAATTAGCCGCTCGCTCCTTATAAATAGCCTCGCTTGTTCTGTCTGTTTCATTTCAAAAGCAGCCACTCTCTCCCCTGGTTCTCTGCGACAGCAGCATGTACAGAGAAACTCGATCCCTGAGACTAAACTCAAGTAATAAACAAGACAGAAAATGCCTGAGAGCCGGCTCTGGCAGGCCTGAGATACGTCATGTACTATGAAGCTTTAAGGGTGCTGTTACAAAGGGAAAGCATTGACTGTTTTTTAAATGTGTTTATTCTTCTTAATTTCTTTTTTTACTTAAATGCATGTTGGAGACGAAAAGCACTAAAAGCCATCTTGTTGCTGCAGTATTAAGTAAACAGAGGCCCTGGCCAAAATAACCCAAATCATCACAGAAACATGCAGCCAATCAACACGCTTTCAGATTGGCCTCTTGCCTTCCCAGCATGCTGCTAACTCACGCTGGAGATTTATTTCTGCACATTTTTTTACTCTTGAGCGTGTTTTTAATTGTACAATCCTGAGAGGGCGAGCTGAGTGCTCATGTTAAAGACGGCGGTTATTCTTAAATTCCTTCTTTTCTTTTTTTGCCACTCCTTTTGTGGATTTATTTATTTTTTACTCTCTTTCGCTCAGTTTTTTTGGGCTCGGGCCGCTTCACCTGGCACAGAGAGCCTCTCTGCTGTCATCAGCGCCATTAACGGCCACAACAAAGTAGCTTTGAAGCTCTGCAGGGCTTAGGCCGTAATAGGAGGACAGCTCCAGGCTCACACTATAATGGAAGGGAAAGCTCACGGGCTCCACAGTTTGCTCCTTAGTTCAGATTTCTGCCCCTTTTCATAAGACACGGCTCCAAAGACATCTGGACCAATTACTCTGTCTTTGTGTTTGTCCACCTTTCTTACGGCCTCGCTTCTCGGTTTTTGACGAATCTGACATGGAATGGGAAGACGACAAATGGAGGGACACGAATCATAGCTGTACAGGAGAGACGACGGTAAAGCGGCGAATACGTGGCAGTAAAATCGTCGCTCTCCGAGAGCTATATTTTCAAGACAGAGGTAGCGACGGCTGAAAGCTCAGTGTTTACTGCTGTCTCTTCTCTTAATTGGATGCATTATGTTCATTTCCTTTGCCGCTTTTCAAATCTTAATCAGATGTTTAATTTGCAGTCTTGCAGGATTTTTACCAGCTGGCTCCAAAACATCTTCATCTCCATTTCTTCATCTGCTGTGTGTATGTGTGTGTGTGTGTGTGTGTGTGTGTGTGTGTGTGTGTGTGTGTGTGTGTGTGTGTGTGTGTGTGTGTGTGTGCGTGTGTGTGTGTGTGTCTCACAGTCAATTCCTTGTTTTCTTTAGTAGTCAAGCAGTGTGTGTGTGTGTGCCCCTGGCTGTGTGTGAAGGTAGGTGGGTTAACATAACAGACAGTGTCTTCTGCCTGGTCTGGCATTAATTCAATGAGGCCTGTGGAAATGTGACGGGGATTATTGTTCTGCTCGTCAGTCCACAGAAGAAAAGACTGAAGCCGCTGCGAGGAGCCTTCATTAATATAATAACAGTCCTCGGTTAGAACAGCTAGTATGCTCTCTATGTAAAACATCCACACACACAGAGACACCAAATGGCCGCCCCCCGCTAGACTCTTCGCATCCACCTCTCCTTCTTATTGTATGTATTTGTCACTTCCGCAAGAATTCACAAAACCCAAAGACGGAAGCTGATTGTGCTTCTCCTCGTGTTTACGGGCCATGAGATCAGCATTTCTTCGCCATTGTCGAGTCGGTTCCCTGGCGCTGATAAGGAGTAATTGCCAGTGTGGCAGTTGACTTGCTTCTTCCTTGAGAGTTGCCATCCAGGCTGAAGCAGGCTTTGAGACTCTCTTTGTTCCCGTGAAAAGTCTACATCAATATCTTTGTCTGGAGGTGGGGAGATTTCGTTTGCATCAGATAATCCCTTTTCTCTCCTGAAATTAGTTTCTCTCTCTTGAGGCTAACACGCAGAAGCAAAATTACAAATGAGCCAGGATTACAAATGTAGAAGTGTGAAACAGAACAGATAGGGGAATGAGTGGAACAAGTGTGTGTGTGTGTGTGTGTGTGTGTGTGTGTGTTTGTGTGTGTGTGTGTGTGTGTGTGGAGGGGGGCGGGGAGGGGGGGTGGAGGAGGCCTCTCTGCAGTCAAGGACTTTTGCTGGGATACTTACCTGATTGAAATGAATAGATTCCTGGATAGTGGAGGCAGGAGGAGGGGGGTGTGTGGAGTGGCAGCCTGAGGACTCATCAGTCATCACACACACACACACACACACACACACACACACACACACACACACACACACACACACACACAAACACACACACACTCTCACACAAAGAGGCTGGCTCAGTGGCTCATTAATGCATTTTAGCACTACTGGCTACGCCAGGCAGCAGGCCAACCCAAAAACAGAAGCTAAGAGGTGATGCTCACCGCGGGCCACCCTGGGCTGGGTAGAGGGGTAAAGCTGAGCCTCTGGCAAGTTTTAGGTGTCAGAATCCATACACGGACTAATGAAGAGCCGAGAGAGAGAATGAGGCTTCAATCAAACGGAATAAAGCAACAAAAACATGCACACAAGCTTCAGCACACACACACACACACACACACAGGCGGGCGCGAAAGCAGCTCAGCTAACAACCGCTGATGTTTCACAGAGGAGCTGATATTTAGTTAGACTCAAGGCTTAGGAGTGTCTCTGTAAGTGGATGTAGTGATAAATCTTAAAGCAGAACACTCTCGCCGAGCCAGCGCTGTGTTTTGGTGAACTAGTTCTCCTTTATCTGAGCGTCGGGGGACACAGACACACAGGGGAGACGAGGTATAGGAATAGAGTTTTTCTCCATAAACACAACTACTGCCTCATTGAAACATATTATGTGTGTGTGTGTGTGTGTGTGTTTACCAGAGCTCGTTTTCAACCTCCCATGACAGCTTCCATCAGCACGATTATCAGGAGAGCAATATTGCTTTTGTCAAAGCGGTTTCAGGGGCAGAATATTGTTATTTAGTCTGTGTATACGTCAGGACATTTTGTTATTGTTGTCAGGCGAAGCGGTAGCCGTGCTCAGGAGAGCTCAGAGTGGGGTTGCTTATTTTTTAAAGCTCAGCAAGTCTTCAGCCAAGGCAGCTAGTTTCTCTTCCAAGGCCTCCTGAGAGTCAACCCTGAGGACCTGGACTAATTCTTCTGCATCACATTACCATTCTCATTAATGTGACTGATTACGCACTTGGAAAGAGTGGGCCACAGTCCTGAGCCAACCGGCCAAAGTGTTTACTGGCACACAAGTGTGAAAAATCCAAATGCCCACTTGTGTTGAGTCATTTGCATCTTAGATCATTCTGACGGCTGCGAACAGACCTTTGACATCTCATTCTCTGTCTGAAATGGATTTCCATCTTATTTCGCTGGTGGTTTAATCCGCGCGGCTGTGTTTGTGCGTGTTGTGTCAGTGTGTTCTTGTGCGTATGAAAGGGAGACTTTGCCGAAGTTGGAGTTAACTTCATGTTTTCATCACACAATTAATTAACCTTCCTCGGCTCGCTGTTGAAAGTGAAGGACGTTATGTAACTCGAAAAGGTTTCCATGGAAGGAAATATGTTTTGCTAACAAGCCGATCCAATTTTGTCAAGCAGTAGTTGTTTCCATAGTATTTAATGTCTCCTTGTGTTTATTGTTGGAGGGAGATCACAACAGTACACAAAGTAGCTTTGACTAAGGAACGAAAACAAGAAAATGAGTAAACTAGAAAACAAGCTGTCTTGGTCTTCTCTCTGCACTAAGTGCAGTGAGAAAAAGTAATAACACTTAATGTTTGAGACATTTTGTGATAATTACATGTTGTGCGGAGACTATTTAAAATGCGGACAGACTTCAGAGGATTGGAAAACACAAAACCCCAGAGCCATCCCGTGTCCCGACTACAGCCATTATTAGTTTCATTGCAACTGGAACACAACATAAATACGTTATTTCAGAGAAGTGTGATTTTCTTTTTCAGCTCCACTCAGAATAGAAAAATGGAAATAGTTCTAGGTCTGACTGGACTTCTAATCAGTATGCTCCTTAATATAAATATCCCACCATTACTGCAGGCTTAATATAGAACAGAGATCCCATCTGCTTGATTTGTGTAAGTCAATCTTTATTTATAGGACAGGGATACATTTAGGAGCAAGAGTCAAGTTTACAATTTAAAAACAAGAAACCCTCCACGCCTTCAAAAATCACATTACATTAAAGGAAAAACAAATAAATGAACTGAGTGCAGTTAAAACATGATGCTACTAGCAATATTATAACCATGCCCTGAATAGGTTTTCTGAACCTGGAGATACTATCCAGTATTAGAGTATTAGACATAAAAAAATCAGTTATTCCAGGAGAAGGGAGCAAATGGCCCAGGATCCTCATCTAATGTAATGGTGTGTGTCAGCATGTGAAATGCCGACTGGCGCTTTAACTGGCCAATAATGCAGTCTTTATGTTTTATGAGACATAGAATTATCAGATAAGGCTCGACCACCTTGGGGCTTCACTTCCTGTGGTCGCTGTAGACGAACATACGTGGAGAGCAAATGCACCGACTGGGTAATGTCCACCTACAAAGCGAGGGGAAATTTGTTATGCTAGAAAACTAACAATATTAAGTATATCAGTGGGACATTTATCTCAAATGAACTTGGTCACAAAAAAGTCACAAAAAAAACAGCGATAGACAGATGTTAACTTCTCTCCAATGAGACGGATGTTGTCTTCCTGTCACCTGCTGCTAATGCTGGGATACCATTGGATGCGTGCTATGGATGTCCACTACACAAATTTAGTTTGACTTAACATAACTTTGACCACAAATCCTGGTTAAAAATCATGTTGGAAATTGTAATATTGCATTGAAATTGTTGCCGTTGCTCTATGCAATATTACACTTGTGTGTTTGGGGGGAAAGCATGGTAAAAATCAGCCCCAGTCCTGCACACTGGCCGGAGTCCATCCTCTAATGTCATTGTATTACTGCCCTTTGTCTTCCCGCCATTGACCTGGCTGTAGCCCCCGGCTATCAGAAACAATTACCTAGATTGTGTCAATAGAGTCAGTGGAGCAGGTGAAGGCATCTGCATCCCAGTGTAAGTCTCAGGTCAGTGACAGTGAATGAGGGCTAATGGCCTTCGCTTACTACAGTGTGTGAGTTCAGCTGGAAGAAGACCAGCTCGGGCCAGAGAAGCTATGCGCCTCTCCGCAGGGACCTTTGTATCAAGTTGAGCAGAGCGGTGCTTTCAGAAGAAACAAGGCACAGTGTTTGTGTGCATATGGGTTTGTGTTTCTGTGGACTTTTCTACCACACTGTCCAGCTGACCTGGAGTTTGTCCAAAGGCCATACTACAGTCACCCTCTCCTCTGCTCTCCTTTCCTCGTTTCCCCCCTCTTGCCTCTGTGGGCGTCAGCTGGGGCACAAAAAAATGGTGAGCCTGGGTCGCTTCCAAAATGATTTCCATTGCCGCATAAGTGCCTCTGGAAGAATGCAACTTGGTACATGCCAGGGAAGGAAAGGAATAAATGACCCTGGAGTGAGAGCTTGAAGTGGGCCAATCGACTTTTCTTTTTTTTTATTTCTATTTTTTTTTTAGGAAGACTGCGTTTGCATCTTGCCAAGGCCCAGCCGAGCAAATTGAAGAATTTGGAGCAGCGTAGAGAACAGCATGAGGCGGAGAAGGAGAATAAGCTAGAATAAATGAGAAAGATTGCTGGAGTTTGGAGAAAGGGTTGTTGCTACTCTCCATGGCCAAGCCCGGGATATAGTGGGGCTTTTGAAAGGAGAGGCTACACGATTACAGCAGAAGGGAGGAGAAAGAAGATAGAGGCAGACAATGAGATAGGCTTTAAAACCTCCATTTAATTAGAATAAGCCGCTGAAGAATTGAGAAGACAGCAAAACGAGTGGGCGTGAAGATGGAGAAAACACGAGCAAAGGGGAAAGCAATGTTCCCCCTTTTGCATTTTGTAATTGTTTCGGCGTGTGCGTGTTCTTTCCCCCCCCTATTGCTTTTGCAATTATCCTGAGACCAGAGGCGGTCTCCCTGAAGTCAGAGTGCTTGAGACACTTGGGTGGCTTGATGGAGTTTGGCAAGTAGCGGCGCACACACAAGGCCTAGAGACACCGCTTAGTTAATTAACCAAAAAGACTCAAACTGACTCTGCAGGCTGGCAAACAGGGCGGTGGACGTCTTCTTTCCGCTTCCCACTCATGAGGGGTTCTCCGGAGAGAGACATCCAGACATCCAGGTAGTTTCAGGCCGTTTGCTTTTCTCGCACCGACAAAGGCTGGGAATCTTATCATCCGAGGGAGGGAAGGCATTTCCGAGTCATTCAAGTTTTTTGTTGTGGACGTGGGGGGGGGGGGGGGGGGGGGGATGAGAAATCTGCCTTATCGTAAGCCACCGCGTTTACTTTGTGTGCCCTCACTCTTTGATTCACGTCCAGCGCATTTTCAGTAATTTATGGGCATTTTTCTCCATGCTGTGCATTTATAGGAGACCCCCTGCGACCTCGGTCTGTCCAATTTCCACCGACAGAATGTTATTGCAGCGTGACATGTACGTGCGTGCGTGTGTGTGTGTGTGTGTGTGTGTGCCCACGTTGTTGTGCACGTGTTTCTTCTTGTGTCTGTGTTTTTTTTTGCAGCAGAGGGGAAATGTTGATGAGTGCTGGTAAATAAACGGTAAGGGAGCGTTTGCAGACAAAGCATGCTGGGTTCTTGTAAACCAGTGGTGGAAATGATTAACATCCGCACCGTCCCCAAACGAACCCCAACCGCTTTCCCACCGCCTCATTTGTTCTCACTGTCAGTCTGGAGGCCTCATTTTCACTCGCAAAAGGAAGACGCTGTATAATTGTTTTAAAGGAAACACTTGGTTTCAATCTAAAAAAAAAATGTTTATTACATTTTGCTATCTTAATTACTGTTTTAATCTTTCATAGTGATTACCTCAAAATTCACCTCCTCTCCTCCCACAATGCCGGTGAATCAGGAGCATGATAGTGCCAAAAGATGTCTCACTGTCTGTCTGTCTAATCCTCTTGTTAGTGTTTTTTAAACAGTGTCCTGCGGTTTTGGCAGATTATGCCGTGTCCGCTGTGTGGGGAGTGACTGCTCGGCCACTGCTGACTCCAGCACACAACCTGCAGAGTTTGCAGACACCCTGTGACCCTTCATCCCTTCGCGGCTGTACACAATTTGCCACGCCGGCCCTGCATATCGCCTGTGCCCTGACATTTTAGCTTTGCCTTCCTATTTGCCCTGTCCCTTCTCATTATGAGACCGCATCCGGTGCTGTCACAATGGCTCTTTCAGGTGGTCTAGCCTGCTTACAGCCGCGCTCCGGCTTCACTCCGTGTATGTGTGTGTGTGTGTGTGCTCTCTTTTTAATCACAGGCTGTACACTTTATCTTTGTTCTCCCATTTCTTTTTCTCCCCATCCTGCCCCTCTGCTTCTCCACATTCATGCATCTTTTCCGCATTGACCCGCGATCTGTTCTAAAAAGCCACTTTGCTCTCTCACTTCAGATGTTCGGCCTCTGCCTGCCTGTGTCTGCAGATCTAAACATTTCCCTTCATTATCCCGGGTCTTCTTGCGGCGGCTCTGCAAATTGGCCCGATGGTAAAGCGGGCCGTGTTGTTCATTGAGCTGCCGTGTCAGTATTAGTTGCCTGGCACCAGCTTTTGTTCTCTCCAGAGGTAATTGCTAGCGAGGGGTTTAAGTAATGATATGTGACAAGGGTGAGGGCATGGGCGTGCCATCCGTCATCCATCTGAGTGTATCAGTCCCCAAAAAGGATCTCCTGTGAAATGAGAGGTGTCGTTTTCTTGACATTTCCAAAGTTAAGACCGTGGGGCTTTGGGGTTAAAAAGCTGCAGAGTGAGACTGAATGAAAATGATATTCATATCAGGCGCAGTTGAACTCTGCAGTAGTTTTGGTGGTTTACGGACGTGGCTGTCGGTCCCTGCCGTCTTTTCCTTTTCTCACATGCAGTACTTTAGTTTCGCTACGTCTCTCTGAATTTATAAATGACAGCGATCCAGTTGGGCATTAAAACTCTTTATCCCGGGCTTTGGTTGACTTGGGAAAAGAAAAAATAACAGCGACATTATTCTAGCTTTCAAAACAAGAGTGACATTGTAAAAATAAATATATGGAGATCGCATCACAAAATGTGCACAGAACCACTGCCACCACCTCCCATGGACAACTAAACCCGACTTCCTCCCCTCACAAAGTTCTCTTCTTCCCCGTCCTTGGCTTCCCTCTCCCTCAGCTGTACATTAAAGTGGCATAAAACAGAGGACAAAAGTGGGTCCTCAGTGTCTCGGCGCTTGAATGGCTTGATTTCCATTCCGGTAGAGACATAGTGTCTCGGCCTGCCAAGTTGTGTGCAGACAGACCCCGGCCCGGCCCGGCTTCTATAAAGAATTGTACTGTACACAGTGTTGAATGTCGACTGATAATGAGATATACTCGGCACCCAACAGATCTGAGTCTTTTCGCTTCTCCTCTGTCACTGTGAGGTGACTCCCTTGAGAGACCAGCACTAAAAAACACATTTAAATGGTGCTATGTCTCTCTTTTCACACACACACACACACACACACACACACACACACACACACACACACACACACACACACACACACACACACACACACATACACACACACACAACCAAAAAGGCATATATCTGCTTCCAGAGCCCTCTGTGAATTATCACCACACGGTGAGGTGCTGAAATACGCTGTTTGACTCTGATCTCATTTAAGTGCATGTCCCCTTGCAAACACATCGGTGCATCTTGCCCTCGCAGTGGGAGATAAGAGAGGCTGGTAGAGGGTGCTTCACTGCAGGACTGCTTTCTACTCACCAAGCACCCATCGGATACACACGTACACACTTCCCGCCACTTAAGTCCCAGTGCAATTTACAGTGGAAATGAAAACACTCCAATGGCAGAGTTTGACAGGGCGTGAGTGCTTTTAAACAGTGGCCCTTTTCTTTATTAGACGTTACTCAGGTGACAAGAAGACATAAACAACCCTTCGTGGCGTTGAGATGAGTTGAGTTTTAGTGTGTTTATACAATCATAATTTGCTCCTCTATATCATCTCAATCATGACCGGATCACTCGTGCTGATGTGTGCCTCGGCTCCATCAGCCACCCAGCTAGTTCCTGACTAGCTGCCAACAGTAGATGATCTGTTGCCGTGTGTGTTTGTAGTCGAACCCGGAGCTTGAATTGATTTCATGTATGCAGTTATGTAGACTCTTCCTGATTGAGTTACAGTAATTGGATTAGAGATAAGATCAGGCATTTACTGCACGTCTAACTCCGACAATTAGGAAGTCTCGACTCAGAAGAACAGATTGACTGAGCGCAGCAAGATTGTAAAAGACACGCCTTTGAATTAAAAACCGCCTCCCGATACGATGCTAAACGGGGGCCGTCTCCTACAGGCCTCATTCGTCCTAATCGACCTTTCAAGCGCCACCATGGGTCCAAATCTGCTCACTTAATCCGACGGCTGCCTCCCAGCAGTCCATCGCATTTCTGCTGCTCTTTATGGTGAACCGCTCTGCATGCATATGAGCTGTTTTGACGCTGGGAGGCAAGCACGCTTTTTCTTTCTGCTTCACGTGTTACTCTGAATCTGAGACTTGATGCAACAGATAAATGTCGACAACATATCATTCTTGGAATAGCAGCATAGAAACAACAATGCAGCTAGTAAAGGTGGGGTCCAACAGCAGGTCAGATTCTGCTCCGTGGGTTTCAGGATTGTGTTTTTTGGCCATCGGACAAGGAACAGAGGTGTGGGGACTGATGCCAAAGAAATACCAGAGAACATTTAGAAAACTGCCAAAAGGACAGGGAACGATTGTTTAACAAAGTTCCCGAACGCGTGTTTTGTTTGGCTACACTGCCCGACGATACATATGACTCTCATTTGTCCTGTTAACTTAATCTCCCTCCTTCTCTCCCCGCTTCCTTCCATTTCTCTCCTTCCCGCCTCGCACAAAGTTATCATCACACCCTAGGGCCGGAGTAGTTTCTGATTAAGGAAACTGAATCAATCTCAAACCTCCAGGCGCACAATAGGGATCAGACGATAATACAGAGCTACAGGAGGGCACACCTTTTCCTGGCCTTCCTCTATGGCACCAGCTTTTTTAAGTAAGGTCATGACTGAACTTTTAGGACTGAGGCAAAGCCTTTCCACTTCCTATCCCCGGCAAATGCGCATGAGCATCCAGTCGTCTCTGAGGAGTTGGCCCCAGCAGATGGCTCGTCGTCTCACAGCCATCAGGAATGTTTTATTTAGCTGTTTGTCACACTGTAAGACATGGGAGACCTCAATCTCTTCCTTCTCCATCTACCGTGACCCGGCAGGGCTCCAGCCTGAGAAGGCCTAATGGAAAGTCTCCTGTTCATGCCGCAGGTTTGGGGTGGGGGGGGAGGAACTGTCATTCAGATGGAATATTGGATAAACAGGGCTGAAAGGTCATGTTTACACAGCAAATCCTCCATTTCCTTCACGTCAAACAGGAGATATGTGGCAACCGGGGGAAGGAGAAAAAGGAAGCCTGACTTGACGCCCCCCAACCATCGTCTGCCTGCGTCTTACATACGTGTCACATGTCACACACAAGCAGAGACAGGGCGCGCTTGCAGCGTGCCATTAGCTCAGTTTTTCACTTGCTAACTACTCTGTCTGTCATACAATTTTGCATACACCCAAGCTAACCTTAATATTAGCATTTAAATTGAGTAACCATCAGAGCAGGGGGGGGTTCTGGCGAAACACTTTTTCTCTTTCTCTTCTCAAAGACGTCTCTTGGCAAAGGGGGAAGTACAATAACCAATAGTGCCTCTGATATGATAAAGAGCTGTCATGATTGATTTCCATGCCGCCTCGACTCCGTACCCTGAATTAATTGGGATCTGTCTTCATCCTCCAATTCTGTCGCTCTTTCTTTTCTACCGCTTTCTCTTTTCCCGCTTTGGCTCCGCGCTGCTCCCAGAGCTCATTTCAAATACCTCAATGCTGTTGGCCGTTGTCCGTGGCCTGCTGGTGGCGTTTTGGCACGAGCAGATGTTTGGATTTTAAATGCCTCTGAGATGAATGCAAAAAATGTGCGAGCCGTTTCAGGCTCGACGCTCACAGCATTGGTTTTGAGGAGTCAAAATGGGGGGGGAACTTTTTGCAGGGAAGTTGCAGCAAAGTACTCCTTTTGACGCCGCAATCCTCAACTTGACTGAGCTCAGCACGGAAGATTATGGAGAAGAATTATTTTTTTTACCCTTTAATCCCTCTTTCAGGTTAAGAAGGGGAAGAGCTTTATCTTTGCATGTGCGTGTGTGAGTAAGTGCGAGATAAAGAGAATAAAGAGAATAAAGAGAGGAGAATAGTGAAGGTGATGGCTGAGATGATTGGCCAAAGTGGTCTATATGAGTCGTGCAGATCGAGGTCGCATCACTGATTCCCCCCTTCTGTTAGGGTGAGAGCGGGTGACCTCTGCTTCATTAACTCCGTAATTCGCTTTTAGCCCTCCCTCTGTGTGTGTGTGTGTGTGTGCAGAGTGTGTTTGTTTATCTGTTTGCATGTCTAGAGGCTGTAAGAAGGTTGTGTTAATGAGGGAGACAGCATCAGGACCGATTTGAGAGAGAAAGTGAGCAAGAAAAAGTAAAGTTTCTCCAGTCAGCTTCTTGATGCAGACCCCCTCCTCCTTCCTGCCATCATGATCCCCTCTTCCAAACCAAAGAGGAGGGCTGCAGGCAGAACAAGCAGACAGGCCTTTGATGCCCAAGTTGATGGTTTCCAAGCCCTCTCTTCCTCTATCCCCCTCTCTCTCTCTCTTTCTCTCTGTGTCGGCCTCGCTCGCTCCCTATCTTGACAACCACCCCACGTCCTCCCCCGAAATGTGGCTAATCACAGTCTAGCCGAGGAATGACACACCCAGCACCTTTCTCCTCTTTCTTGTCAACGTTTATGCTACTCCGCTCCGTCTACTCACGTCATCTCCTCCCCTCCGTCTACCTTCATGCAGCGATGGAAGAGTGGAGTAAACACGAGTTGTCACACACTTCGTCGTCCCCAGCTCGTCTCGGCCAAAGAAATGATGCATCCCATCGACACTCTCAGAAGCAGAGCGGCGGCTGTGGCATGCAGGTGGAATCCTGGGTAATAAACAAAGAGGATTTGGCATCTCTGAAAACACCGTCTGCACTCAAGCACGCTTTAGGGCGTATATTGCAGTGCAATATCTTTTTTATTTGTTCAGCCGCTCGGCATCATTTGAGAGTTTCTCCCAAAGTCATGCGCGGTTTCGTCTCTAATTTGGTAAAACCAACCTGGACTTGCATGTCAGTGCAACTTTGTTTAATTAGCTTAAACAGAATTTGTTTGAGGATTTCAGCCGAATAATCGCATTAAAGAGTGAGACCTCGCTAACTGGCGGTGGAGTCACGCGCTTAAATCACAATTCTCTCTGTGATTTAAAAGGCAGTCGCATTATTTAGTGAACTCTTAATTTGCCTATTGATTTTAATTTAATTCATCTCTCCCCAAATACCGCCGGCCCCAGGAGGCCTTTTAGTAGATAATATATTTACTGTAGCAATCAACTGCCGTTGGATGGCTCGCCTCCCAATGAGCTCCGTGTGTGTGTGTGTGTGTGTGTGTGTGTGTGTGTGTGAGACAGAGTGGCAGGCTTAAAACAACGAAACAGAAAATGTCACTTATTACGGAGGGCTGGAGGCTGTTCTGAAACTAATGACTCCATAATTGTAACGGGTCGCACAATGACAAACTTCATTACAAAGACTATTCCTCTGAAGTCGATGAAGACGTCTCACACCACCCACTACAGACATACTCTGACTTAAATATGACGAGACGAGAGGGAATTCAACAGTTGACATTTTGCCACGTGCCATTTTTTTTCACGGATCACTTCACAGTTTCCAACGTTGTCGATTTTGTGCTCAGGTTGACGAAGTTGAGTCAGAAAATAGATAACCAATAACTAGTAACCTGACAGAGAAAATGGATTATTTTGAGACATTTATTTGGCAATTACCAGGCAGAATAATTTCATGATATTAGTGCATGGGCAGTAGACCCACAGCAGTGCATTTAAGTGCTCGGCACATAGGTGCGTTTTCATTGGCATTCTTCACATTCACTGCAATAAAAACAGGTTAGTACTGTCAGGATTCAAGTGGGCTAGCAGGGGATTATATGGTAGGATGGTGTCTTTTCCTCTCGGCTCTCTCTCTCTCACTGCGTGTACCTCTCTCTACCCCGGCTTCCCTCTGCCTTCTCTTCCCTCTGTTCCTCTGTATGCTGTGGGAGTGTTGTTTAGACCTTACAAAGCTCCTGATTAGGGGGACTGCACTGTGGAACAGCAGATAGCTCTGTTTTTCTTATTTCTCCGTGGATGGAGACGGACAGAGAGGTGGACGGAAAGGGCGACGGCGAAAAAAGGCAAATGGAGAAGAAAAAAAAAGGCAAATGGAGATGACGACAGCCGCAGGAAGCGTAACCGGATGAGGCGTGCAAGAGGAGCTGGAGGAGCTTTTTTGCTCACCTGCCAAGAAGTGGTTTACTGTGGCGATAGAGAAAATGTTGCAAAGGTTATTGTACCTTATGAATAACAACTCAAATATCCTGAGGAAAGTTGATATTGCTCTCTATAATCAAATGCATTCCTTTCA
Organism: Taurulus bubalis; assembly: GCF_910589615.1. NCBI lineage: Eukaryota > Metazoa > Chordata > Actinopteri > Perciformes > Cottidae > Taurulus > Taurulus bubalis. Next base: position 22,561,619 of record NC_136595.1, on the reverse strand, counting down.
AGTGAGGCGAACGGATTATCTGAAAACAAACTCGTATTAACTAAATATCAGGAATAGTACGGGACCTTCAAAATCTGCTGCCTCACTTCAAACAAGCGTGTAATTAATAATGAAAGCATCTCAAAGCCTACACAAACACCCAACCACTGTCAAAGGTTATTTTATTTTAATATGAATTCCCAGCTGACCGTGGGCAAATTAAAGAGGCGTTTAACAATATATATATTTTTTAGCAATTAACTTTTTTACCATCAGGAAAGTGAAGAGAGATGAGGCAAAGTTCACTGAGGTTTACACTGTCTCTTTAATACAGAGCCATTGATTCGCTAAAATGTAATTTGCTCACAGTCAATAGGTAGTGAGCAGCGGTCAGCATGGATAAAGTGTAACAACAGGAAAAGACCAGCATATTCAAATGGCATTGTCTTAATTAGCCCTTATTGATTGACAGCATCTACTAAAGAGTGAGTGAAACTTTGGCACTTGGCTACCACAGCGCTTCACAGCGGCCAGCTTCTCCTAACATGCAGAGGAGTGGATCAATACAGAGGTCAAAGTCTATGAATGTACCTGTGTGTATATGACCTTCACAATTTCTTTTTAAGTGCACATAGGTGCCAAAGAGATGCAGAAATAGTACGTGTAGTTCGGGAAAAGCAACCTGGTTTTGGGGATCAGAGACAGCAGGTGAAGTGACAGGTTAGGAAGATGGGAGAGAGCAGGGGGAGGTGGGGTCGGGGGAGCCGATAGTCGAGTTATGCGGAGCGGACTAGCTACATGCACTAAAGATGGAAGTAATGTATCAGACAAAGTGACATGAAGACTCGGAGCTAAGAAACAGATAGATGTTCATTAGTAAGAGAGCACACACACACACCGACACACAACCACACACACCCACACCCTTCCATTTAAAGTTAAAGTAACGGGAAAAAGATGGAGGATAAAATCTCCAGAGAGGAGGCCGTGCGATCGTGAAGGTGCTGATTTACCCCAATCTAGTTTCACCTTCTCACAGATGAAGCCTATTCTCTCTCTCTCTCTCTCTCTCTCTCTCTCTCTCTCTCTGTTCCTTTGTCTCTCCCCGTATGCAACCTTTCCACATCTTCTCTCTCGGTCTGCCTAAATCATTACTTTTTTTTGCTCTTTCTCTGAAATTTTCCAACTCTGTAAAAAACTTTGGCAGAGGGCTTTTCCATTCTCTCACAAACCCAGAGTGCAGTCCAGTTAACTGGCAGCACATGAACAAGGCATTGTATCAAAAAGCAGGGTTTGGTTATGGAACACTTCTAGCTGTGTTGCAGCTGTGTTCGTTTTCTTAGAATAATGTTTTGTGATTGCTGATCGAGGACAGACATAATACAAGATTACTCCGTGAAATAGTTTTAAAGCAAGCCGTAAAGCGAAGTGTTACCTTTCTTTAGAGAAAATAATCCCCACACACTGTGCGCCAATTTAACCCCAAGCGTTCTAAAACCATGAAGAACGCCTTCACAGTGAGCTTTTGGATGATACCATCTCTTACAGTAATGCACGTTAGCAGATGATTTAGGCTCCGCTGCTGTGTAGTTTTGCAGATGAATAATAAACTTAAACAATTAATACAAATTCAAGTGTACTAATTGATAAAAATGGATTTCTTTCATTCTGTTCAAAAGTGGAATGAGCTTGCAGTTTAGGTTTTCAAGTTCAGAATGTTTTCATGAACTTCTCTCGGTGGCTCAGCAGCACATGTCCTCGAGTGTCCTTGGTCGAGACAATGAACATTTCTTACCATTCATGGAGGCTTATTGCCATAAGCGTCTGAGTGAATGGGAGGAAAGTTGTTTCTTTTTTATCATTTCGATTAAAGTAAAAATGGAATCTCATCTTGCAGCCACCCTGCCTGTCCTTAGGGCACCCTACGGTGCTGTGGCACCCACTTTGGGAACCAAGACCCTGGGATCAATTTGAGCTCTTTTCCTTTAATATCACAGCGTCGAAAAACTCTCACACTTTTGTCTTGAAACATCCGCTTTCACACGCTGACCAAACAAATGTAGAACGCAGTCTTCTTTTCTTTGACTTTATTAAATAACTGCCTGCGGCCATCAAACTGTAGCAGGATTGATACGCATGTCTCCAAATTGAAAAAGTCCAAATATAATTTCCTCTGGAGAATCAGAATATTGTTTTCTGGCACGTCGAGTGGATTATTAAAGAGAGTTTTCATTGTTGCTGCTTGAATGCAACAATATTGGAATTAATAATGGCCTTACTGCAAGCATGGGACTCAAGTGAGTAAACAATTAGGCAACATATAATAGGTCTATTAATGAAAACACAATGTATCATTCAAAGCCTTTACGTTATTGTAGAGACTGAATGAAGTGTTACAGAGAGACAGGAATTACTTTGTTCAACACAAAAACAAACAACAAAAAAGCATGCCACTGGCATTGTATTTATCTGCTTATACTGTATCTAAATCGTATGACCAAAAACAGTGGCATAGTTACTCTAGACAATACAGATCACAATGTGTTCCTTTTCATAGAACTGCTTTGAGAAATGCAACATTTATGCTGTCGACAGAGTGGTCTGTGGAAACCAGCCCACCCATAATCAACCCTACAGCCTCATTGGTCCAGGGCCACTGCCCGATACCCACCATGTGCCACAGTAATCTGAAAGTAGGGATGCACTGATACTGATATTGAAGACTCAAATAGCTGCATCGGTTATCGCTGAAAATTGGGCTGATTTACTCAATTTAGTTCAATATACAATATGTACTGGAATTTGAATTCTTGTTTAAATTTGGACCAATTTGTTGCTGCATTAACGTTTAAACTTAAGTTATAATTCACGTTCGATTTTAAGATTTTTTTTACCAAGTTGCTGGTGTTATTAAATACAGATTTTGGACTGGTTCTCTGTATCGGCCGATGACCAACGCCCAGGCATCAGTATCGGGACGGAAAAAGTCGGATCAGTGTGTCCCGATCTGAAAGTGTAAAAAGTGTGTGACAGACTTCCTTCTGTTAAAGTAACAACAACTGAGAGAGCAGCATTACAAAAACACCTCAAAGCAGTTCTAAGTAAGTATTTTAAAGTAACCAGAATAACGTAATTCCTTTTTGAGTAGTTTGAGGCTGTGAGGTTAGACAGTTATTTCTTCTGTAACCTAACCTACACTGTTCGGGATCTGGCAGACAAAAGAAGACTGAATCCAATTTCTCTCAAAAAAATATCTTTAAACACCCACATTCCTAAGCAGGTTTGAGGCTCCAAACAGGTGCATGCGTTTAAGGCCTCGGGACTCACTCACTTGTATTTCCATTGTCCAACTTACAGTTGATCACACAAAAGCACTGAAATGGATTTGAAAGAGTAATTTGACCCGTGTCAGATGTTGTAGCCCTGGGCTGCGATGCTTTACCGGCTAGCGTAGTTTACCTTAGAACAAAGTAAGCCGGGCCTTAGCCGGCCGGCAACATGATCCGGCCTGCAATGATTCCCAGGCATCTGGGGGTCACGCACCCGAACGGCTCTCTCAAAGGCGATGTCACATCGGAGAGGACCATTCCCTCGGCTAAAGAAGAGAAACCCGATACGCGCACACATGCGCACACCAACACACACTCTCACTCCCCATCTGATGGCCATGAGTGTGAGAGGGACAAGGCTGAGTTAAGTGTAAAGCCCCAGTGAGAGAGAGAGAGAGAGTGTGTGTTCAGTATCGATTAGTATTTGATCCCTGCCAGTCGCTCCTCTCCTGTGTCTCCCCGCAGGCTCCATGCTGACCTTCTCTGACTGTCTGTCTCCACACACACACACACACACACACACACACACACACACACACACACACACACACACACACACCGAGCACGAGTATTGCCTCTTGTTGCCACGAGCGTGATAACTTACCCTTAATGGAGGTGGTGTGAGACGGTGTGGAGGCGTTAGGGGGCAGAGACACATACAAAAAAAAGGATTGAAGAAAGAAAGAAAGAATAAAGGCATAAGATGGCTTTGGGCATGTGACGGAAGACAAATGGAGTGACTCAATAGGGCCATTATGAGTCTTGGGCAGGGGCGGGTGTTGAGGGATGGATGGCAAAGACGAGGCTTTGAGAGGACGTGAATAGATGTAGGGAAGCATAGTTTGATCAGGCAATCTGCTTAACCAGCTTACAGCTCTTGGCCCCGTCCCCTACTCTCCATCCTCTCACACCATTTCTATGTAATCAGACGTTCTTCGATTGCAGTTATCATCATAACTCTGCCAAGTGTGCTTTAGCAGTCTCCTCTGATATTTTTATTCGGCAAATTCTTCAGGCGTCTTACATTTCTATGTACCTCTATCTATGACTCGGGGGTCAGAGGATTGGAAGTAATCTTTAATATGTTCAGCTAGTCTGCGTAGCTCTGCACGTTCCCTCCACTTCTGAATTTCCTTTTCTTTCTTTTTTTCAACAACCCCGCCGTGCCCTTCTTCTTTTAATATACCTTCATCTCTTGCTCTTGTTTTTCCTCCTGTGTTCCCTTCTCTCTTCTCCTTCTCTGTATGTTCTTAGCCCTCTTCATCTTCGCTTCCTCTCGGCCTTTATAACTGTTAAGTCATGTTTTATAGTTCTATTTGCTGGCTGGCCCTGCTGCTGTAATAGAATCGCTCCTTCCTACATAGACAACAGTTTCCAGGGTAACAGAGACGGGGAGAGGAGGCCACGGAGTGCACTGTGGTGTAGTAATTTTTTTTTTGCTTCCACCGCAATGTTTTGGCCCATTTCTGATAGACTCTGCCTGCATCGCTGGCAACCCGAGGTGTGGAGATGAAGATGTAGGACGGCAATGTTTTTATCCGCTAAAAGCATTACTGCGGTTTTCAATTCATGTGATTGCATTTACTATTTCAGAATGAGTGTTTGCCGCTGTGGCTCGTTGTAGAGGTTGAGCAGGTTGATGCATTGTCCTTTGTTAGAAGTAACCCTGACTGGCATTTGTAAGGAGGAGGAGGAGTGAGCGAGAATGCCTCGCAGACATTCACCGGCATTTCCCTAATCACTCCGTCTCATCTTTTATTACCGCGGAAAGTCATTCTCCTCTCGGGTGCTGGCACTGCAGATGTTTCTACCGCCTGCAGTATTGGACATTTTGTCAGTGGCAGAATAGAGGAGAGGGGACAGACCATAATATGACTGTCAGTAATATCCTCACTTTGCACCCGGGAATTAATGTTTGCTCGCAGAACGGCAACAAACTCTCACAGGTCTGCAAAACCACATTAAGAAAATATTCCTTCGTCAAATCGTTATGTCGCCTTTGGGATCGCAGCCAGCTACTCTCCTGTAATCCACATTATTAGTGTTCTCTGAACAACCTCACTGATATTCAGGAAAATAAACATCAATCAAAGCAATGGACCATGAAATAGAATGCGTTTCACTGACTTAAAAACAGCTTAAAGAGTAGCCATAATCATATTATTTTGTAATTGCAACATATTAGTTGTTGACTGGGTCAAAAGTGTGTATTTTGGGGGTATTTTGCTATCAGAATTATCTGGTTCTGGGTCTATATGTTCCTTAGATTAAATAATTGAAAGATCCAATGTTTTTATGGAGCATATTTGTTGAAACTGAAACCAAAAGTTCACACACTGTTCCTTGCAGTCTTCTTGCGGTGAGCAACGTACAGAAGATGCTTCATGTCGTAGTATCTGCTGATTGTGACAGAATCATTCTGAGTAATAAAAAAAAAATCTATTAAGATAGTGCTTGTGCAAAACGATGTGTGTTATAATCTGATTTATTCTCAGATTGATTGAGTTTGTAATAAAAAAAAAAGATCGTAAATTGCCAGATTGAAAGAAAAGTAATAGCGAGAAATAATAAGCCCATACTTAATATGGAGTTGAAATCATTTTTGAAAAAAATGGCCAGCTTTATAATGACCCTCCACTCCCGGATGACTGTTTTGCAGCGGTCCAAAGATAGACATGTACATACTGACATCACCACTTTAATCGGAGTGGATAATGTTTAATGGCCCACCTCTCTGGTGCCAATAGATCCCTGTTTGTTATTCCTGCCTACTGTAATGTCATCCTGTTTCTATAAAAGGGGATGAGATGAGAGAGGGATAGAGTAACTGTTCGGGCCCTGCTACAAATGAGAGGCTGAAAAGAGGGGTGTGTTGAGGGTGGTGGATGGTGGTGTAGAGTGGGTGGGAGGCTTGTTCGGGGTAGTTGTGCGGAGTGGTGCAGCGTAAGGCAACAGTGAGAGACAAAGAGGGAGCACGGCTATATTTAGTCTGACCTGAGTGCCCGTGTGTGGACTGGAGCAGGCCAGGCAGAGAGACAGGTGCAGCGGCTGGTCATTATGGAAGAACACAAGTGCCTCACAGTCCGAGGCTGATAATGGGGCCTCATTTGACAACTACCTATAGCCCTACTTCACCGCCTATATTTAGCTCCGATTCCAGACCGGGGCGGTCGCGGCTTAGAACCGCTCATGTCTATGTGCGAGTGTGGAAACGCGTGCTGGGACTGTGGGTGTGTAGCTGGGGATTGGACACCGGCGGGGCTGTCTCTAGAGAGACTGGCATCTGTTTTGAAGACGCCATACTGTGTATGCAGGGTTTGCTCAGGCGATGCAGACGGTCATAAAGGTGCTCCTGACCTGCAGGGCAGTGCGTCTCAGTATTACACTAATATGAGCCGCCTTGCTGTTTGTCACTTCTCTGTAACATCTGCTGCTCCGTGCAAGTGTGAACTACACGGTTCGTATTTGCAACCCGAACTCGCCGCTGATGTTAAACTTGAGACTTCAGACAAATGTGTAACGGTTGGCATGGTGGACATCAAAACAATTTCGGCAAAGTGTTTGGGAAGAAATCCACTTGTGTCAGGAGATTGTGTAGAGGGTACTGTATGTGTATTTCTTTCCTGTCTTTTCCCGTATTTTCTGCCCCACACAGCTTGTGGCTCAACACAAAACAAATATTGGTTGCTGTGTATCAAGTGCAGTCCATCACTTCTCTCCATCCTGTATCCATCTGAGAGGACACAATACTCAGAGGGAGAGACCGAAAAGAAACCAGGAACTCGTCCGAGTTTTAAAACTACTCAACCTTGGACTGCTCTCTGGGACAAAAATGCTGCATCACCATATTGTACCTAATAAAAATGACATTGCTTTAAGTTTCTAAATTTAAAGTAGTGCGTTAACTAACTGCCGCTTTGTAAGGTGGCTTTCTTAAAGGAACAGTATGTCATTTTGGGAGTTAGATGAGAGGGTTGATACAACTGTCTTGTTAATATGAAGTTAGCTTAGCTTAGCATAAAGTCTGTTAACAAGGGGAAACAGCCAGCCTGGCTCTGGCTAAAGGAAACAAAAACAGCCTACCAGCACCTCTAAAGTGTTCTAATCAACACTTTGTTTTACATTTGTGTAATCTGTGCAAAAAGGTGTAATAAAATGTAAAAGTGACTTGGTTAGAAACTAGTCAGCACATATATCAATCCTATCATCTTACCTTTTCGCAAAATGTTGTGTGATAAAGATTATGCTATTGTCTGTGTCATGCATTTTAATGTTTGATATTACTAAACAAAATCCAACTGAAATAGGCTATAGCTCCACAGCCTGGCTATTCATCTGCATTTTACTGCGCTTAAAGTGAAACGAATGACAGAGTTAAATCAAGCTGAAAGGCACACTGACCGTTTATCTGAGGGCCACTACTTCAGTCGTGCCACAGAGACCAACATGAATGAAAGTCCGTCAGGTTACAGGTTGGCATCAGAGTGTGCCAGAACGAGTGTCCTGCTCAATATGGTAATTCAAGGCGAGGGAGCAGATAGCCGCTGAAAATGATAACATATTGACTCTGTCAAAATGAAATAATACCACCCGCTCCAATTGCAAACGCCCCGTGGAGCAGAAGGAGAAGGTAAACTCCAACTTTGGCTCTTTCAATTTCACAGAGAAAGAGCACTGCTTTTATAGCCGAGTTTAGAAAATGAGTTTTTATGCACTTGCTGGGTTCATTTGTGCATTTTTATGTTTCTATTTTGTTGCCAAACAGTGAATGAGTCAGTTGGGAATACAGCATGTCATTGGAGATACCATTTTATCTGGCCCTGCCTGTTGGCTGCAGATTGCAACAGACGAATAATTTTTCCCTGTTTGATGTCTATGGCAACGCTCCGAGAACTTGTCTTCGTGATCGTGAGAGGGGAAGTTGTTGGAATAGATTTGATTGAACTGCAGCACCAGTTGTGCTGTGTTTTCTGTTGCTTAGTGAAACTTCATAATCGAGGTACAGGATTCACCGATGACCTTTAGTTGACTCATAAATTGTCAGCTGGACTCTTCACCCTGGCCCCAGCCCGCCCTCGATTTCATGGGGAGCGCACCATTTAAACCATTAGAGTGTAATGTGAGAGTAAGGGGCAGGCGGTATGGGGGGGCTGGGAGGCGGTCAGTGAATTTTTTTAATCTGCCTTCTATTTCAGTTCAGAAAGCCAAGGTCACCGTCACTTGAGGGGTTTGAGTGAAGACACGTTGCATTCTGGGTAAAGAGAGGTGGTGAAAATAACAGGGGGCATTGACAGCCCCTGGTTGAGGGGAAGGCCCGGTGGAGGGGTGGTTTGTCAGACAGTGAAGGAGATGGAAATAGAGAGAGGTTGGAGGACTTTGGGGATGTGGAGGCCAGGTGAGGTCTAACCTGCCTGAGGCCAAGAAAGAGATGGAACAGAGCCAAGATGACAGAGGGAAGAAGAGGTGTGTCTGTATGGGGTTGTAATTTAATCTCTGGTCACTGAACTGAAAGTGGGAGTGCTCGTCTGCCAAGCCCGAGTGAGTGAAAAGACAATTGTTCCAATCCAGGGAGTCAATTAAAACTGCTGATAAAAATCTATGAAATTGCATCTAGCCTGGGGCCCATTTCTTCTTCTCTCCGATGATTTCCTATTTTGTCTGTCTCATGACAGATGAGAACGGGTCAAATTTGGGGATAGGGAAGCAGGGGTTAGGCGTGGTCCCGTGGCCACAGGGGGCCGTACAATCAGGGGTGAATTCACTCAGAGTGGATTGCAGCCGCTGATAGCACCATGAATTGCGTATGGCTTGCAACCACCATCTGCCCCGTATTAAGGCCCGATTCACAAAAGATATTGCGCTCATGTTATTATACCGCAAAAACACGGCCATAAAGTTTTGCAGCTGAGTACGTTTGGCCTTTTTTGCATCTGATTTAGATTATTTAGATAATCGCTTGAGGCCAATGCGGTTGTTTGGGGTGAGAGTCCACCGGAGCCAGAAGTCCGTCAGGACCCAACGGGCCCGACACGCTGAGTCGATTCAGGTTGGTCTCGCTCTGTATCGACCGAGTTCGGGCCGGACTCAGGCCCATTTCATTTCTCTCCTTTCAATGTGCACATATGAGAGTCGGTGAAATAATAAATAATCATTAACCCTCTGAATCCCGACCAGAAGTCTTGCACCTTCCTGGAAACGGCACAATCACGGCAGGAAGAGCTCAAAAATGTCGTGTGCAGCGAGCGTCTCATGGGTTCCAGAAAGGTCTGAGCCAATGTGTGCTTTTAGGCACGAGACACCGCAGCGGAACTTCATTATTATTGAATTCTCTTTTTTTTCTTCTCATGTATTTAAAAAAATCGAGATGCAGGGGAGCTTTATTCAATTATTTTTCATGACTCAACTGCCATTGTATCGTCTTACTGCAATGCAAATTATTTCTAAATCTTTGTGAATTGGACTGTTTCTGCAATTAGGCTAATTTTTAAAGTGTCTGCACATCACCTCTTTGAATGCGTGCACATTCATCTATTGAACAGTAGTAATAATTATAGTAGTACTCCTTCTTGCAGACTTTGCAAAACCTTTTTGGATCTTGTAAGACAACAATGGGCCCTAGGTGTTTCCCTCCCCTCCTCCTCCCAGCACCTGTAACGTTTTTGCGTTTTGTCTGGATGTTCGTCTGGTACCTGGACACTGGGCTCCATGTTAGAGATGGATGGTTTAATGTCCCTCCGTAAATGTTTTAGATTTAACAACGTCATAGCTAGGCGCCACAACGATGCCAGTGGTTGTTTATCAATTTGGGGCACTACAGTACATGGCAAAAAACTACAACTATTAACACAGTTAGAGCTGATGAGGTACAAATTGAGTATTTTTCGAGTGCGCTTATGCTCCCCATCACATGAGCTAATTTCTCCCCTAAAAATGTTATTTTTCTAAAAGATGGAACTTGGCGCAAAAAGAAGAGATGGAGCAAAGGCTGCAGGCAAGAGCGGGTATGAGGGGGAAAGATATGAAGAAAAATCCTGGTGTGAATAGTAAAAGGAATAAGAGTTGGCGCTGAGAGCTGTGTGCAAATGCTCAAAGCATCTAGAGATCTAATTTAATCATAATGTATTTCAGCTTGTTTAAACTTATCCTGAAGTTAAGTTAGTTTTTTGTTTGCATTATATAAAAGAGTTTTATATGCAAGAGGAAAACAAGTAAATCCAATAATTTATTTGTGGGCAGCCAAAGTACACAATGAGAGTTGCCTTAAATTAGTTAAATAGATACATCTGTTGGTTTAACAGACATAAGAGACCAATTAATGAAGTGAAGTGCGGGAGTTTATTCAGCCTGTGCGTGTGAGTGCGTTAGTGCGTGTGTTTGTTTCTGCTTACTATATTGATTTAAAGCCCCTACAGTGCAGGCAATCAAGATTTTTAAGCTTGCCGTAGATTCCTTTATGTAAATCTCTCCACACAAACACACACACACACACACACACACACACACACACACACACACACACACACACACACACTCCTGTTCCCCTCACAACCCCGTTCCAGATGTGCCCCCAGCAGCAGTGACTCAGGTTCTGTGTCCAAACATGATGTGCCGTCCCAGTTCCTTTGCCTGCAGCCTCTCCTCAGCCACAGCCGCCCACACATCTCCTCCCATTTATCAATCGGTATTAGGCTGTGGTAGGTAGGCAGACAGGTCAATCCACCTCCAGATGGACCCTTATTAGAGACAGCCGCTCCATCCATCTGAGCCCAAACTACCCTCCCTCTGCCAGGAGCTCACGCGCTCCACTTTGAGAACCCTCATCGGGGTCGGAAACACTTTCTGAACAGTTCGTAATTTAACACTGAAGAAAAGAGTTTTTTCGGCGTAGAGATACATGTGAGGATGAATACATATATAAGCCTCTAATGCATTATTCCTTCTCAAATCAATCACATTTTCTCTCCCTACCATCAGCCTGTCTTTGCAGCCACCTCCTCTTTCTCTCCCTCTCTGTTTTCCCAAAGCCCATAAAAGTTGGAGCACTTTAATAAGAAGATGAAACGAGGGAGAGGAAGTGTGTGATGTGATGGAGATGAGAGAGATGATGAAATGGAGATAGATTGGATGTGGATGAGAGCCACAGGTGATAGGTCTCATCCTCTCCTCCCTTTCGCCCCAAAAAATGTCTGTGTTCTGTCTATGGCAAATCCCACATCTCCACTCGGTCTCTCATTCCAGCCATTTTTCCTCTCCGCTGTCTCTTTTTCTGTCTCTTTCCCCTCGCTCTTCCTCCCTTCATATATAGGGCGCATGGTGTGGAGCAGCGCTTGGATAATTAGCAGTAGTTTATTAATTATGAATGAGAGCGGGTTCTGTGGGAGCCAGTGAGTGGGCCTCTCACAGAGACTCATCAATTAAACAACAGAGTTCCCCAGCCTTTTGATTAAAGATAAAGAGGAAATAAGATGATCAATAGAGACCTGTTAGAGACTGGCAGAACAGATGAACAAAATGCAAGGAAGCTAAGACCGAAGAAGATCGACAGAAAAACAGATGAGTGGAGGAAGGAGCCCCACTGACGCACAACGACTCCCCTGCTTTGAGGTTACTTGTGATAGCTTTGAAAAAAAGTGTGGGGTGTGTGTGCATGCCACACTGGCGCTCGCGCGCGTCGGCGTGTGAACATTTCATGGGACATTGGCACATTTCACGTGACATCGGCAGCGCGGTGGGAAAGCCTCGCGATCACTGGGCATCAATCGTTACTCTGCCCACACAGACCAGCGCTTGGATCGATGCCAAGGTGCCAGAGCGGGCCGAGTGCCAAAACCCTGCTGTCTGTTGTCGCCCTCCTTTTTTTTTTGCTCTGCCTTCCCGTCTCCCGTCTCCCTCTCCCGCCCTCGCCTGACTCTCCTCTGCCTTCTCTCTTTTGTTCTCCCTACGCTTTTTTCTCCTCTTTCCCGTCTGTTACTCCTCATCTCTTCTCACCTCCCCTCCCTCTGCCGCCCCTCTTTGCTGCGGTCAGTTGTTCGACGCGTCTCCCCCGTCGGCGGGGTCCTGTGTCTCCTTTTTGTTCCTTTTTGAGGAGATAAAGAGGTCTTAAATCTCTTTCAAGTATGTTTTTTTCCATTTAATTTATTCAAGAGTGAAGCTGGAAGTAAAAAGGGTCTGATTTGACAGCACGGCGGGAATCGCTTTTGAGCTTGAATCCTGTTGTTTCAGGTGATGTCGCACATTCAGCAGCAACAGGACACCTCCCATACGACCAAGGAATCACACACACACACACACACACACACACACACACACACACACACACACACACACACACACACACACACACACACACACACACACACACACAGACCTACTGTCTCTGTCTCTGAACATACGAGCTTCTCGCACAGCCTCCCACATGTTCCCCCTCTCAGAGGCCTTGAAGTTCGGGCCAAGTATGCAGTGAAAGGCCTTGTGATGGACTGCCGGTGCTGGTACTGTTAATTGACACCATGTCTGATTACGCTTTTACAGCGCGCACAGGAGGCTGCTCGGCTTGTTGCTAGGCTCCTGTCCAATAAGTGGCTATAAAAGTGGGCGGACGGTGCTGTCATGCTCATCACAAACACTCACACTCGCGCTCTCCGATGCGCACACTCTCAGATTAAACACTCGCATCCCGTTTCTCCATCCATGTGAAGCAACGGAAATTAACTTTCACCCATATTTCCGGTTCAATTACTTTTACTTGCTTTTGAAATTGACTTGCAAGCACACATCAACTGCGTGGTTGTGAAGATGTGTTGGACTAATCTATGAGGTGTGAGGCCGGTAGTTGTGCTGCAGGCTAGTGAGTGAGACAAAAAGAGATTCATGAATCGTTTTAAGATCGGTTAAGAAACAAAGCAAAACTATTATTATATATATGTTGACCATGCCTCAGTTCTCGATATTCTCACAGCTGTTTTCCCCTCCAAATAGACATTAAAGAACAAGTTCACATAGTCACTGTGAAGTCACCCATTGGTTTGTGAACTGCAGTTTTGAGTTTGATTGTTGCCGTCGCCATCTTGTTTTTTTGCAACCAGAAGTGACACAAGAGGGTCAAGTACAACCGAACGCTGAATAAGACATTTTTATACGACCAAAAAAGTAACATTTAACTTTGACGAACTGAAAACAGACTTCGAAAGGGTTTAAAGTTGTAAGACGAAAACATAGACAACTCCCAGACCGCGCAACGGCGTTGTCAATCAAAAGGTAGCCACGCCCTAAAGCATTACCCGTTTTATCATCTAGTTAACTCTAAAAGGGACCATAAGTTATACAATTAACATTAAGACAATAAACTCATGTTTACAATGTGTATTACTGAGGCAATACATCAGTAAACTAATTTCTTTACAACCAGACTTCTTTTTGCAACCAGAGGAGTCGCCCCCTGTTGGTCATGAGAAAGAATGCAAGTTTAAGGGACTTCCTCGTTGGCTTTACTTTTCAATCTTAGTATATGATTGTTTCTAATGAGGCAGGGAAGATGCTCATGGGGTCATCAAGTGCATTTGCTCATATACAGAACTTTTCCACATCTCTTGCTCACTGTGTGTGACTTGCTCCTGTTTTGCGCTTTGACATGAATCAAATCAAAAGAAAACCTGAGCCTCCTATACGCTCAACCTGGCTCCTCATTTCCTTTCTATTTCCCCATCTTTGATCACTATAAACAGCATCTGGTGCCTTTGGACTAACCAGATCCCCTCCCACTCACAGCAAGACCAGCTAATAGCAAATTCATCTCAACATCTGGTCAGGTCTACACCTTCTGCAGATACTGCATATTAACATCACTGGAAGCTAAAACCAAACATATTTTGGTATCACACAAGCACATATTTTGTGCATTTTGAGGTTCCAAGTGCATCCTCTGCCCTCACTGTCTCCCCCCAAGGAAGCAGCTCTGTTCTCTTGGCTTCCTCTTGTGCAGCAACTTGCCAGGTTACATAGCATTACCCTCATTACTCAAACCCCCTTCAAAGCGCTTCACTCATTGTGGCTGGAGGATAAATGAGGCAGCCTCCCTGGATTCTTTGGGGAGCTGAAGCTCGGCTCGACGAGTCAACCAGCCACTGCAGCAAAGAGCAACTTCAGTCGGAGCCAAACTTCCTGGTTTACTTGTGATTGGTTATGGATTTTGGCCCTTAGTGCTTTGCCGTCTTTACAGGCACACAGCCTCTGCTTACTCAACATCGAAATCAAAGAGTTCTGACTTTTGGCTTTTTTGTGCCTTAAGACAAAGACTTTGTTTGTTTTCACGTCCTCTCAGACAAGTTTTAATGTATCATGAGAGCTCTCAACTTCTGTGTGGGAAGTTTGCTATCATTAGCATCTACAATACTTTATGAGTGGATGCATTCACAGTCAAATGGCCTCAGGCTGATATCAGCACTGGCCAGACGATGCTTTGTGATAAGAAAAAAAAGAGCTGAATATACAAGGGTTTACAACTTATTTCGGTTTGACTTTGTGCTTGTTTTGAATAAAAGATGCAAATAGTTTTTCTTTATGGTAAGTGTTTTATTTTTTATGAAGCTCCTTGTGTATCACTAAGTATAAAAGTTTATAAATCATGAATTGCACATCGTGTTGATAAGGCAAAGAGACACCAATATACACGAAGATCAAGTCATTTGAATTGCTTTTAATATCATATCACGTTGTAGCTTTAAAGGTGGTAATAAAAACATAGAAATATAAACTAGATATGTAGATTAATTTACCTCAGACTAAAGGTCTGGCCACGGACCAGTATTTCAAATTATATGGTGAAATTAATTTCAGTTGAATCGCAAGTTAAAGAAATATCAATTTTAGCCGTTGATGAATAACAAGTGCCTTGTCAGTGCCCTGTCCAATATGAAAGAAGCTGTTGTTGTTTTTATACAGCCATGTGATGGGAATTGATGTCCAAATATAACATATTTATAATGTTTTCAAGCTCCTCTGCATGGAGTATAAACTGCTCCACAAAAAAAAAAAATCTGACATTTATGAGACAAGAATCAATGATACAAATGTGTATTTTGAATAAACTGTTTTAGCTTTCTGGACCCTGTTATCGACCGAGCTAACGAGCTTGTGAACTGGCAGTAACTATTTATTTAATGAAACGATGTACAAACCCTACAACCGAATGCCAGAGGGAATAACCAGCGCAGTACAGAGAGAATAGAAATAGCTCAAAAAATACTTTGACTAAATCACCAGCAGGTATACTAGATCACTGCGGAGCCCTGTGTGCAGTAATTCCATCACCAAGCCTTTGGCACCGTGTATTTCATGGGAACAATCGGATTCATTTTGCAGCGCCGCTTTCTGTTGTCGATGTGTCTTAATCCCGGAATATAAGGAGGCAGATACGCACAAATTTATTCAAAGAGGGAGACGCACACTCACATGTTGATTCCCACATTCACAGCGACTCTGCAGGAGTCAATGTCTTGTTGCCATAGCGCCCGTTGGCATTGAGGAACACAGCAAGGCTCGACTGTGGAAAGGAGGAGAGAAGCGAGAGCGAGACATAAAGTAGAGGAAATACGACAGGAAATAAATGAGTGAGAGAACAGCGAGGGGTGGATGTCGAGGTTAACGAACATCTATATAGCCGAATGTTTGGTGATTCAAACCTTCATGGCTGCTTCCTCCGCCCTTTTGTCCGTCCCTGCCTTCACTCTTTTTATCTCTCTGACAGATTTCCCACAGCATGACTCACTCTGATTAGCATTGGGCAGCCATTTCAAAGCTCACAGAGGCTTTGACATATCGCTTAAAACGGAGCCCTGTCTGCAATGTAAGAGGAGAGAGTAAAGAAGGAGAAACGAAGCAGCCATCACGGCTTCAGACTCATAAAGCCGGTGGCGGCCTAATTCAGGAGCACACAAGTTGATGAACTGTGTCTGTCCTTTCGCAACGGTCTTTAAATTCCATTTAATGCCGCTGTAACAGCTAATCATTTGTGTCCCTCTGTGATTGTGTGAGTTGGAGGCTTTGGTTGTGATGGCTGTCCTTATCTTGTCATGAGCCAAACTGTTTCAGCGAGAGCACGGCATTACCACACTGCTGGCGAGGCTGCCTTTCTACTATCTTTCCATTTGTCTCCAGCCGCTCCAATCCAACCCTCTATTTTCGTTTTTATCTCCCCGTGTCATCTCACTCTGACTCTCAAATTAATTTATGCGCTCTTTCTCTCTCTCACTCTGAGCTTACACCCCCTCTCTCTCTCTCCTCTGTCTTTGTTTGCTCTCTACTTTGTTCTCTTACTTCCCCATCTCTAAACACCTCTAGATGGATATCAATCCCCCCCCCCCACCCCCCACCCCTTTTTCAATAAGGACGGCCAGGCTTGACAGCTGTCCTTCAGCTGTACGTTGTGTTTTCACAGCCATGTTGGCTGCAGATGGCGCACGGTTGGCTATGTAAGAGTTGAGTCCAGTGTAAACAGAGCTAATGCATGCCGTCCTCACAGCTTCCTCCGTGCACATTTGGTATGGTTGGCAATCCGCTGCACTGTAGCTTTGACATTTTTTGCTATCAAATATTCAAAGGATAATTGCAGTATTAATACAACTGGGTTCTTATTGTATCTGATTGTTTCTACATGTTTTGATGGTTGCATCATATTAACCAAGATAATTGCTGAGATCTGGGAACGTGGTGACACAGCTAAAATATCTGTTGGGGAGGTTTGTCACTTTTTTTTATGTTGGAAGTATTGTATCTTAACATGTAGTGTCATTTCATTCAAATTAACAGAAAGACAAACAACGTAGTCAAAGTTGTCGTTACACGCTAACATTATTTTAAAGCATTGGCATTGTACTGTACAAGTTTTTACCCAAATGTATCCATGTTTCTTCCTTCCAAAACGCTTCCACACAGATTTTTCTCAGATTGTTTCATTTGAAGTTAGTAAGGAGAAGTACAGTCGCCCAGTTTACTAATATGATTAGTATTAATCAGAGCATTACGGATCCAATATGAAAATGTTTCCCAGGTTGAAACAAATTGAATTGAATCACATTAATAATCTGAGAACATGTTTTAAACACACGGTTGGGTTTTCCAAATTTATATATAAGCGAAATCTTCGGCGAATGCTAACATTTTGACCCCAAACTGGCCTTTGTTAACAGTTGACAGACCGACTTCCAGGTTCAACTTTGGGTTACCGTATTGATCTTTGTCGTGTGCAGTTTTCCTGTGAAATTAGAGTCCATTACCGACTGATTATTGAGTTAAACTGTATGATTATCTGACTGCTTGTTCCCCAGATGTATATAATGGATGATAATTGTTAAGTATTTGAAACACACATTGCAAATGCAATTTCACCATCACATAAATACATGAGGTTATTTTCAGACTTTGTTTTGAATGAGTGTCAATAAAGGGAAATGAAATTCAAACAGCAGAAGCCGAGGTAGATTTATATCAAACTGCTACACCAGTGCTGAATTAAATAATAACATGCTCTGAGGCTGGACTTCTTTGTCAGTAGGAAAACCAGGCTTGACATTAGCGAGGCAATATTGAATAGTTCTCTTTCTCACATGGTCACAAAGCACAGGGAGCATGGGAGGGAGAGACAGAAAGCTGGAGCCCAACAAAGTGGCCTCGGGGCATCTGTGCAGCAGTGAAACCCAGGAGATCAGTCAATAAACAGGCAGGTTGTTGTTCCAGGATCAATCCGGGCCTGGAGCATTGCTTCACTTCTAATTGCCATGTGCACCGACAATACAACCCATGGTCTCTACGTTCATGTGCCAAAATCTTTATGGTACCTCTCACAGCGTTGGGCATTGTTTGATATAGCATGAAGACTCTTTAAGTACCACATCCTACAGCTGCCACTTTGTAGTTAGTTTTTCTGTGGATTTCTTTTCATATTGCTGCATATGACTGGCCAACAGGTACAGTGTGGCATTACATCAAGATAGATATTAGCAGCAGAGGGAAATATTGTTACAACAGTTTGATAGCAGATAAATGATCAACAAACAAAAACATAAATATTAAGTGTCTCCTTATGGTGCATGTTCAAGCGGGAACGAAAACATGTGCAGCTGATCATCACCTGCTGTTAGCTGAAAATGAACAGTTATTCATGGTTTATTTGTTGCCTTGATCACTTAAATATATGATATATCAGGCATTTTCGCAATCGTATTGTGTGTTGTCATGTGACCAGCTAACAACGGAGGAAATGCCTTGGCTCCGTTCACTCCGTTCCCACGGATTCTGCCCAGCATGACATGGCTGTCTGAGTGGGCAGGAAAGCTGCTTGAATGCAGTCCCAAAAAACAAATTCAACTGTAGGTTTTCCTCAGTGATAAACAATGATAAGACTGTCTCGAACTGAATTTGTGTCAATCACAGGCAAACAGTAAGGACTTGAGTTCCTATAGAAGTTCAATATACAGGCAGACATTGTGAAACAAGGCCATTTCTCCACTGCCTCTCTAGGCCTGAGGCCATGTTGTGTTTTTGGGGGGGGTTTAGTGTACTATAACTTTCTGTGTGTCCACCTCCATATTTTCATTCTGTCTGGGCTGTTCAGAGCCACTCTGGAAATTGCAGGAAACTTCAGCAGAAGTAGACCAAGTGGGCAAATCGTCGCTTCATCTCAAAAACAGCTCCTGGAATTCATTGAACATCACAGATTGGGGATATATAAGTCTGTAAGAGTATCCAAAGGAGGATTGTTCTTTTCATGCAAAATTGAACAACACATTCCCTTAAGAATTCCTGTCTTATCTTTTTGGGGCAAACTTAAACTTCAGAGTTCTTGTGAGGATATTCCAGCTGGATGAGAGAGTTGCGGGAAAAGCTCTGGTGAAACCAAGCTGGGCAATTTTCCTCATCGCCTTGTTGTTTGTCCTCCTCTCAGTGTTTTTAAATGGCAGCCTCTGTCAACAGCCGCAGCAGGGGGTTAGTCTACTGTCTGTTCGGCTCTGCTGCGTTATACCCTGTTGCTCAAAAGCCTGGAGAAAGACCAATCAATGAACGAGCCACTTACCCTGTTATTCAGAGAACAAAATACAGTCTGTAGCTCCCAATCTGTCGCAGTGGAAGGAGCACAAAGAACCTGTGTACTAGACCAGTGCTTTAATGGGGAGATGAGAGCGAGGGCTGATGGAGCTGTGTGTTGGATTCCCATTATTGTTATGTGGAATTTAAAAAGGGCCCAGATGAGCTGCTTCATTCCTCTCGACTGATTTCGTGACAGGTAGCACAGAGAGAAAAGCTCCACCGTGCAGTCTTTCACCTCCACGTATCCTTGAGCCTGTGTAGTACTACGGCCTTCACAATCAATACTACCAGTGTCCTGCATACTTTACCTGAGCTGCTCCTCTCTACTGTAAAAGCTTCTCTCGGGTTAGTTCCATGTCATATAAGTGAGAGCTCACTGACGCGCCTCCCTGGACCCGTTGTTTCGCCTCTGGTTTTATTGAATTAACTTGACAACAGGAGCGGGGGGCCATTGACTTCCAAGGGAAATGGTTCATGTTGATTTGATCTGCTCCACAAGATGCCAGGTACTCAATGACATTGTTGAACATCCCCTCGATCGTGGAGCCACGAGGAGACTCCAGCTCAAGCCCATTTCACGCAAATAGGAATTGATGGCCCCGGGTGACCGAGCAGAGCAAACCCCATTGAGATGTCATCTCCCAAGTGTGCCACGTGAATGCATTTACTTTTAAGTGCGATGAGACGGATGGAGGACGAGCCCGAGAGCCTTGTGAAGTAAAATAAAGAAAAGCAGGCTGTTAGCCACAACACATCTTCTTTGGCCGTCTGCCTGAGTTATTCAGGTCAAGGAAGCAACATCTCTTTAATTTGTGTCGCGGCCTTGCGCCTTTGTTTAAGAACGCTAAAAGGCCTCTTTTGTGCGACACATGTGGAGCCATTGAAAGGGCCCGCTCTTCTCTCTAAATTGACTGCACTCACCACACTTCATGTTCTCTTTCTCTTCTAATTTCCTCTTTTCTGTCCCCCCCTTTGCTCTACTCCCTCGTCATCTGTCTCACCATTGTTATCGCTGTCAGCGAGGAGATGACCACCTCCCTTCACTCCCCCACCTCATGACTTATAACTGAGTGCTGGGGTGGAAATCTCCTTAGGAGCCGTCTCTGTAAACACACGATTGCTGTATCTCTCCCCGCACAACTGTCTCTCCTCTCGCCATCCTCCCTTTCCGCTGTCTCTCTGCCCTTCAGCTCTCAAAGCTCGTGCTTTAAAACTCGTCCTGTGAAACTCATCCAGCATCCCACAGCCACCCACCCTGATCCAGTCACCATAACAAAATCCACTTTAAGACCGGCACAAACAGATCCCAAAGCCTCATTGGAGAGGAGGGGAGGGTGACGAGAGGAAGGGGGGTGAAGAAGAGGGCAAATGAAATGGTGAGATATCTTCAGCGAACCCTTCTAAATAAACCTTCCAGCCTTAAGTGTCTTAAATCCCATCTGTCTAGCCATGCTATCTAATATGCAGGGGCAAGAAGAAGAAAAAAGAAGGAAAAAAACATGATTTGCTGTGATGTGATGAAATCTGGACCAAGAACAGGAGGAGAATGAGAGGAATGTGAGATAAATACAATGCGGTAGAAGAGGAGAAACGGGGTTTGACAAGAGCGAAGACAGATTGGAGAGACTAGATGCAGATAGAGGCAGAGAGACCGAGATGCAGGGAGTGAGAGCAAGAAAGATAGAGACATATATGGCTGAGCTGGCAGCCTCTTTCGCTGATTAACATGCCTCTCAGACACGGTGAGAGGGATCAAACTTGCACACAGCCAGGCCTAGGAGTTATGCCTGCAATGCAACGATAGAGTGTGTGTGTGTGTGTGTGTGTGTGTGTGTGTGTGTGTCTGCGTGTGTGTGTTTATTTCTGTTTGTTTGTTTTGTGTTTGGATCTACTGCTCGGCACATATGCAGGCATGTGTCTTTGTTCACAGCTGCCTTGTGAGCACAGTTGTCAACTGGAGATGTCTGTTGATTGACACCTCAGTGTGTGTGTGTGGCTGTCTGTCTGTATACCACATGAGATGTGACATCCAAAGCAACGGGGAGAGATAAAGTAGAGGCGGGAATGGCGCGTGAACTCGTCTTGGGAATCGATACATTGGAATGGAATTTATCTGATTACACTGGACGAGCAGGCGGCTGATTTGTGGCGAGAGAAGATAGAGTGGGAGGGGGTAAGAAAGGTGAGAGGAGATGGTGAAAAGAGGAAGCCACATGTCTGATTCCAGGATGCTGATAATGCACAGAGTTTGAGTGTGTGTGCGTGTGTGTGTGTGAAATGGAAGGCCGGGGACTTGCAGGTCCACATTTTGTATCTCTGCCAGTGCCAGCCGGCCTTCCTCTGGGAGAAGATGCTTGGCCTTCTTGTCTCTGGCGCGAAGGAGAAAATTGCTTTTAGATACTGTTTATGATGGGGGCGTTCACAGTGGAGCGTTTGACAAGATGATTTTCCTGTGAAATTTGCCATTATAAATAAATAATCTGGACACAGCTGCGGGACACGCAATGCTATAGCGTACATAGAGATTCAACACAGTAAATTAGTTCACCATCAACTTTGCATTGAATATGTTCATCTTGACACCAAAGCGTGGGCTTCGTTTGGCAGAGTTTCATGCGCCGTGCAGGGGGAGTAGGTAAATGAAGCGATGGGAAACGCCATTAGCACACAGAGATGTTGTTGTGAAGCCCAAAATGTATCCTGACCTCCATGTTCCTTCTCCCTCTGGCTCTTTTCTGCTCTGGAACAGAATCACATAGACAATTTCATGCTGCCCTTTCACACATTGCATTATCCAAACGTATCTGTGCATCGTACTATCTGACTGTTATGCTTTGTTCAACCGCTCTGTGTTGTGCTTAAAGGACCAGATGATGTGTTTAGGCCACTTGCATTTTGGGAAACACGGTTAAGCGCCTTCTTCCTGAGAGAAGAGAAGATCTATATCACTGTTATATCTGTCTGTTAAATATGGTATGAAGCTACATGTAGCAGCCAGTTAGCTTAGTCCAACATAAACTTCACTTTACCATCAACTCGTAAAATAAATAAATAGAAGAAGCATTAAATCCTCCTTCAAGTACCACTAAATCTAACAAATTGACACTTTGTCTCACCTTGGCCGGGCAAAGTGACTTCCTGAAGTCTCTACTGGTTGCCTGGCAACCTCATGGTCACGACGAGACTCCAGGAAGTAGCTGCTCCCGGCCAACAAACGGTCCGGCACATTACTCCTCGTAAAACCACAATGTGCTGTTTTTACACTCTGGGTTTTGTACGGATTAAACAAACGAGATATACAATTGATTTTTTTGTCCCATTTGACACAGAGCCAGCTGCTCCCCCATTTCCAGTCTTTATGCTCGGCCTAACTGTCTCTTGGCGGTTGCGTTGCATTTACCGTGGCCTTGTCTGTATTTGCTAATTGAGCTCTTAAAATAAATATCTGCTGTAAGAATCCATCTGGAAGTGGGTGATACTGAAAAAAAATCAAATGTAACATGTTTTTTTTTTAAATGGCCACGCAGGTTGAGGTATTGTTACATCACTACATTGTTCGTATCCCAAGCCTGATAGTAATGAGTCACTCTGTTCTAAGCACAAGTTTTTTCCCTCCCATTACGGCTCTTTATTTTAAGCCATTTTACATAAAGAAGAGTGAAAATCTCTCTGCAGTTGAACCATTTGGTGCTGTTATTTATTTACTCACTCAAAATGACTCAGCAGGTCATTAGCATTCTCCTCCTGTTTTCCTTGATACCTTCTATTACGAGAAACGTACATTCAACTGTGAGTAGCAGTGCCCTTTTGCAAAGATGGCCAGTAAAGTCTGCAGAGTGTTTTCGTTTCCCCCCCAAATGTTCTATTTTTGTCCACCGCCCGACCTCATGCCCCAACTGACTTTTTTTTGTTGCCATTACAATAAATCCACCTCTCCTCCTGATTCACAAGCTAAAAGGGCAACCAGTCTCTGGAAGGGAACATATTGCCCTATTGAGTTACTCCTGAGTATTTACACGAGATAATGCATGTCCTTGGGGGGAATTGTAGCCGAATAATCACATCATGAGGGATTCTGTCATGCTGCAGAACGTCGTATTGCCATTAGCGAGGTTTCTGTATTATTTATAACTATGCTAGAGATTATCGCCTTGTGTGTTTTCTTCTCCTGGGTTTATGGAGTCTCCAGCCAGTGATGGATGGATTTGCTTTTAGTCTCCCGTCAGTCTCAGAGTGTGTTTTCTTTTCATTTTTTACTGCAGCGTAGCTGCGTTCCTCCTACATGGATGGTTTGAGTGTGATTTATGGCTTTGGCCCCTGATCCCTGCCCTGCTAATGA
Source organism: Taurulus bubalis (assembly GCF_910589615.1). Lineage (NCBI taxonomy): Eukaryota > Metazoa > Chordata > Actinopteri > Perciformes > Cottidae > Taurulus > Taurulus bubalis. Next base: position 22,537,889 of record NC_136595.1, on the reverse strand, counting down.
TGGTTGTAAACTGGTGTGAAGCCAAAGGTCAGGCCTATCTCCACTGTTGTGATCTGAGATGAGCTTTCTACTTGTCTCGCGAAGCATGCTGAAGCTAAAAAGATAAAAGAAGCGAGGAGAAGGAGCATGGCGCATAGAGTAATAAAAGATATGTGTGGTACAGAAAATAAAAGATTCATCTCATCGCTCCTTCTTGGAGAGTCTTCCTCCTGAAACAAGGACCTATAATTAACCTGCAGACGATGCAAAATCTTTGTTCTACTCCGTCTCGATTGCGACTACTGTTCCTCCGTCTGCTGGCGTCTCCGCCGCTGTAATTTTGAGGACTGTGAAGGTTAATGACAGTGACACAACTCCAGCGCGAGCGCCAGTAATACTCAAAGATATCCATTCATCAACAATAAGCTATTACAGGTATTACATTACTGCTCCGTCATTCAGCGCTCTTTAGCCGGGCTACCGCTCGCTCATTAATGGGAAGCACATCCTCTGCAGAGAGAAAGAGTCAGAGATTATCTTATTCCAGCACCAACCTTTAAATCCCCTGAAATGATACATCCATTAGACACATGGTGCTGTGTAAAGAAGATACTGTACCTGGCTTCACTGTCAGGTAGCAGAGTCAGAGGACGTGTTCTCATGGTCTGCTCCGGATAGAAGGAGGAGTGTGACAGCAACGTTTTAGTCCTCCTGCATATGCTGCACATATTTCCCACTACATAAATCCATGGTGTCTCTCAGTGCATGGGAAAACCAGTGTTATGTGCATAAAGGTCACTCTACATTTTTCATTTGCTGTGCACTCCCCCTCTTTTCTCTCTCTCTCTCTCTCAACCTTTTTCTCTCCCTCTCTCTCTCTTTAAATATGCGCTACATTATTGAGGCTCCAGGATTTCATGCCGATGCAAATATCTAGTAAACAGACCCCGGGTCACTCAAGTCCCGAGCAAAGAGAAGAAATCATGTGTGCATTTTGCTCTAGCGGAGGGAATTCCAGCATCGTTTTTACATTAGGCCTGAGAGAGATAGAAGGGGACGACTGTGGTTTGGCTTAAGTAAAGGCGTAATGCCCAGAGCAGATGTGTGTGTCGGTTGTTTTGTTGGGTGCATGTGTGTGTGTGTAGAGTATGTGCTTATGTATACGTGCATCCATGTGAGAGAGCCAGGGGTCTGGGGTCAGCAGAACAGATTTAAGGTGGTTTTCAGGAAAACGAAACAAAGAAATCTTTATTCATATAAAACATTTTACTCTAGGGGAGATATATTGCACAAACAAAGGGAAATATCAGATGCTGTTTGAAATACAAACACAACTAAACTAATCAAATGCAGAGGGAAAAACAAACGTTTTCAGTCTGTTTTTCAACAGTGGTAAATTCAGAACACATATATTGCAATCTGGCAAAGACTCCTAGCAGCTTGGACCCTAAAACTCAAAAGCTACTTTGTCAAATTTAAATTTTCCTTCTGAAACAACCAGAGGGCTTGCACTAGATTACATAGGAGGTTTGACAGGTGTGCATATGGATTAGGAAAGTCAGAGAGGTACTGACTGGATCAGGTAGGGAGGGCTTCATAAATGTTGCAATCTGGTCTGAAACACATTAAATGTCAATGCAGAGATCTGACAGCTGACAGGAGTGATGTGATTGCACTTATTTTGTGTTGTGACCCTTTGTTATGACCCATTTTGATTAAATTCAACCCACATTCTTTTTAGGTGGGCATTTATTGGAAAATTCTACAACTCAAGATTTAGATCCAATGCCAATATACAGCATCAACAAGGAAGTAGCATGCCCTTTATTGTATGTGGTGAGGCTAAGAGTAAGGCTGTAGAAGTCAGCATTGCACTCTTATAACATTGTTGTACTTTTTCTTAAAAAAAAGATTATTATTGATGCAGCAAAATCAGATACTCAGAGTCTTTTTTTAAAACCACATATTCTTCTTGTCAAAATGGCATCCATATTGACCATGATGCAACACAATCTTTATTTTGGAAAGGTTTATTTAACTCCACATCACCAGATTGTTTTCATTTTCAAACTCAAACTCCACAAGCAACATCGTCAGCTTTACACACAACACTATGTTTTGCAGGATTGTTCAATATTCTGGACATTCTTGCTTATTTATTGAGAAGCCTTTTACTCTGGATATGTTTTTAAGATGATAAAAGACACTATATGTTTTATTGTTGATGCTGCTCTGGACCATAGGGCATAATCAACAATAACAGCCAGATGTATGACCTTGGTTGTCATGCACTTCCAGGGAGAAAGAGGCTCGTGAGAACATGTTTCCTGCCACAGAGGATCAGCACCAATAACAATTATCTTGTTATCGTGTCTTTGTGGAGTTGCGGGAAGTTACACGACATCCAGACAGTATTTTAAGACAAGCGTGGGTACTGTATAACGATGGGTCATCTGCATAATTGGTAACATGCCTTGTGTTTTCAATTCGTGTGGCCTAGAGGCAATGTGTACAGGCTGAACAGTAATGGTCCAAGTATTGACCCCTGGGGGCCTCCTCTTTTTCTACACAACACAGAGATACAGAAAAGTGTCATCCCTTTGGATAAGTCCTTCCCTCTAGTCTACTCTTGGCTTAGTATGGGTATAAATCTGGCAATGCGAGTGTATTGGCTCTGTGCTCTTCCTCTCCTGTTTCTTTTTCTTTCTGTCTCTCTCATTCTGGACATTCTTTGGCTTCACTCTCTTTACATCCTGTGTGACTCCCCCTCTCTCTTTCACCTCTGTTTCTCCTCATCACTTGCTGTAGTGTATCTTTTTTGTCCTGCCTTGTCAGTTCCCCACTTTTCAAACTCTTTTTTTTATATATCCGCTTGTCTTGATTTCCATCTTTGCCTTAAATCCCCCCTCACAGCGTTCGTTCTTAATCTCTATTCACTATCCTCCTCACATACAGCCTCTTATGCTATTGCTGATTGAAGGAGATCCCAGCAGTACAGGCTATCACCTGTCATTGATTCTACACACTCCATAAAGCAGCCTCTCCTCTCGTCTCTTATTTGACAATTAGGCCAGTCTCCGGCAAATCTATGGGGTGTTTTTAAGTCCACATAAAGAAAATGGAACAATCATAAAATCCTCCCCCGCTTACTTGATACACTTACCCGTGTATCCGCACAATCTCAAGTACTGAACTCTGAAGGTCGTTTCGATGATGTGGTACAATAAAGGCAGAGCAAAGTGCAGCTCACCCTTGTGCCTGCGGCAAAGGAGTATTTATTTGAACATTAATTCCTCTTAAAAAGTTATTAAGCGTTTTAAGGATCAAGCCCAAAGTCTGTTGGTAGTTTCAGCGTATCTCCTTTACAATAACAAAGGTTATTAGAGCTTGAAACCCTGAGGGTTGTTTTTGGCTCCCTTCTAGTATGATCTTCTGTTTTAAAGAGGAAACTGAAGTAAATTGAATCAAGACGAGGTTCTGGTACTACTAAGTCATCTTCTACTGCTTCTGCATAACCTCCACTTCTGTCTGTGGACAAAAATATGTGAGAGAATTTTCTAAGAGGTATGCAATCTTTTTAGGAATGTCTTGGATTAAATCTTTGTGCCACTATAAGCAATCACAGAAAACTATGACAGCGACTTTACTTAAAATGTTTAACTTGCATTAATTGATTGAGTTGGCATTGTTGGGACGGCATCAAAAGCTTAAAAAAATCAACATTGACATGAAGTTGATACGGAAAAACTGTTGTATACAATATTAGCATTTATTTACACTTGGTGAATGTAAGTCAAATGTTCAGTTGAACATGAACAAACCCTCTAGCTGCTAAATGCTCCACTATGTTAACCAGCTACTTGCTAATTGTCTGCTCACTGTTTGTTAATTATATTTACAGGATATATACTGTGTATAAAAAAATGTACCTTGTAAAATAACGATAAAAGGATTTGAGTCAAAATAGACCGTGTTTGAATTAATTCATCCTCTGTGAAGGCAGAAGCTCGGCGACCAGTGTGAAAAGGGATTATATCAGACTATTGCTTGAGGACTGTGTTACCCGTACTGATACCTCTGTATAATACTTGACAGCCACTCTGTTAAATATTTTAATCATAAATACCCCAACCACCACAGTGTCCCTATTAACGCTGCTCTAATTCATTACCATTTTCCCTACATCTAGGACACGCATAATCTCGGTTTTCTCTCAACCATTCCAAATTTGTACCTCACGGCCAGGTAATGAAAACACTTCAAGAACGTATACGTCGACAAGAATGGGGCGAAGGGAGAAACCAAGGCGCGTAATGGTGAAAGGGAAAAGGTAGAGAGATTGAGGAGAGGGGAAAGCGAGAGCCATGGCAACCATAGTTAGGGACAAAAGCATTTCAGAGCACATTAGCACCTTCATTTGATGATGAGTAGTTCTATTTGCATGCAAAGTATTCAAACCCCTGCAGCAGAGGGTCACTTTCTCTGAATAACCAGCGACCAATTCCACATCGCGGGCATTCCTCACATCTCTTGTCCGCCTCAAACCGTTCCCTCTTCTCTTGAAGGCCTCTGTTCTTTCATCTGACTCGACTCCGTCTCAGAACTGTATCAGTGCTCGTTAGGGCTAACGCTAAAGACACGAGACATCATTGATTGATTGGCTGGTGATTCGTTATCTATGTTGTCAGAGCTGATCATTATGAGATGGCTTTAATGGGGTCGAAGAAGACGTGGCGCCCTCCACACCCCATCCTCCCACCACCACCACCACCACCACCACCTTTTCAGCAGCTACATTATCCCTTCATGACTTTCGGAAATGACCCGCCTAAACACCCATAATCAGCGTTAGTCTGTGTAAATCCTGTTTGCGAATGGAGCATAGTGACGAGTTCAGGACTCCTGTTTCATTAACGGTGATGAAAAGATAGTTAAAGTGGTTGGGATCTAAATGCTCAGACTGAAGTTTCACTTGACCTGCAATTGTTTGCATTCTTCCTCCGCCGTCGTCACTTGCCATCCGTATTGATTTGGCGCCCAAATAAGTGAGTTGGGATGGCACCGGAAATCCAGCTCAATCCCTGAATATGTTTGTCACAACACTGGAAACAATAGTCCCCCCGGTGACAGAACTGACACAATAATGTGCTGCTGACTGTGTCGTTTTTGACGATTCTTAAATCCCACACCGTGTGCCAGCTTCAATATGACTTTAGTGACATCTACTGCCATTTCAATTTCAACAAACGTAGCGCTATAGCACCCTGGGGTTGAATATTTCGGTTTAGTGTCTCCTCCAAATGGGAAAATGTATATGCGACTTGCCGTATGCCTTGTTCAATGATAATGGTGTATTACTGTGCAGCTTGTGCCATGCGGCGAGGCCTCTGAATGGACTTGGCTGCAGCCATTTGTCATAATTACAGAGATGCTTGGGCTCTGAACCATTTGAGCACCCACACAACACACACATAGACAGACACACACACACACACACACACATTTTTATACTTGTGTATCTACTTATTCTGCTGTCCCATGAAATTGTATAGCCCAGGGTGTCTAATTATACTAATCGAATGCGTACCGCCTGACATTTATTCATACATTATTAATAGCAGAAACAATAGAATCTGTGATTGGATATAGTGACTTACTGACTTCTCATCTTCTCTCTCTCTCTCTCTCTTACTGTTCATCACTTCTCTCTCTCTCTCTCTCTCTCTCTCTCTCTCTCTCTCTCTCTCTCTCTCTTTACCCCATGACCTCCTTTCTTCTGTTAGTGACTTTCACCTCCCATAATTTTGCTTGTGGGTGTTGAGTAATTAGCATGCCTCCCACTTTAATTCTGATGTCAGAGCAGGGAATGTGAGAAATGTCCCATAAAGATTATGTGTCCTGATAAGGTTATGTCTGGGACGCCATTAAAGAGATGGGCTGCACAATGGCTGTTTGTATCCTTTGGGGGAGAGAGATAGAGAGCGAGATGGAGAAAGGGAGAGAGAAAGACTGAAAATGACTCAAAGAGGGAAACTGTTTCCATGTTACTACATAGAGTACAGTATGCCAGCATTTGTTGTTCTTTTTTTTAAATTATTTCTGTTGAACTTTATTCTGTACTTTACTGTTACTGTGAGAAACTAATACAATAAAAGAAAAAATTATGACGTTTTTGAGCTCAGACTCCGGCAGCGACCAGCCAGCCTCGGACAGACCCAGATCCGATCAAAATTTTATTCAAGATTAAAATAAACCCATTCCTTATTTATGTTATTACCATATTTTACTGTATTATTTATAGATTGACACTATACGGCCAAAAGTATGTTAAACCTCCAGCATACATACGCATGGTCATCCGTTTTGGTCTGTGAAGTGTCCGAGTAAGGTCCCTCAAGTTCAATTCCAAGGGACTATGACACGTTTAAAGAAACACATTGTTTTACTCACACAAAAATACTATTTAATTTACAACTCAACCTTGTACAATTAAGTATAAACGTCATGCGTTTGCCCCATCTTCCTTTCTTGGTCTGCTATGACCAGTAGCTTCTGGTGAAGAATGTTAGCGACAGTGTTAATTGTCTTAACAGAGACGTTGTCCTCCATTTCCTGCGCAGGTGGTTTTGTATATTAATTAGCTTAAAGCTAACTCTGGTACACCGAGGAAGTCTTGCACGGTCCCTTTCAAATAAATAGATAAAGAACCTTTTGATAGATGTTTGTGTATAAGTGACGTTACAGGCAATTCCCTAACTAAATGAATGTTATACCAGATAATTATTACATTATCCCATAATATGTTAACTGGAAATAGCGGCCACTGCTTAGTGAAAGGTTACATACTGCAGTGTTGCTCCAGCATACAGTGATATTTTACTCAATAGTGTGCTTCCAAATTGTTGGAACTTTTTTTGAAGGAGGTTTTCGGGTTTCAACATGACAATGACCCTGCGCACAAGGTTTAATCATAATTCATGTTTTAATGTATCAAAATGCAACAAAACTCTTGTAATCTTTGCCAGTGAAGCTCTCAAACCCACAATGCAGTTCAGTGGACTTGAACTGAACTGAAAAAAACATGAAAAAAGTCTCAGAGAGACAAAACCTGACAGCATAGTGCATAGTGCATTGTGTACGTTCTCGTGTTTGTTTTTGCATCTTTTACACACTGTGCATCTGTGACCACAGTAAATTACTGAGGAGTTTTGCATAAAGAAATCCAACCTTGAGTATTCAAATTTGGGATGTAGCAATTGTGCATGACTGAAAGAAATGTTTTGTGTTGGCAGCAGTGGGGAAGTAAGGGCTCTCCGCTTGATTTTCAAAACAAATTACACCGCGTTGCATTCAGTGTTAAGATGACAACGAGATGAAAATCGAGTTATGTGGTTTTGTAAATTATGTGTTTGTGAAATTTCTAGCATATTTCTCAAACCAATGCCAGGCGTGTATATAGAGGGGAACATTGTTAGATAATTACACAGGAGTCGGAGCTCAAGATAATAACAAGTTGAATAATAGTGCCAGTTGGATGCCCATTGAATTCCACCACACACACACACACACACACACACACACACACACACACATACAACAGCAGCAACATTGCAGCACGCGGATGTAGCGGCCAGCCAGTCATTGCCTGCTGAGGTTTGTGGCTGAAGTCGATACAGGAGCTTTACTCCGAGGTAGAGTGCTTAATACATGCACACTAGATGTATCGCGGAGGGTAACTTCATTTGGGTATCATTTGTATTTCCACATGAATCCTATCTTGAGACCCTGCATGGGCCTCTGTACCGCCTGATGAAAAACACCAACAGTTTAGCTCCGCCGTCAGAGAGGCGATTTGTGGCCCTGGCAAGCATTTAATTTAAGTAAACCACCACTTCTCCCCCTCTTTCAGCCTCTTTCATATCCTGGATAGCGCTCGATGTCTGCATCTGTCTGTTATTGAGCCGTTCACTCACTCTCTCCCTATACAGATTTTCCATTCATCTATAGGACACATAATGCCCTCTGTCTTGCCCAAGACGTCGCCCCTTTGCCTCCTTCGCATTCTTCTCAGATGTGTCATAGGTGGTGTGATGTTTGATGTGGTCATGGTGTGCCACAGTGATCTGGCTGCATTCAGAGCTGACTGGACACTTCTCCCTCAGTGGATGATTTAAGGCCTTGCTCCGACGGGCTATTTCTCTCCCCTCACATCAGGGCGTAGAGACAGACATGCTGTGGGACTATAAAGATAGAGCTTCAGTCAAGAAAACCGTCAGTCAGTCAGTCAGCGAGTCAGTCAGCCAGTCAGCCAGTCAGTCATTGGGTGAGTGAATGCCCCTCTGTGTCTCTGTATGTTCATTTGTCTCACTCCTCCGCCTCATTTTAGCAAAAACTCACTCCTTTTTCTCCTTTTTTGTCTTTTTCTTAATTCTCACAGACTCTGCCGTGGTGTTGCTATGGCGACCGTGGCCCCTCCCTTCTTCCTGCTGTGTTGGCTGCTCCGAGCGGCGAGCTCGGCGTTCCCAGCGGAGCCGGGGCCCCTCAACTTCATCCCCACCGAAGGTACTGACCTCCCGACTTTTCACGCCCTCTAGCCGCCTACTCCCCTGCGTGCCTGCCTCCCAGGTCGTGATGTGTGAGGTGTGGGATCGCGGCCGAACAGGCAGGGTGTTGAATAAGGGCGGGGGGGGGGGGGAGGGCATGGAGGAGCCTTAAGGTCACGGCGTGGGCTCTGGAGGTCAGACAAGCTCTCACACGAATGGTGTTGACTGGTGTCTCGATCAGGAGGTGTGGGGTCGCACTCAGGAATGAGACCAGAGTGTAGGGAGGGGCTCTGGCGTTCGTGACTCTCCCACACACACGCTCAGACCCTCGAGAGACGCAGCTTCTCACGCACTCAGACTTCGAGTCTCCGTGTCAACTCGACAGTCTCCAGCTCAGATCTGACCTTGATTGATTGCAGTTCAATATTATTGATCGATGGTTTCCCAGCTGAGCCCAGACCTTTCTCGACGTATCAATACCAAACAGAAGAGTTTAGCGGTTGTCAGGCCGCTGAGCGCTGCACTGGAGGGGCTGTGTTAGACTCAGCAGCTGTGGTTTACAGCAGGTCCAAGCTTTAGTGGAAAATACAGGCTCATCAAGAAGGCCAGACAAGTACAGACAATACAAGTAGAGGGAGGTGTGGAGGTGGACAGAGATGGAAAAAGTGAAGGACACTGAGAAAAAGGAATAAATCACAGTGGTCCCAGGTCCCATGACGGATTGATGTCGATACAATAGGAAGGAATTACAGCATAGAAATAAAGCAGAAGCACACAAAACTTAGTGATGTATAAGAGGAGGAAACAGATGAATGGACTAGAGGGTGGGATTTAAAGAGGTGATGATGAAAGAGCAGAGAGAAGATGAGAGGATATCTGATAATAAAAAAGCTCTCATTCCCCTCTGTCAAGGTCAAAGACAGATAGCCATACTGCTAATCCATCTGATTTGTATGTAAGTGTGATTTCTGCCTCTCTCTCCATTTTCTTTTCTACGAGACAACATGCCCCACCATTTTTATCTCTGATTTCTCTCCCTTAAGGTCTTCCTTACTCATCCTCCGAAACACTTTGAACATCTTGTTTTGCGTTTTTTGATGTTTTTCAAAAACTCACCTGTCTCTGCATGTTTCTCTTTTTGAGTTATCTGAATCACTTGGCAGAACATGCCTTACCGACCTTGTCAACGAAAAGCAGAAGCAAATGAACAATTTATCAAAAGTGAGTCCCAATCAGTCAACGAAAGAAATCTCATGAATATAACGGTGACATATGAGGTATAGTTCAGACATCCATCATTTTCAGAAGATTATTTGTTTCTTGTATCTCAGTCTCAGTGTTCTGCTCTGTGTCTGTTACTGTTGCAGAACTGTCAAAACAAACTAACAGGAAACCACTTTTATGGTGACTACTTTAGTCAAAGATGGATGTCAGTCTGGGAATCAGCCATGAATGTGTCTCTGTCTCTCGTTCACCGACAGTGGTGAGAAGACACCCGGTGTTCCTGGGCCGACCCCATCGGACATGGCTGAGACAAGAGCCTCTACACATCCAGAGGATCCTCCAAGTCAATCGGACGCTCTACATCGGAGCCAGGTACAACACACACACACACACACACACACACACACACACACACACACACACACCCACACATACTGATAATCGTATAGTGTGAGCAGGTAATTGATGGCTTTAACTACACTAATAATACACTTCAAGAAACCAGGGACCTGTGATATGCCTTTGATTGCTTGCATCATACTAGTACAATATACAAGTACGAATATAGCTCCATCGGAGCCATTTTCAGCTTTAAAATCTGTTGGTCTGTCGGTTTTCACTGCCTTTGTTGGCAAGCAACATTTGCCACTCATTGAACATTATTTTAGGAGTTACAGTGTCTGAGCTTTAAACCTAAATTTACTGATAAAACATACGGTCAGTAATCGAGCGAGAGGTATTTGCTGATTGTTGAATGTCATATGTGTGCCAGTTCCAACACTTTGGTCAGAGTTTCAACCTTCTAACATGTAACGTAATACAACGTAATATTAGCACTCAGCTGTGGCTTTGTACCGCTGGGGATAGTTTTGGGCTGTTTCCAGTGTTTTGAGGAGATGTCATTAAAAGTATGGATTTCTCTTTTTGCTATTTTGCCGTTGTACTGTGACAAGGCCTTAACAAACCGAGCCTTATTTAAAGCTACTATCAGGAACTTTTACCGGTTATGAAACAGTCTCACTGTAATACAGATGGCCTCTATATGACCCACATAAATACAACACATTGTATTTGTATAGAATAGTATAGAATAGTAGCAATGTAGTCTCTCGACCACTCAAAGCGCTTCACACTACTGTCAATTTTCAGTATTTCACACACACACATTTATACACTGATGGCAGAGTCTGCCATGCCAGCTGCCCATCAGGATCTAATCTAAAAAATATTTTATACACATTTACTGACGATCTTCAAAAGAGTGAATGACCATCTCGTCCTTATGCTCACAGATGACAAAAGTAAATGAGATTGGCTATTTCTTTATAGATATAGATTTTTAATGCTGGCGAAATCAGACAAAATCCTGCAGGTAGCACAAGTTCTAACATTTGTACTGAATACTTAGCCAAGGTTTTTTTTGGTAACAAATCTGTGACAGTAAATCATTTGAAGGCTTTCTGGTTTGGTCTCCACATGATGCTGGTCCCCTCCTGCCTGTCTGGTGAATGTGCTGATACTGGACAGACAGAAGCCCTGGTGGTCAGGAGGCCAGACAAGGACGGCCGGCTCAGCTGCACCGGGTTTACACCGTAAAGCTACATCTGCTGCTCCCTGGAGCATTCAGGAGCCAACCTGAAACAGACTGAACTAACAAAAAACATACACCTCAAGATTTACTGCCCGTGTCGCCCCAAAAATGATTTAGCTTGAAACATGCTAAAAAAAAAAGTCCACATAAGGCGCTGGTTATTTGCTGTAGTGGCAGTCTGAAAAAGACTGAAACGGTTAAGACGAGAGACGCCACAGTGGTCCAGGAAATGACCCAGTCCCTGGCCTCCAGCTGGTCTAACCTCACTACGGAGCTGGTTGTAAATATATCAAGCTATGTAGCAAGGCTCCAGCCATTTTGTCTGCGCTGAGACACAGATGCACACAGCCTGATAATAATAAAACTACAGCTACTGCAGTCTGCAAGTCTGCTTTAAAATATAAAAAGAGCAATGAAGCCGTCTGAGACGTTAATTTCAATTTACTGCTGCAGAACTTTTTACTGAAAAGCAGAGGTAAACTGATATGAATGTCTGAGTCAACCGGATGATAATGAAACGCGAGACTGACACGTGGAAAGACGAGAAAGACGAGCGAGGTTCTCGGCAGCAGGAGAGATTCACAGAAAGAGCGTTTACGGGAGTATATTTATATATTTCTTGTATGTGGCTAATAGTGTTTTGCTGCTTCCTGACAGAGAATTATCAGCCCAGAAAAAGACACAGATCCCTGTTCAAATGCTTGTGTGAGCCAGAGACAACCAGCAGGGAGGAAGAGTTTTTTAAATGTGTTATATATAAATAAATACCTGTGTGGCGACAGGTATGACTGCCAAAAGCTCCTACAGGGTGCATGGCCTGATAAGACGCCTCGCTCATCCCCAAATCCTGTCACTATTAGCATAGTTGCTCCTCAAACTGCAAGCGCTGCTAAATCTCTGCCCCCAAGCACCTGCTGAGAGCAGCTACCTCTCCCTGTCCTCTTCCCATCCTTGCTAAATGAACGTAAACTGTGTATTTGGCTGTTGGCTGGTGGAGTAAAGCGCCTTGCTGCGTTAAGCCCCATTTCATTGCTGCCCAGATGAGCAGCTGGGGATCCTGTGGTCTTCAGACGCATCCAAATATAAACCAAGTGGAGAGTGTTTATCTATTGACAAGATGACCAAAGGAACGAAGCCAACTCTTGATTAACTGTTCCATTCGTGATGAAGCGCGAGAGGGTTTTACCATCTGGCTCGATGCGTGGATGTGTGTATGTTTGCATTAGGTGGAAAAGGAAAGTGTGTTGACTTCCTGCCAGATTGGTGGATGCTCTGTTTCTTAGCACACAAACACCAACCTCAGAGGTCACGGGGGGTCACACGGCGGTCACAGCCGGGTCAAATGCCTCATGGCAGACGGACGCGGAGACGCTCTCTTGAGGCGAAGACTGGGAAGCTCGGGAAGCTTGGGAGGTGAAGCCTCCAGGCTGGAGACACCCACATGGGCACAGACCACGCTGTTTACATGTTATCATGGATGCACTAAATGCAATAATTATGATTATGAATAATTACGATTTTGTATTACGATGTAGTCGTCAATGGTATCCTTTTCTAAGTGGATGTTGCAGACAATGGGTGAGTTTAAAGCATGAAAAAGGTCTTTGACCGAAACGCTGCTCTTAGTTGGAGCTTACGGGATTTTTCTGTACACACTTTTTTAGTTTTAAGAGCACTGACATTTTCACTAGTGTATGATATTGAACATATTTACAGGTACCCAAATACGTGCAAACTCACACCCTGGCAAGCCACATTCTACTCTCCCTCAGTCAGAAGACGTGTCAGGGTAACTAGTTGGTCAGCTCGATACCTTTCCATTTCATTTTCATTCAGTGGAGCAGCTTTACCTGCACACTGTTTGCAGACTCAGAACGCCTCTCACACTAAACCGCAATACAGCTGCTAGCAAGAGGAGCAGGAAGACGAACAAGAAATAGAGGCTTAAGATGTCTTGGCCTTGAGTCTGCTGTTGTTTCGACAGTCAAAAGGAGAAAGTTCATGAGCTGGTCGAGTCAAAAATGTAGGAAATGTTGAAAGTTTCTCTTCAGATTCTGTGTTGACTTTGTATTAGCCAGGTCAAAAAAGGTCTGAGGCGTTGATGAAATAACAGCTCAGGCACACACACATCTTACACACACACACACGGCCAGTCAAAGAGAAAGAAATAGGAGACTTTTAAATTGTAGGTTAAAGGGCTACATTTTGTGAGTTGAGGCGCCATTGTGAGTTATGACCTAATGAATCGAGGCTATATGGCTGCATGCACATTCTGCAACATTAAGAATAAAGACATTTTACACAGTTCACATGCTAGTCCTTAACTCCAACTTTCTACAACATGCTGCACACATTAAATCCACTAACACACACATAAACAAACAAAAGCATACAGGCCACAGGCTTTGCATCATTCAAACAACCTGCAAGAGAAGAGATGCAGAGGGAAAGAGAAGCAGCAGCATAAATAATTCCCCCTCCTCTGCACTATCAGAGGCAACAGCGCTGGCTGCCATCCACTCTGACTAGGAGGCCTGTTGCTATATCCATTATGTTAATGGTGAGACAACGCTGAAACAGCCTGGATGAGATTATGCCTCACACTCTGGCCCACTCCACTGTTTGGAGAACGCTTAAACTCTGACCTGTTAAGCAGGGACGCACCGAGCAAGTGTTTGGTGATTTTGCCCTTCTTCGCTCCTTAGCCGCCCTGCTTTTCTGCAAGGCTGAGTAAGAGTGGGGATCTTCTAAAACTCCAGCAAGGAAGTGAGGATGAATTATTCAGGATCGGAGTAACGTCGTGACACTTGGTCTACCTGTGCTCTCATTATGCACACAATCTCCCAGCTCAGAAAAGTAGATGCAAACAAGCATCGATACACACACTTAGGTGGTACAAATACTGACATGCAGGCACTTATACACGGATGCACACATGATAACCCCTTCCTCTGTTAAAGAAAAAAGAGAAACCAAGACGACGTGCAGCACCGGGAGGCAGAGCCGGATCAGAGATGGGATCGATACTGCCGCAATAACACGGCTATGGCAGATTTACAGATGAGCCCGTTCAGAGCCCGGCCCTTTGCTCAGATGAAGCCCATGCTTCAGTCCCTTTCCCAGCAGATACCGAGGCCTTGATCAATATGCAGACTTCAGATGTTACTAGCTGCCGAGCCCAACTCTCATTTAGCTTCCATTTTCAGAGAAACATCCAAGGTTGGTGCAGAATTACCAGCAGATTAGGAGTACGAGAAAGCAGTGTCTGGAACATCATGAATACATGCATGTTGTTAGGTTCAGGACCACGTGTAGGCAGCATGTGGGGCTGTGCAAGCATCAGTATAACAACTTGATTAAATTATCCAATAATTCAATTTCAGGCTTTTGAATAAGACTGATAAGCTGAATTCGGGCGCCGAGGAGCAAATTTAATGCAGCAAGTAGAGTTTAATGAGAAGAAGCAAATAGTGAAGAAATACGAGACATCATTATGCAGTCAGGTACCATTTCTCATATATATATATATATGTATTCGGAGAAATGGAAGACATTGTAAAGCTGTTCCCTAATCTCTGAGGCTCTGATCAAATTTAAACGAATACAAGTCTCTAATATGTTTGTATTGTAGCTACATGTGCAGACTTATTTTGTTGTACAACCACACTGATTGAATGCATAGTAGAGGAGTTTGTATAAAGTGTGCATGGACCCGCTCTGTCCTGAGCGTGCAATGGTATCTATGCTGTCCTCGTGCTGTGGAACTGGCATTCATGGTTTGCTTGGTGCAGCGTCTTTCCTTACCTGAAGCTTTAGATAATGCTGTGTTGGCTGACCGCCACTCTTTCTCTATCTCTCTCTCCTCCCACCAGGGATGACCTTTTCCGCGTGGAGTTGGACATCGTCGCAGGAGACGAGATGTTCTACAGCAAGGTGAGCTCCTTCTGGACAGACTCCCAAAGCATTCATAACCTTGAGGCGGATGTAGGAAGTACTTTTGTACTACAAAGAAATGCAAATGTAGCTAACAGGATTGCATGTTTTTGTTCATGTATAGAAAAGGACGTGGGAGTCAAACAAGAATGACATCAGGATCTGCAGGATGAAGGGCAAACATGAGGTGAGACGGGGTCTGCTTCTCCATCTTTTCTTTCTTTTCAAAACCAGGCAAAGCAAAGTTGTTAATCCAGCACGTTTCAGCAACAAGGCCAGTCAACAGCTTTACATAAAACATCAAGTGCAAAAGAAACACATTATAAAACAATTAAAAACAGTCATTAAAAATTCAGGAGCATAGAAGAGGAAAACAGGCCAAAATAGATTCAGACGGGTATAAAATACAAGAATAAAAGTTACAGTGCCGAGTCAGAAATGATTTAATAAAAGGCAGCAGCAAACAGAAAGGTCTTCAGCCTTGATTTCAAAGAAGTGAGAGTTGCAGCTGACCTGCATTTTTCTGGGAGTTTGTTCCGGAGATTGTTCCGTGTTGCATAAAAACATTGCGTTTCCATGTTTAATTTTGTCTCTAAGGACAGAAAGCAGACCTGTGCCGGATCACCTCAGAGCCAAAGATCAGTATTTTGGCCCAAACCATTCAGTGCTTTATAAAAGTAAATTCTTGACCGACAGGAAGCCAGTGTCCAGACTTCGTCTATAATTTTGTTCCTAATGAACAATATATTGGGGTCCTGTGATGCACCACAGTTAATAGACCCAAATCAGCACATGCAGTTTTAATAGCTGGAGCTATTTTTTGATTTCATGTTTGCCAAAGGTCCAAGTTTAAAGTCTTACACACTATCAGGGAGGAAGGAACAACTGCAAAAAATAATACTTGTTTTGTTTGTTTTGAGATGGTATTAATAACCAAATTTATGTTTTAAGAAGATGTGAGACATTTTGCAATGATGGTTGTTTATTCTCGGGGTCCCCAGGGATATCTGTAGGATGAGGGTTACAATACCATATATAGTGCAAAAACTCTTAATTTATTGATTTTAAGTTACTTCAGCATCTCATTTGCATTTTCATTTTCTTTTACTGGAGGCATCTTCTGAGTTGTTTTTCAGAATAGCTTAAATTGTTCAGCTCCTTCTGATATAAAAAAAAAAAGAAGAAAAAAAAAGCATTATGAGATTATTTGCAAAAATAATATGCAAAACAATTCCAGATCAAATATATTGGATGACATTTGGTCAATGAAATATGTAGAAAGCATGTCAGAGCTCTCTTTCGTACGCACATCATTATGGCACATGTCTTCCCTCTCTGCCTGGAGCTCTGGTTTCAGTGTGCCAGTCATCTGAGTGTCATGCCTGCTGGCTCAGCCTCCAGATGAGGACGGCTCCGACCGCGTATCGTCTCATTGTCCCTGCTCATCCAACACACACACACACACACGCATCAATCAGAAGAATAGAGCCACTCCTACCTATACATCTCTCGTTCCACCATCACGAGTCAGGAATGCGTATGGCGCTCTCAGAAAATCCAGGTGGGCGTTGGGAAGCTGAGGCGGCAAAGAAGTGATGGGGTGAAACGTCCCAGCAGCCACCAGCAGCCCACGCCTGAATACCTCTTATATCTCCAACACACACATCCCCTAGCTGCCACACGTAAACAGCCCGTATTCAGTGGATGTGTGTGGGTGAGTGTGGTGGTGACGGTTGGCGGGGGAAAACAAGGACTCTGTCGCCTGCAGGCAGAAAAAAACAAAAAAAAGACTTATTTAACACAGTGAGAGAACACCTGACATTAAATATGTGTGAGACAGTGCCAGACAGAAACACAATTGAGAATAGAGGGACAGAGACAAAAAGCTTGGCCGAGAGGAGGAGAGGGGAGGGAGGAAGAGAGAGACCGAGAGGTGAGAGAGAAAAGAGGGGGAGATAAAGGAGAGGAGAAGGGGAGTGTGTGGGTCCTTGTTGGCCGGCCCCGAGGAGAGCTGTGGGGCTGACTGAGATATGAAAGGTCTTCTTGCCCCTAATGAGTGTGCTGCCTGCTAAGGCTGTGAGTCATACGGGCAATGTGAGGAAGATACGAACACTGCCAGGTCTTCTCAGTCAGCTCTCTGAGGCTCAGGCGCATATGAATGGGTGTACACACACACACACACACACACACACACAAGCACATTCAGTCACAAACGTACGCACACACTCGACCGATATGGATTTCTGAAAGCCGACACGATATTTTCAAGTCACTATAATTAATATGTGAGTGAAAAAGCAATTATTTTCACTCCGAATACTAGTTGATGAAAAAGTCGGCGAGATACACATTGGCAATTTAATGCGATCCTGTAAGACAACAAACTACAGCGTCCACAATGAAACAGAAACTGTCGGTTAAAAAAGTATTTTTTTTTAACGGAACCCTTTTGAGTTTTGGTCTCAACAAAGTTTACATGCAGTGTTTCTCGCCAAGAAGCTTTGTGTTTAATGCATTTCCTTCCTCATGAAACATGAATGTTTTTCTTCTCTGCTGCATGTTGCTGGTGCATTGTTAGTTTTCATGGCACATCACAGCCACCTGTCTTTCAGAGGAATAGTGTGGAGGCGTTGACAGGAAAGCGAACGGTGTCACCCACAATGTGCACGTGCAGCTTCATAGATGTAGGATCACTATTGTGATAGATATTGTGGTATAGTACATTTTATGGAAATTGAATTGAAGGATAGGTAAATGAACCATATTTGAATAAGCACTGGGCGATACTGCGAAACTCAAATATTATGTTAAAACAAGTTCCTCGATATCAATACACAAAAGCGTAAAGCTGGGGTTGGGTATCTTTCTCAAAAGTATTTTTCTAATATTTGTTGAAATTCCTACAGCAATCAAGAATGCTCTGACAAAACAAAATAGAAATTAAGATAATGAACTATGTATGCCACATATTTTGTAATGTTTGTTTTTTGTGTTATGACCTCCTCGAGTGGCCATAACAAAAGGGAGATACAACAATGTGCTTTTAAGTGCTCTGTCACACATTCAGTGTTTAAAAGCACCAACATGTTTTATTAACAGTCTCGAAAAAACAATTTAAACCAAACACAAGTCAGGATAAATTTTGATGTTACAATAACCAAATGATGTGAATTTGATATCGTGATATCAATAGCACCGTAGCAACTGTGTTTATTGTGGGGCTTTTGTATTAAAATATGTTATATTGCTACAGTTGACCCGTTGCTGTTTTGGACATCATGTTGGAGGTCAAACAAACTGAATATTCAATCAAGAACAATATGTTTCTGACTCTAATGCATGCATACGCTCAACATGGAGGAGTAATCACCAACCCTCATGTATGTTCATGCATATTCATGATTCCATTTGTTTTTTAAATCTGCTCTCTCTCTCTCCTCCACATTCATGAACACGATTACAAAAAGAGAATCACATCTGTCGAGCAGTCATCTTCTCCGTGCCGTCTTCGCCCTCTGTCCCCTCTTCTCCTCCTCCTCCTGAAAATATCCTGTTCTGCTTGGGGGACGGTTGTGTCAGATGTGATGCATTCACCGCCTCGTAATTGGTTTTGTAATTAAATGCTTCTGCTTGGTTGATCACAAAGGACATAGTATTCTCTCTAATTAGGCTGAAAATTCAATATCCTAATTCTTTTTTTCGCCTTTTTTCTTCTCCCGCGTTGACCAAACAATTGTTGATGAATCCAACAGTCGGGCACGACTGTCACTCACTCGGCATATTCTCGCCATATTTTCCTTTGTCCTTGGCGTTCTGCTGTCTCTTTATCTCGCCTGTATTTGCCCTTTTCATGTTGTTCTCTGTCACTGCCTCCCACTCTTCACCCTTTCTCTTCTTATGAAAGCAAAAGAAAGCAAAAAGTAGAGGGTGAGACGTTCCCCAGAGGTGGCACTGTGCCAACACATCAGGCTAGGCAGCGTGGCATGTGCACGCCAACAAAGGCAATTCCACATAGAGCACTTTTAAAGAGCGGTCGGGCATCGTTAGAAGCAGCACTTAGCGAGATTGTTTGATCAATATGGCGTTGATCGTGCTCTCTGAGGAGCTCAGGGTTGCCTTTTCTGGGTTTGATGGTCAGAGATTCAGTTTCACAGCCTATTTGGCTCCCGAATTAATCAGTTTGAAACACCACATGTGGAGTTACTTTCACTTGTCTTGCTAGTTGTTGTTGTTGTTGTTGTTTGTTTAATCAAAGTTGCCCCACACCTGGGACATTAAAATTCAAGGCCGATACCGACACAAATAACTGGATCAGTGCGGATGACGATGGGGCCGATCTATTTGATTCAATAACATTTGTATGTGCAATATACATTATATTCTGCAATTCCTTTGTATTCATGTAAATAACAATTCAGTTATTTTATATGTAGTGTTGTAATGTAGTGTTTATTTGTTAATTTTTCTTCTTCTTTAAGTTAGGAAAGCATTGTTTAAGTCCTGATGTTGCCCCATGAAACACTGGTATTGGATCGGTACTCGGTATCAGGCGATACCCAAAGCCACGTATCGGTATGAGGGGAAAGTTGAATTGGTCCATCCCTATTGGTCCTGACCGTATAATGGAATATTTTGATTTGACTGAAGTCTGCTGTGCCTTCATTTCTCCATACATTTTGTTTTATTACAAGCAACCACTTAACATGACGTGTATTAATCACATTGTGACAATTAGCCACCTTTCTCTCAGCAGGTTGTCAAACAGAGAGCTGTTCAGGGTTGACTTGGGTTAAGTGTTGCAGTCAAGGAGTGTGTGTGTGTGTGTGTCTGTGTGTGTGTGTGTGTGTGTGTGTGTGTGTGTGTGTGTGTGTGTGTGTGTGTGTGTGTGTGTGTGTGTGTGTGTGTTTCCACCTGGGAGTGGAGGTCTTGCTGCAGGTCGGCTCCACCGCTCAGGCTGCCACATGGCTGACTGGCCTGGAAAAACTCTAGTTTCCTCCTTTCTGTCTCTCCTTCCTTCACCCTCTCCTTTTCTTTACTTTGTCCTCATATCTCTATTATCTCACCCCCGCCCTCCCTCCCTCCCTCTGGTGTCTAATGTTTGTTTGTGGCCTGTGGTGTGTTCAGTCAGAATTACCATCAAACTGAGAAGAAGGGTC
The DNA here is from genome assembly GCF_910589615.1 of Taurulus bubalis. Lineage (NCBI taxonomy): Eukaryota > Metazoa > Chordata > Actinopteri > Perciformes > Cottidae > Taurulus > Taurulus bubalis. The sequence goes on along the minus strand of NC_136595.1, from coordinate 22,517,463 downwards.
GCTGAGGGATGCGGATTAGCTTTAACATGCTGAGTAAGACTGCAGCACTCAGAACAGCACATTGCTGCTAATTTGGTACCGCTGTTAATTTATCCCCCGCCTACATGCGCAGAAAACATACACAACTCTCTCATTTCCTGTCATGGCAAGTCACTCTGTTTTCAGTCAAAATTGTGCGTCAGGGATTTTTCTGGGAATGACGAGCCCGTTGTTAATGAGTGAAGTCGAGGACTCGCCAAACCTTTGTGAGCGTGTGTCGTGTGTGTGTGTGTCGTGTGTGTGTGTGTGTGTGTGTGTGTGTATGTGTGTGTGTGTGTGTGAGAGTGAGAGTGAGTGTGTGGGAGTGTTCTGGCTTGATGGCGGCTCTTGGCAGAGCAACGTTCTCTTCTCCCTGGTCGCTAACATCAGGGGACCAGCCAGGCATGTAATGGAAACTTTGGAGATTTAGAAGAGCAGCTTGCTAAATACGAGCCCCTGAAATCCTGCCTTAGATGGCTCCTATTGTACGATCATTACTAAAACAGGTCATCGTGATAAATCCAAATATTTAATGAGAGTATGAAACATGCTGGGGTTGCTCATAAAACGGGAAAATGAGCAGAAGATGTTTACGACGTATGCACCTGTTTTGTATTGTGGTTAGACCAAACACGGGAATGATGATTGTAGCCGGAGGTAAAACCCCGTGTTGGTTTAAGGTTTTTGGATGAAGCTGCATCATTAGGGCACGCACTGAACCCAGGCTAAGGTCGAATGAAGAAGGTTGTTTATATTCTCAGACTGAAGGTTAAGTTGCGGACAATGGATGAAAAGCAGATGCAGAATGTGGAGCCTCCTCAGTTTTAATGGTGTCTGACTGCTGCAGGTTGTTTTGAGCTGACGTGTTGTAGCAACAGAGAACTTGTTGCCGATCCTCTGACTCTGTCTGTGTGATCACTTGCATTCATATTTCTGCGTGTCCATGGAAAATGCCTCTGCCTCTGCCCGAGAACCCAAGAGGCGATGCATGCACTGGACTCGGTCAACACCCGCAGAGTAGAACTATAGCCTGGCAAGACTCTGCCTTAAGAGCAAGAGACTGATTAAAAACACGCTGCCTGCGGACTCATGTGTGCAAACTTGCTCACAGGCACTTGTACTGCACACACACACACACACACACACACACACTTGTGAGCCGTCTCACCCTATCTTTTCACTTCTCTTTAAATCTCCCTTCCATTCACAACTACGTCCATACTGGTACTCGGGCGCGTGCTCCTGTGTAATTCATCTGTGCTGCAGATTAATTTTTCAGCGCGGCTCTGCCACTGTCAGTAAGAGGAGCAGGGGGAGGGAGGAGAGGGAGGAAGAGAAGGAGGGCTGCAGTCATCTGGGTCTTGGGAAAGCTTGCCAACCAGCACAGGTGGCGTTTTGTCTGGATTGAGCCCAGGGAGCGAGGGAACAGAGAGAGGGAAGGAGGCAGAGAGGAGAAGAAGGAACCAGGACTTGCACCATTTGGCTTTAAAAATAATTGTTTAATTCTCGGATTCACGACTTGATCCTTTGTAATTGGTTTATTTTTTTTTAAATGTGGAAATCATAGTGAAACCCTAATCCTGCTGACTAAATCTGGCTTTGAATTGTAAAATAAGAAAAGACCCCAAATTGCTTCCTGGAATAGATGAATAAGGGTTAATGAAAAGCATGTATGCAGCAGGGGATACATGTTGTGGATGTCTGCAATGTGCCACTGGCAATCAGAACTCAACAGTTGAAATGTTTTTATCCTATCATGAAACGTTTCATTTTCTGTGCATACAAGCATGGCCAAATGTGCACATTGGTGCAGTGTTTTTATTCCCCTCTCCGAGAGGCTGGCAGTTGGACTTGCTCGTTATTAAGAGTGCTTCATCTGGCTTTGTGATTACAGCTCTGACCAAGCTGACAGAATGCAACAGCATGCAAATACTGTGCTATGATTCGACACACACACACACACACACACGCGCACATGCAACAAGCACACATGAACACATGCTGTATGTGAGGGAGGGACGGATACACACACACACACGGTTAAAACTGTCAGCGTCGCTCTGCAATTTGTCACACGTTGCTGCGCCATTAGAAATGCACACCTCACACTTGACACCCCCCCTGCACCCCGACACACACACACACGCACTCTCTTAACACTCACGCGAAAACACTTCCTCCTTTCCTGTTTATTTCGCTGTTGGAAATTGAGAACCCAGCAGGGAGTGAAGTGGGAAGGTGGAGGGGTAGGAGGGGTAGGAGGGTGGAGCATCTGGAATAACACTCACCCGTCTCTCATATCGCTGGTTCCCCTCTGATCTCTTCCGAACACACAAACACACACACATGTACACACTGTTTTTTTCACATACCCGACATCACCACCACCGCTTCTGCTCCAGCCACACTTCTCTTTCCGATGAGGCCAGTGTGAGTGGTGGTCTTGAAGTAGACCCCATCTGGTGTGTGTGTGTGTGTGTGTGTGTGTGTGTGTGTGTGTGTGTGTGTGTGTGGCAGAGCTGGTGCCATCCTGGCTGGAACACTTGTAGTTTGGGGAGGGGGTCGCTGGCTGCTGTCCACCAGTGATCTACAGTACTGTACTGTACATCGGCACTCACGCTACACACACACACACACACACACACACACACACACACACACACACTCGCGAAGACAAACTGCTGTCGGTACTTTTGGCTTTTTAAAGTCAAAGGTCATTGTAATTCCCACACATGCAGATTCACCGTTGATGGATTCTTTGTTTGTTCATCATCATGTTACATTTTGGTGATAAAGCCCTTGAGACAGGGTTTCCCACCCTGTGGATCAGGACCTAACAAATAGTCCTGAAATAAATAGGGGTCACAAGATGATAAAAGTAAGAACAAAAAGTTTTCCATAATAACTTTCTTCTTCTTATCAAATATTGATTAGATGTACCTCATACAGCTGTACAATTCTACAAATCAATCAACCTGAGAGAAAAAACTATTTAATTGAACTGCTCACAACTCTTTTTCCTATTTTTTCAGTTTTCCTCTTTTATTTAAAATAATTGTTCTTACTCTGCATCTACATCTCAATCAGATATATGAGAACACACATGTTACAATTGAGCGTGTGTTAAAAACTAGTTCACAAGCGAGCACTGAAGTCTGAACTGTTAAAAGTGCCAGTGCTGTATTTCCTGTATTATGTGATCTTAACAGCAGCGTGTTCATCAGAGGTTTCATGTGTTTTATCATTTCTCCTATAAACACACTGACGATACTTTTGTCGAGGCAGCAGCTTAACTTGAAAGTCATTTTTCTCAGTTTCCATCCACTAACATTCATCACTTTTTGGCACTCGGGGGCTAAAGCGGCTATTAAGTCATGTGGCGCTTACACGACTTCTCATTTCAAAGAATAGACTGTGTCTTTGGTGTATTTAGTCATTAAGCAGGCTTCATGTAGTCGGACGCCTCACGGTGGAGAAATTAGCCTTAAATCTGCCGCTTGTTTGAAAAAAGAAAAAACCTGAGGCTGGTTTGGATTACCGTCTGTCAATCAGCAGCGTATGTGCAGCGTTCTGTGTGTGTTTGCATGTGTGAAGAGGGTAGACAGTTGAAGTCTCTGCAGGCTACGTTCAGACTGTATCAATATGATTGACAGCGTTAATGGTGTGATAATTCCACACGTCAAGCGACTGAGAAGCTTCATTTCACAGAGCGGTTTGGATAATCACTCTGAAAAAAAACTCAGTTTTTCCTCTATTCACTCCATCATTTTGCCTTTATTCTATTCACTTTCACCCCTCCTGCATATTAAGCTCCCGCTCTCTCTTTATGTCTCTCTTCTCCTGCAGGATGAATGCCGTAATTTCATGAAGGTGCTGCTCAGCAGACAAGGAGGCCTGTTTGTGTGCGGGACCAACGCCTTCAACCCGCTATGTGCCAACTATACTGTAAGTTATCCGTCAGATAACTTCATAAGAATTGGTCTGACATCGCTGATGAATGCCTTATTTATACTTCCTAAACGGAGTCCTCGCTTCCAAAACATAATCAGTACGCCTGTTCAGGTGAGAATTTACAGCTTGATTAGAGCTGTTTGTTCAGCTACCGAGGCGGTGTTGACTTCCTCCCCAGAACTTATTTATCCTTGTTGTCTGGCAGTCCCAGTGCCTTGTTTCCCTGAGATACAACAATTGTTATTTCTCGGTGGTTTAGCTTTGCGGTCTGCCGAGCTTGTTATCGTTGAGAGCCTGAGACGGATAATCAAGAAGAACACAAAGAGGTTAGAGGAGGACGAGGAGGGTGGAGAGACGAGACGTCTTTGCCTGGTTCAATTTATTTTACTAGCCGTTAAGAAAGCAAAGCAGCCACCCTCTACCCCCACCCCCAGTTGGAGGCAGATCTTCAGAGACACCCGGGTTGAAGCTACTCATACTAATAGCAATTATAAGCGTTGACTGACGTGATTCAAACAATTAGTCCTCTGAATGTTTCCTCCACTCCAAAACATATTGGTTATCCATTCAGCTCACCTGACCTCTCCGCTATGCAGCCCAACGCTCGCCACTTCCGGACCACTTCCCTGTCTCGCTCCATTACAATACCGATTTCAAACTTGTGGGGCAAAAAAAAACCACGATCGATTCGGCTGATTTCACTTCATTCTGCGGGAATATTAAATGAGCGATGAAGGCAGTTGAGAGAGAGAGAGAGAGAGAAAGAGAAAGAGAGAGAGAGGATGAAAAAAAAATCCTTCCTCTATCAAAGGCTTCTCCAGATAAGTGTTATTTTCAGTCGCTCACATTTCAAACAGGGAACACTGAGACTTGTCTGACCCATTATCTGTCAGCCACTAATGACATTCTATAACAGTGTATAACACACCTGTCTCTCCGTGATAGGCTGTCTGTTTCTCTGGGGACTAGTTAGTGATGCTAGCTACTGTTTTATTTATAGCTGTTTTTTTAATGAAATGACACCTTTTTCAGCCGTGGATAAGAATTAGACTGTGCTGTTGAAATTGTTTGCGTTTGGCTACCTTTTAAGTGTGTGTTTGTAAATGTGTGTGTGTGTTGTATAGAGAGAGAGATGCAGAAGAGAGACTTTCACAGAGTATTTATGTATGATTTGATGTATGTGTGTGTGTGTGTGTGTGTGTGTGTGTGTGTGTGTGTGTGTGTGTGTGTGTGTGTGTGTGTGTGTGTGTTTACCAGAGCTCTTTTTCAACCTCCCATGACAGCTTCCATCAGCACGATTATCAGGAGAGCAATATTGCTTTTGTCAAAGCGGTTTCAGGGGCAGAATATTGTTATTTAGTCTGTGTATACGTCAGGACATTTTGTTATTGTTGTCAGTGTGTGTGTGTGTGTGTGTGTTTTATTTATGCATGAGGATCTTGATGTGAATCTTGTTGTTGTTGCTGCTTTCCCTAATTGGCACCAGTGAATCATTAGTTTGCACTTACGGTAACACTCCCTAATTGTCATTCTCTTTGTGGCTTGTTTTCATAATGCTGCTGGAGATGAATTCATATTGCTTGGAGTTTGCTGATTGATGCGCTCATTTGTGTGTGTCTATATGCGTGTGTGCTGTAACAGGGAGACACTCTCGAGATGGTCGGAGACACGGTCAGCGGTATGGCGAGATGCCCCTACGACCCCAAACACGCAAATGTAGCTCGGTTTGCAGGTAAGACGCACCTTTTGTTTTAGTCCTCACTTCCTCCCCTGCACGTGGATCACTATCATTGTTGAACTTCATGGAATGAGCCACATACAACAGCTCAACAAAAGGGAGATTTATTTTTTCATTTTATTCATTAGCTTTGTTTACTTCATCATATTTAAACACTCCACTATAATAGAATCAACAGTGCTCTGTGGCTAAAACTGCAGGGAGCCATTACTGTTCAGCCATCGCGCCATTATCTGATATTAGCTCAAACTAAAAATGTTGTTTTTCTGGCGTGGGAGGACTGCAAAGTTGCAATTATGTTACAACCATTGTACTGTTGACTGATCAGTCATTTTATGTTCATGATGCTGGAGGACTTTCATAAAAACATTCGGCCAGCTGTATTGTTTCTGGTTATGCTGTTGCTTTGGCAGGCTGTCTTATTAACTAGTGTTTCTGTGTGTGTCTGTGTGTGTGTGTGTCTTTGTCAGAGGGAAATCTGTTTACAGCCACAGTGACAGACTTCCTGGCCATCGATGCGGTGATCTACCGTAGCCTTGGGGACAGTCCCGCTCTGCGCACCGTCAAGCATGACTCCAAGTGGTTCAGAGGTACCTACAGACGCGTGTGCATCAGGCTCCGGTGTTTTCAGTGTGTGTCCTCATCACTTAGCGGTATGCCGGATCGATACATGTGTCAGTAGCAGAGGGCTGAGTCAGCAGCACACTGACAACTCCATGCTCGGGCCGCTGGCCACGAAGCTGCCAAACGGACTGCTTCTTGACAGAAAATCCACATCACGGTCAAACCCAAGCATGACGATGGGACGGTAAAAGAAGACAGGACATCAGACACACAGGTTGTAGCCGGTCCCGGGTGTAATAGCGCCGAAATGCAAAGCGTGACACCGAGTTCTCGGAAACATCAGGGAGTCATAATGCGCTTATTGTTTGGTGTGAAATCCCCTTTCACCATGTAATGAAATTAAGCGTGGCCTGTGCCTCTTTCTCACTGCCCTCATGTTACCTCGGTGTCGTGGGAGTGAATGATGCAATTGCAAATGGAAACACTGTTTGCTGTATGCTTTCTCATGGTCCATTTATATTTTATTCAACCTTTTCCACTTCTTCTTTCTCTCCCTCTCACAATGCAGAGCCGTATTTCGTCAGCGCCGTGGAGTGGGGACCTCACATCTACTTCTTCTTCAGAGAGATCGCCATGGAGTTCAACTACCTGGAGAAGGTATAGAAGTCATTCTGATGAACACATATCGTCAATTCCCTCTGAACTCTCAGTTTTCTACGCGGAGGAGCCGCTGGTCCATTCACAGCATCGTTTGAATGGACTGTAGAGGATGTGTGGTTAAAATGCAACTCCATGAAAACAGATGCCGCTTTAATATCTCTCTGCTATCTCTGCTATTATTTGAATGTCAATATAAACTCTTTTCCCACAGCCACGCTGACCTTTCATCCTTGTATTTGTTTGTCTGCATATCTAATCCAACAAATCACAGTCTGAGTAAACAATGCATGTCTCTATTAACCCGAGAAAAGCCCTTTTTTTGTATATTTGCCACCCTTAACGGAGCTGCGGATACATCTTTATGAAAAGATATCAGCATCAGGATCCTCTCTAAAGAATTAGCAATTCACATTTGGGGAGAAGTGCTTGCACAAGGTCTCCATCTTTGACATGTTTACTGAGAGCAGAGTAAATGGTTCCTTAAGCAGCATCACTGTTGTGTGGATGAGGGTGTTCAAAGAAGCAACTTTAAGATACGCTGACATTTTTATGAATAATTGATATTAGATTTACCTTCATAAAAAAACGATCTGTCTAAAAAGGGTTTCCGTGTTGCAAATAGCCTGTAAATGACTGTAGAGATCAACCTGAAGTTGAAAAGACCTTTTAAAGATAAAACCCAAACCCAAATCGTTATATGTGAGCTTTGAGATGCACTTGTCAATATGTTACAAAAGCATTTTGTAATTTTCTATGCCCACATCTGCTTCTCTGTGCCGGACCACTCACAGGTGATGGTGTCACGTGTGGCGCGGGTGTGCAAACGCGATCTGGGTGGGTCTCAGCGCGTCCTGGAGAAGCAGTGGACGTCGTTCCTGAAGGCCCGTCTGAACTGCTCCGTTCCCGGTGATTCCCACTTCTACTTTAACCTGCTCCAATCCACCAGCCCCATCATCAGGATGCACGGCAGGGACATCATCCTGGGGGTGTTCTCCACACCGTCAAACAGGTACAACACACACATACCAAAATAGACTTGTAAGCAAGTTAAGGAGCACACACATGTGCCTTTAACACATAAAAAATAAATATTTTAACCATTTATTCGTTATTTTTAGGTATTAGTTTATTACTTTTAGCCAACTATTTTAACCATATTTTATCCATTTGTTTCAGCTAAATATTTCAATATCTCATTCATTACTTTTAGCTATTTTAACTTTTTCCTTTCAACAATAGTTCCTACATGACACTGCTGACACTGTCTGTGGAGTAACCGGGTCATGATTTCTGGAAGAGACATTGCTGCTAAGTTTTAAATTTTTTTTGCCATATAGTCCCTCCAGCTATTGTCTCCAAAACTAGCCAACTCATCACAAAATAATCTAGATTGATAAACAGTTAAGAGGACACATTTGAAGTTAGGGGTGAACTGTCCCTTTATTTATATTTACCAGGGTATATTTTTGTATTCACATTGTAATTTCTCTTTTTTCAAATTGCTATGCCTCAGACACCACTATGTATTACTACTCCACAATCTTTCCACGTACCCCAAAGCAAGAGCAGACCCTGGTTGGCAATCACGACTCCAGATCAATAATCAACCTGTCTGCCTTCAAATAAGCCTCATTTGTGTGTATGTGTATATATGTGTGCATACGTGTGTGCCTCTGAGGGCTGAAGTGGAGGGATTTCAATACTGAGGGTGTTTTTTCAAATACACCGACGTAAAAAACACTTCCTGACATACTTCCCGTGGAGATTGAGATAGACACCCAGTGTGAAGCAGCACTCACACGGCTCACCTTGGAAATTTAGTGGACCACCACTGTTTGTTCCTTCAACTATGAAGTCGGAAAGAGCAAGGCCTCCTACTCTCCAGGCAAATCTCCAGAGAAATGAAAGAAGCTGTGTGGAGGTACAAAGGTCAAGATTCTGGGGTACAGAGTAATTTAAGACACATGCAGTGCTTTCATCGAGGACACAAGGGCGATTTGTTGAAAGACAAGATTAAATTGAAAAAAGGTGAGAGGAGACGACAGGAAGGATGCTGTGTGGTAAAGGGAGGATTACTGAAGACTGTGGGTATTTGTGCAGCCAAAGACGGCACAAACAAACCAGAGAGACTGAACAACAGCGAGGAGGAAGGAGTGTGCAAAACTATTTACCTCGGATCCTCTTGATGCATTAGATTAGAGAAGCTCTAATGTTCTGAAGTGAGTGTTGAGTCTTACATTTTCTTTCAGTGGGATGAGATAATTCCTCTTGCTGAAAGTGTAAATAACCAAAACACTTTCCTTTATTCCAATGTCTCTTTTCAGACACAGTTAGCGTAATCTACTTATTGTGCTTTGTTGAAATGCTGCTTTTTCCTTTTTTGTGTGCTATTTTTTAACATGAGCAAGAAAAACATGATCCTAATATTATACTACTTATTGAGAGGAACATTATAGTGTGTTTGTAGGGATATCCTTCATGCATCCCTTGCATTGGACAGGGATAAACATACTGCACACTTTAAAATAAGACGTTGCTCAAATCATAGAACATTATGAATGGCCGTGCTATAGCTTCTTGTGTCTGTCGTGCAAGACGTTGAAGCAAACGTATATAAATACTTCCCTGCTATTTGACTCTGGTCTGGAATCAATACAGCGTCTCACTTAAACGCAGCCAGCAGCATAGTAATCATCTGTCAGTGGTCCCAGTATAATACCCTCTTCATTTTAAGAATAAAGTGCTGTCCCAGTTGCAGGACAGTGTCTCAAAGCAGTGGACTCCCGGTAAGAGACAGCAGAGAAAGAGGGGAAGAGGGGTGGGGAAAGAGATAAATGTAAAAGGAGAGAATACAGAGAAGAGAATTAAGAGGGTTGAGAGACGGATGTGGAACTCAAGGACAAGGAAGTCAATAATGGACAACACGTGCATCCCTCGCTCTTCCTGAGATCTAAAACTGTTTCATCAGCTGCATCTTATCTACGCATTTGGAAGGACTACGCTGCGAGACCGAGCCACTGCCCGCAGAGACAGACGGATGCTTTGCACACACACACACACACACACACACACACTTGCACAAACAAACGTACAATGGTTCCCAGATAACGGTATTTGCGGCATGCCACCGAGGAGAACCAGCTGAACACACACCCCTGCTCGGGTAAACTGCCACTGGGTCCTATTTTAAATAACTGCCGGCCAAAAGAGAGAGAGAGGTTTAGATGGATGGATAAGGAGACGCGTGATGGAGGAAAATGAGCACAAAGCGAACAAGAGAATGTGTGAGGTGAGCTGCAAAACTCCCACTGGCCCCGTGTGGCCCACTGCGGCACACTGGCTTAGTGCTCGCCAGACAAATTGCTCTGGCTGGCAGCTTGCAATGAAAACAGCATGAAGCAGGACCTGTGGAGGAATAGCTATTCTCTCCTGTCATTTGGCCCTGGGCAGCGTATAGGGTACTGTGGTATGGGAATATCTGGATGAAATCAAGGTTTAACTGCCCCCCCCCCCCCCCAGAGTGTCCCCTGGACTCTGAAGTTACTCATCTCCTCCTGTGCCCACACACTCCAGGGATCATTTTACAGCCACATACCAGCTCCTCAAATGTTATGAAGTTGCTTTTGTGGTATCCTTCAGTCTCTTCTTCCAGCTTCTAAAATCACCTCCAGTTGTTAGTTCCTTTGTGCATCCACCTCTGAAGCCCCAGGCCCTTCCTCTGCAAGAGGGATGAAAGAAGAGCTCGGATTTCCTACTGAGCACCATGTGACTGGGTCTGCACTCAGACTCCTGATGCTCGGGGAGGTCAAGGAGGCGTAGGGAGCAACAGCAAACTGGAAAGAGGGAGAATACAAATATGAGACCATTGGGGAGAAGAAGAGAAAAGAAAGTGCTTTCTGCTTTAGTTAGCAGCTCAAATAAGTGAGAACATGTCGGAAGAGAAGCGGCGAGATGTCAAATGGAAAGGCTTACATCATGCTGCACTGGACTGGTACTGAAAAACAAACACTTCATTATTTCTTAGCTGTTGTTGTGGCAGCTGAAAACGTCTATTGCTGCTGGAGCAGACTGACGTGGGCTCATTAGCCTTAATAGAGCTATGCACGAGTGCAAGGAAAACAGCCCATGCAAAGTAAAGTAAATCTAGTGCATCCTGAGTGGGTGAGGCCACGTTTGTTTTGGGCTGTAAAGAATCCCATGTGACTGGGTCAGACAGCAGGATGTCCCTCTAGGAAAACACGGCAGGGGAAGGGAAATGAGGAGGACAAGGAGCAGGAGGAGAAAAGGTTTACTGTGCCAGGAGAAGTTTGACATGAGGGAGGATGCGCACATATGCAAGCTTGTCCCCCCAGGCCTGCACAAGTAGAGAAGGCAGGGGATACATAGTTATGTGTCTAGCAAGCGCTTGAGAAATGGGTCTGGGAAAGGAACACTGTGTGTAGTTGACAGCTGAGCCATGTCACTAGGAGTTGTTACAGAGGTGTTCACGAGCCCACATGAGCCTGGATAGTCAGGCTAGATAGTGAGGAGAATTCCCACAGGGATCTCATGTGGAAAGGTTAAGAAAAAGTAGGGGAAATTAGGTTGCTTGAATACCCCCCAAAAAAAGAACAGGTGAAAGGTTTCTGGTATAATAAAATGAATGACCGAATAATATTAAAGTTAAAGATAAAGGGTAGAAGTTCAAGAGGTATGAAGAAAAAAGTCTCATAAGGTTGAAAGGTTTTCATTTGAAACTTTCTGATGTAGTTTTGATCGAAGCTATGAGTCTATAAATATGTTAAACATATCCAGTATCTCTGATGCCTCCAAGAGGTTTACTTTAAAGAAGGTGTTTGATATTTTGGTACTACTAGTTGTAAGTCGTCGGTGGTTGCCTAGTAATAGCACTCCCAGCCAATAAATAGTCACATAATCCCTTGTAGCGCTGCAATTGTTTCCATACTTCATTTTTTTGTACAGTTTTCAACAAGAATATTATGTTCAGTTAATTGGTGTGCCATAAAGGTGCTGGTGGAAAGATTTGTTTTGCATTTGGACAGATTTCTGCTTGTAAAATAGCTTGTATCTTTCTGTTACTAGACTAAGCTAAGCTAAATATATTTATGAGAATATATCCGGGTCCCCAACACCAAGCTCCGCACCATGGGCGACCGGGCGAACTCTTTTAAGACTGGCCTAAAAACCTTTTTATTCAGGAAGGCATTCTTTTTCTTGTGTTGATTCATTGTCAGCTATTCATTTTTCTTTTTTACATTTTTTATTAGGGGTTGCTTTTACCATGTTTTAACTATGTTTTTATTTGTTTTACTATATATTGGCTCTGTGGCACTCTGAGTTTCTGAGAAAAGTGCGTTTAAAAATTAAATTTATTATTATTATTAATGGTATCAATCTTGACAAGAAACAAATAAGCGTAAATTATAAAACGTTCCTTTAAAATGCCAGGGGAGTTGTGTTTTCCTGAACAAATAAAATACCTTTTTGGTTGATTGGACAACATTGTTTGGTCATTAGTTTATTCCATCGTGGCGGCTAAACTCTTTATCGGATTTTTCAGGGGGGGAAAAGGGTAACAAAGTTGATCTGAAACCGTTCTGTATACATACTAAGTATAGTTGAAATCAAATCAAGTTAATCAATTAAGTAAACAAACACAAAAGCCTTGAAAAAACTAAAAATGATCTAAAAACACAAAAGCTTTCTGTAAAACAAAACAAAACAAAAAAGCACTATTCAGACAATCAGTGTGTTGGATTTCTGACCTTTACATCTATAAACATTTGGACATAAATTATATAATTATATCCCATATTTCACAAGGTTTTTTACTTTTTATATAGTGTGCAAAATGTAGTCTCTACAATTTACCAGAGTTGAACTCCTAATTAGAGGATTGAGCTTAAAACTTCCCCTGACTCCCACATTCTTCTGCTCTTCCTCGTCTGCCCTTACGAGGCATCATCATGTGTCCGCGAGGACCGACTGTGTTGTTCCAAGCTGTCAGAGAGCTTGTTAAACAGTGAGGAAGTACTTTAGACTCTGCAGCAGTCCTCTCAAACGGACATGCTATGCATCTTGCCTGGACAGCCTGTCACTCAACCCGAGTCAAGGAGAAAGAGTGAAGGACGAAAAAATGCCGATGGAGACAGGGGACAGATAAGAAAGTAAACAAAAGAAAGTTGTCTCAAGTGTGCAAGGCGACTGAAAGAAAAGGAAAAAGCAAAAGCAGGAAAGACAAGAGAGACTGAGTGAAAATGAAAATAATTAAGAAAATTCAGAGAGAAAAACAGCCCACGGCCTTTTTGGCTTACTTCTGCACGGCCCGACACGGGGCAAACCCAGTGACCTGCCGGGGTTGGATAAGGTAGAGAAAGGAAGCCAAGCTGGCAACCGCTGCACAGCTGGCAGACATGTCACACATAACATCTGGTGCCGGCGGCCCTGAGAGAGACACACCGTATCGTCCACAGATTTGCCTGCAGCTCCGCCACGCTGGCCGGGGTTGAGTCACATCACTGCCTATGAATGATAAGTACTGAGGGAGACGGCGTGACCTGATCAAATGGCACATCAGCAGAGCACAGCTCCCTGCTGCAACCCGAAATCCAGCCTCTGGGTGCTGCCTTGCCAAACAAACCCTTTTGTGGCCTTCAAAGAGGCACTCAACAGAAACACCACTCAGAATCACGGGGGATGGCCGCACAGACCCTGAAATTACCACTTGGGCGTTTATTTTATTGAGAAAGAAAGACAATAAGAAGGCGAGGACCAGATGGGTATGTGTGGGTTTTTTTTATAGCGGCAGGTTGCAGGTGACTCAGCCTCCCAGGGTTTTTCAATGCGTGTTTATCGCTAAGGTATTAACACTTAGTCACAAGCTCTCACACCACGCATAACCATTAGTCATTGAGGAGGGCACATTCGGAGCAGAGTTGAGTCTCGGTGCACGAAGCACGGGATGTTTTTTAAAACTCATTCCTTATCTCATCCTGACACTGCTCTCTCTATTTCTCTGTCTCTGTAGTGCTTTCTCCAGCCAAAACATAAAAAGTAACATCAGGCGAGAGATCGTGTGTGTGTGTGTGTGTGTGTGTGTGTGTGTGTGTGTGCTGGTCCTTGTAAACCTTACAACACATCCCAGTAAAAAGCCCGGTGTACCTTGGAGGCTGTTTAACTACTCGTGAACTCAGCAACAGGGAACAGAACATCTGTTCCAAGAAGTGTCCATAGCTCTCTCTCTCACACACACACACACACGCACACACACTCTCTCTCACACACACACATACACACAGAGAACGACAAAATATTCAGTGACTCATTTCCTATTTCGTTTCATATTCCAGGAATTCCAGCCAAGATCTTTTCATGTGTCAAATCGAGCTATTGCATCCGCTGCCTATCTATTCTTCGCCCACGGTGATGACAGCATCTATCTTATCCAGTCTTTCTCTTCATCTCAGTAACAATTTCCTTTGTGTTCAAGTTTTGAATGTCAAATATATGAACAGCCCAAATCCAATTTGTCATCTTCGCTGGAAGCCTGTCCCTTTCTCACTCTCACAATTGACTTTCTACATTTTAACTTCTTCCCTTTTCACATTTCACAGTCTATTTTTCCATCTAGGTATTATCTACCTCGTCTTTTCTCGTTCCGACACTTATTCTTTCGGCACTTCTGTTGGAAAGTAAAGCCCACTTGACATCGTACTGACAGTCATCTTGTGTCAGTTCAAAGTGTTTTATCAATCGACGGTCCCTGTCTCAATCCACCGCTGTCTCACCTCTCGGTCTCATCTCTGTGTCTCACCCCTCTGTCTCTGTAGTATCCCCGGTTCGGCGGTGTGTGCCTTCGACATGGAGCAGCTGGCTGGGGTGTTTGAAGGGAGGTTTAAGGAGCAGAAATCACCCGAGTCCATTTGGACGCCCGTTCCAGATGAAGTCATCCCGAAGCCAAGGTGCAGATGGCTGTAATCAATTAATGCACCGGTATTCCGGCTGTTATCAGAGGACTGTATTATGAATAACACATCTTCAATTCACTCATCAACTGTTCTTGAGTGGTCTTTTTTTTAAATTTCATGACAAAAGTAAATATACACGTGCAGGCAAAAACATTTAACATTTCAAAACTCGTGAAGATGCCACTTATGGGCATTTTTACAAAAAAACATATTTACATGGTGAAACAAGTTGATTATACGCACGTGTAATTTAGAATGCAGGAAGATTATGCACATGATATTACAGCCTGTACATACTTCTGAATATTGCATGGAGGTGGGAGATTCGTATTTCTCAAGGATACAACAGATCTCTCTCTCTAAAGACATATCGCACGCAAATATTCCATCACTTGCCAAATACTTCAAACATGAGGTTCTTATAACTAAATCAAATCAGTCTCTTGTTGAAACTGTGGTATGTGTCTGAATGTGAGACACTCAGACAGTCTAGACTACTTCATTATACATCTATATCTTTACCGAGGCCTGAAGTATTCATAAAAAACATGTTCTGTAACTTGTCCTCAGACCCGGTGGCTGTGCTGTTCAAGGTTCCAGGTTCAATTCCTCAAACTCGTTCCCTGATGAGATGCTCAACTTCGTTAAGACCCACCCTCTGATGGATGAGGCCGTCCCGTCACTCGGACAAAGACCCTGGATTGTCAGAACCATGGCCAGGTGAGCCTGAACCCAGATTGTGACGGGCAGTCAAACATCAACACTGTCTCCTAGTGATTTGTTACTAGGAGACTGGGAAAGATGAATATCTGAGAAAGTTGAAAAATTGTTTTTTTCCCCCTGCAATACAATATTTAACTAAATTGTTATTACGGTTTGTTCATACTTATTTTTAGACTTCTTAAGGTTAGGAAAAGATTGCAGTCTTGGTAAATATTGAAAAAGGCAAAAGTTTATTATGTTTCCATCAAGACATATTACTAGTATAGAAACATAATTTATGTGCAAAACATGATGAGTTTCTGGTAAGTTTTAACAAGCAAAGTATGCATGCTGGGAAGTCTGCTAAATGTGTTTAATTTGATGGGTTAAGTGAAGTACGTTAAGTTAATTCATGATTTTAAGACATTGTCTTAGTTCTGAAAGGGTCTGAAAATGAAAACAACATTTTTATTTGACGATGTTTCTCAGTGTTTGGGCTGTGAACTCCAGCTGTTGAAGTTAAACTGGTTTGGTGTTGAAGCCTCTGGTAGCAGGCAGCAGCTGTAGCACATCAAGTCTCACATAAATGCACACATGCCTCTCTCTGTCTGTCTGTCTGTCTCTCTTTCTCTCCCCTATCTACCATATGTAGTCCCGCTGCCGACCAGCCAGCAGGGGATTATGGGGACTGGATGTATGTGGAATATTAAACGGCCGACACAGCGTGGCTTCTATTGTCGTCTATTGTCTCATGCACACAGGATTGTGTGTAGTACAGCAACACTCTGCTGTTGTTCCAAGACCGACACATTTACTTGACTGATATTATTAATGACTCAACGTTTGCCGTAATTAGTTTAATATGCTAATGTGATGAGCAGTTTCTTCTCTATGGAATTAATTTAATTTTGCAGTGACTCAAGAGAAAATGGCACAATAAGATTTAAATTCACAAGAGTCTGTATTTCACAGCTAAACCAATCACTTGTTGCACTTAAATCATAAATTTGCCTCTTAGAGATGCTTGACTACATGCTTTTATCTTTTACGGGGAAAGAAAGTCCCAAATGAGTCTCAGAACTCTCTGGCATTAATGCAGTGCTCTATCTCTCCAGGTACCAGCTGAATAAGATTGTGCTGGATACAGAAGCCGGGCCTTATAGAAACCAGACCATCCTGTTCCTCGGGTCGAGCAGAGGGACCATCCTCAAGTTCCTCATCATGCCCAACCAGGACAACACTGTCACCAACAGCAACATCTTCCTGGAGGAACTGGAGGGATTCAACCCTGAAAAGTAAGACGTTAAAGCTAACATTTTTAGAAATATGTGTATTAGCTTTGCCAAGTGTTAGATGAGAAGATTGATACCACTCACATATCTGTTGGTTAAAAATTAAGCTGCAGCTGTTCGCTTAGCTTTGCACTGCAAACAAGGTAAAACAGCGAGTTTAGCCACGTACCAGAACCTCTAAAGCGCACAAATTAACACATTATCTATTTTGGTTAACTCCTAAAAGTGTAAAAACGTCACTGTGAGGTTGTTACTTAACGTGTTAATTAGTGAGCTTTAAAGGTGCTGATTTATTTATTTTTTACCATTGATTAGAGCCACGCTTGCTGTTTTCCTTTGTTTCCAGTATTTCTGCTAAGCTAAGCTAACTGGCTGCTGAAAGTAGCACATATATGTGTTGCGTGGACATGAGAGCGGTGTCAATCTTCTCATCTAACTCTCAGCAAGTCAAACAAGTGTATTTCCCCAAATCCCAAACTATTTATTTTTGCCACAAACTTGTGCAGTAAGAGAGATTGATATAAAATAGCTCAAGACATACTGTACAGCAGAGGAGGGGAGGAAAGGGTTAACTGACATCCGGGGTTGATGTATATACAGCGAGGGGAGCTGGTGGTGTGATACGCCTAGAAAAAGAAAAGGCATGACATGTCCTGGAAACATGATGTGTCCTGAATTATGCAGAAAGCCTCACCTATTCTTCGAGGGATACTCATAATTGTGCAGGAGCTGAGAGGATACAACCCCATGCAGAGAATACAAATAGGGCAAATAGAAAAGAATAAGATTAAAGGCTAATATTCATTATCGAGGCATCTGAACATGTTCTAATGAGGTGGAGAAATACTGTAGAATGGCAATAGGGCCAAAAAAACATCAGAAAGTAATGAAATGATAAAATCATATTATCCTTCATCTTGACCAAAATTACCTCTTATTCAGTCTGAAGCTAAATCATATTCAATATCTGGATCTTGACAAAAGATTGGAGTTGGCTCCTTGTCCTTTCCTAATTAGCATTTTTGCATGAGGCAGGCAGCTTTCAGGTTTCATTGGATGCCCACCACTACGTAATGAACACGGGGTACAATGCCTTTTCAATCTTCATTTCAGCTTTTGTTCTCTCTTGGGATGCAGTGTTCCACACAGTGGATGGCTGCAGGGTGGGGGGAAGAAGATTGTCACACAGATGCAGGAAGATTTAGCTGGTGATTGTCTTTCACCAAGGCTAATTAGAGGCATTTAAAAAAGAATAGAATATGCTTCTAAACACTAGCTTCCTGTCATGGTAATTGTGCCCCCTGATATGAATACCTTTTCTTTCTGCAATAAGGGTGAAAATATGATTATTTCTCAAACCAACTGGCTGGAAAACACACTTCCTCCCTACAGTAGAGCCAGATCTACTCGTGCTGTTCTTGTTTAATACTTAATTTAACTTCCTTCCTTCCTTTCACCAAAATATGCTCACCAATTTGTGTCTCAGCTTATTTGTTCAGACTTGACAAAATGAGGGATAGTGATGGGAGGTGAAAATGAAGGGACTGTGTGATGAATGAGCTGGTGTGGACTGGAGCCAGTGTGCAAGGGGTAATTTGGTGTGCATGGTAGGCCCAGCAGGAGGTCAGTGACAGTCCGGCTGTCACAGCAGGCACCCGGCTAATCAGGAGACCGAGCACAGCCAAATCAGATCTTTTATTTCCCTTTTCTGCTCCAGGCCAAACCCAACCTCACCTCACACACACAGACAAAGAGATGCCTTGTGCCCTGGAGTAAACCCCAGGGAACACAGGAGCAGGGCCACTGCCACTGTCATCTTTTAGGAAGTCAGCGCAGAGAATACTGCGTTGTGATTGGCCGGTTGCCATAATGAATCTGGAAACGAGAGAGATCCACCACTAATAGAGCCTGTATCTTCTCCTAATTTTCTGACATTGGTTCTGTTCCTCGTGTTTTCTTTTCATGATTCTCCCGTCTTTGTTTCTCTTTCCTGCATTAGTTGTTTATTGTATTGTTTTGCACTCCCTACATCTCTCCCCCTCCTTTTCCCTGATTTTCATGATATTGGCTGTGAAGAATGACTCACAGCTTGGCCTTAGCAGAATGATAGATTCTTCCTAATGACTGTGGGTCCACCACAATGTCATTACCATAAACCACCCCGATACAACTGATGCATGAGTGCACATGTGCATAAAAAGGTATAAATCCGCTGCACGAAGGCAGGTCGGTGCCGGCTATCGTAGCTCTAAGTGGCAATTAGAAGTGATTCAGCTGCTGGCTGCTGTTTTTTGATGGTCAGCGGACCTCTCGAACCTTTACAATCAGCACAGTGCATATTTGGATCGACATTGTAACATCTGGCGACTCGGCTATACCTCTCATCTCTTTCACTTTTATTATGGCCTTTATTTAAAGAACTGTTTATGTTTGTTTCTTTCACACCGAGTCGTGACGGATATTGTTATTTCCTGCTGAAAGGCTCAGTGATGTCAGAGGTTTAATGTGCGGTCTCTGTCTGGTAATTGAAATTGCCTCATGCATTTTTGTTTGCGTTCTGTGTGTGTTGCAGGTGTGCTGAAGACTCTCTGCAGGCCAGGCAGCTGTTGTCTCTGACTCTGGATCGGGTTAGCCACACTCTGCTTCTTGCCTTCCCCTCCTGTGTGGTCAGAGTACCAGTGGCACGATGCCAGCTCTACTCCCGATGCATGAAGTGAGTCTGCACCAAACACTGTTCGTAAAGGAGCATTAAAAGGCTGCAGGGCAGCATAATAAGAAGTTAGGTGACAAGAACAACAAGTGTCCTTGAGCGTGACACTGAACCTCTGCCAGCTCCGGGGTAGCTGACCTGAATTTTTCCTGCAATAATAACCGTACTACAACTTAATACCGACCGTCCCTGTGCCCTTGAGCAAAGTGATAATGTGTTAACTGCCTTATAATACTGAAATGAGTCAAAATGCCATAAATGTGCCAGCAAATTGAAAGAAAATCTAATAAAAGCTGTTAGTGTAATACTTTACCATTACATAGAATGCTGTTATTACCTTTGACTGCAATTTTAACTTTATCACAGATACACCATCATTTTAACAGATAATACTACAAGTAGTCACTGACATAAGCGTAAAGCATTATATGGTAAATAAATGACAATAACAAACTATAATGAAGCTTATGAGAATGATAAGGACAATCTTTTTGTCCATATAAAGATGCTCCTTTTCACTTTCATTCTTACAGGTTCTTTTTTAAGCTGTTGTTTTGTCAAATGTGTCTCTGTTTTAAAATGGCTTAATGTTGTTTCAGTAGTTAATGTGTTAATTATTAATGAGATCATATTTAGCATAGCAGCTACTTTATTTAAAGGTGGTAATTAAAGGTTTTCACCTCACCCTGCAGTTATAAGATTATCAGAAGCTCCAGAGAAGTTTTTGTTATTCAGGCAGTTTGCCAGTATGAATGTGTTTAACGAAAACCGAAAGTGCAGCAATACCCCGAGTCCACTAATCCGACATAATTAAACGTAAAAATGCATATATTCAAAGCAATAAAGTTCCACCTGCATACAGCCACACAAGCACCAGGATACAGAGTCCCTCTCCCTCGATGGCACATTGACTGGGTCTACTCTACTGACACACTAACACAAACCTCCGCACACGCCAACACATCAGGCACGCGGTGTGTTCACTGAACCAGGTGAGTCACACAAGCGTGTAATCCAGAGCACATTAAGAACCGCTCACGTTCTTCCTGAGGTCCGTTTAGTGTGTGAGTTTATGTGTTTAGATGAGAGACTGAGAGTTAATGTTTTGTATGTTCAAAATGTCATAGTCACGCTTCAGCAGCTTCAGGTCGGCTTTTTAACCCTTGAAGAGTGTTTGTGAGTGCTTCCTTTCCTCACAGCTTCCAGTCCACATGGTTGGCTTTTTTTCCTGAAATCTTTAATAATTCAGTTTTACAGTCTGCTTTGCAATGCATGCAGTTACAGATTGACGTTTTAACCTTTTTTGACCCCACTTGCAGACCCATCATTAAAATGTAATGCTGTGCAGCTAACCACGGATGTCAGAGGTTTTACATTTTATCAGTCAACAACAATGAATCCCTTTTAGGCTACTTGACATCTCTGCCATCCATTTTCTGGTACTGCAGGTTTTTAGATTGGTTCCCTTTTAGGCGCACAGTAATTTCTATTAATGATGCTAGTATGCTTTTAAAAATGTACTTACAGAGACTTGCGTTTGTCTTGAGATTAGTAGTCCTGAGTTTGTGGTTTTTTATTCAACCTTACATTATCATTTCATTTCAAACACTCTTTTTTTCTGCAGTCAAGGGGTTTCTAACATCTGATGCTAAAGAAGTGCAGTTGAAATATACGTCATTCATGAACCATGTTTTCTGAAAATCAAGCTCAGGAGACAAACGGCAAGCAAGTCGAGCATTGCGAATCTGTTATTGTGAGGAAAATGTGGGGAGTTCTTGCATATAATAGGTTACTGTTGGACAGATCAAATCCCAGAACGTCTCAATGTTCTGCACCGAGGTTCAGGCGAAGACATCTTAAATTTGAAGTACACTAAAAAACTTTTTCCAAACCTTTTATCTTCATCTCCATCTTCTAGTCAAGAATTAAGTTCCACGCTTCACTGCGAGACTGCCTTAATTAAAGAGCCAGTGTTCATTAAATATAATATTCATAACTATGTTTTCCCTTGTGTTTAATCTCCAGAAACTGAGAATCGTTGTGTTTTTCTTGAGCTTGGTATGAGCCGTTCGTGTCGATAAGAAGTGGGTCATCTTCACGGAGTACTTCATGTTGTACCGCCTCGTTTCTACAGTAGCCCAGAATGGACAAACCAAACCTTTCACTCTTTTAAGTTACATGTAGGCCACAGTAGTTCTCCGACAGCCTTGTGAAACTGTGGTAAAGTGAGCTGCAGAGTGAAAAACGGTGGTATCGCCAGCCGCTGCCACCTGACTCACGTTGTTATTATGGTATGGATGGCCTCCGAGCGAGGTGAACGCAGTCTTGGAGAGGGAGGAGAGCGCGGAGGCTATTCAGTCGGTCACAATCTTCAAACCACAATCAAATGCCACCAAACCCGAGCCGCTCTCCCTTTAACTAAAGAAAGCATTTGAAATTCAATCTGTTTCTGCTCTCAGCTACATGTCCACCCTGCCCAATATTGAAGTAGATGACAAAATATTCCCTGTGATGAATTCTCTCATCAAGCAAGTTTCAAGTCCTAAGAAGCTTGACATGAAGAGCTTTCTTGGATGTAGGAAATAAATATAAAAACTCATCATTTGTAGTTGATGGGCTCAGATGTGCAAAAATAGTTAATATGAGATCTGACAAGATGCCCTGACTTCTAGTATAGACTCGTTGACTAATCTAATATTACATAATTTCATCAGGAATGAAAATCATGTGCCCTTATGGAATGTGTGAAAGAGATGCAAATCGAGCAGATCAGTATTTACATTGAAGTTACATGAAGACATTTGAAGTGAAATAGCGATTATTTGCGGTTCATTGAGTAACTTGTTATCCTTTGCAGGAACTGTATCGCCTCCAGGGATCCTTACTGCGGCTGGACCAGAGGAAGCACCTGCTCTTTCCTCAGACCTGGGACCAGGTATGACACCTCTCTATTCGCATATACGTTACATCATCGTCATACCGTATACAGTACCTGGCCTGCATCGACATACTGGCACTCTGGTCTGGTTTATTCGTGGTCTGTTTTGTTTTACCGCCTTTCCCTCTCCTTGATCTACAAGTGATTTTTTTTTTGTTTTGATTTGATTTATTTCCACTTTTATCATCGCTCTCAAGGTTATTTCTCCGACAGCACACCTTACAGTAGCAGACCACCCGTAGAAACGCCCCATATATTATTTATCTGGTCTGGAAGTCCTTGGTTCTATCAGACTACTTGAGCGTCTGAGTAACACCTGTGCCCTCTAAGTAACCTGTCACACAGTCTGCTCTTTGTACATTATTGATTCAAGATGTCTGCTGCCGCTGTTAAACACTACTATGTTCTTTCACTCTGCTTTTTATCAGGTGGTGGCCATATAACACTGTGTACTTGTGTGACTGAGAGCAGAGTTTAGAGTTTGTTTCTCTGTTGTGCAACCCTGTCTGTGTTGTGCATGACGTACCCAGACACAGTGTCGTTTGGATGTGTGTGAATGTGGTTGTTTGTGTGACCTCTCTCTCTCCTCCTGCTACTGAATGCAGGGGTCTTGCTCACCACCAGTTGTGGCTGCCTCCCTCCGGTGAAATCAAATCTTTCTTTAGTCATGCTGCTTATTGAATTAGGCCTTCAAAACACAGGTGTAGTGCCAGCAGAACAGACAACATGGGTCTTTAGACCACCTCAGGCTGCCTGCTTATACTATTAAAGGCCTCTGTGTTGGTTTTGATTTGATTTACCAAGGGCGGTCAACTCTGCAATCGATTTTGCTTTGAGTTACTGCGGATTTCCTCTTTGTGGACTAAATGCAAGCTCTCTTTGCAAACTGACGCCAGAGGAGAGCTCAGCGGTTGGTGTTAGATCTAATTGCACTTTCTGAGGAAAAGAAGTTTTGCATTCTTCAAGAAAACAATACTGGGAGAAATGGTTTATGATTGGGTTTTTTGTTGTTGTGTCCCAGAGTGTTATTATTGAACTGCTAAACAAGGTGTATCAAAAACATATTGTAATCTTACTATTGCTTTTCCATTTTGCTTGTGTTTAGGTGTTATAGCTGATTCATTATATCGATGTCTTGGATACTAATTTTACTGAAACTTGTTGTGTTACACCTTCATTTTTAAACAGAGTCTGGTTAGTTGTTTCCAGTCTTTATGCTAAGCTAAGCTAACTATCTCCTGGTTCTGGCTACATACAGTATTTACCGTACAGATGTGAGAGTGGTGTTGAGCTTCTTGGCGAGAAAGCCAATTGTGAAAATGTTAAACTTCTCCTTTAATAAACTTTTTGGGTGAAACTGTAGATTTTAGTGTGGAAGGAAATCTTTGCCAGCGTGAAAAAATTACTGATGTTGGGCCGTTTCTGAGGAAGGAAAGTTTTATATTCTTTATGAAAATAGTTATTGTGGGTGTTTTGGGAGGAAACATGGTTTTATGTGTGGTTTCATTGTTTTGTCCCAGAGTGTTATTAATATACTGTAAACGAGGTGATACAAAACGTTTCTCACCTTCTTTTGCTTCTGCCAGTGAGAATATTTTGACTGTTTATCTGAGTTATTAAGTATTCAATCTTATTTGCAACATGTAATGTTAAGGTGTTATAGCTGATTCAACACATGGATGTATTTCTAAATCAAACTGTGATTTATATTTTATTAGATTTGCTGAGCTACTCCACCATTGTTCCCCAAAGCCTCTGGCAACTGCTGAAGTGACCCCTGGGGTTCAAGTAGTCCTGGATTGGCAATCATTACTGTTAATACGCAAGCATTTAACATGAATACACATGTGGTCTTTATCACGCTCCTTTTTATGATGGGGACTTTACAGTTTGGGGAAATGTGATGGAAATAACAAAACACTGTAAAAACCAACACACATACACACACAGACACACAGACACACAGACAAAGCTAATGTATACAAAGTAAATGACTCACAATCCCTGAGAGGCAGCCAAGTGAACACAAAACATTATTCTTTATTAAGGTGACAACCCGCTGTTTGTTCACAGAGCACTTGGACTCATTTGTCACGGGGAGTTCTAGGCATTAAAAGCACAGATGTTGGCTGCGATGCTGCCTGAGCCTTTAGCTAATTGCAGAATCCCGACTTCTCAGTCACTTTGTCCCAATGAGCCTCTTTTTTTTGTTGTTGCTCTGATTCTTCAAGGGTTGTTTGGAGGCCAAATGGTGATTTGGTGTAAGCGCTATTTGGGGGACCAATGTAGATCTTTAAGTGGTAATTTACTTCTGTGTAGAGAATTTCCTATTTAATCCAAAGTGTTGTTTTGTATGACTCCTGTCCACAAAAGACCAAGCAGCGCTTGTTGTATCCCTTCATATCAACCAGAATGTAAAGCAGGCCAATGAGCCATTGCAAGTGAAGAAAGATGCATTTCAAACATGCTTCAGACCCCGAAGGCTTGTAACTTTGAATAAGCTCCCATTTCTCTAAATGTTCCTTTAATTGGGCTTGCATCAGGTCTCTAGAGCGTGTCTGCTGCCAAGTGCTCACTGATGGATCCTTACTGAATCAAGTCTTAGGAGTTTGATCACGAATATGAGTTGAGTCTCCGTCAGTTAGAATCTAGTTCATTCTAAAAAGCCATGCCCTGGAAACATCAACTTATAGATCATACATTTAAGTCAAAGGAATTGTCAATTAAAGGAATAGTTCCACATTTTGGGATGCAAATTTAGCTAAACCAAAACTCATGGTGTGCTGCTTTTTGTGGTGATAAGACAAATGAGATATAGCGTGTTTATTATTGACCTTTTAGAGGTGCTGGTCGGCAGATTGTTTTTACCTGGACCGAGTATGGATAGTTGTTTCCAGTCTTTATTTAGTCAGATTTTAAGGCACACAATTCCCAACTTAATTAGACATGGTCATTACGTATAGTGCTGATTAGCAAGTGCGTGCTTGTGTGTGTGTGTGTGTGTGTGTGTGTGTGTGTGTGTGTGTGTGTGTGTGTGTGTGTGTGTGTGTGTGTGTGTGTGTGTGCGTGTGTTTGCAGTCTTCCCACAGCAGATATTCAATCATTGAAACCAGAATGAAAACCTCCTGTGTGTCTTATTTTGAAGTGGATTGGAAATGCATTACATTATGTAATCATGATTGCAATGCACACACATACACACACACACACACACACACAGCCTTTTTTTTCGCATCTTGGTGCTGTTTTTCCCTGATATGAGCCATGATTAAGCGCCGTTGTGTTTTTCTTTGTGTGCACCTGGTCTCTGTGCTGTTCTCATTTCCTCTCTGCTTCCTCACCTCATCATGTGTTTTTGTCCTTTGAGTTTCTGTTGCTCCCCTGTTGCCTGAATGGGAAATGAGTTTTAAAGCTTGAGGATAGAGTTGTAGAAATAAGATATGTGGGAATTTCTGAAGAATATGACTAAAGTCTGTGGTTTTGTTGAACGTTTACTTTCATGACAGGTGACCTTTTATGATGATCTTCATAATTTGCAGTATATTTGAACAGGCTCCATACCTTAAGTTCCATATTAATGACTAAAACATATTTCCCTACTGGAAAACATTGAGACATTTACGCCACAAATCTAATGTGAAGACAAGAATGCTGACCTAGAAATACTCCTAATTCAATGCATTAATTCACATAATTAATGCCCCTGTCGGCATAAGTGGTTATCCTTGAATTATAATGGTGATTATTGCAAGAAATTAGGACGCTCAAGGGAGCTCTTTTGCTGTTTTAAATTATTTTATTTTTCTCACTTTGTCAAAATAGAAACAAGACAATCAAAGTGTTAAAGGAGCTTATATATATATATATATATATATATATATATATATATATATATATATATATATATATATATATATATATATATATATATACACGCTTCCTTGCAGCTTGTCCTCTGCTGTAACATTGAGAGCGTTTTCCTCTATCGGAGAGGATCTGTGCTGTGTGTCGGTGGCCGTGTCGCGGGCCTCCGTGTCCTCTGATTAATGACTGTGTCTCTTCTCCTCTGCAGACTGCCGTTCGAGCAAGATGTTGAACAGGGAAACGTGGCCCACTTGGGTGACTGTGACGGTAAGGGGAATGTGTGTGTGTGTGTGTGTGTGTGTGTGTGTGTGTGTGTGTGTGTGTGTGTGTGTGTGTGTGTTTGTCGACAAGTGTGAAAGCTAATAGCTCTCTTGTCTGTGTTATGATCCTTACGTAACGTGCCTATCTAGGGTAAACACCAATACAGTAAAAGGAGAGGAAGAGCTTGGTAGTTTCCATTTATACAGAGGAAATCTGTAAATAAACACAGTAAAAAGTCCCAATCCACCTCGGTGCTCTGTAGTTTCTCGCTCCTCCCCAGAGGAACAACCAATCTCGAACATGAAGACGGTCGGCTAGTCTCGTTTTGTCGAGCTGGCAGGAAAATCCCTGTGTATGTTTTAAAGCTAACTTTGTTCTTCCCACTGTTTACTCTGTCCTCACTTGTATACTATCTTTGCTTTGGTCCGGTAGGTTCTGTTTCAAATACATGTGGTTAATTATATTCCACTTCAGCTTGAATTCCCCTTGATGTTTTCATTTTTCTCTCTCTCTCTCTCTCTCCTGTTATGAAAATAGAAGTGGTACACAGCAGAGCGAAAATCTCTATTCCAGATACACAGAGGTTTTGGATACTCCCACGACGCCCCCCTCTCTTTGATCTGAGCGCTAATTCCAATGCGTGCAAATTAATCCTTCACTTCTGAAAGTTCCCCGAGTTCATGTGCCATGCTCCCTGAGAAAAGAACAGATACATATTGCATAATCAGAAGAACCCACGAACGGCTCTAATCCCGTTTCAGATGGGCGCTCTGTTTGATGCTGCTCTCTCACTTCAGGTCCTCTGACCACCAAAACCACGGGGTGAGCTCTGTGATGGCTTGATGCTAACTCTATGCATGGTGAAGTTAAGATAGTTATCTGCCTTTATTGATCACATGTGTAGCCCCGTATAGAACATGTGCTGGGGTTTAGCCCTGCTCTGAAAAACAGAAAACCCATGATCTTCCAAAAGGGTTATTATATTTGAAACAGAATAGGTTGTGCATGTATCCTGCTTTTGATTCCTGCAAGTTAGTTTTTGTAAAATATCACAAACTGGAAGAAAATCTGATACTTATTCTCCACAAGGGAACTACACTCCAGCAAATAATGTGTTGTGCGGGAAGCGTGTAATTAAAGATACAATTTCTATGATCATTACTGTACTTCTGTACTACAGCAGCGGGTGAGAGATAAACATGATTACTCTTGCTCCGTGCTAATGGAGTGCCTTATAAACTCTAGTATTGTATCATCTTGCACTCGTTATATCTCGACCAATGGTGCAAGGTCTCAGGGGTCAGAGAGAGTAACGACACCGATACTCACTGCACACTGTAGATCATCACAGCTCTTTTTCTCCTGCTATGATGTCTACCAACCTTAAAGGACTGCTACAGCGATTTAATATGACATTTGCATAAAGTTGGGGGGACTTGTGAGAAAGATAAAGAAATCAAAGCAAACAGAAAGCCTATGAAAGTGCCTATTCAACAAACGCTGCCTTTATCCCTCATTTCCTGTATTTAATGCCGTGCTGCATGCACCTGCAACTTTGTGTGAGGTGGAATATAAAAGCTGAGCGTCGTGTCAATTATTTTGGCTGCCTAATCTAAATTCACAAAATAACTTGCCAATTATTTATTTCAATCCATTGTGAGTCATTCATTCCAATTTTCTTCCCCCAAAGCAGCAGACCTACCCATTTCTATAGGACGCAATATGCCAGCTCTTAGTTGAGCATAAATGATTGTTTTCTTAAATTATATTACTAAAAGATAATTTTTTACAATTGGCAGTAACATTAATATAATTACATTCACCATAAGTACTTACTTTGGTTTACTCCAGACATTCTTTCCTTGTCACATTTAACTTTTATATCCGAATAGTCTGGACCAAGCCTCAAAACGCTACATGTGACAAAGCTCCTTCCAGAGCAACAAAAGACATCACAGAACTGTTTTACCAGCTGTGTAGTGTTTGCCATGCTTAGTAAATTGACTCAGACATATGCTCTCTAAACTGGCCACGAATGTGAAGCAGAATATCACTTTTTCAGATTTGTATCCACGAAAGAAATCTGTGTCGCAGCGATGAAAGAGCAGCGGCCCCGATGGCTGCTCCTCTTGGACCGGTGTCAAATAGAGACGTGCTGTCCTGCTCCCTGGCCGTGCCTTTGACGTATATCTGAGCTCTGAGTCGCACTTTGCGCCCGCGTCTGATCCAGTCATGAAATATACCCGAGCTGCACTCTGCTGATGGAGGTAAGCTCTGTTGTGGCTAGACGAGCGAGAGAGCCGCTGGGTTGACATGGCAGGAATGTGAGGCAGCATCTTTGCGAAGGCTGCCACTTAGACAGCACTTTGTCTGCGATGTTGTGATGACCTCGGTCTATTGGCTTATCTTATCATATATTTTTTCTTATTTGACACTTTCATTGTCTCTGATATGGATGATTTCCTCCGTGTTTCCTGTTCCCAGTTAACGCTCAGATCATCTCTCTTTGTCTTCCCGTAAGACAAAGATTCCTCCAGCCATCTGAGAAAGCAATGTTCACTTAGAGGAAGACAAAGAGGCGCAGCTTGAGCTTGTTATGACAAACTGTCACTGACACTGTTAAGACTCTATATATACGTCTGTCAGCATCTTTCTCTGTAATTCTCTCCACGTACCTCATTCTAAACGTACACAGGACACATACTGTACATCTGTGTACTTACAAACACACACAGATGCTCACACACACACCAGCACTAACTCTTCAGGGACCTGGTTCGGTGAACTAGACACAAGGCTGTTGGTTGCTGAATATTTCATATCTCTACATCCAACTCTTTGCACATGTCTGTATCTTGACCCAGCAGATGGGAGGTGAGATAAGGTGTCAGCCTATCTACCTCTCTTTGTGGGAATTCTGCAAACTCATTTTCACCCTTCCCTTTCCGCAAAGAAGAGTCTACGTTTTCAAATCGAAGTTTATACAATCTTCAGCAGTCACTGATCCTAAAAAACAGTTTTTTTAATCATGATTATCAATCAAGATTGTGGTTAAGCTTGAAGTAACAGGTCATGTTAAAAGCCCTCCCAACCGGAGGTCAGGGTAACTCTGCAGCACAAGATTATTGTTATGGCAGAAAAGCATTGAACACATTGACCTTTTACATGAATGCAAATTCTTTTTCAATTTCGATTCTCTATTTTGTCATTTTTTTTAATAAACTACAAGCTAAACAAAGCTAATTTGACCTCTTCTGGTAGCTAACAAGTATTCAAATAAAAGAAAATCGGGCATTTACAATGGTAGAACTACAGAAAACTCATACATGTATGCAATCCGATATGAGGTTACAGATAGACATATTGTTTAAAGGTTCTATATGCGTGAAACATTGTCGAAATAAATCATTTCTGCAAAGTTGACAATGGTTTTCACAACTGAAACGTTGTACATATGTCATAAATGGATCTTTTTTATGTTTGAGCCTCTTCGGAAATCTTAGAGACGTGTGTCTGAAAACCTGGCCAAATAAAACGGCTAGTGAGAATTTGGATGAACTGGCCCTTTAAGGTTGAGGTTAGGCTTGTTATATTACGATTTTTTAAAAGAGGGATTTATGCTAGTTTTGGCTTTGCAGCCAAGTCATTTATTGTGCCCTAGCCTTTGCTCCGCTGCTGCTCCAGTGCCTTTCCTCTCCACCATGTTTCATCTCTCTCTCCAGCCCCAGTCAGTGCTCCACTCATTCCAGAGCAGCCTTGTCGTCAGACCTCAAAGGAAGATGGATGGACGGCCTTACTTAGAGCCCAGCTAACTGCCTCCCCTTCCTCCTTAGCCAGAGAGAGAAGCGGCTGCTGGAAGGAGAATCGATTTTCATCTCTCCTCTGGCTGATGGCAGTCGAATAGATATCAAGGGTGATTCTGCAAAGGGGAAAGGAATGGGGCTGAGAAGAGCGGGGATGGGGAGATGAAACCGGGTAAATCTGATCAAGAAGTAGAGAACGGAGCGAAAAAGAGATTGAGGGATCATAAGGAAAAAGGCAAACTTTGAGGACGGAACGGGTAAAACGGTCCAGAGGATCAGAAGTGCAAAGTCATATGGGTGAATACGAAAAGAAACGGAAAGAGGGAACAGAAAGAGAGAGAGAGAGGCTAGAGGAGGAGAAAATGGCGAGGCGGTGGGATAATCACATAGGAGAGTGGGGAAGCTTTGAGAATGGTGGGAGGTTCAGGAAAGTGAGAGGAGAGGGAGCATGGCCGAGCCGGTGTGACAAATAGACTGAGAGTGCCACCGGCGTCTCCTGTGTCACAGCGCTGACACTGGCCTCCTCGGTGGGCCTGTGGCCAAGCTGTAATTCTGTCTAGGGGACGTGAACGGCCTGCCTCGCACCCTCCTAATCTTCTCTTTTCGTTCCATCACAGAGCTGCTGCCCTTCTCCTCACTTCACACTATAGTTTCAAATTATTAATCTTTGGCATCATTCAGTTCTACTGAATTTGGCATAAAAGTGAACGATGGCATCTTTGCAAAAAATCGTAAGTGCCAAACTATACGAAGAAGTGGGGTGTAGCGCAGGGTATTGGCTTTTGGTTGTAAATATCATCCCCAAAACACACACACACCAAATATTAGTATGTAGAGACATGCCGTTGCTCAAACCCTCTCGGATCAAAGCAGAGTTTGGAAGCACAATGTGTAATTGAGACGATGTGTTGTGGGAGGGGCACTTTGATGAAAAAGATGAGGTCAGAAAAATAACTGGGTTCAATTATGTGTGCGTGCGTGTGCTTGTGTGTGTGCGTATGTGTGTGTGTGTGTGTGTGTGTGTGTGTGTGTGTGTGTGTGTGTGTGTGTGTGTGTGTGTGCGTGTGTGTGTGTGTGTGTGTGTGTGTTTGCGTCATGGAAAATGGTTATTTCCAGGCCTGGAAAAGTCCTTGAAAAAAATAAAATCCCAAAGGTTTTGGAAAAGTCATGGAAATGTGTTATATTCATATGTCGTTCATTTACGCTGAGTTTGAAATAATTGATATGCTTTTAAAAGAAAGACGCTCAAAATATAAGCAGGCATACATACAGGTATCTATATAAATGTGAATTCTATTAATCAAACTATTGTCTCATTCATTTGTGTCATTTAAGGTTTACTGTATGCTTTGGAATTCTCATTGTTAGTTTAATTACTATATTTTCTCACTTTTTCATGTTTACACAGAGATTTCACAAAATGTTTGGTCATGGAAATTTGGTTTAAAGTCATGGAAAAGTCATGGAAATCCATTGGTCAAAATGTGTATGAACCCTGGTGTGTGTGTGTGTGTGTGTGTGTGTGTGTGTGTGTGTGTGTGTGTGTGTGTGTGTGTGTGTGTGTGTGTGTGTGTGTGTGTGTCTATTAGCCGATGTGCTCTACGTTCTCTCAGGCTCTAAGCAAGCTAACTTAATTGTTGTTCGGTAATTTTGTGGGTCCAAACAAACACAGCAGCCCCGTGAGCGGTGAAGGGACTCAGCCGTCCTGGCATGTGACTTGCATTTCCACCTGCTACAACCACATTTTATTGCAAACAAATGCACTAAGAGCAATTTTCAAGGCTTTAGTATCCACCCTGCATTCACAGAAAGTCCCAAAACGTTTATGTACTTTGAGTTTCACCTCTTTAACTTTCGAACACACATCAAAAGACACTTTTCAATGTCATGTTTTAATGCTTTTCGGATGGAGTGTAAAGACATATGTTTTCCTTACCATCTATAAAGCAGCTGGCATAATATGTTTGTTCCATCTTTAGTCTGTAATGTCACATTTACACTCTGGTCACACAGTGTGGGTGCATTCACACTGGGATATATAACGAAAAAGATACATCTCAAATTGTCAACACCCAAGGCTGATAAACACGCGCACACACAGATTATTATCAGTATAAAAGCTGTTTCCATTTTTCTGTTAATGCCAATTTACACCATTTTCAGCTCTTCATCTGTTGATCGTAACTAAAGAAAACTGTATGTCACCCAGTGAAAAGCTTTGAAAGACTTTGTTGTATTTTTAATAGTTTTTGGACAGCAATAGAGTTCTTCAGCACAAAAGCCAATGTAATATCAGGCTGTGGCTACACAGACAATACTTGAAAGAAGGATAAAGACATTTTTATTACATTTTCTTCAATGGTCTTGAAAGGTATTACATTCATTCATCTAAAAGAAAGTCTTAATTGGTATTAAAATGTCTGAAAGCAATCTTTCAAAAGTCTTAATATACTAAAACATGGGAATTTTTTCTTTTTATTTCATCGTTTTTTGAAGTAATTTATCAAAACGTCCTTCGTCTTTGTTTCTCTGAGCAGGAAAGAGGAACCAACAACGCATTACATTTTGATTATAAAGTTGGTCATCAATTTAATTCTGAGTGGCCTTAAAAAAAGTCTTAAATCGACTTAACTTCTTGAAGGAACCCTGAACAACACAAACTAACACCAGTTGACCACTACACCTCAAAGCTGATTGGTCTCCAGTGTTCATCATGATTTAGGATTCTGCACCTCCTGCAGACCATTAGGAAACTGTCCGACCTGTCGTGATCAGTGAAGCTTTCTCTGACTCCATGTGCTGATATTGTATTCCTCCCACTAATAAAGTATTAATTGTTGCTTCAACCTCTATTACACTTCTTACTCTGCCGTGCCAGGCCTGCAATTTGCAAAGAAATGAGTTGGTCAGAGCCACTTGTGCCCAGAGTGTGAGCGAACAATCCTGCTGGCAGGAGAACAGAGCGAGTAATGTCTGCGTGTGAGCAGTCGTGTGCCCTCTAAAGTATTCGTCTCTTCACAGTGGACAACTTGGCCAGCGTGACAAACTGCAGCTGGATTTAATGCCGGGTTCAGTTTTAATGATGTTTGAGCAGAACACGCCCCGCTGACAGAAATCACCTAACTAACTCTGAACTGCCCTGGCGAGTGTGTTGGAGTGTATGAATCGAGGATGTGTGAACGTGCACGTGACAGGTAATAGAAACCATTCCTGTAAACCGCGCAATGAGTCAGATTTGGTTTCGGTGTCGACAGACTGTATTGCATGTCAGGTCCACTTACGCGAGGTTATCGCGACGTGTCGATTGGCCGGCTTTCAGTTTTTCCAGGTCGTGACCCTTGCTAGCAGGCCGATAAGTTACAGCATAAACGTGGGCTAAACAGTCTGTCAAACCTCCAACTTCTCTCTTTTAAATTACCACGAGGGTCTCTTAGCTCTAAAGGGAAAAGATTCTCATGTTGTTGGTACCTGAATCTCCCAGCGGCATTGAGCTGCACGCTGCCTCGTTTTATTTTGCTGTTTGCGGGCCTTTTGGGGGAACAAGTCAAATTGTGTTTGCACAGACAGCTCATCAGCTAAAGTCAACTCTGTTAAAACAGCCATCAAATAGGAGTAAGGGGTGCTGGAGACACGTCCTGCTTCATCACGTTCCCTCGACGTTCCGACTCAACACTTCTCAAATCTCTCGTTTCCTCCATGTTGATAAAAGGGAATAAAGGCTTTCCAGCGAGCGCACCATTCCAGACGCTCACCAACTCACACACGATCGTTCACACTCGTACGAACACATTCGCCACCCGTTTCGCTGTGAACTCACTCAGCCATAATGACATAGCTGGTGTTACCACAGTGTAGCTACAGATGGAAGCAATTATGGTGCTGTGAAAATATTTCCCAAAGAAAGGCACTGTTTTGACTAGTGGACCAGTGGGATGCAATCACTCAGTAATTGAGGTCCACTGAAACATCAATGAGGAGAAACTGGAATGGAGATTCCTTGTTGTGCCGTCATGTTGGAGTGGATGACGATCACCGCAGAACCAGAACCGACTCTGTCTGTGTCCCCGGTGGATGAAATTTTGTGAGGAGCTTTGTCCAGGAAAGAAAATTTGTTGGCAAATTTACGACCGTGGTCTCATCCAGTTCCATCCTAATTGCTGCGGTTTGGAACGGGGCCTGAGTTGAGGCTTATGAGGGGGAACCTATAAAGCCGACACAGTTCTTTGTATTTACATGGCAGCTAGTTTAAGCAGGCTCTTAAGTCTGCACATGATAAATGAGTTGCCCTGTAGTTTGAACCCCAATAGAGAGAAAGAGAAAGACAGGAAACGAGAAAGAAAGAGAGGAATGGGGAGGGGGATAGAAAAGCTTTTGCCACAGTAGTTCATTTTATGTTTGATGCGGTCTCCTCTTTCAGACGGAGAGGGGGCTCCGTAACCTTGACGCC
Organism: Taurulus bubalis; assembly: GCF_910589615.1. Lineage (NCBI taxonomy): Eukaryota > Metazoa > Chordata > Actinopteri > Perciformes > Cottidae > Taurulus > Taurulus bubalis. The sequence continues at coordinate 22,482,548 of NC_136595.1, read as the reverse complement.
AACGTCGTCTTTCCTCCTCTCCTAACTCCCTCTGCTGTCACTTCTGAGAGAGGGAGAGAGGGAGAGAGAGAGAGAGAGAGATACAGGAAGTGTGGTGTGAAGCTGTGCATCCCCAGACGCCAGACTGTGCTCTAACTCACACATCTCTCCCACCCCAAGGAGCAGAGGCTTGAAAAACAGAGATGAACCCCCCGGTGAATACTGAGGCTCGGCTGATGAAATAAGAAGACCTATGTGCCTTATAACAATTGACGTGTGTGTGTGTGTGTGTACTTTGGCATTGCCCAGGAAGAAAGGCAAGTGAAATACTGTATGTCGTCTGTGTGCGGCTCTCAGTGTAGAGATGGGGAATGTTTTTGGGGCGAGCTCTAAGAAGATAAGAATAGCAGCCTCAGCCTCTGGAAAGCTTGGCGAGGTGCGAGGACTCCTGAAGGGCTTCAGCTCTTTCATCCAACTTCTTCCATCCGAGTCCTTCCTCGGCTCCTCACATCTCCTCCACAGCGGGAGGCTTGACAAACCCAAACTGACCCCTCAGCGAGCCACAGAGCCTTGACGATAGATGTGTGAGTTTGTGTGAGTGTGAGTGTGTGTGTGTGTGTGCAGGGTTGCCATCTTTTAAAAGGTTGAAGTGCATTTTTTGGGCGGGGAGGGTTGTACACAAATAGCCTACAGTCGCTCTGAGACATTTTTTATAGCTTTTGTTTTTACTGATTTTTACCCCGAAATACACCAAACTTTTGAAACAAGCACTTAAGTTTAAAGCCTGAGTTTGTGTTCCCACGCGTCCAAAAGTTGTTTTTCCATGCTGCCGTTTAAAGTAGACGAGGTCCCTCTAATGACCTGACAGCTGAGAAAATGCTGCGGGTAATTAAAATTGAAGAGAATAAATAAATTGGGAGATGCAATGCAAATGAGCAGCTCATTATGCAACAGAGTCCCTCTGAGTAATAAATAAAATAAAAAACTGATAACATTTGAATGTGCAAAATAAATTCAGAAAGATACCTAGATTTTAAAATGTGCATATTGACCCTTACCTACAATATTTAAATACATTTAGTTGGCTTCATCCAAGGTCACACAGTAGTGTGATTTATTGGTGGGAAAAAAAGAAGCCAAGATACATTGCAACACCCACACTGTGAACCTTAAATTATGTTCTGAAATTACAAAGCATGTCAATTACAAATGCAGCCAAATTAAAAAGCTAATTTTAAAACTGAGCTATGTGCCAAAGTTGAAAAAATGTTAAGATCTATGTTATTCTATTTTTTCGGTGCTCAATTGGAGGGATGTGACACATACTTGTATGCACCTATCAGGATTTAGCAACATAAGAATCAATTTGTGACAGTTGTTCTTTTATATTTCCAGGCCACACTGTCAATCAAATTGAATCAAACCACAACCACAAAGCCCAGATGATTCTTTTCTGAAATTAAATTCTTCATCAATAACACCATCGTATGATTTTTTTTCTTCAGAAATCTAACTTCCAGGGGGTAAAAAAAAGTTTGCCGGGCCTTTTAATGTCGGATATCAGTGCTGCTGTTTTTTGGGGGGCAATTAATCTAAACGCCAACACCTTGATTAACTGTAATTGTAGAGCACAAATGTTTGATTGCTTGATTGCAAAGATATAAAGTAATCAAAATCCAGTCTACAAACGATTATAATAATGATTAAAATTGGACTGGAAGTGCATCTTTTTTTTTGTCAAATGACATAGTCGAGTGAGAGAATTTGAACTCCCCATTAGAGTATGAAGCAGTTAAAATTGGCTTCACCTTGACCAATACGTATGCACTTATACTCGATACTTTAAAATGACGCATGCAACGCTTAAAATGTAATATATCCCAAAAGCATGGCGCAATGGCAAAACTAGTATGTGTGCGTGTGTGTACATGATTGGATTAATGTGTTGTCTTATGTGATCCAGATGCCAGCCTCAAAAAGTGTGTGTGTGTGTGTGTGTGTGTGTGTGTGTGTGTGTGTGTGTGTGTGTGTGTGTGTGTGTGTGTGTGCGCGCGTGTGCGTGCGTGTGTTAAAAAGCTGGAAAATGGCTTTGCCACATTAAACATTGTGGTGTGAGGGGACCTGGAACCTTTTTACACACAGCTACACGCAAACCAGCTGAAGCCAGCAGCTCTTCTCACAATGTTTACCAATTGAACACCACACACTGACATTTAAGGAATTTGGCTGAACCTACAACACACACACACACACACACACACACACATAGACAGACACAGAGAGAGCTGAGGAAGAACAAGGGCCTCCGGCAGGTGTGTGGCCATTGCTGAGTAGTAGCTGTCCAGTAAAGTGAGGCGGACCTGGAGGCGTTGTGTAATGCCTCAACAGAGCCCTGCAGCGTGACATTCAGAGCACTGTAACTACTCTCCACTCACAGCACTTGGGATTGTTTTTGTGTCTATCATTCAGACAGAAATCGACCATGGTGAGTTCCCCTAACTCCCTGCATCAAACAACACTTTTCCTTCTTTCTGTAACACATCAATAACACTACTGCGCTTTTTTCCCACACTCCCTTTCTCTCTGTCACCTTCTCTCTGTCTCCATCTCATTCTTTTTCACCTCATGCATGTTTCTCCTTCCTCTGACGCTTCTTCTCTCTCTCTTTGTCACTTCTCTCAGCCTCTGTTTCTCCCTCTCTCTCTCTCTCTCTCTCGGTCTGTCCTTCTTCTTATCTCTTTCACACGCATGTTTGTTGCAGCTCCCCTGTATTGATCACCGTAAACTCTCCTTAGTGCAGGTCAGCTGACATTCTGCGGCGCTGTGATTCTGAACGATCGTTCAGCACAGGATGTGTCCCGATTGACTTGCCGAGGCCTCTGCCCGTGTTACGGCGGAGACATTTCATTAAAGGCGACCTGTAAATTAACAGAGCAGGGCGAGTGGCTGAGCGAATAGGACGATGGTAGTTTCAATCAGCCACCCAGATGGCGTGCCGCCCCGACATGAGGCCTGATGGTTTAATCATTCTGTTATACATCCATACATTTGTATCAGGAACCGGTCCAACACTTCAGTGCTGGGGGACTTAACATAAAAACAAATTGGCATGTGTTTTCAGCTGGTGGGCGCATAGCATAGCATCGTGCATAGCTCTAAAGTGATGTATGGATGTAGCATGGGAGAAAGATTACGTTGGAATTGCTTGGTTGATGATTTGGGAATGAGAGATATGAGCCCTCTGGGCAGGTAGTTTGACTAATGCTATGCGGACCTGCTCTCCAATTTATTGCCGGTGACATGTTTGTGAATATTTATTCTTGCTCTTCGCCGTTTGCTTTCTGGCTTTGCACCTAAAATGAAAGTATCAATTACCGAACGAAAGCCCAGCCAAGTCCGTAACCCGTACGTTTTAGTATGTAGAGGAAAAGAATAAAAAACTGCATCCTACGGAGAAACATGCACGCACACACACATGCACTCTCATGCGTGCAAAACTCTCTGGAAAACAATTTATTTCACCACAGTGTCCGCCACAGCCCAGTTGCTTTGTTTGGATTGGATGCAGCTGAAACTGCTAACAGACTGGCCCTTGTTAAGCTGTCGCTCACTAAAGGTTGACCAGATTGTCTCCTGATTTTAATTGAATCCGCAAATTCAATGAGGAACATTCCTGACAGCAACACGTGTGTGTTGGCTGTGAAAAAGCGTTTATGGGCAACGGCAGGGAGTCAGCTCACCTCCCTTTTGATGATTTTACCACGCAGTGCCCAACAAAAGCGACTCTCGGTTTACATTCATTCACCCCAAGCAGAGATTATTTCTGTGAGCAAGAAAAGGAAGACAGAAACCAAGACGAGGGAAGAGGGCGAGAGTTAAAAATGAAGATACACTGCATAGCTAGAGGTGGAGGAGAGGAATGTATGGGTAGCAGGAGAGTCGTGCAGGTATGTAATTATGTAGTCATCATCACAATCCCCGACTCACAAGCCAGACAAAAGTCTGATCTGCCCTCGCTAATAGACGTAGCTGAAGACCTGAAACTATTAAGAGCAGGTTTTCTGGTGGAGATTTTATGGAATTTTAATTGCAAACACATGGCCATTGCGCATAAATGTTTTAATATATTGATCGGTCAGGCACGTCCGACTAGCCCTCAGGAGCTGAGGTTGTTGTTTTATTTAACCAGGGAGTCGTGCAGAACTCTCCAGCAGCAGCCATGCTCCAAAAAAAAACGCTGTCAGGGAGGGACTGTAAATGGCTTTACAATCATCCCGAGAGTAAACACAGTTTACGAGCGAGCGAGGTTTAGTCCGAGTAAGGAGCTCTGCAGAGTTCCTGCCTCTATTCAAAGATCTGTAATTCTTTCTCAGCTTGTTTCCATCCTCGCTCACACGTCGGCGTTCGCAGCATGAGGTGCACTGTGTGAAAGAGTGTGAAAGAGTGAGAGATGCAATAGTGGAAATAGAGAGTGAAATAGACAGCGTATGTGCCGAAAGAGAAGTAATGGGGATGGGTGGGAGGAAGGAGGAAGACGTGTTAAAAACAAGAAACAAAACAGTGCCGGCAGTCTTTCAATGGAAGAAAGGGGAGAGGAGGATAATGAGCAAAACCACTGAGCCATGGATGCAGGCGGCGCACGCAGTCACTTATTAACACACACACACACACACACACACACACACACACACACACACACACACACACACATATTCATACATCTATACGCGCGTATTCACACCACGGCGCACGTGCTTTGCCACGTGCATCCCCGCCGTCACTGTGTGCATAAACACATTAACATGCAGAGAAATGGTGGATTCTGGAGATGAAAGGCCCTCAGATCAGTGGCGGTGCGCTGACAGAGTCGTAACCTATCAAGCTCAGAAGTGTGCGCTCGTGGCATCGACAGGTCCACCGGGAGACTGTGAAGTCTCTTTGTTCTGTTTTGATGTGCTGCGTTTCTAATACATGTATTCGAGCTCTCAAACTGCATAAAAGTTCCCTTGAATGGCTTTTGATGAGGGAACTTATTGAACTGCAGGAAGCCTCAAATAGTTCCAAAATTAATTTGTTAACATCTAAACTAGCTGAAAAACCTGCAGGCAGTAATCAAAACCCGGTGTCGAGAGTGAGCTGATGAAACAGGCTTCGTTTTGGAAAGAATTATTTTTAAATGTGTTACAACATAGGTTTGGTAGTTTTGGTCATCACGCTCAGTGATAATAAAAGTTGTCTTATGCTAGAAAGTTGTCTCACGACGTCGGAGATCAACAGTGTTTATAGCTGTTCTGAATGGTGACACTTGAAGGAGGAGTCTAAAGCCACGCACCAGAGAGAGAGAGAAGAGAATCATTACGGGGATACCGGCGCACAGTTTCTCTCCTTGAAGGCGTTCATAGCTTTGCACTTTGTTTGTACGCATGAAAAGTAACTTCCCAAAGAGAGGGAAGCTCAAATCCTGTTTGTTTTCTCACACCCACGCAGTTCAGTTTTGGAAAGTGCAAGAGCATGTGCGTAAGAAGGACAGGGGTTGACTTTTATTTCACAGATCAACTTTAATTGTTGAGTGAATTGCAGAGCTCTGAGACCACCAACAACATTCTGCATAAAGAAGAAAAAAAAGACAAGAAACACGAGGAGTCAGGCTTTAACCTCGGCTTGGACAAACTTTTTTTGGAAGAGAAAACAAAGGCATATTAATTTCCCGTCTGCTGAAACATCCAGTTTGCAAACTGTCTTCCTGCCTAACTTTATCTTCCCACTTGCTGTAGTTGTGAGCACACACAGTGTTCCTGTGCAATGAGGGAGTACGACACACATCTTGGGTGCAATTACTTTAAGCTTGACCTCGGAAAATAAAGTGGGTTAGATCATAGGTTCCAAACCTTTTCCAAGACCTTTGAGTTGAGAGTAACTTTCCCTTCACATTGTTTAAATTTTTTTATAAAAGCATGGGGAGGCAACACTTAAATACTTCACAAGAAGAAAAACAGACAAAATCATTTTACTGGTAGATTCTCCGGCTTTAACGTCGGCTTCTCTGATTGTTTGATCGCTGGTGTTTCTTGCCATACTTCATAGTAACGATGCTACAGTGTTCCCAGATTGAAGCAATTACTCTGATGAGTACAGTGCTATCATACTCGATTGCCAAAACTATAAAAAAAACAAACCCAAGTTGCAATAAACTGTGATCATCCTTTTGATGCACGCTCCCCCTCTCCCGTCTTTATCTCACACACACACATGTTCGCAAGGTCACTGTCGAAAGCGGCGCCAAACCGTGAGCATGGGCCGGGCCGATCCACCGAGTCTTCTGCCAGTGCTCCAATCAAGGGAAATGTTTCACGACTGACATTGAGCGAGCAGGGCTTTCCATTAATTTCCCTTACTCACCGGCGAGAAATGAGAGCAGAAAGACATGAGAGAAGATTTTTTTTTTTTAAATCACTTAGATTACCACGAGCGCAGCTGTCACATTCGCCGTGTAACGGAAACTTCACTTTGTCGCGCAGATGTTAGATTTGATCGTGCGGCAACGTCCTTGATTTGAAAGTGCTCCAGGGAAAGTTTCTTTACTTCTCCTCTGGATTTTTAAGCCATTACTCCCGTGGTGCCGCCACCCCTGCTGATCAAAGGAGTGGTGGCTAAGAGAGAGCGATACGAGGGGATTAGCAGCAAACAAGAGGATTGGCGGGAGGGAAGGACGATACGGGGGTGTGAGGGAACAGATGACTGCGGGGGAGAGACAAAGGAAATCCAATACCGAAGAGAAATTGAAAACTTTGTGCGAGCCGCTTTGTAGTTTGAATTTGACAAGTAGCTGCTGCAAATGTACAGTTTATTAAATATTGTACACAAATATCCTATCAGCGTTGCTTTCAACAACAGAGCCCCTCCCCTCCCCTAACCCTTTCTCGCTCCTCTTCACCTCTTTAATCCTCTCTTAAGCCCTCCACTCCTCTCTGCTCTTTTCTTCAGCAGTGTCCTCTCCTCTTCTCAACTTTATGTTTTAATTCCTCCTCACTGCTCCTCCCTGTTCCACAACCCATAACTTATCCCTCTCCTCTCCTCTTTTCTTCAGCTGGTCTTCCTCTCATCTTCTCAACTCTTTTGTTTCAACCCTCAACTTTTGTCTCATGTCCTTTTCTCTCCTCACTTCTCCTCCCTTGTCCACAGCACTCACCCCTCCTCTTCTTCTTCTCTCTCCTCTCCTCCTCTCTCCTCCTCTCCTCTCATTGTTACGCTGTAATTGGAGCTGGAAGCCTCAAGACAAGCAGCTCAGTGTGCGTCAGGCTGACAGGCATGCATGTTGGCTTCTATTAAGCTTTAATAAGTGAGCGGGATTGGAAGAGGAGAGAAGGAGTTGAAGGGAGGGGAGAGTGCTGCTTCTACTGTCACCTCTCGGTAGGATGCATGGAAACCTGCCTGCTGTCACACACACACACACACACACACACACACACACACACACACACACACAAACACACTACCACATCTACCCTTTTCTTTCCATCAGCTCTTTCAGCTTATTGACGCTCACTAAACATTCTGCATGTTGTGCATCCAAGAAAGACAGAAATAAAAAAAAAAGAAATTTACAAAAACAAAATCAACATAATCTGAAAGTCCGAAGAGAAAGAGTCAAAGAAGCATATTGAGTGTGAGAAGGCCAGCGTGTCTCTACAGCGACACACACAGAAAGCCACACACACACACACACTTGTCAAGTCCTTTCCTCCTGCGTGAGGATGACAGCAGTATTATTGCAGCGTGCAAAATTTAATCTGAAGTGCCACACAGCAACCCCGGACCACAGTTGAGGTAAATGTTTGAGAAATATCTACAAGCTCTGCAGCTGAGTACTGCAAGAGCAATTCCAGATGTGGCGTGTGTGTGTGTGTGTGTGTGTGTGTGTGTGTGTGTGTGTGTGTACACACGTGTGTGTGTGTGTGAGAAAGAGGAGATTTGCGGTTTTACGCCGTGATGTTGCAGCCTTGCTCCGAATTTTCTGTTATTGCAGCAGCGCTTCGTTTTTGTTTACAGTCATCAAGGCTGCGGTTTATTCAGAAAACATCATCCAGCAATGAATCAATTCATTACCCGACTTTTCAAACTCCTCCAGTGTGTGTGGGGGGTGGACGCTGTAATGAATATGCTGGTAACCTCCAAAATGCCTTTTTTTCTCATCTGCTGCCCCCACAAACACCCTTTTCACTCAGGAGAGTGGAGATAATGTAACTGAAACTAGCCGTCTTTCCAAATTGAATATTGGCCTGGAACATGAAATACATACAGCAAGGCCCGGGGTTTTGTTTGGGAGAAAAGAACTTCAAAATGAACAGATGTCAAATTCAATATAAACGTAGAAGTACGCAAGTGTTTAAATGACAACGCAAAGACTGATGTAACTACGAGCTGGCCATGTGACAGCATGAGCGAACGAAGGGAAGAAAAATCTGAATTATGGGCTGCCATCCGTGTTCAGGGCAATTTTGAGATATTGAGCAATCAAAATTTTACATCCCGTTGGGCAACAGTAACCTCCTTAATAAATCTTGATACTCAATATACTCAAGCCACTTCAGGAGAATGTTAAAAGAAAATGTGTAGCACTTTCTATTGCACTGATGTCTATAATTTAATATTAACATACTTGTAATAGTTATACTTATACCATACTTTTACTTTAATTAAAGTGAAGATCAATTGATTTAAAGATATCTTTCACTTCACTCACTGCAAACAATGACTACTTGAAGCAACTTCTAATCACATTATAATTTATTATTACAGTGACTATAATGTATTATCATCATATTATAATGTATTACAATTATTATGTATTATGATACTTGATACTTATAAGTCATTATAAAATACCTTATATTGTGTTGTTTATTAAAACATATTGTTATAAAGCATTCTGAATATTGATGAGAGCTTATGACTATAATGACACAGCACTATAAGCTGATTATAACGCGTTATAAGTAGGTTTATTATTAAAGACATGGGCCATAAAAGTTGTGGACGATCCGAACGATCCCCAAATGAATATTCAGAGGCAGTGCTGATTTATCGGCAAAGAGGAAAAGCAAAGATAAAAGGAAATGAGGAAAGAAGGCGTTGTGCCATCAAGCAAAGAAAAAAAATTAAAAACAAATACGCTTTAAGACCGAACACAATCCCGCTGATGAAATCTGATCTCCGGTTATTCAGGAGGATTTGTCTGACTGAACTGAACTGAACTAAACCGCCGTGCATGTCACATAATTATCAGGCTGGAACTAAAGCCTGCAGTGTCCACGTGTGTCGCTCAGCTTATTGGATCGCTGATGAAGGACTAATTAGTGCTGAAAGGGACATTGATTGACCAACAAGGCCAGTTGATTAATGTCAGGTCAGAGTCGATGGGAACCGCAAACCTGTTGAGAGGACGGAGCGGAGCAGAGGAGTCGAGGATCTCTCGTCTAAGTGTTAAAAAACTATGTTTTCATCCACGATAGCAACGTATCTTTCTATTTTGGTCCACACTGAAGTATCACAGCAACGGTTTGCCATGAAACAGAAACTCCTAAATGTTCACCATGAGGTTGACATTTGGGATATTTAGTAAAAATGTCTCGATGACAATTGATTCAGAATGATTTGTAAAAAAAACGTTGGTGATCCCTTTTCCATCATCAAGCCACAACGTTAATTTGTCCAATACTTTGGTTTATGACCAAATATCTGCAAAACTAATGACATCCCCATTAGCCTCAGCTGCACTTTATGTGTGGAGCTAATATGCAAATATTATTATTATGCATGCTAACAGGCAACATATCACTGTCCCTGCTACCTTAATTAGCATTACCTGAAATTAGCGTGCTGATTTTAGCATCGCCTAAGTGCAGCCTCGCAGTAGACTATTAGTGTTGTTACCACGGTGATTTTTTTCTCGTCTTTTCTCTGCTCTTTTCGCACATTTAGAGGGCATTGTACTCGTGTCTCTGAAAAGGCGTTCAGTCACCAAGAGAAATCAATGTGCTTATTTTTCATTAAGAACTGTTTCTGCAAAAGCACAGTTGCCAGCATTTTGAAAAATGGGACTTTTCCAAATGTATTCATTTATCTATTTTTAGTGGTCAACGAACGAAAAAACAAGCTTTTAGCTCGAAGCTGTTGGGACGACCTCAATCGGATGTGCCCAGACCCCCAAAAATGTGAAACTTTGCGGGTAAAAGACACTTTTTATTTTTTTATTTTTTGGTAAACTGCTCCTTTTAATGTGTACAAGAGCACCTCCGGCACAGCACAGCAGTTCGGCAATCTCGCACAGGGCTTTATCTGCCATTCCCCAGCTTAATGTCAATGTGTAGACTAACACTTTATTATACCAAGCCACAGGCCACATTAATTAACCACCCGGCTGCCTCGTGTTAGCGTATTTGCACCACAACCAGCTCCATTTGTTCCCATTAAAAAATAATTTGTCAGACAATAAGAGTATGTTTGTTTAAAAAGACGCTTCTGCTCTCTGTACGTTCATTCTGTCTTCCCAGTGCTGTGTGCAAGTGAGTAAGTAGCTGCCGAGGCCTATGACATCCATTTATTTTCTGTGAGAAAGGATTTATTTCAGTGTCCTTGTGCAGACAGTCCTCCCTCTGCCACGATCCGTGCTGTAATTTACCAACTATTACTGTGTTTGTCTAAGGCCCCAAATGTCACGTTGGCTTGAGGCAACTCTCTCTCTCTTTCCCTCCCTCTCTCTCTCTCTCTCTCTCTCTCTCTCTCTCTCTCTGTCCCCATCTCCCCTTTCCTTCATCTGTTTTTCTCCAATCTGCTCTCCGATTCAATTCCCAGTTCCATTGTATTCCTTGGTGTTGCTCTCAGGAGCTCGCTGCAGCAAAGAACAACTTTTCTTCTGGCATTTTCTTAATTGATCCATGGCAGCGGCGCTGTGGTCTCACTGTACTCACATCTTCAATAATTCATAAACCGTTCTCTCGGAGGGACTTCATCATGTTTTTATATAACAGAAATACAAAAAGTCATGGCGTTGTCTGCTGATATTTTACCCTTAAATCTACAAAGACGACGCCTTGCAGCACAAGGCAGAAGTATCAGTGAAAGATAGCTATGTTTACTGCCTTAATAGATTCAGCTTAATAGATAATTATACCTCCTGTCCACAATGACAATACTTATAAGTCACAAGTAGTATAAACAACACAAACATCTAGGGAGGTATAACTGTTATATATAATAGGAAACCTTGCAATTATTACTCACCATTAATGCCAGACTTGGCATCTCTCCCTGTAAAGCTAATGTTGCGAAACATGTTAGGGTTGAGAGCTATTCTCAATCAGGAAGACAGTTATTACAGCTATTAAAGTCTCCATCCACTTTACGTAATCAAGGCAATTATACCTTGGCTGGAAAGCATACGACCATTCCCACCCACAGAGGGGGAGAGAGAAAATAGGCCATTTTGTCTCGCTGTTTGTTAACTCCCACATGTTTAATGCAGGAAATATTGATGCTATTTCCACCAGTTGACTGATGGACTTCCTTTTGTGATTGTATTTCTCTCTGTAGGATTGCTGCTCCAAGAGAGTTTCATCGAGGAGCCTGATGGCCTGGTGTCTGTAAACCTGCTGGTGGTGTCTGCAGTTTCCGCCTTCGCAACTGGAGCCATCCTCTCCGGCCTCACCGTCTGCTGGATCATGAGTCACCGCCACCGCCACCCCCGAAGCGCCGGAGCCGGCGGCACCCGCCGCAAGAGCGACAAAGAGCAGAGCATGCTGGGACAGGGCCGCAGCGGCTCGGTGATGAGCGTGACGAGAACCAGCGGCGGCGAGAGACGTCGCTCGCAGGCGGACAACCCCTTCGTCATGCCCAACGGCTGGTCTAAAGGAGAGATGGACCCGGGCTTGCTGCCCACCCCGGAGCAGACCCCGCTGCAGCAGAAACGGTCCATGCGTCTCCCGGACACCGACTGGGACCAGAGCCAGACCTTCCTCACCGCCGTGGGGACTCCCTGCCCCAACAACTCCGTCATCTACCTGAGCTCCAAGTTCCTGCACGGAGGTGGAGGCGTTGGAGGCATGGTCCGGATAGAGGACCAGGGGGAGGTCGTGCTGCCTCCGCACACAGAGCGCCAGCGCTACCTGATCCTAGCCACCCAGAGAGGGGAGCACGGCGGCAGTCGTCCCAGCGGCACCCTGAGGAACTCAGCGGGGGACTACATCTACCCCGCCACGCCGCAGGACTCCCCCGACCGACGGAGGGTGGTGTCCGCTCCCACGCCCCACATGGACTATGGGGAGCCTCGCTGGAGTCACGAGGCGCTCAACTACAACTGCAACAATGGGGTGCCCTATCACTCCCAGCGCCCGGGCCTCATCAGGCCAGATATGCACGGGCCTCGAGGGCTGGGAGAACTGGCTGACTTCAGCCATCTTCTAGGGAAGAACATGGGAGAGCGCACCCCCAGTGGCCAGTGAGGCAAAGTACGTGAGCCCCGGCACCAAGCTCTCTCTGAACACCCATTCCCTCCAACAGCAGACTGGAATAAATCAACCCCTCAGACTCACTGTCCCGGTCCAACCTTACCCTGTCTGTCCTCTCTCACTGTCATTCAATGTTCTGACGTCATTCAGCTGACTGAAGAGAGAGACAAAGAGACAGTTGAAAAGGAGGAGCAAACTCTCCTCACGTCTCCGCTCCTCTGCTTTTAATCTGAGGTGCACCCCTCTGCTCTGGAAGTGGTACAACCCGCAGAGCTTGACTTTGGCACCACAGGACAAACAGTGAGGTGAAGAGAGGGGTGCAAAGGAAAGGGAATCTTCTCAAAGGAGAGGGTGTGAGATTAGAAGAAAATCAAAAAAAAAGACAATTTCCCTTGCAGCGCCAAATGTGAAAGGTCTCCCTCCAGCATTTTGTTCACCCTTTTGACACCATGGATCTTCTTTGAGCGTGAATTTTAGTTCCGGCTTTTTTTTTTGTGTGCCAGTGGCATCCAGCAGACAACAATGTGCTTTACTTTGGATTTCAGATGAGACTAAAACTGTTGTAGCCGTGCCAGAGGGCCGTGACTCTCAATAAATCATGCAGTGTGTGTGTATGTGATTGTGCGTGGGATTGTTTGTGTGTCTGTGTGTGAGTGTGAGTGGCCACGACAACCCCAACCAGTGTCCTGTCTTAACTGTGAAGTATAACTATATAATGATATTTCTGTACGGAGGAGGTTGAAGTTAACATTATTTCCCCTTTTTTATAAACAATCGCAGAGAGACAAATGGATTTTATTATATGTCTCGGTGTGTTTAGCAATCAGAGGTGTGAGGTTGGCCAGTGAAGTGAAGGGGCGAGACTCCCATTGACATTCTTTTGTGATTCCCAGTACCTCAGAGACAGCGCTTGGACAGAGCAGAGCCATCATGAAGTGAAAGAAAGCAATAATGAGACATATAAGGACGAAGAAAAAGCCAATTTAATTTGATATTTTATATTGCAACTGTTTTCTCAGCAAAGCAAACTGAAGTTCCGGGATGTCAGGAGGAGATGGGCGCTGGGAAAAGGAACAATATCTCCCCTCCATTCTTCCCTCCCGAGCTGACTCTCAGTACGCCAGGGTCTGCCCGACCCGACCCGACCCGAGGCCCCCATGGACCCTGCAGTCCATTTGAAGGAGGGAATGTGAGCTGTGGCTGTCTGGCTGTCTGAACTGGGGCTGTGAGGCCCGGCCGCTTGGGAGCTCCATTCAGCCTCCTCTGCCCGACACTGAGCCTCTTTGTGCCCCAGAAGCAGGAGGAGACTGCGGCAACAAATGGCCGTTAAGAGTCAGGGTCCTAGCCCACAAGGCAGCCTAGCAGAATATCAATGAGGAGGACAGCGGCTCCATCCGTCGTGTGAGATGTACCAAACCAGGACCGGGCATCTCTTGCGCCTCGACCCACTCTGGTGGCTCTCTGGTTTGCCTGGGACACGGGAGGAGCAGAGGGCTGAAGCGAGGGGCGCTGCTGGCTGTCACAATGGTCATCCCTTGTGGCTTTATCCCTTTCAGTGTGTTTCACAACAAAAGCGGGATAAAGAAAACAGAAGGGCATGGGTGTACTTGGGTGTGGAGTTACTCTTTCAGTCCGTTGTCTGATCTTTTGATGTTTTCTGTTCAGTTTTTTTGTGTGTGTCTCTTCCCATCCGTTCCTGATTCAAATGCAGATCCAGAGATAGCTTCAGTTCATCTGGGTCATGGTGTGTTAGAGGTGGTGTTTTTGTTGTGTCCGTCGGCTTGTGTGTGTGTGAGTCTCTTTGGGTTTGTGTCCATGAATGTACTCATATTGAGTGCAAAACACTGCTTTGATCAGTTGTGCTTTCGTTCTCACCCTTCCTCTTTTCTTTCACCCCGGTTTCTTTCTATTGAACCGTTAATGTTCTGCAGCGACCCCTTTGCTTGACATTCACACATCCGGGCTAAAAGTGTCGGAGACCCGCGTGGGAGTGCGACACGATATATTTAAACCATTGTACTGTACACAAATAATTATGGCTAAAATGGAGATGCTTGACTGTGCTTGGATAGATACACAATGTGCAGACACATAGAAAATATCAGAATGTATAAATAATAGTGCAGGGTATCACTTGACACCCTTAAAAATGATGAAGACTTACATATAGTATTTTAACACAGATCCCACAAATATATTTTTCATTTAAAGCAGCAATGTGGAGCTTCAGCTCATTGTTTTAGTTTTCAGGTGCACGACCTCATTGTTCTCACCTCTCTCATCAGTATCGCTTTCCGCCTCAGCATGGCAGCTGTTTTTAGCAATAATGCTCAAATGATCAACAACACACACACACTGCCCAGCACCAAACGGCAGAGCATTTAACAGCTAAAGAGACAGATATTCCCTCAATTGTTGGTGTAGACCAAAATCAAGCTAAAAACAGTAAAATGTTAAAATCAAATTAGAGTGAAATAAGATCAATACTCAAACCACAGCATATAAAATCAGACTTAATAAACCATAGAATTATAAAACACTACATGAGTCAGACTGAATTGATGGTTTTTTAGTTTCTGTTTAGTTTATTTTCAGTGATTCTCATATCTTCTAGAAGGCTGAAAATCAGAGTTTAAGAGATTGAATATTGGACTTTACTCCAGAATACATTATTATGTCAGTGTTGTCTTTGGAGCTTGTTTCTGCTGCCTAAAAGTGGCCAAAACAATCTGGTAATGAAGGTTTAATGTGATATGGAATAATGCAGAGGCTGGGTATTGTTTGAGGTGGTTCAATACACCCCAAACAATACAATAGAAGACACTTTTGTCGATACTAAATTTGGCGAAATGCAAACGTGCTTTACTACAACTTCCTGTTTTTCATTTGGCAAACACAAGCAGTCGCAGGAGAACAAAATTTCAATTTGAATCAAGGACTGTTCGATCATAAAAAATAAAAAAAATAGTAAACAAGATTATAAATCAGACCAAAGACCAGCTGACGGTTTTCACGACTCCAGTGCCACGGACACATTTCACTAAAGCAGCATCGAGGTTCAGCACCCAGCCCTAAAAAGATATACACAGCCAGAGCTGGAGGTACCGCATGAGACAAGCTAGTGAAAGAGATTTATGGAAGCAAGGACAGAGGAGGAGG